>NC_138203.1:227033953-227748953 GCF_964194415.1 Vipera berus
CGGGACTCCCAGGTGCGGACCCGGGTGTCCTTTTTCGCAGCTTGCCAAGCGGTCGGGAGCCGCGACTTGTTGCTTCTGCGCGACTCTTGGGAAGACGCAGAGGGTCCTCTGGCAAAAGCAGATGCGCCCTGGCCGGCCGGGCGCTTCTTTGCTTTCTTTTCCAATCCCCTCCCCCAAAATGTATTGTGGTCGGTATTTGGCGACCGAGTCCAGTGGCTTTTGCTGCTCCTGAGGAGGAGGAGGAGGAGGAGGAGGAGGAGGAAGAGGAGGAGGACAGGTGAAAAGGCCGAGGCTTTGTTATGCGCTGGATGCTCTGGCTTCCCCCCCTCCCTGCCTGTACAACAGGTAGCAATGTCAGAAGCCAGGAAAAGCAGCGCGCCGAGTCCCGGCCAAGGCGACGCTTTTGTTCTCCTCGCCTGGATACGCTTCCAAAAGTGAAAGGAAAGAGGCTTCACCCAAAACTTGCTTCCCGTTTTCCTCCCCCTCCCCCCTTTTCCCTTTCTCCCTCCTCCCAGCGCGGCACTTTGAGTAGTAGCCCTTCCACTCCCCGGCTCCCATCCCGGGTTCTTGAAAGCCCCGGTTTTCGTCCTTGGGTACGGGAAGAGGACCCACCCGGCCGAATTGCGAGGGGAGATCGTTCTCCGCGCCTGTCAAAGGGGACCCAAACAAAGAGGTGCATTTGCCGGAAACAACGATCGGAGGGATTCTCCTTGCCTCCTCCGCCTCCATGAAGATTTGTTTTTCTGGGAGGCTCACTTAGAGGGAAGTTTTGAACTGGAAGCCAGGGATGAGGCGAGAAACCAACAGCCTGCGTCCGTCTCTCTCTTTATGTATATTTCTGTATATATCTTATCTCGGGATCTAGACCTTTTGAAGGAGAAGGGGCGGCTGGAGTTCGTGAGTTGCTGTGGGACCCAAGGGTTGGGGGAAGAGAGATGGGAGGGAAAAGGGGAGAAACCTGCCGCTGGCTAGTTCTTTGTCTGATCGGGGAGCCTGAACAAAAGAGGAAACTCGGTTGAACTCTTCATCTCCCTGTCTGCCTTATCTGGTCTTTAAAGAGGAGGGTATTCCTTTCACTTCTTGAACTTTCCCAAAGACTTGCAAACTTTTCCAACCATTACTTCCAAGGATCTTTGATTTTTATTTTTCCCCTTGCAACCTAGAGGAAAAGGAAGGTGAGCTGTTGATCTAAGTTTCTCTCTTCTTCCTTTGTAATTAAACTGGAAGTTTTACGTGTGGAAGGGGTAATCTGATTTTTCCTTCTCCAGGCCTCTGCCGCCCAGAGCATTGTTTCTCCCCCTCGTGCGTGCGTGCGTGTGTGTGTGTGTGTCAGACAGAAACGGGCGGCAGAGGCCTGGAGAAGGAAAAATCGGCCGCAGCCTCGGGGTAGGCTTCTCCAGGGGCGGCGCCGCGATTCTGCAGGGGCCAGGTAGGGAAAACTCGCCGGGGAAAACGGGTGCCGTTGCAGCGCCCGGGGAAGCGTAGCCTGCTTGACCCACGGCCTCTGAAATGTTCAAAATCCAACTTTTCTGCTTTTTGAAACGCACCACCGGCTGCTCCGTCCAGAAGCCCAGATTCGGGAGGGCTGCTTGGCTTCCACTTGAGCCCATCTATGTCCGCGAGCCCC
This sequence comes from Vipera berus, assembly GCF_964194415.1. NCBI lineage: Eukaryota > Metazoa > Chordata > Lepidosauria > Squamata > Viperidae > Vipera > Vipera berus. The sequence goes on from NC_138203.1 coordinate 227,035,581, forward strand.
CCCCCACTACCCCTAGACCTCCGCCGGCAGCAGAGGCTGGATCCGCGCTCCGCAAGCCTCTGCCAGCGGCAGGGCGCGGATCCAGCCGGCGGCAGAGGCTTGTGGAGCACGGATCCAGCCTCCGCCGGCATGCAGGCAAATCCTGCTAAAGGGCTTTCCCCCCCCCACTGGATCCGCGCTCCGCAAGCCTCTGCCGGCGGCAGGGCGCGGATCCAGCCGGCGGCAGAGGCTTATGGAGCACGGATCCAGCCTCCGCCAGCATGCAGGCAAATCCTGCTAAAGGGCTTTTCCCCCCCCACTGGATCCGCGCTCCGCAAGCCTCTGCCGGCGGCAGGGCGCAGAACCAGCCGGCGGCAGAGGCTTGTGGAGCACGGATCCAGCCTCCGCCGGCATGCAGGCAAATCCTGCTAAAGGGCTTTTCCCCCCCACTGGACCCGCGCTCCGCAAGCCTCTGCCGGCGGCAGGGCACGGATCCAGCCGGCGGCAGAGGCTTGTGGAGCACGGATCCAGCCTCCGCCGGCATGCAGGCAAATCCTGCTAAAGGGCTTTTCCCCCCCACTGGATCCACGCTCCGCAAGCCTCTGCCAGCGGCAGGGCGCGGATCCAGCCGGCGGCAGAGGCTTATGGAGCACGGATCCAGCCTCCGCCGGCATGCAGGCAAATCCTGCTAAAGGGCTTTTCCCCCCCACTGGATCCGCGCTCCGCAAGCCTCTGCTGGCGGCAGGGCGTGGATCCAGCCGGCGGCAGAGGCTTATGGAGCACGGATCCAGCCTCCGCCGGCATGCAGGCAAATCCTGCTAAAGGGCTTTTCCCCCCCACTGGATCCGCGCTCCGCAAGCCTCTGCTGGCGGCAGGGCGCGGATCCAGCCGGCGGCAGAGGCTTATGGAGCACGGATCCAGCCTCCGCCGGCATGCAGGCAAATCCTGCTAAAGGGCTTTTCCCCCCCCCACTGGATCCGCGCTCCGCAAGCCTCTGCCGGCGGCAGGGCGCGGATCCAGCCGGCGGCGGAGGCTTGCGGAGCGCGGATCCAGCCTCCGCCGGCATGCAGGCAAATCCTGCTAAAGGGCTTTTCCCCCCCACTGGATCCGCGCTCCGCAAGCCTCTGCCGGTGGCAGGGCGCGGATCCAGCCGGCGGCAGAGGCTTGTGGAGCACGGATCCAGCCTCCGCCGGCGGCAGAGGCTTGTGGAGCATGGATCCAGCCGCCGGCGACAGAGGCTCGATCCGCCGTTCTGCAAGCCTCCGCCGCCGGTTAATACCCTGTATTCAGATCTGGGAAGTGGGGGGAAGGGGGAGAGAGGGGGAGTTTGGGAGGAGGGGGAGGGGGAGCTCCACGGTGCAAAAATAAAGCCCTGCCGCTCTTCGCGTTGCTTGCCCGACTGGCTGTCACGGGACCGCACGGATCGCCTCGCTCCCACCGGCAGCTGATTCCTTCGAGTTTGGTCTCGAGCGATTTTGCATTTTCTCCAGTGCTGAAAGCCACTCGGGCGGATCCCAGCCTCGGCTTATACTTGAGTCAAGAACTTTTTCCAGTTTTGGGGGGTAAAATTAGGGGTCTCGGCTTATACTCGAGTCGGCTTATACTCAAGTATATACGGTATTATAATATGTTATTACTACAATATTTAATTATATATGATATAATTTGGTTATATACTTCTAAATATTTCATTAAAAAGAAACATTGCTATTTGTTGTTTAATTCTGAATAAGTAAGTAGATAGGCAGATGATAGGATGGATAAATGGATGATGTGATGTAATGTGATGTGATATACATCCTTTGCTCCGTTGTTGAATGTAGTGATGTTGTGACTTACTGGCAAAAGGGAATTTCTATCTTATTTATGAAATAGGGTCAGGCTATTCATAAAGCATGAATCATTTAATCATACGTAAATGAGTTATGTAGATATATATGATGGGGGGTGAGGTGTTACCCCCCCCCCGTCGATAGGGCTCGTAACTTGGGCGTCCTCCTGGATTCACGGCTCAGTTTGGAAGATCATATAGGAGCCGTGACCAGGGGGGCTTTTGCCCAGGTTCTCCTGGTGTGCCAGTTACGGCCCTATCTGGACCGAGATGCCCTATGCACAGTCACCCATGCGCTCGTGACCTCCCAGTTAGACTACTGTAACACTCTCTACATGGGGCTGCCCTTGAGGACCACTCGGAGGCTTCAACTGGTGCAGAATGCAGCCGTGCGAGTTGTGATGGGAGTTCCCCGATACTCCCGTGTAACACCTCTTCTCCGCGAGCTGCATTGGCTTCCGGTTGCCCTCCGGGTGAGATTCAAAGTGCTGGTGATGACCTAAATAGCCCTAAATGGCATGGGTCCAGATTACCTTAGGGAGCACCTGCTACCAGCATCAGCTTCCCATCATCCTGTGCGCGCCCACAGGGAGGGCCTCCTTAGGGTTCCACCGGTTAGAAATTGCCAGCGGGTGATTCCCAGGGGGAGGGCATTCTCTGTGAGTGTGCTCGCCCTTTGGAACGAACTGCCGATGGAGCTTCGGACTGCCCCTGACCTTCGCTTGTTTCGCTGGGACTTAAAAACCTGGTTGTTCGAATTGTCTGGCCTGGACTGAGGGATTTTAAATTTTAAAGTATTTTAATTAAATCATATTAAATTATATTAAATTAATTTTAAAATTTTAATTTTATTGTTATTATGAATTGTGGGCTTGTACTAATTTAATTCCATTTTATTCTCTTTTTGTACTGTTTTAACTGCCCTGTGAACCGCCCTGAGTCCTTCGGGAATAGGGCGGTATATAAATTCAACTAATAAATAATAAAATAAATAAATAAATAAGGCTGCATTTTTAAAATTATGTCACTTTTTGCATTTAAATTTTGAATCATCAAAAAGTAGCATGGGCTGTGAGAACTCTATTTCTTATACACACCATGTTAGATTTCCTCTAAAAGATAGTGTCAGCCCTTTGAGGTAGACCAGGCCAGAAAACAGTAGAACATCTACTTTATTAATATAGGCTATAAGAATAGAATTTCTCCTTCCACCCCTCTTAAACACAATAAAGTCAAGGCAAGCCAGTCTTGACTTTCTTCTTCATTTCTTCCTGTCTCTCCAAGCTAAGCATATGTTGTTGTCAGGGCTATCTCATATTTATGTCATGGATATTCCTGTACACATAAAAGTAGGAAGCAATATGCTATATCAAGGCAGCAGATTGAATCATGATGCAAAGGGCTTCTGGAAAAGGAAATTTGAGAATTCAAATATGCTAGCCTTTGGGCTCCATGGTTTCACTATAAGTCCATAATCTAAAGTATAATAGATTGTTAATAATAGTAAGAGTCACATTTTCACAATAGACATATGGATAGAAATATGTCAAACTCATTCAATAAATTCAGTGAGATTATATAAGTAAAGGAACAGTTGGTTGCTTAGTGACTATTCAAAGTTACAATAGATCCTTCCAGAAGCTAGTTACAACCTGTTTCCAAAGTTCCAATAGTATTTTCAACGCTTGGCAGCTGGCTCATTTTTGTGGTTGGTTGCAGAATTCTGCTGTCATGTAAATGGTTTTTTTTGCTGATTTCTGGCCTTTTGTGGCCTGTTTTTGGTAAAAAATGCTGATAAGAATGAATGGATTTGCTTAATGATTGCTTCAAAAAAAGTTATAAATCAAGTCGGTCATATGGTGCTTTGATTTATGACCATCATGATTTACAATGAAAATTCTAGGCTCCAAATATGGTAGTAAGTCAAGAATTATGTGTATTACATTGCTAAAAGACAACCCTTAAATTCCAATGTGATTTTGTTTATTTACTTACAACTTATTTTTTTGTTTTAATGAGAATTCTTGTATTTCAGGACCAAAAGTTTTCGTGGGAAAAAAGTCCATGGAGAATATGACATCAAAGTGGAGCAGGTATTCAGTTTTTCTTAGTGTTAAGTATGTTAAGGAGTGTTAAGAGTGTTAAGAATGGAATAAGTCGGCATCATATGAAACTATTTTTACCCAATGTAAATAATGAAATTATATAATACAATTAATAATATATGAAACATTTGAGGTTACCAAGGCAGCTGTAAGAAAATGTTTTAAGAACACTTAAAGACAAAGATGTCCCCTAGTATTTATTAAGGCAGTAAAATCTTTAATAAATTCATACACCTTCCTGTCACTTCTAGATAATTCAGAGGATTTGCAAGAAAAATGTTATGTTTGATAATAACATATGGACAAAACTGATGGGGAATAAGTGATAAAACAGATCTTAGAAATGAACATGATTAGTTGGCCAGTGAGTTTTTATTAATTCTACTCACTCTTCTTATGAGAGCAAATGGAAGTAGGTATCCTCCTTGTTTTGATTTAATTTGTTCAGATTTGATTGTAGGAGAAGAGAAAGATAAACTTTTTAAATTTTTTAAAATCTTGCTCTTTCTTCACTTCCACAGTTTGTTTTTCATGTAAATAGGGTCAAAATCATATTTCTGTTCCAACATCTAACAGCTTTTAATGCAAATATTAGAAGAGTGATAATTTTTTATTGTGCTTATAGCTACTTTTTTCATTTGATTACTTTTGCTACACAGATAAATTTTAATTAAAAGATTATGCCTAATGATTAAAAACTCCATTACATTTACTTCGGAGTATAATCATATTTGCTTGCGGAAAAAATAAAGATAATTGTAATGACTTTTATATTGCCTTTAATGAAGTGAAGTATGTTGGATTTGCAAGAGAAAGTAAATGGAACAGATGGGTTAAGAGGTATGAAGGAAACATGTAGGACAGGAAGAATAGAAGATGCATAGAGAGAAGACCTGAAGCTGAAGTCAGGGACAGTCATGCTGGCTGAACACTCACAAAACTAGCAAATTGCTGGGGAAACAGTGAATGTGGAAACCTCCAAAAGTGGGATCAACAAAAGGAACAGCTGGAAGAACAATATATGAATCTACCAGTGACCCATAGGAAAAAGCCTTGAACATCTGTAACTGTTGTGGCCCCACATATTCTGTGAAAGTTGTTGCCAGGCTGGTAGTTACAGAGAGAGGCAGCAAGAAGGTAATTTCCATTATTGGCACTCCCTCTATGTAAACAGACTCAAGCATAGAATTAGCTGAGGTGGAGTGAGTTGAATCATCCAAGAATAGGTGGAAATGTTCTACTGAAGACAAATGAATGTAAAAATGTTTCTTTAAGAGTGCCTCTTTTAAGAGGGGCAGGAATTATGAGGAGTGTGGGTGAACATTGGAAGGTGGTTTTAGAGGACAGTTATAAATGTTGGCTGAAGATTGTTTGACACTGCAGAAATTCGGGAAATATGGACTGGAAGAGTAAGTTCATTAGAGTCATGCAGAATCCAAAAATGAATGAATGAATGAATGAATGAATGAATGAATGAATGAATGAATGCGTTCATTCATTCATTCATTCTTCTCTGGGTAAGAGTTGGAGTTTGGCTGCAGAATTGTTCTACCTGGAGTGAAAGGATTGAAACAAGGAAGTTGCAGAGTGAAAAATGGACAAGGGAAAGGATAGCTTCAGCATGGGATAAGTGAGTTCAAAGAGGATCATTATAGACAGCTGGTGGAAGAATGGGGCTGACTGCTTTGGAGAACTGTAGCCTCTAAATCACAGGTGTCAAACTCACGACGTCACATGATGTGTCACGACATATCACAACTTGTTTCCCTTTGCCAGTAATGGGATGAGTGCAGTTTTAGCGTGACACATCCAGCCCATGGGCCAGTAGTTTGGCACCCCTGCTCTAAATGTTCCTTTTGAATGGCAGTTCTGCCTGTAGCAAATCTGCTCTCATCCACAACATGATCATGAATGTATGGGCAGATCTACCAAGAGATTTGAATTTTTTAAAGTTAGTGATGATAATAATTTCACAATACATTTTATGTAAATTTTTCTTTTGTTCCTGGCAACATCCCAGAAATGTTTATTATTTATTGAAGATATTTCCATTTATATATTGCTTCTACTTTTCATATGGAAAATAGTTCCAACATTATTCTCTAAATATGTAACTTCTTCTGTAATAATAATAATAATATTTTCCAGCACACTTTGCTAGATACTATTTGTTCAAATTTCATATGTCCACAGAGGTTGCATGTGGGCTAGCAGCTTAAAACAAGTTGGTTTATTTCTACATTTTTTTTATCTTTCAGGCACAATTTTCAGAGGTCAATTTGATAGCTCATGCTGGTGGGAATTATTCTGTAAATGTGCAAGCTTTTCGAAATGGCACTAAAGTTGTCAAGTAAGTTATTTTACTTTTTTGACTTTCAGAATTAAGGTTAGGGTCGTGATGGGTCGGACACGACTTTGCAACTAACAACAACAACAAATAAATACAAAACATGATCATGAATAGCATTCTTTATTAGAAATAGAATTTGTTCAGGGTACATTCTCATTTTACAGCCAAGGTACATTGTTCGATGCATGATGTAATTAAGGTGTTTATTCATCTTCTTGATAAATTGATAAGTAGCAAAGAGTAAAAACCGCTCAGTATCTAAGAGCATCTCATTTTGTTCTAATTCATGGGAGGTTTAGGCTAACAGATTTATCTACTGTACAGTATATAATCATCCAAGAACTGGCACAACTTGATGACACAAAACCAATCAATCAGTTAAAGAGTTATTGGTTTTCTCTTTGATGAGCACTAATAGGTCATTGAAGGCCTATTTGAACAGAAGTAGATATGATGTGTAAAGCAAAGAGTGATAAAGCAGAAAGATTGAAACATAAAGCATTTCTAAATTAGTATCCAGTGTTAAAAATTTTTCCAGATATCACAGATGGCAAAAAATTCAGTGTTAATATTTTTTTGCTTCTAGGAGAGAAAATTAGGGAAGAGAATAAGCTTTACAACAAACAGGCCTTTCAATTATGACTTTAACTTCACTCTCTATCATTGCATCTTCATTTTTGTTTTACCCTCAACTAGGGATAAAATTTATCGGTTGCTGGTTTGGTTTTGTTCCATCAGAAGGATAGGTATGTGTCTGCATAGATTACTGTGTCAAAACATTCTGACTTAGATAACCCTCACCCTCTAATCATCTATAAAATGATAGCCTTCAAAAAAAATGTCTGCATTCCTCTTTTTAACCAGTATAATGACATTCCTTTCTTTACCAATCTCCATCATCACCATTATAACCAATAACAACAGGTGAAGTTCAATAATTGTTTGCTTTCTCTTAGCCTTTTTTCCTTTTCTTTGAGAGGAATTTTTCATTGCACTGAAGCTTATGGCTCAACAAAATGCAAACATATAGAAAGACACTAATCACCACAAGAGAAATTCTAAGAGCCCCCTATTTGGACATTATTCCAGAACCATAAACCTCTACAAGCCCTTGGAATATAGTTCTGTTGGAATATAGTTCTACTCTAGGGGTGTCAAACTGCTGGCTAGTTGCATCATATGGAGCCCGTACCCAAACCAGCTCCGGCAATGAAAAAAAGTCACAATACATCACGACATGTCATGTGACATGGCGAGTTAACACTCGTGTTCTAGTTATAATGACAACTCTTGTCATTTTTTCCCCTCTGACTCTAACTAAAATCTTGGAGAGATCTTTCAAGGATTCTCAAACTTGCCAATCCATTTTTAATTTATTCCTGGAATAAGAGTTCTATCTTTACAACATCTTGTTGAACACATTAAGAATGGCTTTCATATTACACTATTATGACAACCAGTGCTTTTTTATATAAGAAAAAGGTGCCGGAACTCACACGTGTCATACAACCCGCGTTGTCTATCCTACAAGGTTCCATCCAAAAAAGGTGCCGGAACTCCGTTCTGAGCGTTCTAAGAGAAAAAAAGCCCTGATGACAACTACAGTACCCTTACCACCCATATCTAATATTTGAGCAATATTGGAGGTATATTGTACACATAGACCTCTCCCACTTTGAATTATGAAACTAATTTGAAGGCAAACCATTTCCAAAATCTTCTCTAGAAAAATATAAGGATTTGTCTAGGCTGTAATCAGAAGTCAACGCTGACTTGAAGATGCATAGACACAAACAAAAAGGTTTCAGTTTAATGTTTTTTCCTCTAGATGTAATTTTAATCAGCCTGTTCTAATTCAGTAGCTCCCATAGCTCTAGTAAGTTTCTAATATATTTGTTTGCTTGCTGATAAACTCAATTCTCTTTAGGTCATTCAAGCCTGACTTTGTTCTTGTCCGGCAACACTCATTCAGCATGGCTGAAAATGAAGATTTTCGTAACTTAATTATTGGAATGCATTATGCAAGCATCCCAAGTGTTAACTCTCTAGAGTCAATCTTCAACTTCTGTGACAAGCCCTGGGTAGTAAGTAACAAATTCTAATTTAATAATAATATATTTCATTGTATAATTGAAGAATAACATTTTTTTAATCCCATTTATATCCCGCCCTTCTCCGAAGACTCAGGGTAGCTTACAATCTAAGAAGCACAAATCAATGTGCTTAACAATAGCCTTCATTCTATGTATATTTATTTTTTTATTTATTTTTATTTTAATTCCATTTATATCCCGCCCTTCTCCGAAGACTCAGGGCGGCTTACAAGCTTAGTAGTAGCCTTCATTCTATGTATATGCCTGCTTATTAGGGCTTTCGCGCCCCCCCCCAGCAGCATTTTTACAAAGTCAGCTTATTGCCCCCAACAATCTGGGTCCTCATTTAAATGCCGAATTGGGGAGGGGAAAGGAAAATGAGTAGCATTTAGCCCAATGTCTGTTCCTGTACACATGCAAAACTTTATTAAAACATTTATATTTGGATTATGTCTCAAAGTCTTACATAATATAAATATATTCCTTGACGCTTTTTAAATACTATGAATATTTAATGCTTAATACTTAAATATTTAATATTCGTAATCTTTGCCTCATTTCCTTGTGGCTTTTGTTTATCACTAAGGTTCTCAAAATTTTACAGGTAAAAGAACTGTAATCAGTCTTGTACAAAGTTAGTAAAGTAACTATTATTAGTAAAAAGTGTCTATTCAGAAGTTAGGATGAAATTACAGTGGGTAAGGGAGCTGAACAAAAGTGCCTAAAAATGGTAATACTGCCTAGCTAGAATGCACCTCTCACATTTCAATATTTTTTCTCATTCTGGATGATAATAGTATAAACACAAATATGAGCATCTGTATGAAAAACTTTATGCATAGTAATTGTGACTCATCTTTCCATTGCTTTTCCGTGCAGTCTCTGTTTGTATGTTGCAATGCAAATAAAATCACTCCTGCATGTAGAAAATTAATATGAGATTATAATTTTTTGCCTGCTGGTATTCAAGACAAAACCAGCCAGTTCTCTACCATAAGATGTTTAATGTGTTATTCCTGCAATTGTTAAACAGGCTGCAGGCATTTGCAATAACTTTGTACATTTTATCTTTTAAAATCAAAATGCTTTTATCTTTCACCCAATCCTTTGCATAAGAACTGGTTTTCCAATTTTTAGAGTAAAAAGAACCCAAAGTTCTAAAATATTCTAACATGACAGATTAAAATTATGATTTTAAAAATTTAAAATTAACAAGAGATACTTGTTAAGCCTGAATGACAATTATATCCAAAGGCTCACTCTATCCCCCCTCTTTTTTTTTTACCTCTGAGTAGTTGTCTCACAGCCCTTACCCAAAAGCCTATTAAACGAGTTCGTTATAGATTCCAGACTAAGGACCATTTTAAGGATTTTCTGCAACTGCTCTGTCAGCCAGGAAGCGTTACTTGAGGAAAGAGCCAAAGTGGAAACAAATTCCTAAATTCTTAGCTTGAATCAAAGTGGGCTCTTATCCAAGCCTTCTTCTGTGCTGCCCCAAACATTTCAAGGACCTTTATCCAGTGCAATGTATTGGTTATTATTTGCATTGTGCTTCTATAGCCAATGTTTATTCACTTGCCAGTGATGAGAGACAGATTATTAAAATATGTCAAAATATTAATACAGCCAGGCACTCTGGAGATTATACCTGGAGTTTTCCTTGTTCATCCCATGAGGCTGCTGTCTGTATCTGTATCTGTATCTAATTTTTATTTATTTATTTTTTTACAAATTAAAAGATAAACACAAAATAATATGGAAGAAAAGTAGGAAAGGAAGCAAGACAAATCTCAATCTCTCTCTCTCTCTCTCTCTCTCTCTCTCTCTCTCTCTCTCTCTCTCTCTCTATCTATCTATCTTTCATCTTTCTACTTTATATGCCATCCATCTCACTGTATTTTCTTGTTGGAGAAGTTGAAACCAAAATAGTAACGCACACACACACACACACACACACACAAATGCGCACACACTTCTCTCTCTCTCTCTCTCTCTCTCTCTCTCTCTCTCTCTCTCTCTCTCTCTCTTTCTTTCTCCCTCCCTCTATCTCTCATCTATCTACTTTATGTGCCGCCCATCTCACTGTATTTTCTTGTTGGAGAAGTTGAAACCAAAATAGTAACGCACAGACAAATGTGCACACATTTCTTTCTCTCTCTCTCTCTCTCTCTCTCTCTCTCTCTCTCTCTCTCTCTCTCCTTTTTAAAGAGCAGAATACACAAGATTTTCAATAAAGAAATTAACTTGTTTTCATTAACGTTGCAAAAATAATTCACAAATTTGCTTCAGTAATCGGAAGGTTCATAACGGAACAAAGACACTGGAAATAATTAGTTTTTTCCAAATGCAAATACCAGATGTTGGCAATGAATTAAATCTCCCCAGCCGTATATTAACCTAATAAACTAGGTAGTGGACCGAGGCAAAGAACAGGAAAATCAAATGCCCAATCATGAGTAGGAAAACTGCTTTTTCAGGTGTACTTTTAGATAGAAAAAAGAATTAACTCCATGTTGTCATTTTAATCTCTTTTCTCATGAGAGGGCCTGTTGATCCCCCACCCCACCATAGGCTTGCAATTTACCTTTTAAAAATATTTCATGCTTTTAAATGAATGATGCCCTGTTTATTTATTTGATCATAAATGTATAATTACAACTTATTGCAAACTGTACGCTATACGTTTACTATAGTTATGTAAACTTGGGAAGAAATAATGTAATTATAGATATCTCATTCAGTTATTAGTGGTAACTACGAAGTATATTGCAGTTGCAAGACTGAATAAAAAGAAGGGAACATGGAATAAATTACCTCATCATAAATGTGGCATGAGAATTGTTTATTAATGTAAGGCTTTTTGTGCAACTTTTTGCTTCCTTTTTCTATAGACAATAATAATCTGGCAAGTACTAATGCATTTTGGAATTTAGATCTTGAGATTTTGGTAGATAATGATTAGAGGATTGCAGAGGAATGCTGAGATGATTTTTATATTAACTGTTTTTGGAATTTAATGTTTAATTTAATTTCATGTTTTATTTTTCTGTAGTTTGCCCAATTGGTGTCCATCTATAGAACCTTGGGAGCAGAAAAATTTCCTCTGATAGAGCAAACCTTTTATCCAAATCACAAGGAAATGGTAAGAGCAAATCATAAATATAAATTTCCATTCCTTCTGCAGCTATAATAATCCATGAGTTCATTTTATCTATGTATCATCCTCTTGTTTTATCTTTAGTGCCACTGATTTTATGAAACAAAGATGTTTACTCATATAAAATACTTGAGTTCCTAACAATGGGGAAAACATTCCTGGTGTTTTTAAGGTTGCAAAGATTAAAATGAGATATATATTTTTTTGAAATACATTAATTTTAGGCAGCTCAGATTAAGACACAAATTGTGCTCTATTTTTCTTGTAAATTGCATAATTTGTGTGAAATTTTGACTTTAAAAATGCATTTCATGTATATGTTATTAATGAAAGGTTTCTGTACTATCTTATTTAATTCTGAAAAACCTGAAAATTCTGTAAACAATTTTGACAATATTTGTTTTTCTCTTACCACCATTTCTGTTTCACTTTCAAATATGCCATACATTTTTTAATATACTAGTTTAATACTGAAAGGCAAGTATTAGTTGACTGTCTTTCTGTTTCTTCAAACCAAAGCCCAAATAGTGATTGAATGTATTGTTCCTGTAATAATATATGATGATGAAAGTATAATGTATTCATTTGATTTGAAAAAATAAACATGTCCAATTTTTATTGTGAGAAAAAGAGAACCCAATGAAAACAAAGTATTGGTATGAAAGTTGAATTAATTAATCACTCATCAAACTGCCACACAAAGTGCTGTGTCAAAAATAATTATCTATAGTGAATGGAGAGAAAACTAATCCCAAAATTTGAGACATGAAAAAAATGAAAGGAAAACTCAAAACTGATCTGTCAATTAAATCTAATCTGACAAACTAGGTAGTGGATGGAGATAGTTAAAGCTTTAGAAAAGCAGTTATTTCTGTAAAAGCGTGTATTCCAATGAAAATCGGAATTAGCTTATTTCTTTCTTTTTCTGTGTACTGCTAGGTAAGGTCAATGTTCTCATTCCTGTATGCAAATTAGAAAAGTGAGTGTAATCCTTAACTTTGTGTCCTACCCTTCTGGTTGGGCAGGAAGATATTGTTTATAATATATGTGTATGTACACAAACCCACACACACATTGTGGTCAGTTTGGAACATTTGTTTTTCATGTTCTCATGGGTTTTCTGTTTAGTTGATAACCCTGATCAAGGAACTTTGTAATTATACTTCACTAAGTATGGCTGTGTGCTTTTCAAGTTTCAAGTGAAAAAGCATGATATAATTTATTTCTGCTTAAAAAAAGTAAATTGGATTCTGTTTTATCTCATCAGATTATTGGTATAAATAAAACCCTTTATCATGCATTCTAGAATATATAGACAGAAAATAGCATTATTGGAATCATTTCAACATTTACATTTTTGACCTTTCAATTGTGAACAAAAGGGACACTGGTTTTCCACTGTTTTCTTTCAGGTTGTTTTTATCCACTAGGACTAGTTTATAGTCCTGGGATTTCCTGGTAGTCTCTTAACAAGATACAAACAAGGTTCAGTTCAGCTTATCTTTTCAAGGTCACCTAGACGGAACGGGACAACTTAGCATGGCCAACTCACCACAACCAACTTGCTACGGGACAACTCGCCATGGCCAACTCACTGTGGGACAATTCATTGCAGGACAATTCAATTTAAATATTTAAAATAATTTTAAAAATATTTTAATTTTTGTCATTCATATTTTGTTTTGACCTTTTGCATCTTTTTTAATGATTCTATTCCATCATTTCTTCAATATTAACCCTTTTGCCATGAAAAGATGGCCTGTGGCAAGTTGGCTGCACCCAGTTGTCCTAAACCCCATCTCATTTGCTCATCATAGTGGGTATCCTTTGACATGATTTCTTCTTTGGTCTCTTCATCCTGGCCTGCAGCTTGCAACTATGCTAGCAAATCAAGGATTGGGAATTAGATGCTCCTGTAGCACTAGCACTAGGCCTTAGACTTATTTATATTGCCCCACAGTTCTCTTAAGTCCCCTTTTAGTGTTTTACAAGAGTCAGCATATTGCCCCCAACAATCTGGGTCCTCATTTTACTTACCTTGGATGGATGGATCGATGACCTTGGAAGGATGGAAGGCTCAGTCAACCTGCTAGTATCCTAGCAGTGAGCAGAGTCAGCCTGACATACTGCATTCTTAGAGCTGTGCCACCAAGACTCTTTGATATATAATAATAATAAAAATAGTTATTCTGCTTGTTCTGATGTTTACTAATTAAAAAATTAGACATAGATTTTGAGTGTGAAAGCAGTTTTCAGTTGTGTTGGAAAGAAGACTAACTACTGGTTGTGTTTTTAAGATATATTTCATAGTCACACAAGCAAATGAGGCTATAGCTAGTAATTTCTAGTCAACAGCAAAATACCGTATGTCCTAGAAATCACATACACAGCCTCATCTATCCATTCTTTTTAATGGATGGATGGAAATAAGTTAGCTATTATTCTCTGTGGTAATTGCTGAAAGATTTTGAGTTGTCCATACATTGCACTAAGGGGAAATTATTTTCATGTTTTAACATTTCACTGTGCAAATTAGTAGTTCCCAGCTTTTGTATACATGTGTATTCAGGCCTAACTCCTGGCCATTCAGCAATGATTTCTACTTGCAATGGTGCATGAATTAAAGATCACAATGGAAAAGATTATATCAAAAACAAATTATATCATAAGATTAGCATTCTTTTATGAGTACCTTTTCAACATTAAAATTAGAACACAAAGTTCTGGCTACAAACCTTTACTAATAGTGCATGAAGTGAAATACTGACCATGCCATTTCTTCAAGATATTCTTAAATATATTATACTTTGAAAATGCGCCGGTATATGAAATGTCTGGAAGCAGCATATTTTGTCTTATTCTGATGTTCATCTAAAATGGTGTCTGATTGCATTAAACAACCACCTTTTAATTCAAACTTTAACACTAATAAAGGAGAATATTTGTAGCTCATGGCTGATCACTCAACTTTAACACTTTAATATAATAGTGCTATTAGATAGGTGGCTTGTCACTGCATTTTTTTCTGTTTCTCAGCAAAACACGTTATAGTCTGTTCTTTGCAAGCTGTATCATTATCTTATCATTGTAACCATGGTGAGTGTCACATGTTCAGCCAGTTTTATATTTACTACTGTGTGCGCATGTCAAAAACAAAAGCTAAAAGCTTTCTTTCTCTTTCCTTTTCTTTGTTCTTTGTTCTGTTCTGATGAAAGGATGTAGTCAGTTAAGTTCTTTGTTTTTCTGATTAAAAGTTTTATAGTAGAATATATGCTTCGTGGTTTCTTTATTTTACCTGATGTTTATCATGCATCAAATGAGCCACGGTTCATCGCCCTCTGATAGGGAATTTTTTATTTATTTCCCTGACATGGTAGCAGAGGATGGTTTGTTTATTTTTGATGCTGATAAGCGTATAGGCTTATCAGTCACTTAGTTCAGCGACTAAAGAATGCTGTCCTTAAGTACTGAAATATGCCTACGAAAGGAAGAAAGAGTCTGATGAAAAACAAACTTCATTTGCTTCTGCCACATGTCTTTGAAAAGAAAATGCAGCCTCTGATTTAAGGTCAGTTACACCGTCTTCTGATTTTACTAGTTTTCAAGCAGTCACCCCAGAAGGAGTTTACACTCAAGGGGCCCATGCAGATTTTGAGAGGCTCGGTGCCAGTTCTAAAGTTTCACTAGGGAAGGAAGTGATTTATTATCCTCCTAGCCCTGAATAAAATCTGCGTGAGAAGGCCATGCACAGTTATTTTGAACAAATAGAGGCATTTGAACAGAAGCTGCAACAGGCAAAAGCATATGCCTCATTGATTAAACAGACTGAGAGGGACTCTGCTGTGATTCAAATCCCAGATTCCACCACTCAAATGACACACAAAGATATCAAGGCTACAGTGATGCCTGAATCTAATGTTATAACATCTGCTGGTGAATCTGTTTTACAAGATAGAAACGAATTATTATATGGAATGCAGGAGCAAATACAAAGAATGCAATATGCGTTTTCACAGATGTCTATTCATCAATCATTGCTCCAAGCTGATGGTGCTAGAATTCCTATTAATATTGCTACTAGCCAAGTTCCTGTCCCAGATGGAGCCCAAGTGCAGCTACCACTGGGTCCTCAAATACAAAGGCCAGTGCCATCTGCAGGACAACTTAATGTTGCAGCTCAAGCGCCAGCATCTCCTGCTGGCCAGGGTGGAATTGCAGCTCAAATACAACCACACCCAGCACCAGTACCTGTGGCAGCTCCAATTCAACTGCCGCAAGTCCAGGCACAGGCACAGGCGCCTCCTGCAGGTTAAGTCCGATTTGCACAACCTGCACAGCCAGCACCTCCTGCAGGTCAGGTCTGATTTGCACAACCTGCACAGCCAGCACCTCAAATGTATGTTCCCCAACAGGCATCTCCTATTGTACCACTGGCTGGTGAAGTGGTCAGGACAAAATTACAGGGCATGGGTCAGTGAAGTTGGACTTTTGCTCCTCAGAGAAGGTACCCATAGCATAGTATTTAATCATCCTGCCCAGCCATGGACTCCTGATATATGGGACTTGAATAATAAAGCATGCACAACATAATTGATGTCAATGGACACTGAATTGCAGCTCACATTTTCACAAGATGCAACTGAACTGCTCAACAAATATGGACTCAATTAGAAGCATGTTATTGGCCTACATCAATTGAGTCTACATGTATGCTTTTGTCCGAGTTCCATGGCTCTAGATTAAAACCTGGTGAACATATTGGAGAACACTTAACTAAAATGAAAGGAATAAGAAAAAAACTGGGTGAAAAAGGTTATCCTATTGATGATTTTCAAATGATCAGCATTATTATTAACTCATTGAACTATGAATGGAAAGATGCTATTTCCAAGATTAATCAAGTGCCCATTGCTCAACACACAGTGGATCATGTATGCAGAATTTTAACCGAAGAAGAGGCACTTATGCAAGCCGTGCCACATTTAAGAAGATTACTTGCATCAAGAGCTCCAGCGAGGCATCCCTTCCATGGAAGAGCCTACATTCCAAGGATGCCAAAATGCTACATCTGCAATCGTGTGGAACATGACACCCGGGATTGTCCCCAACGATTTCCAGCGCCTGCCATGTACCAGCCCAGAGGAACAGATTCCAGAGGAGGCAGAGGAAGAGGCGGACAACAAGGTCATGGTTGTGGTCCCAGGCGTGATCCGCAAGCTCCACTTGCCACATTGGCTTTAACCAACGATCCACAACCTCAATCAGAGTATGACAGACAACTTTTTTGGAATTTGGACAGTGGAGCAGCATTACATGTTACCTATAGAAAAGAGCTTTATACAGAGAGGCACGAGCCTGAACCTGAACTTCGTGAGCTTTACTCTTTTTCAAATCATCCTGTTCAGGTCATGGGAAAAGGAACTGTTTATCTTGAAGAGCTCGATGCATTTATTCCTGATGTTTATTATGTACCATCAGCTAATAGTAATTTGCTTAGTCAGAGTCACTTGTCTAAGGTATCAAAATTCCAGGTCCATCATCTTGAAAAAGCAAATAATAATAATAATAATAATTAATAATAATAATAATAATAATAATAATAATAATAATAATAATAATAATAATGTTATGTATAGTAATAATAAGTTATGTAGTTAAAGATGGAGATATTGTTGCTGAAACCATATTGATTGGTGGTGTTTATTACATAAAGCCAAAATCTATGCACCAAGAGCAGGCAAGTATACAAGCTCCAAAAAGGGAGAGTGCAGGCCCAGTGAGAGATGTCCCAGAGAGAGATCCTGTTGCTATTTCAAAAGCTCCTAAAGCTAACAAGACGACAAATAAGACACAGGTTACTCACGGCAAGCCTGAGGTTCCTAATAAACATGCTAATGTTGAGAATTCACTAACAGGTAAACCTTTGCATTACAGGTGTATTCATAAGTGGCATAGAAGATTGGGTCATGCCAGTTTCCGTGTTCTGAAGAAGATGCCAGAGTTCGCAAGAGGTTTGGATCTAAAGGGGTGTAAGGTGTTCTTGGATTGTGCTGTCTGCAAAAAATCCAAATCCAAAGCAGCAGCATTCCAAAGCGCGCTACACGCCTGTCAACACGCATTTTTGATTTGGTACACACTGACATAGTGGGTCCTTTTACACCAACAATTGGTGGTAAAAAATATTTCTTGACAATTGTTGATAATTACTCTAGATATGGATATGTATTTCCTATGAGAGAAAAATCTGAGACCTTTCAGATCTTTAAAGACTTTGCCACTCTTGTCTATACCCAACACGAAGTCGACATCGCCAGAATTCAGAGTGATCGTGGTGCTGAACTCACATCTCAGCGTTTTCAGGACTGGATGCATAAGAATGGCATACTACACCAGACCTCAGCTCCTTACACTCTGGCTGAAAATGGAGTGGCAGAATGCAGAAATGGGGTACTGCAAACAATGATGCGTTGCCTACTTGAAAACGCTAACTTTAGTCTCCCATACTGGGGTGAAGCTATTAAATATGCTAACCATATCATTAACCATACTTGGAGTAGTGTAATAAATCAGACCCCTTATTTCATGTTATATGGACACAAGCCTGACCTCTCACATCTCCATATTTTTGGTTCATATGCTATGGTGAATATTCCTTTAGCTCAAAGAAAGAAAGGAGGTCCTGCAGCAAAAAGAATGAGATTTATGGGTATTGATGATAATTCAAAATGGAGCAAATACATCGACTCTTCTCATGTAATAGTGATTTCACAATCTGCTTTTGAGGAAGATGCTGACTGGTCCAGGATTTATTCTAACAATCCTGGAGTTTATTTTCCTAGAGATGATGATGCTAATGCCACGCAGCCTGATGATCAAGATTCACAGGCAAATGTTCCTTCCACGAGTTCTTTTCAACCTACTGTTCCGTCTTCGCAAGCTGCTGATGCTGCCGCTGGTAACGATGATGAAGATGAGGACGAAACGGAAGAAGAATGGACGGTTGTTCTGAGACGTTCCAAGAGGACCACAAAGGGAATCCCCCAAAATGGTATTCGTGGCAAGTAACGAAAGTACCTTTACCTTTTATTTGTAATGTCACACTTCCTCCTGATAAGTTCACACAAATCAAACACCTTCCTGAATCAGAGCAAGATAAATGGCTTGAGGCAATGCAGGCTGAACTGGACAGTCTAAAGAAACTTCAGGTGTTTACGCCTGCAAGCCCTCCAGCAAACAAGAAAGATATTGGCACTCAATGGGTTTACAGAATTAAAAAGAAGCCAAATGGTGAGTCGTTGTATAAGGCCAGACTTGTAGCTCAGGGTTTCGCTCAACGTTATCCTGAGGACTATACAAATACTTATTCACCCACATTGCGAACTGAGAGTGTGAAAATCGCCTTAGCTACTGCAACTATTCTTGGTTTAGAGGTTTTCCAGTTCGATGTTGAAATGGCTTATTTACACACTAATCTAGATGAAGAAATCTATGTGAAAGGTCCTCCAGGGTTCTGACAGCAAGAAGGGGATACTTGGTTTCTACATAAAAGTCTTTATGGTCTGAAACAGTCTGGTTTAATGTGGTACTTATGTCTTTCTGACAAACTAAATTCAATGGGCTTTATTAAGTCCGAAACAGACGAATGCGTGTTTACTAAAAGATCTGATAATGGGTAGGAGATAGTTCTTGTTTATGTTGATGATATTGTTTATATTGGTCCAAATAAGCAGATGAGTGAGATTTTTGCTAAAGCTTTACAAAAGTACTTCACATTGAAGTCTTTAGGATATATTAATACTTATTTGGGTGTTCAGGTTGTCAAAACTCAGAAGGGGTTTAGTCTCACACAAGAAGATAAAATTGAACAACTATTGCATCACTGCAACATGAAGGATGCTAAGACACTGAGTATACCCATGCAAACCGATTTTCACAACTTGGCACATGAACCAAGTCCTGAGTTCGAAGATCAAACACTTTATCGCTCAGTCATTGGGTCGCTGCTGTATATTAGTAGTTGCACTAGACCCGACATTGCACTTAGTGTTAATCTCTTATCATGACACGTAGGCAAGGCAAAACAGTTTCATTGGACATGTGTTAAAAAATTATTGAGATACCTAAAACACACCAAAAACATGAAGTTATTGTTAGAACTGACACATACTAACTATGCAGAGTTATGTTGTTATGCAGATTCAGATTGGGCAAGTGATAAGAAATCATGTAAAAGTACTTCAGGTTATATGATGCTTTTAAATGGCATGTGCGCAAACAGAATTTTGTTTCTTGTTCATCTACTGAGGCTGAATATGTTTGTGTGTCAGATGTATGTAATTCTTTAACATGGTTTGATGCTTTAATCACAGATATCTGGACACAGCCGATTCGACCAATCACTGTGATGGAAGATAACAAATCTGTGGTTTACATATCTGAAACACGATTTACAGGTTCAAGTTCTAGATATATTGACATCCGTTATCAAAATATAAGACAAGTAGTTAAACAAGGTTTTGTAAAATTGCAGTATGTGCCTACACATGATCAAATTGCTGATATGCTGAACAAGCCACTTCCTGCAGCCCAGCATGAGTATCTGTGTAAGAAAATGTGTCTTATCTGAGTTCTGCTTTACTGACAAAAGAAGGGGATGTCACTGCGTTTTTTTCTGTTTCTCAGCAAAGCACGTTATAGTTTGTTCTTTGCAAGCTGTATCATTATCTTATCATTGTAACCATGGTGAGTGTCCCATGTTCAGCCAGTTTTATATTTACTACTGTGTGCACATGTCAAAAACAAAAGCTAAAAGCTTACTTTCTCTTTCCTTTTCTTTGTTCTTTGTTCTGTTCTGATGAGAGAATGTAGTCAGTTAAGTTGTTCTTTGTTTTTCTGATTAAAAGTTTTATAGTAGAATATATGCTTCAGGGTTTCTTTATTTTACCTTATGTTTATAATGCATCAAATGAACCACGGTTCATCGCCCTCTGATAGGGAATTTTTGATTTATTTCCCTGACATGGCTCTTAGTGTCTTCCCCATTTTATTTAGGCTGTTCATTGATATTTTCTATACATATACAGAGCAACAGGAAAAAAATGCTCTAATAACTGCATACAGTAGGGCAGACTTTTTTCTTATAGTACAAAAGAAACAAAAAGCCAGTACAAAGATAAAGATTTTAATAAGTTCCAAATTTATTTTAAGATCAACTTATTCATTAAAGCTTTGAAAATTAACAAAAGAAATAAGGAAAGAAACTCAATTTACTGCTGCCAGCTCTTCCCTGATACTTATGAATTAAAAGTTTAATTTATAACAATTCCGCTTTCAAGATCATTCAAAGATCAAGATCATTCAGCTTTTTCAAGTATTAACAAGGAACTCAATAAGGTTTGATATGAACTGGAAAATAATCACCAATTTCTAATGTATTCATACTGCCCCTAAACTGTCTCTGATGTATATTAATCTGCCTGGAAGGTTCTGGATGCAAGTAATGAGTAACAAAAAAATGTTCCAGTGTTAATGTTTCAAAATTTCCAAAATACGCTGTCTAGGAATTAACCAGGCTTCTACACTTTTGTAGTTGAGGGAAAAAGGAAAAAAAACTAGCCTATTCTGCACTGATTATTACTTTCCATTTTTGGCCCATGTTTTCTTCTATCACATTACTTTATTTACTTTTATTAAGTGGCAAGACTTGGTAACCATTTCAAATTAGAAAATATTCTTTTTTTCACAAAAGTATGTATTTCTATGGTTTGTATATAGTAGTCATATCTCCCTTCCAGCAGCTCAGTGTCATAATTATTATGTAACAGAATTGTCAGTTTTAATTTACAGTATATCCCAATTGATTGGAGTATTTGATTATGATAGTTGTTATAGTCATAAACAAATCTTTCAATAACATGATGAGATACATTGAGCCATAAAAAGCAAAATACAGAAAAATAAAATCAAGCATTTCAGATGATATATATGAAAAGAAAAATTACCATCTGTGATCTTGGAAGGCAAAATTTATCTTTATTTTTTTTACAACTGGCTATTATATCTTATTTTTTAATGACTTTAGAAATAAGCAAGTCTTTTTTTCATTCAAAGGTAGTGTTTCGGATTAAAATAGTATTATTTTAATCATTTCAAATTTTGCAATATATTAACAGGAGTAGAAATTACAATTTTAATAAACCTTACTTTCTTTTTTTTTAAAAAAGCATTCTTTTTTAGAAAACAGGGATGTTTCCATGAAAATTTACTGAAATGACTGTAGAAAACAGCTACTTCCAGGAATGTCATTTTTACATTAATCTGAATGCCAGTTCTATGTATTCTGTGTTTTAATTACACTGCACAGTTTGCTTTTGATTCTAAGCAAGACACAATTATTGAAAGTTCAAAGGACCATTAAACAGGCAATATGGATAAACATAACCTCTCAGGTTTCCCCCAAAATTTATATTATTTATGCTTCACAGCTAACTTTCACAATGAAGGACCGTGATGCCAACTGCAAGTTCCATCACTGCCCTTGAAACAGACATAATTATCTGCTTGTTGTCCGTACAACTTCTTCTCTTTCAGCCAATCCGTCCACAGGCATTCATAGGGTGATGTGATGGAGCAAGGTTCTATAGGGCAGCTAGTAATCTAAGTGCAGAAAATTACATGAGTTCTCCATTTTTCTGCTCTGAAATCATATTTTATAATGTGTAAACATTTATTTATCATTTATCTGTGTAAAGATGTAGTGACAATTCATAAATTGTTTCTAAAATTGACATGTGCCTTGACATGAGACAAGGATAGAACTTTGGAGAATTATAAATACGTAATGCATAATGAATTATGTCATATAGAAATGTATATCAATACAAAATATTATTTCAAGGTTTTTTTTCTTGAATTAGTTAAACATACAAACTATAGTTTTGTATCAAAGTGCTCTTGTGCATCTAAAAGACTGTTATGCATCACCTTGAGGTCTACAGTGTGCACATTAACTGCAGAAAACCATCTTGGAAGTATGCAGTACGAATATTTTGGTGCTAGTCCTTCTTATTTTGATATTAAGGGAAGTGATGATGTTGATGATACAGTTGAACAGTACCAATAGAAGAGTGATCTCTGAGCATGGTTATTTTCTTGCAGACATTTCATTACCCAGAGAGCAACATGGAATGCACAAGTACAGTACAGTGATCTAGTGAAAGGTTTTTTTTAAAAAAACACAAACACCAGAAATTATTTGGCAGCATACAAGCTAATTAGGATAAGGCTAAGATTGATTCTTAAATGATTAATGTAAACAAATTATCTTAAAACAATAGATATCACTTGAATTGAATTATACTTTATGTAACCATTTAAATATATCCAGGTAGTGTTACAGGTTAAAGATTTATTTATCCATTCTGCATTGATTAGGAAAGTTTCAAGAGAGATCGAATTCAAATATGCACAATTGAGGACATACTTTATTAAATATCAGTGCAGATATATCTGGATCATAAAAATAAGTTGGTGGTCATAGAAGACATTATGGACAGAATCTAAAAATATATATTAATGACTACATGATCCAACAAATCTATTTGAAAAGTTAAGTGGTAACATAAATAGTAACAATAAGTTCTGAATATGATCATTATAAGGTATTAATTTTATACACTTATAATCAGTGATATGCAAAATGTCTAGAGATTGAAAAGTTCTGACTTCAGAACATCCTATTAGAACTTCTTTTCCTGGCAGTTTTGTAAGCTCTGTCAACCTTAATTTTAACAAAAAGTCATCTTTTGAATCACTTTTGCTACATATGTGGTTAGTGAAGTTTGCAGGAACATATTGATTTTCTAATAGTAAATACCTACTAAAGGGACATATGGCACAGTTAAGAAAATTGTACCAGAGCTCATGAGATGTATAGAATATATGAAAAATCTCATTTTTATACTTACTTTACAGTTACAGCCCATTCCATAGTTCTTTTTTAGATTTATCTTTTGAAAGGGGGTAAGATCATTCCATGGTTTAATAAAATCACATAAATTAATAAAAAATTTTCCATCATACGAAATTGTACCTGAAGTAAAGAAAATGTTGAAACAAGGGACTCAGACATTCTCAATGCCAAAGACATAATCCACAGGCACTAAATCAATCAAATTTTCTGGTAGAATATATAACCTGTTAGAGGCCCAGCAATTACGATTTAACTTATATGTGACCAACACTTACAAATCTTGTCCAATTCCCCCCCCCCCGGGGTTTGAAATTTTTGGGGGAAAGGGGATGTTGAAGGAAAAAATCTTCATCAGGGTTCAGTCCAAACTGGGAATAAACAAAATGGACACTACTTTAGAAAGAAGGTTGGAGTTTATTGAAGAGAAGAGCCAGACAGAAAGATGGCTCCGGGAAAGCTGATCACATGTAGTAGGGAGTGGTGGGTTTTTATACCTTCTTGGGCTTTTGTTTGGAGTTTTTCCTGTGGCATGAACTTTGACCTGAGTCTGAGTGTGCCTTTCTGGTATTCTGATAGTGGTAGTTTAATCCTGTTATGTCCCAAAGGTCATATCCTGCTTCCCTGGGGTGGGGCTGATGGCTATGTCCTATGTTGGATTTTTTTTGGTGTGAGGGATTGTTGATTCTAGGGATCTTTATCTTTCTTTTTTTTTATTAAAGAGTTTTACAAAAACAAGATTTTACAATATATCCCCAAATCCCCCCACCCCAAACCCGCCCACTTCCCCCCCCACTTCCCAGAGCTAAATACAGGATTATAGTTATAATAATCATATTCTAAATAAAAAATTATACATAATATACAATTAACCAAATTCATAATGTGCTTTAACTCCCCTTTAACATAAATACATACAAAGTACCAACAACCAATAACAATATCCCTTTAAAATCTACTCATAAGCTAAATGGAACTTTTTAGTCCCATATTTATTCTGAATATAATCTATCCATCTCCTCCAAACTGAAATATATCTTTCCTGTGAATGATCTTTCAAGTAAGCAGAAATCTTAGACATTTCTGCAAGATTCGAAACTTTAAGCACCCATTCTTCTATAGTAGGCAAACTATCCTTCTTCCAATATTGTCCCACCAGTAACCGTGCTGCTGTTATCATATTCAACATCAAATTGGTTTCTTTAACATCACAATCTACAACAATACCCAATATAAACAATTGCGGAGAAAACTTTATCTTTCTCTTAAAAATCTTTTGAATGTTCCACCAAATTTTAATCCAAAAAGCTTTTATATTTCTACAAGTCCACCACATATGAAAATAGGTGGCTTCTAAACTACCACATCTCCAACATTTAGACTGTAAGTTAGGATCTTTATCTTTCTAATCCTAGCTTCCTGACTCCAATCTTTCTGAGAAGATTATCACATCTGCATTTTTGCAGATCTAGTTTCTATCTGGGGCAGAGAGACTTGGGGAAAGGATTTGGTTTCTGCCTTTAAAATCCTTTGGGGAAATATGTTCTGCCTTTTTAATATTTTCAAAAATATTTCTTTCTCTGGATTCTTCCCACAGGGAAATAAAAATTATTGATTTATTTTAATTTATTTCAGGAGGTAGGTCCAGTTTATTTCTAAATGCTACCTACACACACACACACACACACACACACACACACAGAGAGAGAGAGAGAGAGAGAGAGAGAGAGAGAGAGAGAGAGAGAGAGAGAGAGAGAGAGAGAGAGAGAGTTTTCTAGAAATGTTTACATTTTTAACAGAAATGTCACTGATGGCTATAAGACTCAAATGTTGATTTTGTATGGACTTTAACAATTGGCTTTAATATACTATACCTGAAAGGAGATACTGTTTCTTCTTCTTCTTGCTGACTTTTAATTTTACCCCACAGCTTGCTGGTGAGTGTGGTGTAAAAACATACTGAACATCTTTCACCATTTCAAAACCTTTAAACATCTATTAGGAAATAAAATTCTATGTAAGCCTGTATAAAACAGTTTAACATTATGCTGTGTTATTGTAGTATTAACTTTTATACTACTTAGCTTCCCACTTTTTCTATTGTGCTTTCTAAATCTCTGTACAAGACAACATAGGAACAGTGACTTGTTTGATTGCTTGTTGTTGCCAGGGGGTTATTGTTTTTACAGTGGACATCCATACATGAATTAGATTAGTACTTTAATTGTAATACCATGGACAGCCAAGAAAACAGAAAATGGATAATTGAACAAACCCGCGCAAGTTCTCACTCGTTTATCAAACGATAAAGCTGAAGTTACCCTACTATGGACCCATCATGTGAAAATCTAGTCTCGTGGACAAGGCTCTAATGCTGGGAAAGATGGAAGGAAAAAGAAGAGGATAATCAGTAGAAAAGTAGATAGAGTCACTTACAATGGTGATGGGAAAATTCTGGCTTTTCCCAATGACTTTGCTTATCAGAAGCTAACTAGAAAAGTTGCAAATGTGACCCCTGGACACTGCAACCATTGTAAAATACATTCCAGTTGCCAAGTACCCAAATTTTGAACACATGACAGTGGGGACTTTGCTAAGATCATTAGTGCAAGGATTAATCATAAGTCACTATTTTTTCAATGCCATTGTATCTTTGAAAGGTCACTAAATTAATGGTCAGAAGTCAAGGACTATTATGCAAAGCTTCCTTCCCCCTTTGTAGAGTAGGAAAAGCTGAATGGTCAGTATAAGGACAGATCTTAATGGAAAAAATCTAAGTGGTCACTAAGAGTCAAGAATGACTTGGTGGTACATAATCAAACAGTAACTGGCCGTTAGAGAAAACTCTACAAAGGAGAAAATCATTGTAAAGGAAGGGGTATAGTATACAGGGATCACATTTGCAACTTTCCTAGCCAGCATCTGACCAAGCAAAATCAATGTGAAAAGTCAGATCCCTTAATGGCTATGGAGATTCCCTTAACGACTATGGCAAAAAGATGATAAAATTGGGCATGACTCGCTTAGGAACCATATCACTTAGTAATGAAATTTCCATTCTGAGTTGTGCCAATTAGTCAAGGACTACCTGTCACCTCTTGGCGAGATGGGCGGTATATAAATTTTAAAAAATAAATAATAGTCACTGTCTTGATTTAAATTAATTTTATTATTCAAAATAGTAATTCCCAACTAGGCATGGTAAATCATAATACTAAATATTTTCTCACTAGAATCTTGCTTATAGGATTATTTAGTTCTCTTAAATTACAAATATATGCCATTCATGTTAATTTCTAAAGTTAAAACCAAAGTTTTAACTTTGGTTAAGTTCCCTTAAACACTGCCATTTTGTGGGTCCTTGTAAGTATACCTTCTCCATTACATCCCCTGCCCTATGGAACACCGTCCCTCTGGAGAACCAAGAAGCCCCCCTACCCTTTTATCCTTTCAGAGGGCACTCAAAACATGGCTCTTCCCTTCTCCCCAGGCTGTAAGATAAGACAAGGTGAAGCTGAGATGAGAGTTGTGGCTCTAGGTTTTCCTGCTTTTTAGTTTTATCATTGTTGGTTGTATGATTCCCTAACTATTTTGTTGATTGTAAGCCACCTGGGGTTGCTTTTAAGATGGGTGATTATGCAAATGTTATAAATAAATATATAAATAAAATCATTTGCAAATTGTATGGGAAAAGGAAAAACGTCAAATAAAAATGTTTTTAAAAACACAGGGACAGAGACAAAATCCTTTCTAAAGATAATTAAAATCAGTACTTTGAATTGGGAACTGAAATGAAATGATAGGGCAGGTGTTTCAAAACAGATAATTAGTACATAAAGGTAAAGGTAAAGGTTCCCCCGCACATGCGTGCTAGTCGTTTCCGACTCTAGGGGCTGGTGCTCATCTCTGTTTCAAAGCCGAAGAGCCAGCCCTTGTCCGAGGACGTCTCCGTGGTCATTTATTTAATTTGGAAATAATAAACCATGAATAGAGGTGGCTATGTTTCCGTCTTCCAGAAGCAAACATAGAGCTCATGCTGCCAAACTAATAAAAGAAAGTATGAATTCCAGCTACTACCACTTAGGAATACAGCTTGGGTAGCCTTGTTGGGGAAAATAATCTTTCTTCCAATAAGGAAACTCTATACAAACAGGAATAACCAGTTTGGCTTTTGGTTTGCTGCAAATCAGAGTTGCACTTGGAGTAAGAAAAAAAGTAACCAATAGTTGCAGTAAACAGTAATATAAACAGAGGGGAAATGTATTACTCCTGTTTTTTGTCTCTTTGGAATCATGTGACATGATTTATACTTTGGTCCCTGACCTGCAGCTCTGCAACTATGCTGGGAGATCAAGAATTGGGAATTAGATGCTCCTGTACAGTTGTCCTGTAGAAATTATTGGAACAAAATGCACCTCCGCATGATGCAACCGGCCCGCGGGCTGGCAGTTTGACACCCCTCTTTTACAGTATCTAAAGATGGTCAGGAGCCTCGAGATTTAATTACAGCCGATTGAGAGATTCTGAATTAGAATTGCATTTTTTATGCTAAAAAGCCCATACTTTTTTTGCTTATTCTTTGCTGTATATAAAAGGATTTTTCCCTCTTGGGGAAAATCATGTGCTAGAAACTACACTGAAGACAGATGTAACTTTTTTTATTTTGACATTAAGCTGTACAAAGTATTTCACAAAACATATACTGCTATCTGTCCTGCACATCTTTGCTAGAGAAAGGATCCTGTTTTTCCCCATTTAGTAACTACTGTTGATTCGCCTACTATTGACTATATTGGCTGTTACATTTTTTTTTGCACTGCTTTTTGGAATGAGAACTTGGGTATAGTATAGTGAATAGTTTTGGTCCTTTGTAGAGATGTTATATAAAGCACAATCTTTCTCAGCTGTCTAGAAATGTTAAAACAAATTCAATAGATATCAATGTTATTTCAAGTAGGAACTAAGAGATTATGACATCAACAAATATACTAAATTTTTACACTATAATAACCATTTACTCCCAAGGGGATTAATGCATGCATAAATGATTTTTTTTCCTAAATGCATGTCTTTTTCTATCATTTATGCCTCAAAACAGAAAAAGGGTTTTAGATACCTCTATTTGTTTGATTTCATACTGGATGATTTTCGAAGAAAATGAATCTTTAATCACGTTTTTACTCTGTATGTTTGCACGAATCACTGAAATAAAATTAAACATTATTGATAAAAATTGACTGAAAACAAATACCTGTTTCCCCCCCCCAAAAGTCATAATAATGTGAAAGTAATTATTTATTTTATTAAAATGAGTTACATCCTGTCTTTTAAGATACAAATTAGCTTATGTGCTATGGTGATAAACAGACATAAATCAAGAATAGTTTTCAAACACTAAATAGAACTTCTCTCTATGTCACAGGGCAACTGTATATTGTCCTGCTGAAAGAGGGAAGGAAAGAACTGCTACGGCAGGGGACTGTGATGGTCTGGGCCAGCTTCCTTTCCTCTATTTTCAGGGATTCTTCCCACCAGCTGTAGCTTTCTCAATCTTAGCATCTCTAAGGTGGATGAATTTTGACTTCCAGGATTCCCAGCATTCCTGGCCAGGGAATTCTGAAAGTTGAAGTCCACTCATCTTAAAGTTGCTAATATTGAAAAACAGAGTACCGATTTTCCTCAAAGGTAGGTTAAGAAAAACGATGTAATATGCAGGCACAGGGAGTCCTTGACTTACAATCACAATTGTGACCAGAATTTCTGTAGCTAAGGAAGACAGTTAGTAAGTGAGTCATGCCTGACTTCCTGAGCTATAACTGCCGTAGTTGTTAAATGAATCACTGCATTTTTTAAAGTGACTCACACAGTTGTTAACTGAGTCCAGCTTGTCCTCTTGATTTTGCTTGTCAGAAACCAGCTGGGAAACTTACAAACAGCAATCCCATGACCCCAGGATGCGGCAGCTATCATAAATACATTGCAGTACCCAAAGAACCAGATTTTATTTTATCACTTTTGACCAAGGGGATGTAGCAGTGCTAGTAGGTGCAAGAACTGGTCATAGATCACTTTCTTCAGTGCCATTGTGACTTTGAATGTTCACTAAATGTTCACTTGAAGGATGTAAGTTGAGGACTACCTCTCAGCATAAAGTGGCTGAAGCAACAACTATTTAACTTTCCTTAATGTCAACTTTTAAAACATAAATGTACATTCTTTCACAAATACTATTTGCCTAGTTGCAGTTATATTAGCTATACAAATAGTTCTTGGCTTACAACAGTTCATTTAGCAATGGTTCAAACTTACAATAGCACTGCAAAAAGTGACATGACTGTTTTTCACACTTGCAGCAACAGGAATGTTGGGCTCAGTTGTGGTCATCGAGGACCAGGGCTTTTTTTCTCATAGAACGCTCAGAACGGAGTTCCGGCACCTTTTTTGGATGGAACCTTGTAGGGTAGGCATGGCGGGTTGTATGACATGTGTGAGTTCCGGCACCTTTTTCTTTTACAAAAAAAGCACTGTCGAGCACTACCTGTGCCATACCATGCCATGCCATATACCATGCCGTACTATTAGTATAACTGTATAACTTACATAGCTTATACTAATATAGGTTATATTACTTGTATTAAATGTTATCCCATGTCACAGGATCCTTCAGCGTTCAGGCAAGCCTTTTCATTGTATACTAACTGGAACAAATTTCTACAGTATATGCACAGATTCAGGTTGCCAGTGCCTTAAGAAATATCAAATTGCTAATTGGATGTGCAGTAAGGAAGGAAGAGGGAAGTTAATCTCTCACAAGAATTATTAAATCTTGGAAGATTCTTTATTACTCATTCACTTGACAAGAAAGGGAAATATATCAACTTTTTAGTCCTGTTATCATATCTATGGTTTATTAGTCATTTGGTTTCCAACGTTCTTTCTGTTCTTTCTGCTGCAATATGGATGCAAGTCCTTGTTAGATGCTGTGTAAATGATGAAACATCTTTTAGGAAAAGTAGCCACTTTTTAAATATCTGAGTTCCTATAAGAGCCTATTCAAGTTGTTCCTGCCAACCTTTGTTACCTTGCCTAAGCCCACTGATGGCTGGACATTTTATAACACCACTGTTTCAATTCCTTTTTTAAAAAATGTCATTTTGAAAATGTTGGCCTAAATATGAAACAGTCTCTTCTGATTGTTGCTGGAAGAGTTTTGAAGTCTTGCTGAAAAAGCCAATTGAAAAAAAGCATTTTGAATTTTAATCTGAAACATTCCATTTTGAAATATTTTGAGTTTGATATTTTGGTACAACCATAAGAGATATGCTAAAGATGCTTTTTCACGAGACAACTGGACTTTCTTGTTTTTCTTTGAAGATGTTTCGCTGAAGAAGCTTCTTAGATAAGAAGCAAAGCGTCTTCAAAGAAAAACAAGAAAGTCCAGTTGTCTCGTGAAAAAGTATCTTTGGGATAACTATGACCTGGGTGACTGAGAGTCTCCATAGACGTAAGTGATATGCTTCACTGTAAACTGGAGAATCAAGCTTATGTGTTCTCAGATCAAAAGTTTTATGATACAGGAAGAGGAATCATAAATGGTTTAGGGATTATTAATGAATTAATGGATTGTGCATCAATTAAATTTTCTCTGAAAGTAGTTAGCAAGGGAAATGTGAACTTGGTGCCCCATGAAATGCTTCATTTGCTGCTGTTGAAGTATGGTAAATTTCCTTGACTTCCAGTTCTTCCATGCTCTAGAGATCACATTTTTGCAATGATATGGAGCACAGCTGGGGGGTTTTTTCTTCTTCTTGTTTTTCTTCACTCAAGATCTACATAAAAGCAACCTTATTATATAACAACTATAGAATATCCATTTGTAAACAGCTTCAGTAGATAGTATATCATTTTTTTTCTTCTGCCATTATTATTTCTCAGTTCTTTTTTTAAAGAATCCATTGGAGTTGGGCAGCCAATACATTTAAATAAACAAATACCAATAAAGGAGAATATTTGTAGCTCAGGATTAAAATAAGGAATCCGTAGTGCTCAGAGGGCTCAGAGAGCACCAAGAATCCTTCAAGTAAATAAATGAAAGTTAAATTATAGAAAATAATCACAATTCAATGAGTAAATATTCAAGCACTTAGTAGAATTGACTTTTATGAATAATATCCTGAAGTTCTATTTAATAGAGCTACAATAAATAAATATATTTAGATGGGAGCAGGATTAATGTATTAAAGACTAAATATTCACGTCTTCCTGCCATGTTCTGTCCCAGAATATTTCATTCCTGTCTATTTTATGATGAATATTTTGCATGTACCATTGGAGGACATTCTACTATGGATGTGTTTTTTTAAAAAATTATTCTTCCTTAAATATTATTTACATTTCTGTAGCCTTGCTTCCCCTTTCATTCTTGAAGTCCCCAACCATTTTAGCATCAACCACTGAGTTCACTATTAGTACCTGCTATATATTTGTTTTGTATGATTACAAGTATAAAATACTTGCACTGTGTAATATGATTTTTTGTGTATGTATAATAAACAAATACTGACATGCTTTTTCTTTTCACAAGTGCTCGACAGATTAAAAGCCAAGAGCCCTGAATAAACAATTCTGCAGCTAAAATAATGTATTTTTAGTTTAAATTTTCCATCTAAAGTAATATTTAGTGATTTGTAATTAAGCTACCTAGAAACTAGTCATTTCATCTTAAGCTATCAAAACTATGGAGCTATGGATTTTAAAGAAATATAAATATAAACAAATCAGAAATTAATTTTCTATAATTATTTTATCTCAACTGATCGCAATTACATGCCGTGTAAATATGTTTCATATTTCAGAAAAGTGATACATATCATAAGAATGCATAGCATCAAACACATACATTTTGTGAATTGTTTTTTGAATTTTATATTAAATAGAATTATTTTTCTCCTACATTTTATACTGCTTGTCTAGTTTAGGTAATTTTCTTGATGGATTTAGACAGGTTAGAGCTTGCCATGGATACAAAGATTTTATCAACAGAGGAAAGCAATTAATCAGTATGCAAAAGGGTCTGCCTCTTCCATACAAATGCTAATTTTGTGACATTTTTAAAATTAATGTTTTGCATTTGCTCTTCAATTCTGAATAGAAGCTATATCTTGAATTGATAAAATGACAAAATGTCACATATTCTTTGGATTATCCCATTATAAATTTTTTATATATTCATAATGGTAAACTTTAGGCAGATTATATACTTGGCAGGAGAGAGAGTGAGACTATATATATGTTTCATATATAGCAACATGAATTAACAAACTCTGGTACCTAAACAGAGAGAGATAAATTATTAAAGATAAACTAATCACTTTTACATGCTTTTGAAATTCATTTTATCCTGGGAACCCAGTGTGGTAGCATTTAACCTTTTTCTTTTACAGTACTGATTTTCATTCTTAGATAGGATCCCTAGAGCATTCCAGAGATGTGAGCATACAGCTAATCTTGTCTCTAAACTTCTCTGCTAGTCTGTCCAGTAAAAAGCATAGATGATTCATGACTCACCAATATCAGAATGACACATTTGTTCTTGTGGATGAACTGGCATACAGCTGCAAGCTTCAGTCGGATCCCGAATATTGAAGGTTAGAAGGAGCAGTGGTGAAAATAGCACTATGTTGAGTAGAGGATTCATGCTGCTTGAAACACAACTGGATGACTGGCCAGCTTGAAGAAAATGTTCTTTTGCTGTTCAGTTTCCCTCCCCTAAATTTGCTAATGATAATCTAGTTCCTCTTAGACCAAGCAGCAATTTAATTTCAGCAGACCAAACTTTTTCTATTGGGGGCGGAAGAGCTCTGACAATCCAGCCTTATCTTAAGTAACTTTTAAGGTTCCTGACATGGGGACTGTTTTTCCTTTGTTTAAGCCAAGAAGCACGTTATTGGTGACAACGTGAGAGGTTTCTTTTATCAGAAGAAACACACACAGAACACACAGTAGATTCTAGTCAATTTTGGAATATTTAGCAAAATTGCACGTGTGTGGTACACTCAGTGGTGGGATTCAAATATGTGAACAACCGGTTCTCTGTGTGGATGCTGCTTCCGGAAGTCCATTCTGGGCCTCGGCAACAAAAAATTAGCTACCGGTTTTGCCGAAGTGGTGTCAACTGGATTGAATCCCACCACTGTATACTGTAAATAAGATTTTCCATTTCACATGTTATCTGAGTAAATAATGAGCTAAAACCCAATGTTTTAACACTAAGGTTTACTTTTAGTTCTAGTTTGTAATCTTTTGCTGTTTGCATGACATCACTATGCTGATTATACAGACGATATTGTTTGTGAAGAGCAGGGTTTCTGCTATATTTATCATGGCTGCATAATTGGTAATTACAGCAAGTACAGCAAGATCATTCAGCAAGCAGCAGTAGTTTAGTCCCAGTTTAAGATTGTATGTCCCTGTGTGTGTGTGTTATGGGCCAAAAGAAAGAAAAGAAATCACATTTTCTCTGTAATAAACATAACATACACACATAAAATCCATTTCATATTCTACAAATTATTAACATTTCATTCATTACATTTAAAAATAAATAAAATTGAGAAAATAAACATATAGATTACTAACTCAAATATCTTAAGTCTCCCAAATCGGACTATTGTCAGTAAAATGCTTGTTGAAGTTCAAAAGAAAGATAAGATAACCTTTACTCTCTTTTTTTTTACTGTGGGCACAACAGCACACATCAAAAATGAAATTTAGTTGCCTGCTCTCAAAGTGAACACACACATAACACACACCTAAACATATACAACATATGTATAGACCCACACCCCTACATATACATAACAAATAAATATTAAACACTGGTGAATCATTCAGACACTTCTGGAAAATAAATATAACTTCTTGTCCTGCCCTCAGGTGCTTTGGAGATTACGTGGCGTTTCAAAAGGCTTCTAATGCAATCTTTTTATCTACAAAGAAACATGATCTTGATAATGAATTATCCATTGGTTATGTAACTATTTTAAATCTCTTTCTTTCCTTCTTTCTTTCTTTCTTTCTTTCTTTCTTTCTTTCTTTCTTTCTTTCTTTCTTTCTTTCTTTCTTTCTTTCTTTCTTTCTTTCTTTCTTTCTTTCCCCCAGCTGACATTGCCAACATTTCCTGTTGTTGTGAAAATTGGACATGCTCATTCAGGCATGGGAAAGGTGATCATGCTTTATTTATATATCTTGGGGACAGATAAATTATTTTTTAGAAGTTGGTTATGTAAATATTGCTCAGTTCAAATTAACAAAAAAGATTAAAACTTCAAGCAGTTATTAGGGAAATTTTTTACCTATGTACTATGGAATCTGTCACTTAGTAGTTGCTTAATGTTAGGTATATACAGTATGTTAGTCTCTTGAGCACAAGTTTAAAAACTCATAAAACTCAAATCATTTTAAGCTGAAAGACACCTTAAAGAGTAAAAATTCTTTGAAGAAAATGCTTTGTTTCGAAAGTAGAAAGATTTCATCTATTGTATGTTAGTTCTATAATTTGCCACATCCCAGTCCATTGATTTTACTTTGGGGCAAACTTATCAAATTGTTTTTCAGGGTAATTTTATTTATGGAATATTGTGAAGTCTTCATTTTTTGTAGAATATTAAATCTGCCTGAAAAATTATATGTAAAAGACTTTTCCAACCTGCTGGTCTCTACATGGGTTGCATTGTATTATCTGTCCCTCAGACAATCAATTCCTGTCTATGGATGATTGTAGTACAACAATTGTGGAAGTTGGAGGGGACTAATGCAGAGAGATGATCAACAATCCTCACTATCAAGTCTCAACTATTATTGGTAGTTAAGAATGACTAGTAATGTATTTCTCTGAGAAAGCTATTATGTTCAGAAATACCGAGAAATTTAATTCCTGCTTATTCTTTTTTTCTTTTTTGTTTCCATATGTGAAATAACTCTGGATGTTGAAAACAGGTCAAAGTAGACAACCATTATGATTTTCAGGATATAGCTAGTGTGGTAGCACTTACCCAAACCTATGCTACCACTGAACCCTACATAGACTCCAAATATGACATCAGGATCCAAAAGATTGGAAACAACTATAAAGCCTACATGTGAGCAAATAGATTCTGGGATTGTATGATATTGTTGTTCTTCTATATTGAAATTGAATGAACATTATTTACTCTGTTTTGGGAAAGGTAGGTAATCTGTTTTCTTTAGCAGTAAGGACAATCATCAGTTCTAATAATGGATCTTAATTATTCAGAAAAATGAACTGAATCTTTCCTTTTTTCAAACATAT
Source organism: Vipera berus (assembly GCF_964194415.1). Lineage (NCBI taxonomy): Eukaryota > Metazoa > Chordata > Lepidosauria > Squamata > Viperidae > Vipera > Vipera berus. The sequence continues at coordinate 227,071,395 of NC_138203.1, forward strand.
ATATTAAAATAGAGTGAGAACAAGACACATTCTGAATAAATATAAAAACTAATATCATTTACTATAATTTATGTATTCCATATTCATCAAATTTGTGTTGCAGTTCATTTAAAACAATCCAAATGAACTTCAGTATTATTCAACAGAGAAAATAACATGTCATAAAGTAATTGCAAAAGAACAATGTATTTATTTATTTGATTTCTGTAGCTGCCCATGTTAACAAGTGACTCTGGATGGCATACATCAGGAAACCAATCAATCAACAATAAAATAAATTGTCTATAAATATAAATCCAAATAAATCATCACATTCTCCAAAGGAGTAGACTGAGGGCATGATAGTTCTCTTTCACTATCTGAAAAGTTGCCATGTAGTGAATGGAACAGAATTGTTCAGTGTTGCTTTAGAACACAAGATAAGAAGAAATAGGTATACATTCAAAGAAAATAGATTTCTGTTGCATATCAGAGAAAAGATCCTTGTGTTAATTGCAACTGCAACAATAGTACAGACTACCACAAGAGATGGCAGATTTGCCAGAGGAGGTGTTTAAGCAAAAGCTAGATGTCCATCTGTGAGGGATGTGATAGTAAAGTAGTTTTGTACTGTGTGAGTAGTCTATTTCTCTAGTTTTTTTTTATTTCATATTTATACATAGAATGAATTTTGGCACTGTTATTTTTCAAACAGAAATATGAATACATTTAATTTAACTTAAATTTCATTTTTATTTTTAGGACGTCTTCTCAAGGGATGGAATATTAGAACCTTTGAGACAAAATCCTTTAGCTTTTGCAGTTAAATCATATTAAATACTTGAATCATAGCTATCAACATTATTTTGATATGTTTAGTCAGGAGCTAAATATTCCATAATAGATTTTAACCTGCTTTTGTATACTTGTGATTTTAGCAGACCAATTACTTTAAGAGGTGGAAATAAAAGCTACCTGGACAGCTTCAATGCTGTTTTCAAAACCTCTGGTATTGCAATCTTCTGTTGCTTATGTGATAATTAATTTATGTACGGTTAACTTAACTACAGGTAGTTGGAAATTCCCAATTTCAGAGCTGTTGTAATGCTTAAAGATTTATACATGTGGGCATTGCATTATTAATACATTTCAAAGAAGTGACACAGTGTAGTTTTTATGCAATTATATAATTATTAACACAATTCCAATTATCTGTCATAATCAGATATCTATTTAAGTTGAGCAGAAATGCTTTCTCTTTTAACATGGCTTCACTGAACTTAAATTCTTAAGTTTATCCTTTGTGTTGTTAAAATGACTGCAAGCTGATTCAGTGAAGAATCAGTATCTACTTTCTTGATCAAATCAAATTGCATGCTTTTGTTTATTCAGGATCTTTTTATTATTTTTTATTTTATATTTCACATTTGTGCTGGGAAGCTTTTTTTTTTCTAATAAATGAACAGTTAATAACAAAATTAAATTGAAAAGACCTGTGTGCTTCTTTAGCATTTCTATTTCTCATAGGAGAACTTCTATATCTGGAAATTGGAAGACAAACACTGGATCGGCAATGTTAGAACAAATTGCTATGACAGACAGGTAAATAAGTCTTTCTGTAAATTGTTTACTCAAGACTTTTTATTTTTATTTTCTCTGTTTTTAGCTTTTTCTCGTCATAACTGTCAGTTTCTACTAGAATCAGAACCCAGGGAAACTTCAGAGATAGTAGGGCCACTTGAGAAGCACTTACATGCAAAGATTGCCAGGAGCATCTTCTGAAACAACTACTTGAATATGAAATAGTTGTGGCAGCTTTAGCAATTCAGAAAGAGCTGTTTTGGGGCTAGATGTTTCAAAGCCCCTCTTCTGGAGAAGTTTCATGGCATTAAAATAGATACGATTTATTTTTTTAACTGATACCTTGTTATTTTAAAAAAAATTCTCAGCATGCATTCTACCAAATCACTTGGTGTTTTTTTCTACTGAAGCATAAAATTATGCTTAGCCTAATGAGGCCAGAGTATTATCTGAACATAAAAACTCGATAAATTCTGTGAAGGAAGAATGGCAGTTCTAATCCAAAACAGCATTCAGGCAATTATGAGCCCAGTAATATTCTGCAGTTAGCCATTCCGTGCAGATGTGTAGTCCTGCTTAAAGAAGCCTCACCTAATCAATTCTCCAAAAAGATAATGAAAAAAGCAATAGCTCATTACATGCTATTACTATTACTATTTCTGCCTAGTTATCTTAGAACACATTTCCAAAATATTTGATTGGTTTTATTTGCCAAACAATAACACTATGACCAGAAGAGTCAAGCTGTTTGAAGACAGTCCTCTTACAAGCTCTTATGTACAGGCATGAATCCAACAGTAAAACAACTCTCAGTATAATGTCACTTTCTCTGATTCATAAATTCTATTCTGGAGATAGATTCAGACGAATTGAGAACCACAAAGCAGGAGCAGGTGTATTCCTCTGGGATCATAATCAGGAAACGTCAGGCTCACTTGGGGAAAATGCAGTTTTTAATTTGTGCTGGAACTTTCCATTACACTTCAACAACTTGTAGGAATGGGAACACAGATCTTCACAGGTGAGATACAGATACTGGTTCCATTCCTACAAGTTTTGTCCCAAACATCTCTTTATCTCCAACCATCTTATGATTATTCGGCATCAATTCTTTTCCTTCACACAGCAGACACCCCCCCCCAATTGACTCCATGCCATCCTACAAAGGAGCCCACCACCCTGTTCTTCTCTCAATTCCAAATCTTACAGGGCACCTTGACTAATTTGTGGTATACTCCATCTATCCTCATCCAGTGACCATTTTCCATATCATAGGGAAAAATGTATCAGAATCTGGAGCCATGAGATACTGTCTACCGTATCACGTTTCTCAACCTAGGTTTACATGAAAAAGTATTAACAAAAACCTGAAATATCATGTCCAGCCCATTCACACTTTTATTAGGAATCCTCCAATCCTTAACAGCTGTTTGGGAGGTACAGTATATGCAGGACTACATGGAAAACTGATTTTATATGGCTGACAAAAGGAATCCTTGATAAAATTCTTTCACTAGTTGAAGTTAATCCATTTGATTATCTCCTCCCTTGGATTGTTGTTTTTTTTAGACTACAGTGTAAAATATTAAATTCCTCCATGAGTCTGTTTTCTCATTTAAGTAACTACTGAAGATATGAGATTGATTACATCTAACTTTAGAATATGGAGAAAAAAGACACAATAGTGAATAGTATATACAATAGTGGAACCTGTTCTTTGTGTATGAAAGAGTGAAAGAAACAAGTCTGTCTTGAGTTCAGCTCAGCTTCCGTTGATTTATTGGCAAAGTGGTTTACCATTGCCTTTTCCTAGGATGTTTTCTGGAATTCAAAGTTTAGTCTGTATTCCTATGGCCCCATCTCAGTGCTAACCAGGATCAAATCCTTTTAATGCTTTTGAGATTATCCAAGTGACCAACTTTGGAAAATTCATATTAGGAATATGTATTGTATTGAATCAGATACATAAAGGTTTTTGTATAGATATGCTGTATAGATTTTGTATAGATATGGCAAATTGTCCAAGACAAGCCTACTCTGTTCAATATCATTTATCATAGGTTTTGCAAATATGAACCATAAAACATTCTTAACGTTTTTTATAATGAGGGTTTTTAAAAACCAGTTTTATTTTATTTTAGTTTTATTTTTTTCCAGGTTCACAATGAAATACTTAGATTCAATTGCTATACATAGAAGTGGCTGTTAGCTAAAGAAACCCAATCACATCAGTCAGCACTTTTACAGATGTTGAATTTGACATATATCCAAAAACACCCTGTTAGAAATGAAGGTGGCAAAAAAAATGAAAATATCAATTATACTATCCTCAATGCATTTTCATAAGATTTTTTTCAATATCTATGGAGCGGGGTCTTCCTCAGAAACCTTCTACTGTAAGGTCATATTGCAGCACAGAGAATGAATATGACACCTTAAGCATTTTTAATTCAGAATAATCATGTATTTGGTGACTTTAAGCAAGATTTATGTAAGAGATATATTGTTATGCATCCTTAGCAGATACCTCTGACTATATAAAGAAACATCAGGAGCTTCTATATATTATCTTTGTATATCATTTGTATGTAAAGCTAAGAAAATACCATGTATTGATGATATTAAGAGAAGTGTAGTTTAAAAATGAAAAATGGATAATAAGAAACATAGCATAACATACATTTTTCTCAGATCTGATTCACTTATATTAAACCCTCTTGTATATTCTGTCTGGAAATCTCAGAATTTTATGGTCTTTTTAAACTTTCAGGTAATGTATATTGATGCCTAAAATAGATATATTGTAGCTGCTTTACTGGACCATTTGTATATTATAAAAATATGACAGCTTAGATATAAAATATTCTAACTGTTGCTCTATGTGATTTTTTAAGAATGAGATACAAACAAAATATTCTGAATGGAGTCTAAACCCAAGCCATTTAGCTGAATCTCTCTTAGGACAACATTGTCTTTTTAAACTAATGGGAACTTATCTTCAAATTCCAGATACAAGCTCTGGATTGATAGCTGCTCTGAGATGTTTGGTGGCTTGGATATATGTGCTGTCAAAGCAGTCCATGGGAAGGATGGAAAGGATTATATTTTTGAGGTACAATAAGTGTGTCACTGCAGGTTATTTTTTAATTATGTATTTATATCTTGGATTTTGAGGTCTCCTTATTCCAGTGAGTCCTTCCTTCTCATTAGGTGGCTAAAGTATTTGAGTTTTAACTCCAGGATCTGGCCTTTTAAAGAGCAATCAGGGTTGATCTCCTCTAGGACTGACCGGTTTTATCACCTTGCAGTCCAAGGGACTCGCAGGAGTCTTTTCCAACACCATAGTTCAAAGGCCTCAATTCTTTGGCACTCAGCCTTTCTTATGGTCCAATAAAAATAATTATGGGAAAGCACAGTCATACTATGAGTTAGTTCTGAACATATAGTCTTAGGCCAAATATCAAAATATTTGCATAGTTCTCAGCAACTCTCCCTGAGATCTTTGGGTACAAGATTTATGGGTAACCCTTTCCTAAAAACAACCCAAGAAAATTACGCTTTACGTGAAATGGGAAATTAAGAATACAGACATAAACTATACTTTCCCATGCTAAATATTAATGTAGGCTACTGATCAATTAAATGTCTGCCTCTAGTATTTATAGAATAAATATTATTTAATTCATAGAAAACAGTAATCTTTGAGGGTTGTTTAACAAATAAACTAGGATACATGTGGGCTTAATAAATCTATGTGGAAAATAGAGATAAAATTGACAAAGGTATCCAAAAGCTGTTAGCAGATAAAAAAAGATAACATAATTAAATAATTAAATAATTATTTAATTAAAATAACATTTTAATCTTCTGGGAAGAGAAGGCACATGAGAAAAAGACCCAAAATACCTGCCTTAGGTTCCATGTGGCATAAAAGTCACTTAGCTGAAATGAGCAGTATAGAAATACAATAATGAATGAACGAATGAATGCAGAAGGAAATTCTTGCAGACTGTCAAATATCTGTTATTATATCCTGCAACAATAAAATTAAATCCTAATAGTTGTTGTGATGTCTGTTTCCTGAGCTGGCCTTCCTCAAAATGCTGACACCTGTTTAGCAAAGGCAAATCCGACTTAATTTGATCAGACTCTTGATTTTGAGAAAATGAGAATATACTTTTTCTAACTTTAAACTTTGTCCTTTCTAGGCAGAAATCAGTACCCAAGCCACAGATATAGGTTTCTTGAGAAAATGCATAGAAATAAAAAAAAGTAAAGTAAAAAGAAAATATTTCCCATTTTTTATTTTACTACTTTGTTTTGTTTTGAGGGGATTAAAATAGAAAACCCTGTCCAAAAAAAGCACATAAACTGCAAACCTGAAAAAAATCATATCCAATGCATTTTATAACTATTAATTTTATAATTTTAAAATATAGACATATGTATAATTTTCTGAAAAGGCAATATTGAATGCTTTCTTAATAGTAAATGTAATGCTAATCAAATCCATAACACTCATCATATGTAATATTGTGAAATTGGTTTTTAAAATAAAAGCTTCTCAGTAAAACTTGGAAAATACTCATGTATCACTACTTGTTAAAAAGGATTTTAAATGAGAGGAAGGTGACAAATCTGTTGACCTAAAGTTGTCCAAGGCCAATTGATAGCATCAACATTATGATTTTGCTACAAAGTTCGATCCTGCTTCTCTAGATGTAAAAAATTCTTTCACAGTTTATCAAGCATATGGATAGGGATTATAATTGTTATTATATATTAAGGTTACTAAACTTAAAAGATATTCTTCAAGAGCTTTGTTGGTTTTTGTCACCTCTGATTATGAGAAAAAAAGTAAAAATAAATAAACTCTATTCAATTTTTTTTGTTTTAAAAAAAATTATGTAGTAAATGTATAGTTCAATACACTAATATATTTACACTACAATATTATGTAATATGGTTTTTATCAAAGATGTAGCCCATTAACAAAACATGTGGCTTTTTTCTTTGTTAATGTGTTTGAGTGTATGTATGTGTCTGTGTATATGTATACTTTTTTTAAAAAAATGAAATGTGGTTCATGTCATTCAGCTCTGTTTTTCATTTGTGGTTGAGACAACAAAGTATATAGTAGACTCCTGATCTGGTGGTTGGCTTGATAGTTCATTACTATTTTCAGTTCTATCATTCAAGTATGACTAATCACTGAATTGATGAATCTTGTACTAGTTCCCATGAGGCGTATTTGCCACATTAAGGTGCATTACAGAAGGATGATTTCATCAATCATGATCATTTATCCAACATGTTTTTAGTTTTTACAAATTGCACAGAAGGGATACATATTACAGAACAAAGTGAGATATTTTGGTTGGCAAGAGAAACATTAATTCATAGAAATTAGTAATCTTTCCTCCATTAACCATTCCTTGATTCCAGCTTGTACGGATCTTCCATCTAATACCTAACACATATGTCTTTCACAAGCATTTGTTTATTAAATTCATCTTGGAAATACCAGAGTAGTTTCAGAGGGCAAATATAATTAAATATAATAAAACAGATTATCTCTGTCAAATATTTTTGAGCAAATAAAGCTTTTTCATGCTTGATTAGTTAAAGAAACCTTTTCTATATATCCAGCATGAAACTGGTTCTACAGTAAATAGAAATAATGTTGCAAGGAAATACCTTGCATTATTAAAAATACAAACTTGATAGTGAGAAAAGATAATTTTATGGAGAATATTTCTAGGAAGCCAAAGAGCTAAAAAAGTAATATTCCACATGAGGTGGAAACAGAAAAGCTGTTTCTCATGGCCACTGAATAAATCTCAGTTTGTCTGAATGAATAAGAAGTCTGCATGAATAAGGAATCTTGATATTTTTAATACAGTTCACTGTGCAGATAAAGCTACTGTGCCAGTGTAGTTCAGACAGACTCGTAGAATTAATAAACTAAGGTATGTTTTGCAAATGTTTTCTAAAAACTGTATTTAAAGTTTTAGATGTTTATTTCCTAGGTTGTTTTTTACTAAGTGTTTTGCAGGAATGTAAAACTTTGATTTGACCATGCCTTGGATTATGGGCTTTTTTTCTCCAGAACTCCTCAAGCACACAATGGTAACCATTGATCAATGTATGGAGCTATATTAGTGCAAAGCCATCCGTTATGTATGTCGGATGCGTAGCTAATGCACATGATTTGCATTTCAAAGAGGACCTGGTTTTGGAGTGTGGTAGTATTGGTTCTGCAAACTTTCTGCAAGTCTTGATGCAGCAATCAAGCCACTGCAATATCCGTACTATAAATAGGTATATTTACCAAACTAGAATTATCCACTTTTAATGTATTCCAGTTCAGGTTTCTTCTCATAAAAAATAAAACAAAGCATTCCTTTTCATCATTTCTAATAACCCTAAATGCCCAAGTCTTGGCTAAGGAGAATTTTTAAAAAATCTACAATATTTTGCAGTCCTTTATTTTTAACTCTCTTTTCCATGCAGTTCAAAATAAATGATAATCACAGTGGTGTGGGTCACAGCATTAAAAATTACTACCTTTCTTTAGCTAACCAGTTTCTATATCTTCTAGGTTATGGGCTCTGCAATGCCTTTGATTGGTGAGCACCAGGCTGAAGACAAACAGCTTATAACTGAGCTTGTTGTAAGCAGAATGAACCAACTTTTATCTAAAACACCTATACCATCTCCTCAGAAACCAACTGCTACTCAGCAACCTCAGGTAAGGAATGCTGACTCATAATTAGGTATAGAAAAAGAATTAAAAACATGCTGTTTTTAAAATATCCAAATAGAGATCAATAGAAAGTAAAGCAGTAAAACAGTAAAAATAAACTTTTAGGATACAGTAAATATCTATTATTTGTTAATTAACTGAGACAATATAGCCTATAATCATCTCTTATTTGCTTCTGCTCATTTTCTTCTCAAGGTAAACATAAACAGCTCCATAAATAATATTTTAGGTGATTGTAGTAATATGTGTGTTTGTGTCTATATATTTTTCTATTTATTTAAAAATAAATGTTTACCGGCTATGCTTGTTGTCTTCTCCAGGCCCAAAATGGTTTTAGTTGATAAAAGCATGATCAAATTGTAATTAAATATACAATGGTATCTCAGTACGTTTGTACCTTCAAGTCAGTCTTCAAAATAGTTAAACATTCCTAGCTGTTGATGATTTTTATTCATGACACAAAACCTAACCAGAAGATCATAATTGACCATGTTGACTGGTCATTTATTCCAAAGTTCAAAAAGAAGGAACTGCTTATCCGTAAGTAATAAACATGTCTAACTTACTATAGTGAGGAGATATTAGATCATGAACATGAATTCAGTTTGTTGGTAGGTGATACTTTTTCTTTAGAGAGAAATACTTATTTGGTTTTAAGTAACATAAATTCCCTGGCACCTTACTTGAGTAATAGGCTCATTCATTCATTCATCCATCCATCAAATGTATATGACTGCACATCTCATGAAAAAACGGTGTGGATGGCGTGCAATAAAATTATAAAACAGTTAACATATAAAAACTAACAGAAAAAAAATAAAAATCACAATTAAAACTTAAGAAAGGGCAGCAGTTGTCAATAATAATGGAGCTACCCAGGGCTTTTTTTCTCATAGAACACTCAGAATGGCGTTCCGGCACCTATTTTTTTGCAAAAAAAAAACTCCCTCTATTGGCTTTCCTAAGCCTATTGCAGGGCTAGGCAATCTTGGCTCTTTTTTATGACTCATGGACTTCAACTCCCAGAAATCCTGAGCCAGCCATGCTGAGGGGAAAGGGAGAGGTTTCCAAGCTGAGCCATGCTGGCTCAGGAATTCTGGGAGTTGAAGTCCTTGAGTCATAAAAGAGCCAAGGTTGCCTATCCCTGCACTAGAGGAGGACATTAAAATTATTTACAGGGTTACTTCTTTAGGAACTAAACTTTTAGAATCTAAAACAGCTAATTCAAAAAAGCCAACAGGAAAGAACCTCAGATTTTTCATCTGCTTCTGTCTTTTGGAAGGTAAAATTAGATAACAAAATAATCTATTTCCTATGTTAACATCTCTGCAATGATGATTTCATAAAGGTAACAGGAAAGAAATGAGAAACATTTTTCTCAATATAATATATCTAATTTAGCTGATGCTTGGAAAAAAATAGTATCCTTTGTACATACTCTTGAAAACAATTTTGAATCTAACCATCTATTACAACTAAACCACTTTAAATTAAACAATTCTTAAGAATGAAATATTCTTAATTTGGACTTTACTTTTACTGTTTGGACTGTTTGAAAAATAGATTATTTAGAATCTAGTTATGTTGCACTTCAGTCTTTAAATAATTAACCTAGTATATACATAACAATATATGATGTTTTCCATGGTTAGCTTAACATCAATAACAACATTTATTAAAAATGCTAAAATAATTTCTGGTGGTATTATCTGTACATTAAAATTTTGTTTAGTCACAATCTTTCACTTTTCACATTCTGGACAAGCAGTGGTCATGTATTCTAGCAAAAGATGTTACATATGTGCATAAGCGTAGTCAGTAGCATATGCCTTTTTAAAAATATCAAACATGCAAAGAAACAAAACTAAGTCCAAAATATCTGTATTACATCCAGAAATGCCAACTTTGCAACCAATATTTCTCATCCATAACTATGGCACCCTAAGGATACCTGCATACATGCAAATGCATCTCTGGGATCAGTAACGCAGCAGGGATTGCTTTTTCCTTCCAGTAACATATACCTAAAACCAGTTTATTGCATTTGGCAATTGTACTAAAAAAAAATCTCATTGTCAACCAATATAATTCATTTACTTTGAAATCAAGTGAAAAATTGATTTAAATTATTTTATTAAAACAAATTAATGGCAATTCTTATATAAGAAGTTGCCTCAAACAAAATGAGTTTGACATGCCTGCTCTAGATAGTTGATTGCTCCAAAATAAATTCTAGACCAGGCCTGTACATGCAGCCTACCAAGCACCCTTGGACAGAGCATGGACTTTTTTAAAAAAAAAGTAATAAAAACACCACCACTGCCCTGAAAGTCATGTTGCCTAGTGCCTCCATGGCTTACCATGACCACAAGCTCCAACACTGTAGATGCTCCTCTAGTCACCAAATCATTGATTAGCCCACCAGCATTTCTTTGCAGACCACAAAGATTTTTAATTTATCAGTGTGGGCCTTTCCCTTCTACAAGTTGCACATACCTCTTCTAGATTTTATTTATTTATTTATTTATTTATTTATTTATTTAATTAATTAATTAATTAATTAAATTTATATGCCGCCCTTCTCCCTGAGGACTCAGGGTGGCTCACAACAATAAAAATTAAAAAACATAGAGTAAAAAATTTAAAAGAGAATTAAACAATAAATACAAATTACAAAACAATTTAACTCAGTAAAAGCCTAATTAAAAATCGTAGTCAGTCCAGGCCCGCTTGTTGGAACAACCACGTCTTCAGGTCACGGCAGAAGGACTGAAGGTCAGGGGCTGTCCGCAGCTCCGGAGGCAACTCATTCCAGAGTGTTGGTGCGCCCACAGAGAAGGCTCTCCCCCTGGGGCTTGCTAGCCAGCATTGCCTGGCCAACAGAACCCTGAGGAGGCCGACTCTGTGGGAGCGAACCGGGCGATGGGAGGTTGACAATGGCAGCAGGTGGTCTCGCAAGTACCCCGGGCCTAAGCCATGCAGGGCTTTAAAGGTTATTACCAGCACCTTGAATCGCACTCGGAGGGTAACCAGAAGCCAATGCAGCTCACGCAGGAGTGATGTAACATGGGAGTACCGAGATACAGTAAAACAGTGCCTACTACTCCCAACCCCTTGAGCCGTCGCAGCAGGATACCATGGTCGATGGTATCAAAAGCCGCTGAGAGGTCAAGTAGGACAGAGGAACAGCCCCTGTCCCGGGCCCGCCAGAGATCATCCACCAGTGCAACCAGTGCCGTTTCCGTGCTGTAGCCGGGTCTGAAACCAGACTGGTATGGGTCCAGATAGTCCACTTCATCCAGGAATTGCGGGAGCTGACGCACCACAACACTCTCAACAACCTTCGCTACAAAGTGAAAGTTGGAGACAAGATGGTAGTTATTCAATGAGGCCGGGTCCAGAGCAGGCTTCTTGAGGAGGGGCCTCACCACCGCCTCTTTTAAGGCAGAGGGGAAGACACCCTCCTTCAAAGAAACATTAACAACTGCCTAGAGCCAGCCCCCTGTCACCTCCCAGGCAGCCGAAACCAGCCAGGAGGGACATGGGTCCAGTAAACAAGTTATAGTGCTCAGTCTACGCATGATCCTGTCCACATCATCCAGAGTAACAGGGTCAAACTCACCCCAAATGGTATGATCAAGACCTGCCCTCTCCACTCCGCCAGATTCCGCCCAGTCGGAGTCCAAGCCAGTCCGGATCTGAGTGATTTTGTCCTGCAGATACTGTACAAATTCCTCAGCCCTACCATTTTCCTCTTGCCTTTCCGAGTTAACTCCTTGGTCTGTCATTGAGCAAGAATTGACTTTGTAGGGAAGCATATTATCATTTGATGTATATTTAACATATGTTCTACCTTTATTTACCGATTATATAATATTTGTATGCAATCCACATGGTGAGGTTTGGGGCAACTTACAATAGAAAAAAAATATATTTTTAAAATCATAAGATTAAAACATAAAAGCAGGGCTTTTTTTCTCATTGAATGCTCTGAATGGCGTTCCGGCACCTTTTTTTTTTTGCACAAAAAAAAGCTTTTGCACAAGTTATGCTACTCCATCTATTGGCTTTCAAAAGCCTATTGGCTTTTGAAAGCCAATAGGAATTGCTGCTGAGTGTGCCAAAAGACCCGGCCGGCAAACATTGCACCAGCAAGTTGTCTGCAGCGAAGGTGAGTTGGCAGGAACTTTGCATCCCTCCCTGCTGCCCAACTACACCATCTCAACTAGGTAAGTAAGAGAGGACAAGGAGTGGGAGGTGGGTTCTGCAGAGTTCATGTGCACTCCTTCCTTGTGCTCCCCCATGTCAGCCAGGCTGGTGGCCTACCCAGTTCTGGACCTGCACGCCTAAGTGGCCGCCCTGCATCGCCTGGCCTGCACCACCTGCGCTGCCCGCCCCGTGCAGACTTGCCATATAGAGCGTGCCCCACTGCTCCCACAGCACCAGCCGTGCCGGCTCCGGCCCCGGGGGGCAGCCCGCCAACACCCCTCACCCCCGACTGCAGCAGCGCCACACCCCTGCCCTCCCCACCTCCTGTGCCTGCCAAGATGAGAGTTCCGGCACCTTTTTTTTTTTAAGAAAAAAAGCCCTGGAGCTACCTAAGTACCTCACCTGTCCCCTGGGATCCTAAAGCCTAACAGCATAACCAGATTCTGAAGGACTTTCAGAAAATTAACAGGGATGGGGTCAAACTCATTTTGGGGGAGAGGGGGTGTTCCATAAGACTGGTACCACAGCAGAAAAGGCCTATAGCATGTCTCTTCTTCCAGGTCAGATGGGATGGATATAACCAGGGAGAAGCAATTCCTCAAATAATATTAGGATATTACTGAATGCTAATGATGCAGTAATGTTGCTCTTAATCACAGTGGATCTTAGAAGAGAAACACCACAATTATTACAATGAGGAAATATTAACAATTAACGTTACCAAGACCATTACCTTCCCCTAACAGCCAAAACAATGAATCTGAAAATTAGATGGAGACACCATTGAGGAGGTAAAGACTTTCAGAATTGTTTTTCAAGCTTCTAGAAGTTGAAGTGCAAACTTAGATTATGTATCACAAAAGATTGACATTGGGATAGTTATTGAAATACATACAGACCAGAAAAAGTGGTAAAAAAATATATTAAAGCAGTCTATGCTAAAAGCCTTGTTTGCAGCAAGAAGTTAAAATCTGAATTATATGAACTTAGAATAGTACTATATAATGCAAATACTTATATGCATATACACAAATATTCTCTCTCATATACAGACTCAAACGCACATATATTCATAAATAAAACAATAAAAATGATCCAAAAGGGATTTAAAAATTATAAATATTTTATAGATCATTTGGAACTGTCAAAGGGTACAGAATAAAGTTTTTAAAATATATGAAGAACTACAAATAATGAATTTTAAGATCATGCTCAAATTTATATTTTTTCATCTATGTCTGTACATATATACTTATATGTTTATGTTCACATACATTCATTAGGAGATTTCACAGTACAAAAATATAAGAGCAAAAAGGCATTATGACTTTTTATTTTATTCAGTCTGTTTTTCTGTCCAAAATATATCAGGTCAGCATAATTTACCTCTCTTCTCCCACCTCCCCATTAAGAGTGTAGCACCATCTTGTGGAAACTGCTCGCCTGTACTGAAAGCAAGTCCATTCCTATTTTTAATGAGATTGAACAAAGACTTTAAGATAAATTTTAATAATGCAGCCAAAATGCAGCTAGAAATATATGATTTTAAATATATCCAAAATATCAATAGTTTTGCATTATGAATTTGTTATATGAAGAATTTAGACAGTTGTTTGGGTAATGTATTTGTTACAAGTAAAGAATAAGTCAGGTAAGCCTCCGCTGCAGGACTTCAGCATCTACTGCCCAGTCACCAAAACATCATCTCTGGTAGTTCTACAGCGAGTTTAGCTATTCCTCCTCCATCTTTGCTGCTTCAGCATTTGCATGCTAGAGCTGCAGTATGTGAATCAAGGACTAGTTTATCCTTTTGATTTTTTATCATAGAAGGCCCGCAGGCTACCCCAAAGCATTGAAAAAGCAGATTCAATCAGAACTAAAAAAAACTGTATAGGGACTACGAGCATCACTCAATTTTTTTCTTGGTTACCTTTCCTATACTGGGAATGTGCAAACCACTTTTTAACGGCCCAGTAGCTTTTGCATTCATGTGGAAAAATGATACGGGGGGCAGAATCCTTTTCTTGTGACGTTCTCATCCTTATGGAAAACTGCTTAGTTAGAGGAGGTGATAACAACATTGAAATAATTTTATCAAATTTCCCCAACAGAGAGAAGCATCACTAAAATAAAAGTGAAGATCACACAGATGCACCAGATTATGCAGACACAATTATGCTCCTTTCTCTGAAAAGCAAAAACTGTAGTGACTATGAGAAAGAAAAAAAATCCAAATTAAATTAATACTTTTGTTAAGCGAGCTAAAAGTTTATCAAATTTTGTAAGGTTTTGAACTTTTAAGGACTGTTCTCATAGAATATCCAGAAAGAGAAGCTATTTAAGCCATATATTTCATCAATCTTAGATTGGATGTGGGAATAATTTGCAGATGGTTCCTATCAAATGTAGAACTGGCAATACATTGAAAAAGTACTCTTCCAAAGCTTGCTGGCAAAACAAAGAAGAAATTTGCACAGGGTGTATGCCACAGATTTCTTGCTGGATGGAAAATTCAGAGAGGCGGTGTTTATATCGGGAGTCCCCCAAACTTGTAGCTAAAATGAAAAGAATCTTCAAGAAGGGGGAGCATATATGTAAAATGGAAGTATATGACAATTTGGAATTGGGCAGCTAGCCATGAGCAGTGGTAGCTGCCCTAGGAAAGTCTACTAAGAAAATGTCTACAAAAGTCTACAAAATGTCAGGTGAGCAGTGAACCATGAGGGCACAAGAGAAACTTCTCTGGGCACACTGGTGCCCTTAGGCTTAATATTGTGGATCCCAGTTTTATACTTACAAAGGTGGAGATTTTTGTATTCGATAAAAAACATTATCAGAAGCCAAAACACATTGGAAGAATTACACCATCAAAGAATACAAGGAAAAACTATTGTTGAATACTTAACATGTGGCAACTCAGTGTTTATTGGTTTCTGCACCAGCAGATGGAGATATTGTTATTTAGTAATACTTCAATGTTTGTTACTGCGGAACTTTGTATAAAAGCACTTTTTTAGATGTTTTTAACTTTTTACTTTTATATATGAAATTACACAACAATGGTCATCTCATAGTATGCGTTTCAACCGATACATGATTATTTGTGTATGATCTCTGAACACCTGAGAAATGTCTAAAGGCAGTACTTTTCTTATGCAGAGATGGTTATGATTAATGAATATTTTTGTGGGTAGAGTGAGGGCTGCTGTAATTTAGTAATTTAAATGAAGTAATAATAAATGCATAGGCCCTTATGACATATGTAGATAAGGTTAGAACTCTTCGTTTTCTTTTCTCTCAGCTTTGGGGATAAACTTTGTAGGGGATGTTTTGATTTTTTTTAAGTACAATTAAGTCTACTTTAGGACCTAAAACTTTTAGAAGTTTTTTTAAAAATGTTTTCTGCCTCAACATTGCAATAAGCTATACTGCAGACTTTCAGAATTTATGTTTAGAGAGGCATTGGAGAACACTAAAAAAAACATTTGAGAGACTTTTGTGATTCTGGAGCTTCAGATCTACCCCTTCTAACATAACATAACTTCTGCTTGCTCAGTATCAGAAGCAAACAAAAAAAAGGATTGAAGAAATCTCTTTGAATTTCCTCTACCTCAAGTCAAAGCAAACTTCTAAGGAAAAATATCTGAGGAACACAGATGACTAGAAGAGAGCTATATAGCTTTAGTGTAGTAGTCCCTACATTCAAAAATTCAAATCTAAAAGTTAGAAAAAGATGCTACAGTTTATCTACATTAGGTCAACAATTAAAAAAGAAAAAGATCTTGAAATATTCATGGTAGCTAGGGATAGCCATTAGACAGTTACTTTAAGATGGTATATTGTTCCAAATGTTTATAGTTATAGTTATATTTATAGTTTCAAATTCCTAAAATACCAAGAACCAGTTTCTGGAAACCTGAGGAAAATACTGCACAGAAAGTTCTTTTTGCCTAAGAATTTACACTTGTGCAGTTACAGTCCTATTAAATTCCACCTAAAGAATTCTCTCAAGTTATTTCTATTATACTAACATTCTGGGGTGAATCAGTATAAGGAGCATATGTGGTGCTATTCTCACTGAAACTCGATCCTCATATGATCCAATGGAATCAGTGCTGGCTGGGTCTGTCTTGATTGCAAGCAGTTCCTTTCTCTCCCGGATAATTTATGGCATTTGGGAAGCATGTTTTACATTGATCTCCTTCAGGCCTATGGAATGCTGTGCAATATAGCAGCAAATTCTATATGCTCAGAAGCCTCGCCATTGGCCTGGTGGAGAAGACACCAGCAAAATCCTATGTGCTGTTGGCTTCGTTCCAGGCTATTGGGCAGCTCCAGTTGCTGTAATTATCCTGGTGTGGCTGGTTTTGAGCACAGGATTATTGCTATTGGTATTGAAGGGATAGGATAAACAGAATTATCATATCTTCTGCAGATGTTAGTAGTGGATACCAAATGCATAATTATCAACAGTTTAGCTGCATTTAAGTGTAATAGATAATCATTTAACTTTACAGACTTATTCAGACAGCTCAATATTATAAGTTATTTTCTGGACCCAAATTGAAGGATAATCTTGCTCATTTCAGTCTTGGCATGCAGGCACATTATTCAGAGGCAGGTATAACATCATCTACAAATATTCCACACTAACATTTTCATGTAAGTTCTTTGAAGGTATTTGGGGCAACTGCTGGATCTTCCATGTAATACAGGGGGGGGGGGGAAATCATAAGAATGTTTGGAGCACTCAGTAATAGTTTTAGCAGGGATCTACCTAATGCCTGATTAGATACCTTTTTAAGTCCATCTTTATTTATTTTTTATCTGAAGATGTGCTTTGAAGATCTGTAACTCAAAACCATAATGCTTCCTGTTCCTCAAACTGAATAAAAGCTTCACTACAAGAACTTTTACTCAGAGGTATTTTGGCCATCCAAGATTCTTCATAGGTGGCCGGAACCATCTATCATGTAATTTGTAACTAATCAGCAACAAAGTACAAAGGTTTTGTCTTAATTTATATTTTTTGTACTCCAAAGGTGCTCTTTTTTGAACCCTTAGAACTCTGTATATCCTATAGGATCCAAATACAGGTAGTCCTTGCTTAATGACTGCCCTTTTTAGTGAGTGTTCAAAGTTACCACGCTGCTGAAAAAGTAACTTTACAACTTGTCCTCACAATTTTCATCACATGCCATGTCCCCACGTTCATGTATTCAATATTTGGGTGCTTCTCAACGAGCAGCCATTTGCAACCATTGCTGTGTCCTATGGACATGTAATTGCCATTTGTAACTCAAGGTGGCAATCATTTCCAACACACCTTCTCCTCTCATTTTCCCCACAATAACAACTCGGTGAGGTGGGTCAAGCGGAGAGCGTGACTTGGCCAAAGTCACTCAGCTGGCTTTTGTGGCTAAGGCAGGACTGGATGCCTTAACCACTAGAATAAATTGGCTCTTGCCTAACAACTGCAGGTGATTCACTTAATGACCATGGTGGAAGTGAGGTCCTAAATTCATTGAAGTCATGTGATGTCTCACTTAACAACCACAATATGTAGTAACAGCATTGGCAGTACAAATTGTAATCATTAAAAGAGGACTACTGTATGTCACAGTAACATATAATAAATTTGTGGTATTAATGAGAGGATAAATTAAACTTTCTTAGATGTCTCAGATGATCTACAGCAGAGGTCCCTAACCTTTTGGGCACCAGGGACCAGTTCTGTGGAGAAAAGTGTGTGGCTTTGTGTGCTGCCTGCATCACACGAATGGGGCTGTCCGGACCGGTTGGTGGCATGTTGCGGCCTGGTACCAGTCCACAGATCAGGGGTTGGGGACCCCTGATCTAACAGAATACATTTCAAATTGTTGAAATATCACTTTAAAAATTCATTTAATACTTATGGTTTTAAGACCCATTCCTGTAAGAAAAATGATATTTTCTCTCCTTGGATAAGAGATATTGTCATTAGAAAATGTCATTTTGATTCATCTCTTTTGAGTCACCATAAATCTTGACAAGGAGGGATCATGGTATGTGATAAGCTTGAACTGTATATGCATCTGAATGGACTTGTGGTAGGAACAGAAAATTGATACAAGCAGAGAACTGCAGGTAGTGTTCAATGAGCAACAAGTGCATCCATAGGAAAGTGCAAGAGTTATTAAGATTACAAAATGCTTAAACAAAGATATATTTTAGGAAATGGAATGAACAGGAAATATGAGTGGTCACACTGGGAACCCTAATTTAAAGCAAAGACCTTTCCTTTGAGATAGACTATCATAAGCATAGACCATAGATTTCTTGGATTGGTACAGATTTAACCAGTACCTTTTAATCGCAGTCCATGATATTTTATGAAATATTATAATCTTTCTGTCAAAGTCAGAATCTCCATAACCAACAAATGATTAGTTTCTTTAACTGAAAAAAAAATCTGTTCACTTAAACTAAGAGATAAGGTCAAGTCCATCATTATCCATGATGCAGCAATAAAGATCAAGCTCTGCTCTCAACATTCACCAGACAAAAGTAATAAATTTTCCACCCTTCTGTTTACTGCTCCACTGGTAGAGTACTATTTACAAATATGGCAGACCCTTGTTGATTTTTATTGGTCTGAGGGCAGCATCATCAATCTTCTGTACCTAATCAATTAAAAAAATACCCAGTTTCTGTAGAAATGGTTCTGAAAGTGAGAATAATCTGTCTCCTTTGTATTATCAACTTTGCTTTTCATATTATATAAGCTATAAATGTATTGAAGTTGCTGTGCCTTTTTAGTGGGACTTTTACAAACTATATTAGAAATATTTTTTGTTGAATGTTCTTACCCCCAAATATATACAGTATTAAATTTGTCGGTGCAACAACTTTTCCATTCTGCCCTTGTTGTTTCCCTCTTCACTCCCTTGAGCTACCTGGAATCCATTAGTTAAGAAAGGAGTCGAGGAAAGAATTTCCACTTATGCTAGAAAAGATCTTCTTTGTGGCAATAGGAGCTTTTTCGGGGTGGAATGGTTACCATGAGGTTGTGTTAGGACCACTGCAGGAGAGGAAAGGATAATTTCCCCTTTCTGTGTCCTGCAGTTTCAGTGAAATCTCTGCCTTTTTGCATTCCCTTCACTGTGCTTCCTAGTGATGCACCAAGAGTCATTTCTATTCTGGCCCTCAGAGAAATTTTTAATGTGGTAAAAGAGATCAATTCTAACAACCAAAGCTATATTTCCCAGTGTACTCTCATTGCCTTCTAGCCTTCTTACACTCTCATCTCTGTGGTTTTTTTTCTTTTTCTTCTTCTATCTTGCAGAGTGGATCAGTTAAGGAGTCCGAATCAAATAAAGTCCCATCCCAGCGACCACCTCCTCAAGGTTGTTTACAATACATTCTCGACTGTAATGGCATTGCAGTAGGACCAAAACAAGTCCAGGCGACTTAGATTTTTGAAATTTAAAACAGGGGTTAAAGCCAAAAGAAAGAAATCAACAATACCAATTGTTTGTGCAGTTTTTTTTTCATTGTTTCACAGCTGACCTGGATTGTGTTTTTTCTATGCAGTGTCAAATATATTGTCTGGTTGTTTATATGTTTGTGTTGTAATGCTTACTTATGTTTCTCTGTATAACTTGTGATTCAGGGCTGTTGTCCACAGTGTACAGTGTACAAGAATTGTGCCTCTACTAAGTCAGTGAGACTGTATATTATGGATGGTTAGACAGTATTTTTGAAGTATTCTATATTGTGGGTAAAAAAAGGCTAACCAACCCTGGCTGAGATATAATACTTTTGCTTAACTCTGTGAGTATGTATGCTACATTTGATTTGGTTTTTTTTAATGTGCATGATTATTGAAAAGTGATTATAATATTTGAAAAGTCTCATTTATTAATATGTTAAATGAGGCATTTTCTTTTTATAATTTTATAAAGATTGCTTAATTTTGAGTTAAGACATATACATAAATTGAAAAACCAGTATTTTTATTTTAATTTTTACATACAAAATATAAAAGAATTATTTCCAGAAATGCATAAATATCTTCTATTTTCAGTGCAGAATTTTTAGGGAAAGATCTGTATCTACGGTACTAGCTTCAGTGCTACAAAAATGGGCCACATATGTGCAATATTGATTCAGATTTGATATTGAATGTATCTAAGTTCAATAGGGGAATTTCTTTGTTGGTTATGAAGTAGCCATCTGGTTTTCTACCAAACTAAAAAAAAATGTTTACTAGAATTACCTTATCTACATAATTCAGGTAAGCTATGGTTCTTTAGCTAAGATAGTTAGCAAAAAAAGAAAAGCTTTCTGCAATTAATCAGCACCTTTCTAAATATTATGCTATCCAACATTTTCAGGGTTTTTTTTAAATGTAATTCATGAACTTAATGTGTTGCTATATCATTCTGTATTTATTATGATTATGGCCAAGCAGTTAAGGTACATTAAAATGCCACTATGATCCAATCTAGCATTTAAATAGTAAGTACAGTAGGAAAAGAATGTTAGTGGATCTTGAATGCCCATAAGAGTCAAAAGCTTAGCCATAGAATGTAGTACATGGGACTCAAGTATATGTAAATAATAAAACAAGGGTACCTGACCCAGGTGGGAAGGGGTGTACTTTTGCTAAACTTTCTTATAGCCATAATTGCTTATGACTGTCACAACACCAGGGGCTGTGTGCATAACCTTACAAGCAATATCCAGGCAGGCAGTTAAGTTGTTATTGTAGTCATTCAAATGCACCTCTTAAGCATTCTGTAGAAGTGAGGGAATGAATTATGTTGTCAATTGAAGATAAATAATAAGGTCAATAATAGTCCCTAGGTTAATTTAAACAAGTATGTTTTCTTTTGACATAATGCTGAGGTCTGATTTTTTTTTCCTTTGCAAACTCTAGTGAGAATTGCAAAAAAAAAAAAATTAAAAAAATTCAAGATGTGAGAATTACACATTGTTTTAATGGTGGGTTTGATGTTTATTGTGCATGCTGTTGTTCCCTGCTCATTTTTAGTCTATGAACAAGTATATTCTGTTTGTGTGACCATTGTTTCTGATAATGATCTTTTGATAACCACACTGAGGAGATTGGTTATACATGAGTGTATTCCCTTCACATCAGGTTCATTGTCTTCCTCACCTCCAGATCTTAATCCAAGAGAATAAAAACAGCATTCCATTCTGGAGTGGAAAAAAAATGAACCTGCCAAATGAATGCCATTAATATCAAGCCATGGATGTTCTTTTGCATGTGGTAGTTTGAGTAATTAAAGATGCTATTGTGCATTGTTTATGGGCTCTCTCTGTGTGTATGAAGTGTGTATGTGTACTGACCACAGATAAAAGATTTGCATCTTAGCAAAATATCAGTGCATTTGGTCATGCAGATGGTCATAGAAGGACATGCACTAGTCTACTGGCTCAACAGTAAAGAAGCAAGCCAATATGTTTACCTGCATGCTCGCATGCTCAAGTGCAATATTGTGGGGAGTTGGGAAACGGTATTTTAAAATGTAGGATTAATGTCTGGGGGAGGGGGATGATTTGCTTTATTTTATTTTTTTTATTTATTTCTGTCAAAGCTGCTATTATTATTATTATTGCTACCTTTTTGTACCAAACTAATGCAAGAAAGCGAGCAAATGCTGAAGTGTGACTGCAGTATATATTTTGTGAAATACTTTGTACAGCTTAATGTCAAAATAAAAAAAGTTACATCTGTCTTCAGTGTAGTTTCTAGCACATGATTTTCCCCAAGAGGGAAAAATCCTTTTATATACAGCAAAGAATAAGCAAAAAAAAGTATGGGCTTTTTAGCATAAAAAATGCAATTCTAATTCAGAATCTCTCAATCGGCTGTAATTAAATCTCAAGGCTCCTGACCATCTTTAGATACTGTAAATGAGGGGTGTCAAACTGCCGGCCCGCAGGCCGGTTGCATCATGCGGAGGCCGCGCCCACCCCAGCAAAAA
This sequence comes from Vipera berus, assembly GCF_964194415.1. Taxonomy (NCBI): domain Eukaryota; kingdom Metazoa; phylum Chordata; class Lepidosauria; order Squamata; family Viperidae; genus Vipera; species Vipera berus. The sequence goes on from NC_138203.1 coordinate 227,093,922, forward strand.
AAAGTTGCGATACGTCGCAACACATCATGTGACATGGCGAGTTTGACACCCGTGCCGTAAACACATCAACCCTGTTCACATAGCTTGCAGTTAGTAACATGATGGACTGGGATCACTTCTGCATCTACCTGTGACTTGCATAAATTCAGTGAAAGTAGTGAACAGACATTTATGCATATAACCTTTTGGCAGGTTTCCAGGTCACACATACCGGTACTTCTATTGAAAAAAATGTAAATTAGGGACAGGAATAGATAATTCTTCTTCTTCTACACAATTTGCTAATGCAAACAGTGAACAAGATTATATAACTATCAGTGGTATTTTAAGAAATGCACGAAAAAGGAATTGTTGCCAAATTTCTAACGTGTGCAAAATTATCTTTAAAAAACTATTTTATTATTGTGAAGAATGTAAATATCATTAGAACTTTTCTGAAATAAGTGCATCTATGCATCCAGGGTTTGGAAGAGAAAATACAAATTCCTTCACAGCAATTTGCTTTAAAAATTGATGTTTCTGTATTTTTTATTTTTAAATGTTGAAAGTATGGTATCAATTTTACTTCATCTGCATAATCCTGCCTCATTCTCTTAATTAGCTAAATAGGCCTAATTTGTCTTTGGCCTTTTATTCAGAGGCTTGGGGGTTTGGGACAGTTTGGCATGATATATATATATATTTTTGCAAGGCCTCCAAATTAATCCTAGACCTAGTTAAAAGTACACATGTACAGGTTCCCTGATATTAACAAAGGCATAGAGTTCTGAAGGAGTATTTTGGGATGTATTTTTCATCTTGAAAGTATCATCATTGAGTGATGATGCAAAATCATTCTAACAGACTGATAAATCAGCTGAGTTGATTTCACAAATTAAAGTGTGTGACATTTTCCCACATTGTACAAAGTGTGAAAACATGTTATATATATTAATGTCTGTGATATGCAAAAATAGTAACCTTTTCCTATCCAGAGTATTGTGTGCAATCTGCAGCATGCATGGATTTTTTTCCATGAATGTGCCTAGCCATCACTTCATTAAAAATGTCAGTTCTTGGCTTGCATCTCTCTGGAAGCCCAGACCTCTCTCCATCCTTGAAAGCTAAATGAAAAAGAGATCATTTAGAGATCTCTAAAGTAGCTTTGTGTAAGGCCTGGGAGAATGTTTTCAGATATCATAGATTTGATATTTTTATGTGGTGGGGGAAGTCCTCAAGAAAAACAATTCTAAATCTATTGGACCCACATAATTCATTTCAAGAGATCAGGGCTAAAGAAAATTGGGCTAAAAAACTCTGTGATGGCTATGCTGGTATAGTTTTGTGTTTTGGTACAATTCTGAAGTTATCTAAATGAAGCATTGTTGGAATGAAACATTTTAAGATCTGGTATCAAAGATTCAACTACCTCAGACCCCTCAATCTCCACCAAGACTCCATAGGTCCTGATCAAAGTTAACTGCCTTAAATTGGATGCGTATTTCACAGTAGTGAAATCCACTGTCTTCACTGTTTATAGAAGCAGAACAACCATACACTAAGGAGAATGGGGGGGAGGGGGGCTGTTGCACTGGAAAAAAACTACACCAACTGCAGCTGAATCTACAACTCAGTTTTGATTAGCTATTGCTTACAAAATATGGAACTGCTTTAGGGTTAATGTTGCAAGGTCTGAGTATGTTAATTGCTTAGTGGTTGGCTCAAGTAGATGCCTGTTTTGTTTTTCACAGAAGGGCTTATTGAAAATCCACTGCAAATATATGAGACATTTTAAAAACATAACATCATTCCCTTCCCATTTAAGGCAAAACAAAAAGGCAACTAATTTGAATCAATATTATTTATAACCAACAGTGCTGTGATATATAGATGTTCAAATCGAACAGATTCCTTCTAGCTGTTAACTTCCATTGTGTTCGGTCTGTAATGGAGCAATCTGGGAAAATGTTTTACTTATCAGGAACCTGAGAACTGAAATGGAGAAATACTATAATTAATGCAGCTTAATCTGGCCCAGCCTTATCCAACCTGATACCTTCCAGGTGCTTTAGACTTCAGGTCCCATCATTCCTCGCAATGTGATAGGTTCCCCAGGGATGATGGGAATGATAGTTCAGTACATTTGTCTGGCATTAGCTTAAGTGTGTAAATTTCCTGCCAGCCACTCTTGCTATCAGCCATAAAGGTTTCTGCTGTCACATCCAGCATTATTAAGGATACTTAAGCTGTCCCTCTCCAACCAAATAAGCATTACAGGTAATCCTCATTTACCTACTTCTTGTTTAACGACCATTTACAGTCTCAACACTGATTAAAAAATAACTTTGCAACCAATCTTTACATCTATGGCCTTTCCAGATTTGTAAAGCAAAGGAAAACTGAAATAAGTTCATAAGCAGAGTTGTGATGTCACTTAGCAATTGCTTTGCTTCATGATCAGGTTGGTGGTCCCAACTGTCATTGCTAAAGGAAAACTATCTGTATGTTGTTGATTTCCTTAAAAAAAACACTAGGTCCAATTACTAAAGCAGTGAATTTTCAAAGGCTGTTTTAGTGTGGATATGAAGGTTAGCAATTTATATTTATGTTGAGTTGTAATTCATGAACATGATAACTAAGGCCTTCTAACCCCACCAAACTTTTCTAGTAACAGACTGATATTAAGTGTTGGTTGTAAGAGCTTTTTACAAAATTACTGATGCATTATGAAGTTTTTCTTGTGCTGAACCTAGGGGGCCCAGTGCAACCCCAAGGAATGCAATCACAAAGCCAGGAGCCATCCCAAAGTTTCCCTCCGGGGCATTCAACAAAGCCCTCCAGTTCTGTGCCTCCACGTCCACCTGGCCCTGCGATTCAGCCACGTGCCCAGGCCTCAGGTCCTTCAAGTGCTGGGCCTCCAGTAGACATGAAGACTGAGCCCTCTACAGACTCGTCCCAGAAGCCTCAGTCACATCCTCAGCTAAAGTAAGGCATTCTTGTCATTTTCTCCTCTTGTTTTGTAATGCTTCTCTTGCCAAGAGGTTGGAGTGCAGATTAAAAAAGTACAAAATTCCTTTCTTTTTGTAACAGTTTTGTTCCTGCTTCACCTGGAGTAGGCACATTTCTATCAGACATTTCCAGATCTGCTGAAAAAAGCAAATTTCATGTAATATGTATAGATTTGCATTTGAGTCATCCTCTTTTTTTCCCTCAGCGTCTCAAAAGATGTTGATTCATCTTTGGTTGTGCTGTTTATGAGACAGCTGGTGAGAAAGAAAGAAAGAAGAAAGAAAGAAAGAAAGAAAGAAAGAAAGAAAGAAAGAAAGAAAGAAAGAAAGAAAGAAAGAAAGAAAGAAAGAAAGAAAGAAAGAAAGAAAGAAAGAAGAGAGAGAGAGAGAGAGAGAAAGCCTTATCTGCTTAAACTTTTAACCTCGCCGCCACTCAGACAAGAAAGATCGGAAAACCCAGGAAATGTTTTCCTTGTCAAAAGATGTTTACCATTAAAACTAGAGATGGGCAGAACATTCATTAACTATCTATTACATTCTGTGCATAACACTTCTTGTAGGACCACTTCTATACAGTAGAACTCATTTTCATATTCCACATTTGGTTTATTAGTATCTTTGATTTTAATTTTTGTCAAATTCATCATATTAAAATAAGGATGAATATGGCCATTTACTTACTCTATATATCTTCTTAGTGTATTGGAAACTGCTTTGAAGTTTAATGTACCACATTCCATTTCTATTTCACATATTCAAATTTAAATATTCAAATACCCAAGGTAGATTGCTTAACAATTTAGAGATAGAAAGATTTCCTGCTGCCTTCATTATCAAAATGCATGACTGTTGCAAGGAATAGTAAAGCGCCAAGAGACATTAGTTGCCAAAATTTTGCCTGATAGTTTACAGACTTAATTTTCATAACAAGGCTTACATAATTCACTTTTGCTGTGAAGGTGAAAGAAGGTAATCACAAAAACAATCTTAAAAAAATCAGAAGGCAGACAAATATGATAAATCAATAAATGGCCTTAAATGTATTCCATTTAGTCGTGCATATAAAATAAAAAATCAATTCACTATTCATTTTTATTATTTCCACCATATACTTTTTTCCCAGAAGAGATAAAAATTTAAAACTCATTTAATTTAAAACAAACTAAATTGATAGTGTGGGGTAGTGGTGAAGGGTTTGGATTAGAACTCTGTTGAGTGGGTTCAAAACCACTCTTAGCCACAGCAGCTCACCAACTGACTCTGGGCCAATCATTTTTGCTCGGCCCAACCTACCTCACCAGACAATTAGAAAGAGGCAGCGTGATGTGTGGCACCTTAAACTCATGTACAAAGGTGGGATATAAAACTAGTAAATAAACTAGAAAATATCAGAGGAAAAAAATATTGCCTCCTGCAGCCCTCATGGAGGTTTCCACCTCCAGTTGTTTTTTAAAAAATCGACAAATAATCAGGGATAACATTTATCTCCCTGTTAATGACTGTAGACAAAAATGGCTTAGATGTCTAGATATGTTAATTTTTAGAGGTATGTGAAAAGCTTGTGGACTACCCCAGATTACACCCCACACAGTTTTGGGGTATGTGAAAAATAACACAGATAAGGAAGACTACAATAAATATATGTTTACGTGTGTTTCAATAAATTCATCTTCTCCATCATGGTGTTTCAGATATTTTAAATTTCAAAGGCAATTCACTTGTGTAATGTTTTTTGGGCAGCCCTAATATTTTGTTTCCTTCTTTTGTGGTATTCTTATTAAGAAGTATAAGAAGCAAACCTTGGTTTGTTTCAAAAAAAGGTTTAGCAAGTGTGAACCTATTTACTACTTAGACAGAAGACCATAAAAATCTTTCAGTCCCATGGACCAGAGCAGAAAGTTGAAAAACATATTTTGAAAGAATTTAATGATGAATTACTTCCATATCATTGGTTAAAAAACAATATGGATACCTGTATGTAGTCACCTGCAGTTGAGCTCAACTTGAAGGAGATTTTGCCTTTCCTTTTATTTAAATTTAAACTTTTTCCCCAATTTGCTCTTTATTCCAGTCGTAAACAATTTTTTTCAAGCTCAGGATTCTTATGGGCTATGCCTTAATATTTGAAGGCTCTATGTACATAGTTTTAAAGCATCCTGGATAGCTCCTATCCCAAGTTATAGATTTATTCCAATGCACATTTCAATCCCCCCACTTCCAAACCTTACAAAGAAAAAAAAAACATAACCAAATTGCTAATGGGATTAACTCTGCTCAGTGACAGTATTCTCACCCACATCTGATTTAACATGTGCATGCAAGTTACTATGCATAAATACTTCATTAAGCCATTTATGTTTAAGTTCCTAATCAAGTAAAGAACTGTTTTATCTTTCTACCCCTCTCTTCTCAATGACTATTAAACCCCAAAATATTATAACGAAAGACTTTACATCCTTATATTGCTTGCTCTGATTTTCTAGAAAAGGTGTACACTGCAAATGATTGGTTTGTCATAAAACATAATTATAAAAAGCACAAACAGATGGAATTTTCCCTTTTTAAAAAAATATACTTAAAAATTATAGGGTTAAAAAATGAATGGTATCTGCTACCATTCAACTATTCAGCCCACTCCAACTTACCCTGTCTTTATGTATTAGTAATTCAATTTATATGGCTGCCCATTTTGACCACATGTCTCTAGGCAGCTAACAGGGAGTAACTTCAAGATCAAAGTTTCATAAGAAAAGAATAATAATTATGGGAGCCGAGATAAAGCCAAACAACACAATCAATGTAACCACAATACAGGCTTAATCACTTACCTCAGGCTCTGCAACAGAACCAGGTTTTAATGCCTTACAGAAAGATTATAATCTGAGGCAAGTCTAATCTCCAGTGGGCAACGCGACAGAAAAGGCTTTCCTCCAGAAGTGGAGAGTTTTGATGTGACTCAGATAATTGTTTCTCAAGTCAAAACAGTTGTGCTCATCTATTTCAAGAGTGTGATCTGGATATTGCCGGTTGTATCTCCTACTCCTATTATATGTAATACAAATTTTGAAAGGTAGGGGGCTACATCAGTCATGAATAAGAAAAAAAAACCTGTATGTAAGCTTCAGGTGTATGTAACATTCACCTGTGAGTTTTTATCTCTGTCTTGCAGCAAATCACAATCTCTGACAAATGCCTTCAACTTCACGGAGTCATCCTTCTTCCGGTCATCTGTGAATGAGGATGAAGCAAAAGCTGAGACCATCCGAAGCTTAAGAAAATCTTTTGCCAGCCTGTTTTCAGATTAACCATGGCTAGTTTGGTTTTGCATATCCATCAAATGTTTGAAAGTTTGTGAATATCATTTCACAAACACTGTTCCTTTACGAATGATCCTCCTTTGCTGTTTCAACCGTTGTATTAAGCAATATGTTATGCTCCTTTTAAAAAGAGGACTATAATGTGTTAACACTTCAGGTATCTTTTAAAAAGCCACTTTAAAAAAAAGCCAAGAGGAAAAGCTATTACAGCCGAATGCTTACAGTGCTCCTTAACTGTGATTCTGTGGCCTTACCGTTAAATGCACTCCATCATCCCACTGGACACTCTGTTGTGAAGTCTTTTAGAGCAGCACACTATTAAGTTGCAAGTCTTCCCTTTCCTACAGTTTTCTCCAGTACTCCGCTGCATGTTTGTTTCTTCAAGATACTTGATTCTGCAAAGCTATTTTTTTGAGACTTAAGTTTCTTGCCCTCGGATCTTTATGGTATAGTTTCATAATAGTATTTGTGTTGTCTTTCACCTTGTGAGAAACTTTAGAAAGCTTTCCATCAGCTAAATGTAGTTTTCCAATATGCTTTAAGAGCAAACTCTAGAACGAACCAATGTTAGAGCCCCTATGTCTGTCTATAATATGATTCTATTCTATGCTTCGTATGTTTGTTGTGAAACTATTTGCAGCCTGTTAATAGTGCCTTTTGCTTTGTAAAATGTCATGCATGGCCTCATGTCACCATAGTTCCATATTACATCCCAATAAATGCAAAGCTCTGTACCTAACAGGAAGTCTGCTTCTCCTGACTTCTCCGCAGCGTGGCAATGATAGCAGAGGGAGATTTATTTTTCTAATTTATTTTAGTCAAAATGCATTTCCAATAAACAGAGAAGAACAATATCTCATAAACACAGTTTTAAAGAGATCAGTCACTTCATTAATACACTTATTCTGATGAAATTTGTCTATAAATCTTGGCTTGTATCTTTTCGAATGATTTATGCCAAGTTATATTTTGAATTCACATTTCCTCATTTAATCTTTGCTCATGGAAGATAGGCTATCTGTTCCTTTCCTGTGAAACTGATCCTGAATATTATGCCATGTCTGGTCTTTATGGTCTGCTATGCAGGACAAAAATATTTTCATTTTATCTGATGTTGAAAGCATAGTTATTTCACACACATACATAGATAATGATATAGTTATAGACGATATAGATAGATATGGGTGTTTTGTATAATGTTTGTGCCTCATTAAGCCAAATACAACCCATTCATTTATCGTACAGTGGCCATGTAGAATTTGCAGTGGTTTTAAAACAAAGGTACATCTGTAGCTTTATCACATTACAGTGGGGATTCGAACTTGGATGGGAACCTTTTCTCTAGCACATTTATCCTTAGAGTTAGGATGTGCTTGCCTTTTTTCAAGGCCACATAGTCTGCAATAGCATAAAGAATGGTCTTGAAATTCCAAGGTAGACTGCAAAGCCAAAAGAACACAGCAGCTTTGAATGTTGGCATATATTGAAAAACTCAACCATTTGGGTTTTGAACATTATCATTGAGCTATAAGCTGCACCAGATATTTATTGACATTCTTATGCAGTGTTCTGTCCCAGCCTACTACGTCCTTGTTACTTCACAAGACAACCCCTAATTTAGCAGTAGACTGGATTAAAAAAACCCTTTTATTGAAGTTACAGACCTTGTCCACAAACAAAACAGAGCAGGAGCCAACAGGAAATAACTCACTGGTAGCATAAACAGATCATCATCTCTTGAAACAGAAGTTCTTTGCAATCGGTTGCCTCCAGAAACCAGTCCTGCCCACACATTTCCTTTTTGTTAAGGAGCCCCCAAGACGTGGCTTCTCACTGCTTTCTCCTTTTCCCCTGGAGTCACCCTATTGCTTCCCTCTGATTTACTCGTGTGACCTGTCTACGTTTCCAAGCATCTCTGAGGTCTTCCAGCTGTGCTTCCTCTGAGTCTGACTCCGCCTCCCAGCCCAGCTGGCTTTCAGCTTGACCACTAGTGGAGGGGCCAGGTTCTTCCTCACTCTGTAAGTCTGGTAACTCATCAGAGCCTTCCTCCGACTCTGATGGCTCCCCAGGCCCCTTCTCCTCCTCCTCTGATTCCCTGGACTCAGCTGCCGGGATCACAGGCTGGCACGGAATCACAACATGGAGGTTTTTTTAAAAAAAAAATAAATGAAATAGTTTCATGACATCAATCTAGCTATTCCATTTTTGCATTAGGACAGACTTCCTAGTATTTTTAAGGGCAGTTTCCCACACACTGTGTGTTACAGTAATTTAATTTGGACATTGGCATTCCAATATGTGTCCTTTGTGATAGTATTTGTTTATTCAGGTAAGCATATAACAGTGTAAGAGAACATATATGACTCAAGGCTGAACTGTGAAGTTTTTGGTGATCCCTGAGCTTGATTGTTTGCATGCAGGCATTTTACTACCTGGCCAGGTAATATCATCAGTGCAAGTGAGTGTTGGGTTAGTTTCTTATGTATATATAACAATCTCTGTGACACTGGACATTCCATGATACCCCACAACATTCCATTATCCAAATGTATAATAATCTCCAAGGCACTCAAGGTAATTAGCATAACAATGCAAAATAATATAAAACTGCAAAAAATAAATTTAAGCATATATGATGAAAGAAGGCATAAAATCACAACACAACTGACTGAAAAGTTAGATCTAGACCATTTTCACACATGAGATCATCAATCTGAGACTAGCACTGCCCTTATATGTCTACAAAAAAAATCACCTAGAAAAGCCCAACAGTTTTATTCTGCAAGTTAATCAGCTTAGTGATTAAGGGCAAACAATGTAATAAATGTTTCACAACTGTTACTCCGGAGCTTTAGGGTGGAATGATATTCCTCTTGATAGGAAATTTTATCCTATCTGTTTGAGTCCTACCTGCCTATAGGAGACAAGGTAACACAACATGTTGGCTTGTTCCCATGTTCTTCCCTACTAAACTAAGCGCTGGTTTTGCTGCTCCCTGCAGATAATAGCGGGCTTCCTTGATATTCACACTGCCATTTTAAATTCCATGAAAAGCCATGACGATTTGAACATTCATTCAATGGCTGGCAGGAGGTAATACTGATTGGAGAGAGCAATGATTAGTTTAAGTAGACTTGAAGAAGCCGGCATGGCAGCATGAGAACGTGCCATTAATTTGGATGGTAAAACTAGTGATATAGAAAGCAAGTGGGAAAGTTTCTCTAAAATCCTTTTCTTAAGGGGAGAATGGGAGCTAAGTAGAAATTCTAAAGAATATACTTTCTAACTTAGGTGTGAACTTGTTCTATATTACTGGGTTGCTAAAATTGGAACCATTTTTAGGAGGACCTCTTTTGGCATAAGACTAATCCATATTTATTTTATTTATTTATTTATTTTATTACATTTATATACCGCCCTTTCCCGAAGGACTCAGGGCGGTTTACAGGGTGATTAAAAAAACCAAGATACAAAAGTTAAAAACAAATTTTAAAAAATTATATTTGTCCCTGCATAAATAAAACCCCAGTTAAAATAAGATTCATCCTCAGCCTGGGCCAGAGAGCTCGAAGAGCCAGGTCTTCAGGTCCCGGCGGAATGAACGGAGGTCGGGGGCAGTCCTCAGCTCCACTGGCAGCTGGTTCCAAAGGGCAGGCTCCCCCACTAAGAAGGCCCTATCCCTGGGTGTCGTCCGCCGGCAATCTCTTACCGGTGGCACCCTGAGAAGACCCTCCCTGTGGGAGCGCACTGGACGAAGGGAACTTGATGCCGGCAGCAGGTGTTCCCTCAGATATCCCGGACCCAAGCCATTTAGGGCTTTATAGGTCATCACCAGCACCTTGAATCTCACCCGGAGGGCAACCGGAAGCCAATGCAGCTCGCGGAGTAGAGGTGTTACATGGGAGTATCGGGAAACCCCCATCACAACTCGCGCGGCCGCATTCTGCACCAGCTGAAGCCTCCGAGTGGTCCTCAAGGGCAGCCCCATGTAGAGAGCGTTGCAGTAGTCTAAACGGGAGGTCACGAGCGCATGAGTGACTGTGCGTAGGGCATCTCGGTCCAGATAGGGTCGCAACTGGCGCACCAGGCGAACCTGGGCAAAAGCCCCCCTGGTCACGGCTCCTATAAGGTCTTCAAAATTGAGTCGTGAATCCAGGAGGACGCCCAAGTTGCGAGCCCTATCAACGGGGGGTAACACCTCACCCCCCATTGTTAGAGATGGAATAGTCTGGTTGACCCGAGATGCCGATATGCACAGCCACTCAGTCTTGGCGGGATTGAGACGAAGCCTGTTTCTCCCCATCCAGACCTGGACCACCTCCAGGCACCGGGACATCACGGTGAGGGCATCGCTGAGTTGGTTTGGGGTGGAAAGAAAAAGTTGGGTATCATCAGTGTACTGATGATACCCCACCCCGAAACCACGAATGATCTCACCCAGCGGCTTCATATAGATGTTGAACAGGAGGGGCGAGAGAACCGACCCCTGAGGAACTCCACAAATGAGAGGCCTCGGGGCGGATCTCTGCCCTCCCATCAACACCGACTGCGAACGGCCCAGGAGATAGGAGGAGAACCACCGTAAAACGGTGCCTCCCACTCCCAACCCCCTGAGACGCCGCAGTAGGATACCATGGTCGATGGTATCAAAAGCCGCTGAGAGATCTAATAGGACCAGGACAGAGGAGCAACCCCTGTCCCGAGCCCTCCAGAGATCATTCACCAGCGCGACCAATGCCGTCTCCGTGCTGTATCCGGGCCTGAAACCCTATTGGTACGGGTCCAGATAATCAGTTTCCTCCAGGAACAGAGGAAGCTGATGCGCCACCACACTCTCAACAACCTTCGCCAAAAAGCGAAGTTTGGAGACTGGACGATAGTTATTTAAAACAGCCGGGTCTAGGGCAGGCTTCTTGAGGAGGGGTCTCACCACCTCCTCCTTCAAGGCGGCAGTGAAGACACCCTCCTTCAAAGAAGCAGTTATTACTGCATGGAACCAGCCTCGTGTCCCCTCCCGGGCCACATAAGCTAGCCAGGAGGGACACGGATCCAACAAACAGGTGGTGGTGCTCAGCCTCCCCATGATCCTGTCCACATCATCAGGGGAAACAGGATCGAACTCAGTCCAGATATTAAGATAGATGTACTTAAGCTATTCAAAGTTTCAAAGTTGCAATTAAAATATTAATTGCAACATAAAATAGTTGGGATCCATTGCAGATTTCCTAAACCAAATATAAAATATACACAACTAGTTAACAGCTCTGTGGTTATATTTTCACCTAACAATGCTTCTAAATACTCAAGTGTCAGGGTTTAGTGTAATTTATTCATAATGGAGCTAGAAGATAGATCAAAGTCAGATTTAAAATTCCAGAAACATTTGCAATTAGTGCACCGACTACTATACTTGTGTGTGACGTCCCACTGATACTAGAGTAAGTGTCAATTCCCAAGCAGGATTTTCTACTGATTGGTAACACCTACAGTTTATTGATCTTAAAGACCCATCTAGAGATGAATTTCTTTTTCCAAACTTCAAGACAAAAAGCTGTACATTTGGATGTCACTTGCATACTGAAGATTCAATAGCACTTTCATGAAAATATTAAACAACATGAAAAGTAATGTGGAACCCTGCAGAACATCAGAGGACAAGGACCTGGAAATTGACCAATAGTTCTGCAGTACATTTTTTTCTGGATACAACCTCAAACTTGGGATCACTGTGGAAGATTCCATAGTAGATACAGGAGATATCTAAGATTTCCTTAGAGTACTGCAGTATTCCTTTCCTGGAATTTATCATTTTCCTGGAATTGAAGAGTTCAGAAAGAATTGATAAGATACTTGTAGGTACAGACAAGCTAATTACAATAGCAATTTCTAACAGGCTAAGGATCCAGTAGTGAGTATGTAGGTGTGCACATATGTGTGCATGCGTGGGCAAGGATGGCCCAAAGTTTTCTCACTAGTTGCATTCGGCTTCTCATGCTGACTGTCTCTAGTTTATTGGTTTCAGTTGGTTCTTACTAACTAGTCCAGTTCAGTCCAGTCTGAGCTGTTTGTTACAAACTTGTCAACTTCAACCCACAGAATAGAGATGCTCATGAATGTTGATCAGGCCATCTCACCCACATTAAAACCATAATCAGTAAGGGACACTAAATCATCTTGGCCCCATATCCTGATCTAAATCTGGCTTGAAACAAGTCCAGATAGTATTTGTTTGTTTGTTTGTTTGTTTGTTTGTTTACTTACTTATTTACCTAGTATTCTACCCATCTCTCTCTACCAATTGATTCTGGGCAGCGCCATAAATAACAGAATAATCGGACTAAATAACAGTAATAGGATTAAAACATTAAAACATCAGAAATTAAAAACTAAAAATTTTAAAATTAATGTTAAAAATGGATTAAAGAAATCAATGTGTAGATAGGGGAGAGAGGAGCTCTCGTACTAGTCTACTAGCCACCTCCAAAATCAGGTGCACCTATCAGGGTCCCAAGCCAGTTGGCAAAGCCAGATTTTCAGGCTCTTTTGGAAAGCCAAAAAGTGGGTGTGGATCTCACCTTGGAGGGCATGATATTCCCAAGGGCAAGAACCATGGCAGAAAAAGTTCTCCTGGACCCAACCAGCTACAATTCCTTGACCAACAGGATCCCGAGCATGCCTCTTCTGCTGGAGAGAGTGAGGTGAGACCATCCCATTGGGATGAGATGGTTCCTTAGGTAACCTGGACTCACACCATGTTGGACTTTAAAGTTCATATTTATGCAGTATATTCTCATTGGTATTGCTGCTACAGTATCTTCCAAATGTACGTTCACAGGCCCACCTTGAGGTTTTTTTTATAATGGCCTTTCATTTATGTAATTTTTCCAATTATCCAATGGACGTTGAAAATCTCCTATAAACTTTCATAAAGTTATTTCAAACGTTTTGAATGTTCTTCTTGATCTTAAAGTTATAAGTGATCTGGAAATAGCTCTTGAGGAAATGTTTCATGTACATAATGGCTTTCTTCCAATTTTTATTCCTAAATCTTTTATTCCCAAACCATTTACTATCCTCTAGTCTGATGCCCATCATCTTAAGTACTAAAAAATTTTTTTTGCTATATATATCTACATTTTGTCTGGTGTTCAAAAAACAGGAACAGGGCCAGTAAGAGGGGGGGGGGGACAAGCAAATCATTGTTGTTAATAATCTCATATCTTAGATTAGAAGAAGGTGTGGCTTTAGGGTGATATTACATCATACATACCTCCCTTTGAACAAATATCTGTATCAATTATAGCACAAAAAGTACAGAGTTACTCAACATGGACAGATTGGTTATTGAATGTATTTTCCACATATATTACTAGATGAAAACAGTGTTACTCTTCACAAAAATCTAACTAGATGAGATACAGGGACAGCTCAGGGAGGAACAGGCTGGTGTAAATCTGATCTGTGTTGCTTCTCAATGTGAATGGCAGATTTCTCTTTCATCATATTTATGTCCTAACTTTAAAAATAGATCTCTTGATGTATTTATAAGGCAGGGACTACTTTTGACATGAACAAGTGGGCTTAAGCTTTTGCATATTCCTGAGTAGCAAAAACTCTTCATATACACATAACGGTACTATACAAAGTTCTCCACAACTTCTCTTTTGCAGCACTTTTTAAACTGACCATGTGACCACATGAATTTTATACATTTTGAAGTGAGTGGTACTTTTTCCTGGAAAACGGCCTTACAGTCCAGGAAAGGGTGGAACTGTATCCAACACAAAGTTGTGCAAGAAAGGCCTTCCTGACCAGGGCTGTCGTTGCTTCTTGAACAGGAGGCATGATACCAGGATGAATCCCAGGTTTTGTACTGGTCCTGTCTGAGATAGTGCAACCATCCCCACAGCTAAATATAGAAAGTGCCCAGAACCAGGGGCCCTAACACCAAAGCCAATCAGTCTTGCTAGAGTTAGTTGAAGCCTGTTGTTCCCCACCCAAACCTCAAAGCCTCCAACATCAAGACAGAACCTCTATGGTATTATTTGGGCATCCAAAGGTTTTTTCAGCCTTCCTAGGCAGACAGGAAACACGACCAGATGAATTAAATCTACTTTATTGTAAGGCTACATTAAGAGAATCTTACAAGTATAACAGTACAAATAAATATTGCCACTTACAGCTATTTGTTGTTTTTTGTTTGGAATGGTACATCTTTTGTTTCCATCGCAAATCACTGGACATTGGTCTTTCATTTCAAAGGTCTGTAAAAAATAATTTATAAATAAATCTCATTTTTCTTTCCCTAGCTGCCTAGCAGGACTAACGCCATCAACTGCTCGACGTGGAGAATCACTGGAGGAGGGAGAGAGCAAAGCTATGAAGGCAAAGATTAACTGGGGTTTCCTCTCCATTTCCAATCACAATCCAAATCCTTTCCAAATCATTTAGAAATTAGTCATTAATTGCCCTCGTCAACACTGAACTCAGAATACTGAGAATGCAGAGTACATTGGGCTTTCATCCAGCTGATCATGAGAAAAGTGAAAAAGAAAGTGATCCAGTCAACATTGCCCACTAATAACATCAGCAACTTTAAGATGTGTGGACTCCCAGAATTACCCAGCCAGGAAGATGCTGAGGAGAAACGGTGGCAGAACTGCCATAAGGCTATGTTTCTCAAACTTGGCAACTTTAAGATACTGGCTGGGGAATTCTGGAAGTTGAAGTTCACACATCTTAACATTGTCAGGGTTGAGAAACATTCATTTGGAAGACCTGCAACAGGATGAATAGTTGCTGCCCTTTGGAAAGAGCTCCCCAACCATCCCTGAGGTTCAAGTGGCTCAATGTTTATGTTTATTTTATTGTTGCATGCTATCCAGAATAATAAACTGTGAGAGGGGATGGCTTTAAAATCCGACAAACAAATTGCCATTGCTTCTTCCTAATCCTAAATTGTTTAGCAAAGCTACCTACTCAGTTCACTTTGGAGCCAACCAAACTCATGCTCTCCTTCTCATCTATAAAACTGCAGAAACAGGATTATTTCCACTTAGATCAGTGTCACTTGATAGTGAGATAAATGGAATATAAATTTAATACCTAAATAAAAATAAACAGGATCTCCACCAAACTGGGCAATACTGCATGCTGTTCTAGAAACCTAAGGATTATAAGATCTATTTGTTCAGTCAATCACTCACCATGGCACAATAATTTAGCATAATGATGTTTTTTAAAAAAAAAAATTTGTTGCCATTGTTTTCCTTTTGGCTTTTTGGTGCCTCTTTCTCTGAGCCATGCTTTCTCAAGACTAAGATTAAGCTAATAACAGGAAAACATTCAAGGAATCAATATATTATTGTTATGAAGAAAATGGAATAATTGTATTCTGTATTTTGGCAGCATATGTAATAATACCTAGCTGATTTGAGCAACAGGCAACGCAGTCCTATATTAGGTATCATTGATGAGCTCAAGGCACACCTCATCACCTGGAGCAAAATTTCACACTTGATTAATATTACATTCCCTCCTTCCTCCTCTTCCTTGGGGGTGAAGGATGGGAAAGCCTTCACTGTTCTCTTTGTTTTGTGTTTTTTTTGGGGGGGAGTGTTGCAATCCATCCTGCGTGACAAAGCCTCCCACGCCAAAGGGGGAGTGTCAGAAGTATATAACCCTTGGCTGGATGCTCATGTATGTTGCACACAAGCTGATGCATGTCTGTTTCCACAGAGAAGGCTGAGGTGTGATATTTGCTCATCAGAGGCTGCCAGCCTGCCTTCAGATACCGGTGTGTTTGCCTGCTTTGAAACTGGCAAATGGGTATGTGAGAGATCATATCAGGCCCCTGGCCACATTTTCAATTGCTCCTCTGCCTGTCTGGCTTTCTTATTATATGTGGGTAGCACAGAAGTGATGGCTTATATAACTTACTTAACTTGTCACACTTACATAACTTCTGTTCTTCTGCTATGTAATGGCAAAAAGGGTTTTGTTCCTCGCCTCTTGGAACATAGAGCTCAGGAAAATGCTAAACAAATAAATTAGGGCCTTCCCCAACAGAGACAGGATGATCGAGCCAAATGGATGGCATTCTATGTTCCTTTCTGCTGATGCAGGTGGCCCTCAGAAAAGGTAACCCTTGTTTACCAACTGTTTTGCAACCTCTTTCTCATGTTACTTTTACAATGAAAATACCGTGATGGTAGTTTGTTCTCCAAGAAACCTGGAAAAATAAAGGAAAATATGTAACTGCTGAATCAAAATCAGCACATCATGTTAGTGGAAGAAAAATGGAGAGAAAATCAGCCTTATTACTCACACCAGCTGAAATACGGCTGGTAAATTTTAAAGCAGCAAGCTATTAGCCGTCTATTTCTGCCTTAGAAATTGACTCACAAATATTGTACAGAAACAACAAGGAACTGTTCATATTGCTAATATTTATAACTATGTTTTAATTAGTGCCTGTTTCTGAGTAGTGCATTTTCACTCATTCCCTTCCGTTATCTTAGGTTTACAATTTTGAGAATAGCCAGCTAGTGAGGATCCCAACAAGTTTGGATCAGCATGATTTTCAGTTAAAGAAATGTCCAATATACTATGTTATACTTCAAACTTACTAGCAAGGATAGATAACCTGTTGCTATCCTTCAGAATCAACCCTAGGCACTTAATTATCTTATGGATTTTCTCTATTTCTTGAATTAAGGCAGGAACAAGAGAAAAATATTTATTTATTTAAAAAAATTATATAGTTGACAATCTCACTATGCTGACTCTGGGCATCATATACAGGCTTAAAACAATTTAAGAATAACTATAATGCCTAAGGTCAGAAACACATTAACTCATCTAACTCATTAAAAAAAACCAAGTCATTAACCAACAGAGCTAATGACATTCTTATTCCTGAACTGACAAATCACTTGCCAATTTATAGTCTAATTGTTGGCTGGAGACCTGTACTGCCCAGATTTCTCCAAAATGATTACTAGATAAATATTAAAGAAGGATTTTTCAAAGTATTTTAATTATATTTTCTAGGTTTTGTCTACCAACACCATATTTGAAAACATGATTCTTCAGCACTGCTCCTTGCCAGCCAAAATAGTAGAGATAGATTATCTGAAAAAAAGTGTTAAAGGGGTGCTTGTTATGTGGGTGTGGGTGTTCACGTCAGTCCTGACTCCTGGCAATTGCCTGGACAAATCTCTATTATTTTCTTGGCAAGATTTTGGAAGTCATTTGCAATTGCCTCCTTCCTAGGACTGATTGGCCCAAGGTTACTTAGCTGGTTTCATTTCTTAGGAGGAACTAGAACTCACAATCTCCCAGTTTGTAATCTGGTCCCTTTACCACTACACCAAACTGCCTCTCAATAAAGGCTATATCCTGAAGATAAACTTTTAGGACATCTAATCATATATTAATGGAGCTGAAATATGGCCTTGTTTACACATCTCAAGGAAAAGAAGTACTGAAGTAGCTTCCAGTTTTCATGCGAATAATATATCTCTTCTCTGAAAGTGTGTCATATCCAGTCATAGCCCAAAGAAAGAGCCACCATGAAGTGAAACAAGCAATAGTGGGGGGGGGGTGTAAAAAGGTAAAGGTTCCTCCGCACATGCGTGCTAGTTGTTTCCAACTCTAGGGGCCGGTGCTCATCTCCGTTTCAAAGCCGAAGAGCCAGCGCTTGTCCGAGGACGTCTCTGTGGTCATGTGGCCGGCATGACTAGACGCCAAAGGCGCACGAAATGCTGTTACCTTCCCACCGTAGTGGTCCCTATTTTTCTACTTGCATTTTTACGTGCTTTTGAACTGTTAGGTTGGCAGAAGCTGCGAAGCAGTTTGCCTTAAGGAAAAGGATTTTTTAAAAAAATAGAAAAATAAACACGATGTTCTTTAATTAAAATGAAGTGTGATACAGCAGAGATAGATCAAGAAAAAATCATATTTGATGTGTCTTGGAAAATAGGCACAAGATTTTATTTATATATAAAACTATGAAGAGTCGAAAAAGTCCCCTTCAACCATCTCTTTTTTCATGGTGATTAACCAAGAGTGCGTGCTTATGGAATAGTTGCGGGAGAAAGATAGAATGATGTTCTACAGATAGAAGGGACTTCACTGCTATAGGAGTTTCCTTGTTCTTGGCTTGCTTCTGCAGCTCTTCATCCATTAATTCTCAGAGAGGACTATTCTATTTCCTCATGGATCTCATTGGGAACAGGTTGTTCTGATGTGGAAGAACAGTAATGCCACCAGCTCTGGTGTTTGTGGGCAATTGATTAGGTACTACATACTGCTTCTTATAGAAATGATAGAAAATTAAAAACTAGAGCTTGATAAGTTTTTAAATAGAAAAGCAGAATGAAAGCATTTTAAATAGGATCATGGAACCATAGAGTTCATCTTCATGCTCAGGGAAGGAATTCAGTCTGAAACATCTCCAGTAGATGGCTATTTGACCTTTGATTGAATACATCCAGTGAATGACACTTCACTTCATTCCTGAGTATCTTCTACCATCCAACCACTCTTACTTACATTCCATCAAAATCTGCCTGCCTGGAACCTACATCCATTATCCCATGTCCTGCAATCTGAAATTAAACATTACTAGTCTTGGCTTTCTTTTATCACATCCTTTTGAGTCAACTTTTCTAAGTTATACTTTTCTAAGTATATCTACTATTCTCTGTGTCTCTTCTTAGGAGTTTGTAGGCCTCGATCATGTGAACTGTTCTTCTTTTTCTTTTCTTGAATTGTTTTCTTTTTGTCTGGCATCTTTTTTTATTGTATCCCTGAGGATTATTTGATTTGTTCAAGTTGGAGGAAATGGAGGAGGAGTGGGAGGAGGCATGGGATAAGGAGGAAGAAGAAAATGATTTTTTTAGGTTAAACTATGGAACATAAACATTTTACATAAATAAATAATAAATAAATTATATTATTAAGGAGCACTCCCTTAACCCTTAGGAACAAATTTATGAAAAAAGTATAGCAGAGTGATGGAAGAATAAAGGAAAAAGTGGATTCTCTGTCAGGAAGAACTGGTGGGATACTCCTCATGAAATTCTGGATCCAGGCAGGAATTAAATATAAATTTCCTGACATCAGTGACATTTTTTGTTGGATTAGAACTCATTGTTCTGATAAATCTTTTGCCTCCAGCTATGCAGAAGTTTTTTTTGATGCTCACATAAGGCCTTAGGGTAGCGAAAACAGCTTTCTACATATGAATTTTATTGCCAATGATTTAACAAAGATAAAACCACTAACTGGCTGGTTTCACTTCATTGTCTTCTTCTTCTTTACTTTCTCTTTTACCACTTCACATGTCAAGAGAGATACAAAGTGGCCTCAATCATTGTTATTTGATGGTGTTGTAATGTTTCTTGATGTCTCTCCATTTTCTTCTGGGTCTGCCTCATATTCTTTGACCTTCTCCTCTTTTTGTATATGCCTTGCATGGTATGCAATCCCAAGATGCTTCACTGTACTTTTTCAAAATGTTCATTTCTAAAGCTGTTCTAACGATGATGTTCTCAATGGTGCATTATTGAAACTAAAGGTGTGTCTACTGTACAACTCCCTGAACTATTCTTGTGATAGTGAATGAATTGCGTAATCTATTTGCTGACGGCATCAGCATGATTCAGCACTTCTGAAATCAATTTCACTTCTTGTACTTGGCTGGTACAGAATGATTAAAGATAATTTCCCCATACCGTGAAAGAGTAGCTATTTTTAGCAGGTCAGAATATCGAATGAATATGATTCATATTAGTACATTTAATAATGTGAAGGGTTAAAATGAAACTTTACTAGTTTTGATTCTGTTTTCATGAAGTGGTATGCGGTGGTGATTCTGTGCTGGATTTCAGTTCCTTAAATCTGAAGGAATTTATCTCACAATTAATTCCATTGGAGTCAGCATCTGTCAGTGACAATATACCCACATTGAACATTTTTTTTTCATTTCAAAGGTAACACTGGGATGAAGTCTGCTTTAAATGTAATGTTCAGCTCAGTCAGCAGGGCTATAGTTATTTCAAAAATTGCTGCCAGGTTGACAAATAGCAAATTATTAAAATACAATGTAGCATTAAGAGTTTTATTGTTTTACGTCTAAGCTAAGAGTAAAATCTTCAAAAGCATCATCATGACACGGTCCTGAGCAGTCTAGAGCTAAGAAGACAACTGAAGGATCCCACATGCCCACACATACTTCCTTTGGTGCCTACCAGGCTCCTTATTACATTTGACCTTTGGTATTTTATATATTTTTAACATAATTTATTTGTTAAAAATATGGAACTTAGCCTACCACAAATATGCCAATGTCTCTACTTCCAAGAATGCCTCTAATCTCAGGAAGAAGGCAGAGTTGAGGCGGGGTAACAGTGAGTAAGGGCTGGGGGTTGGGTGAGCGAGGAGTTGACAGCCTGGGAAGGCAGTGCTTTGTGAATAGTTGTAGGCCATAACAGCTATTTTGTGAATAGACAATTTCCAAAAGCCATTTTTGCAAGGACGTCTTGCTTAAATTAAAAAAAAATGAACAAAACTGGATCTACACAAAAGGAAGATCTCCAGCAAACCTGACAGCACCCTCTGCTTAAAATAGGTAAAGGTAAAGGTAAAGGTTCCCCCGCACATGTGTGCTAGTCGTTTCCAACTCTAGGGGCCGGTGCTCATCTCCGTTTCAAAGCCGAAGAGCCAGCGCTTGTCCGAGGACGTCTCCGTGGTCATGTGGCTGGCATAACTAGACGCCAAAGGCGCACGGAACGCTGTTACCTTCCCACCGTACTGGTCCCTATTTTTCTACTTGCATTTTTACGTGCTTTCGAACTGCTAGGTTGGCAGAAGCTGGGATGAGTAACAGGCACTCACTCTGCTACACGGCACTCGGAATTCGACCCACCAAACTGCCGACCATCTGATCGACAAGCTCAGTGTCCTAACCTACTGAGCCACCGCGTCCCCTCTGCTTAAAATACAAGGAGTCTAATATATAAGTTTTGATTTATACATAAACTTTGAATATGGAGAAAAGTTGTTTCAAAAAATTAGATACACTAGTGATTAGACATTACTAATATTTTATGCTTTCTTTAAGGAATATATGTTACCGGAACTCAACTATATTCCCCATAATCATGTGCAAATCTCACATTTGTCATATAGTGGATCATTTGAATATTTAAAATAATCTTTGTTGGTTATCTGTCTGACTGGGAAGAGATTATCTGCTTGTCTGGAAACTATAGTCCCAATTCTCAGGAAGATTCAAACCTGCTTTAAAACTGCCATCAACCACCAAGTTCTTGTTTCCCAGATTTGAGAAGACAACCTTAAAATGTTATGTCTTTCTGTTGTATATTTACCTTTTTTTCCTAAAAAGGTAAATGATGAGTTATAAAATTGATATAGGGCAAATGACATATTTGTACATTTTATTCTTGGTAAATGTCTCTGTTCCTTAGAATTACAAATATAATTTGTAGATGATTGCTAGAGCACACAGTTCCCCTCTTCCTGCATGCCTTCTGCTCCATTTGTTTTCCTTTCCATAAATGTCTGTATTTTGGCCTACGTGGAATTTTGCTTTCCTCAGCTAGGCAAATGTTTAGCTCTTGACAATATCCATATTAAGTTTTGGCAAAGCCAAGTCTGTGTTTGCAGCTCTGATTCTTAGAGTAGAAAATGATTATGCTCAGGACTGGGTGAAATTGACTTGAGTTCTATAATTTGCTTCATAACACCTGAAATGCTTGGAAATTGAGTGGCAACATTTGAATTAGAGCACCCTTCTACCTGCAGCCTAAAAGGGTTCAAACTAGGAAAAGCTGATGATTAAACAAACTAGAAGGAAGTATCTCATTCTTTTTTTCTCTAAAATAAAATCCAACCTGTTATGCAGTGCAGCTCTGTGAATAAATAAGTATAAAAGAAAAAATCTGACAACAGGTGAGTTAATGGGTAGCACAATACTTCACAGAGTGCATCATATTCATGCAACCATTTTGATGCTGATGAGTGTTCTGTGCTTCCATAAGTTAAGTAGCTTCTTCTTTGCTTTGCTTAATTTTAGTTGTTTAGGGAAATCTTTCTTTTTTAATCCATTCTATTGGCCAATCAGGATGTGAAATCTCCATCAGTGTTGTCTTGCCTCTTCCCCCTTCCCGCCTGTTAGTAGTTCAGATAGAAGCAATGTGCAGTAAGCAATGCCAGTTCAGCCTTTAAACTGCAATTTCTCCCATCCTCCTTTTTCTCCTTATGTGAATGCAAAAAACTCTAGAGAGCATTTTAAGAGATCTCACACAGCTTTCCAATGATACAAAGCAATCAGAAGTAAATCCTAAGGCAACAGAGCCAGTTTTTGGAGACTATTATTATATGTGTTTTGCAGCCCAGCTAAGAGTCCTCAAAGGTTCAAAGAAGCCTTGAAATAAGGTGGATCTATGCAGCTATCATAACTAAATATTATTTTTATTAATTGCCTGTATAGATATATTTTCCAAAAGACACATAACTAAATCATCATCATCATCATCATCATATCTAACCCATTCTGTAATTGGGCATTGTGTAAGAGTCTATTCATCGGTACTCAAATGAAAATTGGTCAATGATTTTAGGTAGTCCTGTAGATTTATTTTTTATTTTATTTTTTTAAAGAAATATTATATGGCTGACAACTTACTGTTATTATTAAGCTGTGCAAATTATGAGATGACAAACTTTGCTTATGAGCAAAATATTTCTCTGTATACATTTCCAATAACCACAGATATTGAAGGCTGTTCGTTTGATCTGAAGTCATGGTAACCTTTAGTTGAAGTCACTACAACTAAAGCAGAAGTAAGAAAACCTCACTGAATGATTTACACAGCTATAATGTTTCCTTGTGGGTTTGTGTAATGCCATTTTTAAAAAATTAAAATTAAATAAGCATCCAATTATACACTACAGGAAAAATATAAAGCACATATGTTATTCTACTTTAGAATATGGAGATATTCACATTGAATTTATCAATGGCTTCCATCACATTCAAGCATCCTTGAAACATGACATCAGCCCAAACCAAAATCAAAATAAATCCAAGCTTTATATTGTACACCATCTTGTTTCATAAGATTTCTTTTGGCTTCTTTCCTCTCTTTCTCTCAAATGCAGATTTTTTCTTATTTAATGAAACTGTTGTCACAGACCAGTAATAAAACATTACACCAAGGCACTACAGCTATTCTCCTGAACTAAAGTACAGTCTCTTATACATGTTTTGTATTTGACACATCAGGCCAAATTGCATAGCTTTCCCTCACTAGAAACAGGATAAAACCAGTGGTGGCATTACCTGTTTTTAGTACCTAGGCCACTGAGATGATGTTTCCCTTTGGCTAAATGGTTAAGAGCATACAATTAGAAGCAGTGCACTCTGTTTCCAGTAGAGCCAGTTAACCAGATCAACCAGATGCTCCAGAATGGTGCAAGGGTTTCCATCCTGGTTTGTCTGTTTAAATTTATTAGCTATCCAGCTCCAGTGTATTCTGGATTCCAGTGGCTTCCCACATTGTTGTACCCAATGCATGGTGGACATGGCCTTCAAATGGGAGGAGTGGCTCCATTCCCAATGAAACAAGGATAATGTCTGGCTCTGGTTACATTGTCCAAGGAACAAGAGCCCAATCAAGGTTTGGTGGCAAAGAAAGCTATCAAGATCTCTGAAAATCATGAGAACTTCCTGCCACAGGAAACATTTTCTTTGAAAAATAGGTTTGCGATCTAAAATGCAAGGCCAACTTCAACAGAAAAATATTTATTCACATAGCCTCCAGCCAAATATGAGGCTTCGCACATGCAAGTTTTACAGATTTGTACATTTTCCACTGCAGAGACAAAATTCCTTATAATTTTACCTTATAATATGTAGCTTCCCCAATCTGGAGCCTTTCAGATGACTTGACACTATAACAAGTTTCAAAGCCAGCATGTGCATTTGTTTTCACTAGTGATTGAGAGCAGGGCTGGAGTTTAACAAACAGAACACAACAGAATAACAAAGTTGAAAGGGAGCTCGAAAGTCTTCCAGTCCAATCCCCTGCTCAACCAGGAGACCTATACCAGGGATCTTCAGGAACGCTGACTGAGGAATTCTGGGAGTTGAAGTCCACAAGTCATAAAAGGACCAAGTTTGAAGACCCCTGCCCTATACCATTCCAGACATGTGGCTGTCCAGTCTCTTCTTAAAAGCCTCCAGTGATAGAGCATCAACAGCTTCTGAAGGCAACCCATTCCAGTGATTATGGTTAATCGTTCTCACTGTTAGGAAATTTCTTCTTAGTTATAGATTGATTAGTTATAGGTTGATTATAGTTGATTGATCCTTGATTAGTTGTTTCTTGTCTTTCCTTCTAGTGCTTTGACCCTCTCTTCTTTGTGGCAACTCCTGTCATGTAACCCCTAGTCCTTCTTTTCACTAGACTAGACAAATAATTCCTGCAACTGTTCTTCATTTATTTTATCCTCCAACCCTCTAATCACATTTGGTGCTCTTTTCTGCACTCTTTCCAGAGTCTCTACATCTTTTTATAATATGGTGACCAAAACTGGATGCAGTATTCTAAGCGTGGTATTATTAAGGTTTTTTTTTAATTGAAAAGTTTTAAAATACATTTTTAAAACATATACCCCATTCACCCCACCCCTCTCCCCATCCCTCCCATCCCAACACCCCCCCAACTTCCCAGAGCCGAATACAGGGTATTACATCATACAATCTTACTCTAAAATAATCTAATTACTATAATTACACTTTGAACCCTATCGCACTTTAACTCTCCTTAACCATAGAAAAGAAAAATAATATAGCCTCTAATTACAATAACTAATAACTATTCAAATGCTAAATGATACTTTGTAGTCCCATATTTGTTCTGAATAAAATCAATCCATCTTTTCCATTCCACTATATATCACTGTTGCGAATGATCTTTCACATATGCCGAGATTTTAGCCATTTCTGCCAAGTTCGAAACTTTCAAAGTCCATTCTTCAATAGTAGGCAGGTCCTCCTTCTTCCAGTATTGCGCTACCAAAAGTCTTGCAGCTGTTATTAAATTCAACATCAATTTGTACAGTACAATCAGTGATAATACCCAACAAAAACAATTGTGGTAAAAATCTTATCTTTTTCTTAAAAATCTTCTGCATATTCCACCAAATTTTAATCCAAAAAGCTTTAACTTTTTTACAAGTCCACCATACATGATAATATGTTGCATCATCACATTTATTAAGGTTTTAAAAAGTGGTTCTTCACATGATCTTGATTCTATCCCTCTGTTAATGCAACCTAGGATTGTGTTGGCTTTTCTTGACTCCGACTCATATTACTGGCTCATATTTAAATGATTGTTCACTAGGAATCCAAGATTCCTCTTACCGCAGAAGCTAGCCGACTGATTCAATACAAAAAGGCCTATAGTTTGGGCCTGACTTTATGATATCTTGTAAAGTTGGCCTTTTTCAAGTTTTTTATCTGCTGAGCAAGTTTTCTCTTCTTCATACCAGAGAGATTATTATCAATGCCGTTGGCCAGATGAGACACTGCAGAAGACTTTCAGCATATAAATAGAATCTGAAAAACAAGCATTGTCACTAGAATCTGTCTTGCCTGAACTATTGGGACATATTTCGAACTGCTATTGCCAGTAAATGTTAGTTACTTGACAAAAAATCCTGCAAGGCAGGTACAGTTAGCTATTGCCAATAATGTTGCTTTGCAAGAACAGTAAACCGGATATCCGTAGCGTACATACCAGATAACAAAATTCGCTTACCAAAAATGTTAACTGAGAAAGCTGAATGTTGGACAAAAATTTAGGAGACAAGATCTAGAAAATATCACAGCACATTTGCATTAAATCCTTGCATGTTTCTATTGAACAATGTCAGGTTTGATATTAAATTTCATATTCAAGTCGCTTTGGTTAAATAAACATATCAATGCATATTAATTGTTCAGGTATGGCTTCTTAAAGTCCAACCTGCTCGATTGTTCACATACCAGGCTAAGTACTACAAACCAGCCATATAAGGTGCAGAGCATCAATGACTTTTCTATTTGTGCTACTTACATTTGTCTTATATTAATTTTTACTCCAAAAGATGCATTAGGGCTTGTTTTCTGGTTAGGTCTTATTTTTGAGAAATACGGTACTAAATGCGTTCCTCTGGCTGACAATCTTAACTGGGGTTTATTTTTGGCATGGGGCTTATATTACAAGCATCCTGAAAAATCATGCTTATTTTCCGGTTGGGTCTTATTTACAGGAAAACATGATACTTGCCTGGAATTGCCAAATACCTACCTAATTATATTATACTAGCAGTGAGTTTCGTTCAGTTTGGAAGGTTAAAACTGAGGGAAGGAGTCATATGATTTTTCTTTAAGCTACACTTTGTGGTAAATGTTGCATTTGCCTGGTCTTCTGTTGCTGATGTTGAGAAAATGAAAAATCACTATACCTAGCTTCTTTCACTTAGAGAAGGAAATGCAATGCCTTTATGCATTCAACAATGGGCCATTATCATTGGTTAGTTTTCTTGTTGCTAATTGGCAAGGGAGCTGTTGGGAGGTTACTTCCTCCAATAGCTAATCAGAAGGCAGCTGCTCTGAATTTGAGCAAAACCCTCAACCAGCTAAAACCCAGTGCTGCATCCCCATTCCAGAGTATAAGTGGGGCTTCTGGGAGACGTAAGACTATAGTGAGGAAGAGAAACTTGGCTGTCCTCTGGATTCATTGCTGTGATCTGGAAATGTTTCAGCTATAATAGTGATGACACTCAACATTTTAGCAGCAATCATATGGCCACTTGTCTGAATGAACTTGCACTGTGCATCCTCTAAATGTCACTTTCTCTCTGATATGGTGTTGAAATAATCTGCATTCTAGAAGTATTTCATTCTGAATAAATCTTTGCCAATCTGAGCTAAAATGGAATAATATGATCTTAAAAGGGGCACAGTGGAAAGCTGACAGCATGGGTTCGAGACCCGAGTTCCACATGACAGGGCGAGCTTCTGTTAACTCACCCCAACTCCTGCCCACCTAGCAGTTTGAAACCATGCAAATGCGAGTAGATAAATAGGTACCACTTCTGTGGGAAGGTAACAGTGTTCAGTGCACCTTGGCACATAGTAAAGCATAGTCTTTGGACAATGCTGGCTAAGAAATGGAGAAGAGCACCACCCTCTTGAGTCAGACTCGACTGACAGGGAAACCTTTACCTTTTAAAATAAAGGGTTAGGGAGTGCTTGGCCCTCTCTGAGCTTGGCTTATGGTTACCCAGCCAGGTAACATCATTGCCTATGTATTGTGTTTCCTTTATTCCGCAGCTAGTTTTGTCCTGCATCCAGATTCTTTTCAATCTGAATATGTTCAACCACACTTGCAAAAGTTTGTTTTTAAACTATCCAGTGAATAAGCCCCCAACAGCAAAGTGAAATGAGCCTTCGATCTTTCCCAGCAATAGTTGTGTTATTCTTCTGCTGCAACAGGAGGAGACAGTGTTAAGGCACTTTGAAGACTGGGAGGAGGGGAGTTTAAAAACAGCCACAATTATGTAATCTGGCTATTTTTAAAAAAATATTTTGCAATGACTAGCACTGATGATGTTACCAAGTTTGAGTAATGAAACGTCTACAAGAAAACAAGAAAACTCAGATACCACCAAGGACACACACACACACACACACACACACACACTTATTTTTCATGTAAGAAGGGCCAGGGCTTTGATCACATGAGATAGTCACTAGTTTTATGTTTTTGACCCAATCCACAAAACCCCAAACAATTAAATGTAGATGAAAGAAAAGTGACAAAACTGAATAGATATAGTGCTGCAAATATTTTACATGCCTGAGATTTAATTTTTAAAATTAAAAATTTTTACATTTTATTTTTTAAAAAATCATAGCTTTGTTAGTTCATGCAAAAAAAAAAATCCAACACTCAAAGCTAGATAGCATCTTTATTAGAATCAAAACATCACAAAAAGATGCATACATTTTATATTCATTCAGATTTTAAAATAGCAAATTTATTTTAATTTTAAAATAAAATTAAAAATCAAAATTTGCTTCCTTTACCTTTCTTTAACCTCTGACTTCATGGATGACATTTGTCTCCCCATACCTCCACACCAGTTTTGGAGAAGATTCATGATTTTCCCTACAACATCTCCCTGTTTTTAAATGCCAGAGATTCTTTCTTCCTTAACATTTACATTAAACTATAATTAAAAGAAAACTTTTAAAAAATGATGTACTATTGCTATCTAATGCCAGATAAATTGTCTTAAATGTATAAAAGGTACTTCAAATACATGTTGAAAATATAAATGTAATTTATGATGGACTTGTGACACAGCAAAGAAATATTGGAGCAAGATTCACGTTTAATACAGAAGATTCTTGAAGTGAATATAGAGCCTTGGTGGAGCAGTGGTCTAATGCCTCCTTAAGTAACACCAGCTGCCTGCAATTAGTGCAGGTTCGCATCCCACCAGGCTCAAGGTTGACTCAGCCTTCCATCCTTCCGAGGTAGGTAAAATGAGGACCCAGATTGTTGGGGGCAATAAGCTGACTTTGTAATAATGCCGCTTGGGTGTGTGTGTGTGAAAGCCCTAACAAGCAGGCATATACATAGAATGAAGGCTACTGCTAAGCTTGTAAGCCGCCCTGAGTCTTCGGAGAAGGGCGGGATATAAATGTAATAAAAAAATAAAAAATAAATAAAAAATAAATAAAGATAAAAACAGAGACAGAGAAATTGGAAAAAAATATGGAACTTTGACATTATATAGTACAGGGCTTTTCAACCAGTGGTACGGGTACCACCTGTGGTACATTGGCACCTGGCAGGTGGTACGCGGCCATCCTAGAAAAGTGGTATTGGGGGAGGGGAATGAGCTAAACCAGTGGCAGCACTGCACAAGCCTGAGCGAGAGACGGCTGCAGCTGCAGGGCTGTCAGAACTCAGCAGAAGCACCAGGATCAGCGCCAGGCTCCAGCTGGAGCTCGGCACTGATCCCGGCACTTCTGATGAGCCCAGATGAAGCGCCGATCAGCTGGAACATTGCAGCATCTCCAGGGTCTTGTGATTTATATTCAGATGCTTGGCAACTGATTCATATTTATGATGGTCACAGTGTCCCAGGGTCATGTGAAATGACCAAAACCTGCTGCAACCACCCAGCAGATAAGGTGAATAAAAACCAAACACCTGCCCCCCCCACACCCCACCCCTACTGCCAATTCTCAACAGGAATGTTCACAACAATGAAAACCTCGGACAGGAGGAAGAGCGCCTCCAGGCGGGCAGGCAGATATCTTGCTCGGTTCTGGCTTGGGGGGCACTTTTTTAGTGCCATTGTAACTTCAAACAGTCACTAAGCGAACCGTTGTAAGTCAAGGACTACCTGTATTTCATCACTTTTTTCCTTTTTTTTGGTCATCAAGTTTTTGACACCTTGCTAGGCGACTAGTGGTACTCGGATATTGCCATATCCTAAAAGTGGTACAATGGGTGAAAAAGTTGAAAAGCCCTGATATAGTATATGCTGAAGCAACAAGAATACCTATGCACAAAACTGGAAGGATACTTTTATTCCCACAATGGATGAATGGCTGCAAAAATTGATGGAGTTAGCAGAGATGGATAACTTGACTATTTTGATTAAAAAAAAGAATACAATTAATTTTGTTTCTATTTGGAAACCACTTCTGGACTTTGTGCTTGAGGTGAAAAAAATTGAAAGTTTGATTTGGGGTTTGTTGTTATAGCAGTGGCTAGTATATATTATTATGTAAAAATAAAAAAATGAGGTTGTATGTTATTACCTTATTCTACTGCTCCAAAAATAGTTGAAAGTCAATGCTACTTTCTTTTTTCCCTTTTATCCTACATTATTTCATCTTTCCCTTGTCTTCCCCCTTTTCCCCATTATTCTAATTTTTCTTTGTATTTCTGTCTTTCCAGTTGCAATGTATGGCAGTGAAAGTTGGACCATAAGAAAGGCTGAGCGCCAAAGAATTGAGGCCTTTGAACTATGGTGCTGGAGAAGACTCCTACGAATCCCTTGGACTGCAAGGTGATCAAACCGGTCAGTCCTAGAGGAAATCAACCCTGACTGCTCTTTAGAAGGCCAGATCCTGAAGTTGAAACTTAAATACTTTGGCCACCTAATAAGAAGAAAGGACTCACTGGAGAAGAGCCTAATGCTGGGAAAGATGGAGGGCAATAGAAGAAGGGGACGACAGAGAATGAGGTGGCTGGATGGAGTCACTGAAGCAGTAGGCGTGAGCTTAAATGGACTCCAGAAGATGGTAGAGGACAGGAAGGCCTGGAGGAACGTTGTCCATAGGGTCGCGATGGATCGGACATGACTTCACAGCTAACAACAAGAACATATTTTGATAAACAAATAAAAAACATGTAACCAGAGATTCTTTCTTTTTTATTTAGGCAGTTTAAGAGAGGAAGCTGTGAAGAACTATAAATGGAAAATCCAGAGTGGATGAGAAAGAAGGCTATAGCTTAAGGAGAGTTTTGTCAACTGGCTATATTAAAAGAAAAATACTGAAGTGGTATTACAAACCAATCAGGACAAAAGCAAAGAAAACACACCCCAGGAGGAGTATTTGTGGTGTCAATATCCTTCCAGGAAGGATAGATATACAGTAAAAACCCACTGAATTCAGGAGCACTTGTTTCCAAATGAATAATTTTAAAATATTTCTCCTTGTTTGTAAGGTTTCAGATCCTACCATTAAAGTGTTTTTTATACTATTTTTAGGCTGCAACCCTATATCCACCTAGCTGGCAAAGAGCTTATTTCTAAGAAGTGTGTCATGTTTGCATATTTTAAAAAAACATTTTTTTAAAGTGGAAAAAGTCAAAGGAAGGGTGATAAGGTCCAAGTACTGCTGTGTTATCTAGAACAAGAGCTGTGTATATCAAGTTATTCATAATGAATATGCAAGTTTCAATATGTATCTGGGGAAAATGGAAATGATACCACAGTTTCTGCTGTGTTATCATTTGTTAATGGTGTATTGTTTGTTATAAGCATTGAACAAAAGTATGGTTTACAAAAGCTTTGTAAAGTGCTGTTACATGTGCCAACCCTCCAAAACTGTCCATGCCGCTGTATTTTGGATCCATTGTAGCTTCCAAATATTCTTCAAGAGTAGCCCCATGTAGAACATGTTGCAATACTCCAAGCAGGAGATAACCAGGGAATGAGTGATTGAGCTCAAGATATCCCTTTCCTCTGAGGCAGAGTTCCTGCCCTTCCTTGAACCATCCTTCAACTATCCACTATCCACTGAAACACAATCACCCGGTGAGGGGAAGGTGAGGGGAGAAGCTCCTGCAGCACTTCAGTGTTACCTCTCAGTCCCAGAAGGAGCTCTCTCTCATCCCCTTTCATACCCAGTTTACCCCATCCCAGGACTGGTCTCTCTCTCTCACTGACTAGCAGGGGGTGAGGGGAGCTGCAAGCATACACAGTCTTCCTATCCCTGACTCTCACCAGAGAGAAGCAAGCCAAACATCCCCTCCTACATTCACACCAGCAACCCCTCTGCTCTCACCCTAGGGGCTGCTTCTGCTCTCATTTAACAATTATTGATAAAATATCTTATTTGCCAAAGAAAAACATCTTGCTTCATCATCATTTTCCAGAATAGTGGAAAATATTGCCTTTTCCAAAACAGGTAAGTTACACATTTCCAAAAGCCATAATATCACTTTTCCAATTTCTCAATATATTCTTTTAGCCACCCCTCAGGCTTCCATTCCTAATAGACAAATAACTCCAAAGCTTTGGTATACAAATCAACATTACATCAACATCTTTAACAAAAAAGTACCATTCTAAAAAAGTGTTAAAAGTTCACAGGACCATATCGTATGGCTCAATGAACCTTCTTTTTTTTCCCATCACCAATAAAAAAAATCTGTTGTACATGCATGCATGCTCTTCTGTGTGCATGCACTTATCACCTAAACACACTTAAAAAGGTAAAGGTAAAGTTTCCCCCGCACATGCGTGCTAGTCTTTTCCGACTCTAGGGGTTGGTGCTCATCTCCGTTTCAAAGCTGAAGAGCCAGCGCTTGTCCGAGGACGTCTCCGTGGTCATGTGGCCGGCATGACTAGATGCCAAAGGCGCATGAAACGCTGTTACCTTCCCACCGTAGTGGTCCCTATTTTTCTACTTGCATTTTTATGTACTTTTGAACTGCTAGGTTGGCAGAAGCTGGGATGAGTAACAGGCACTCACTCTGTTATGCGGCACTCGGGATTCGACCCGCCAAACTGCCGACCTTCTGATCGACAAGCTCAGCGTCCTAACCCACTGAGCCACCGCGTCCCTTTTAAACACACTTACAGGCAGTCAAAATTATGCCATTCTAAACTGCCTTCATTTTGATTCATCAAACCTTTAGGGGTAGTTTAAAGGCAACTGGGAATATATTCATTTATGCCAGCTCAGAAAAGCTGAGAGCAAAGAGCAAAAATCACTGTCACACCCTGAGCTACTGCAAGTCTTGAAGCAATAAAAATCTGCTCATCACCACTCATTACAGAGTGGAAAGAAATACAGGCAAAATGCAGAACTCAGTGCTTTCCATATCAGCTGATCCGCTATCTAGAGAAGAGGAAAAACAACAGAGTTCTTTTATTCCTGTTTGCTCCTAAAAACAGCTACAATGCCAGCAAGCTACTGTACTGTTTAAGATCTTGCCATTATGGGGCCCTAAACTCTGGAGGCAGGACAAGGAAAGGAAAAATAAAGCTACATCACCCAGAAATGAACCAACTTAGTTTGGCAGCAGTTTTGACTAAACCCACAGAGGAGCCTCAAATAAATCAATCATAGTGTCCAATAATGCAGACTTCATGGAGACACAGAAGTCCAGAGCTGCTTTTTTTTTACAGCTGCAGAAGCCTTACAAGGAAATTCTTATTGGCACCAGGCCCATTCAAAATTAGGTAATCCATTCCATATATCATGTCATGTATGTACTTAATTTTAGTTGGATGGAAAAGGAACCTGATTGTTTCTCATTAGCATACATCAGTTATACACACAATAATTCCAGTCTCCCCAGACCTTACATTAGTCCACGAAAAGGAGTTTCAATTTAGCTTTTTAAAAGTTTCATGCAGAATTGCTTTATCTTACATTGTGAAGATTCATCAACAACCTACAGGATCTAAACATTCTGGCTCTTTTATTTGACTGGATGCCATCCCAATGTATTGGGATATTAGTTCCCAGAATTTACAACCAGCATGGCCCACCCAGATTGGAGATTCTAGGAACTGCAATTCTTGCACATTATTGCTAGGTTATAGAAAATTGGTCTCCATTAAGGCAGGGATTCCCAACCCCCGATCTATGGACCATTGGTAAATGAAACGTGCAAGTAGTGGATGAGCGCATAAAGCTCCATTTGCACAAGTGATGGGAGTGTGCACACAAAACTACCCCCTCCCCTCATGCTGCCACCGCCACTGCCAGTCTGTGGAGCCAGAAAGGTTGGGGACCACTGCATCAAGGTATTTGGTATTCATGCAACAACTTCAACTTCATTCTGTTAACTGAATGATTCTTCCAAAACATGATATCCTTCTGATATAGCAGTATAGCTCCTGTAATTTCAAGACAACTGCTAAGTGGGAACTTTTTTCCAGCCTGTCTGGTGAGTAGACAATTGAGGAGGACTCGGTTCCATACTTCAGCAATGAGATGACTCCTCCTGGCCAAAAATCTTTGGAAGGTAGCTGTTGATTCCAAGGTGACCAAAAAACCTGGAATCTTTGCAGTAGTTAAATCTGTAAGTCAATGTTTCTCAACTTTAGCAACTAGAAAGATGTGTGGACTTCAACTCCCAGAATTGCTGCTGGGGAATTCTGGGAGTTGAAGTTACAAACATCTTCAAGTTGCTAAGGTTGAGAAACACTGCTATAAGTCATTGTCATTGTGCTGGGCAAAAAATGCTGGGTTAAGAAATCACTGTTGTTCTTAAAACACAGCAATCAAGAAACAAGTCAGCATATTTTTCCTGAGAGCTCAGCTGTCAGCCAACCAAAGTGAATTCTACTGCACCACCCACACGCCTTCTCTTGTCCTCCCCTTCCCCAGAGAAACCACTGCTTCTGGTTTACCGGGCCCAAAACCGATCCAGCCTAGCAACGTGGGGCATACCTGCCCTTCAGATGAACTGCTCTGGCACCACAAATTGCTCTCATTTCAGCTTGATATTTAGGTCCCCTTGACCTTACAGTATCTTTGCAAAAAAGCAGGATAAATTAACATAACATTTTAAAAACCTGAAGCCAAGGCCAGAAAAACCATGCAGTTGGCTTTCCAGTGTTTGTCAAGAAAAGTAAGAACCACCATTTTGGTTAAAATTCACATGGGCCATTCAATATACCCTGCCTTATCTTTTTGAACACGAGGTGGGATACATTGCTCTCCACATTATCATGTTGTTTCTATCAAACCCTGTAAGAGAGACTATCTTAAACTCGGTGTCTTTTATCAGTCACCTTTAGTCACCAATTCAGTCCTAGAGATTTTACCAACAACACACTCTCCTTGGGAAATCACATTGTCCTAACTAGATTGGTAATTGTATGTCAATACTATACTTGCAGGATGGTATAGTTCAGAGTGTAATGTATCAAAAATTGACATGAATTTACCTTCACTCCTGATAACCACATGGCTACATCCATTGTTAGCAACAATGTGTTGGTTTGTCACTGCCTTCTTCTGGGATGTTTTTTAGCTACCCAGTTTAGCCGAGACCTCTGAGATTTCCTAGTGGTGTCCCATCCAATTACCAATTTCACTCAATCCAACCCTGCTTGGACTCTGATCAGCCACCTGATGTGTCCTATAGTCTAGCTCAAAACGTTTACAAAAATCAAATATAATTTAATATAATCAATCAAATCTGTTGTGCTTGGCCAGGGGTAGGCAACCTTGGCTCTTTTATGACTCGTGGACTTCAACTCCCAGAATCCCTGAGCCAGCTTGGAATTGAAGTCCAAGAGTCATAAAAGAGCCAAGGTTGCCTACCTCTGTGCTTGGCCATTGTTGCTCATTTTGCAGTAAGCTGCTTGCCAAAAAGAGGCTGTCTCATAATAGTAATTTGATGCTGCTCTCATGTTAACATTGTAGCCTTCTATGGGGAGAAGGAATGGGAGGAGGATGTCCCAGGGTTAGTCTGGGGTAGAACAGAGACCCTGAAATGCTTTTGCCCTTCCTGCCTAACGTCTGCACAAGGTTGCTGAGTAAGGACAGCCCATTGATTGAACAGAATGATTGAACAGAATGATGGGATGCAGGAAATATGCTTTCTCTGTCATAGTTCCTACTCTCTAAAATTATAGTCCCCACAGATTTATATGGCCCATACCTATGTTAGCTCTAAATGACTGTAATATAAGATACAAAATGTACCAATACTATTTGCAATATTGACATTTGTTTGAGAAAAACAGTTGGAGAAGTGTTGCATTGCAATTCTGTTGCTGATTTAATTTTCATGTACGCATGTCTCAAACAGAAATTGTTCAGAGATGTTTAATTTAAGCTATAACATTATGTCTCTTTTGCTTGGAATAAAATTAATAATTAAGGAGTGTTTCCAACTGAACCCCTGCTGACTTTCAAAAGCTGTCTTGTCCTCCAATTCTTCCCCAAGCTCATCCTCTATGAACCTTACATTCCTAGTTTCCTAATCCTTCAGAAGAGATCGAGAAGTTGTAGGGGAAGGAAGAATTCTCTCTACTAAGGATATAACTATAGATTTTCAGAGAAATTATTCTCCCGCTTTACTCTCAAAAATGCACTCATGAAAGAACTGCAGATTTATTTTCTATCCCATTGAGAGGGTAAGAACCAGAAATGTCCCTGTTATTGGTGGTGTTAATAATAATAGTATTTATAGGATCTAAGAATCCAATTAGGGCTGGAATTTTTGCAGCCATTCATCCATTGTGGGAATAAAAGTATCCTTCCAGTTTTGTGCATAGGTATTCTTGTTGCTTCAGCATATACTATACAATTAATTTTTTTGGTCATCAAGTTTTTGACACCTTGCTAGGCAACTAGTGGTACTCGGATATTGCCATATCCTAAAAGTGGTACAATGGGTGAAAAAGTTGAAAAGCCCTGATATAGTATATGCTATTAATTGTATTTTTTCTTTTGCTGTGACTGATGATAAGAAGATAGACCGGCCAGTCTATTTGGGAACAGAAAAATGTAATCAACAAGTATAACTAAGGAGGACATGAGTGCAGCAAACTTCTCCATTTCTCCCTTGCTATGCCTAGAATTGTATTGCCAAGACTTGGTGATATCAACAAACTATTTCATATTTAAATCCCAGTTTACTCAAGTATAATGATGTTACTAAATATGGGATAGAAATCTATGTTTCCATAGATTGGGCGGGTTATTTATCTTGTATAATTTGGCACTGCATCCTTCACAAGTACATAAATTTATTTGGCTATAACTCATAACAAGTTTATCCCAATTGTGTTGTAATCAATTGAAGCTTAAGAAACGATTAT
Organism: Vipera berus; assembly: GCF_964194415.1. NCBI lineage: Eukaryota > Metazoa > Chordata > Lepidosauria > Squamata > Viperidae > Vipera > Vipera berus. The sequence goes on from NC_138203.1 coordinate 227,130,910, forward strand.
TGTGTAATTTCTCCACATAACAAAGAAATACCTGACTTCATTTTTTTTCCATACACAGCATGTCCAATCAGTCAATTTTTTAAAAAAGAAAGAACTGTTTTCTATTGTCTACACTAGGAACAAAGTATTCTGCTGCTCTGTAATGAGATAAGAGACCTTTATTCAGGCTTACCTATAACCGATTGCTGCCTATAAAGAAAGCCAAGTTCTGCATACTTGCCATCATTTCTAGGGGTACACAATTGTAATCTCAGAATGCACATTCACCAAAAGCTATTGCGAGAGCAGCTGTAAATAGAACATTTAGTGTGCCTGGAGACCGGAAATGGACTCCAAGATTGAGACCATATCTCCAGTCTAGATGTGACCAGGGCCCTCCCCCCAATTGAGTGTCCCTGGATGTGACCATTGATCCCATTCATCTTTGGATGTTCTAGCCAGGTGAATGTTTATGGAAATTCTCGATCATTCAGGTCATGGATGAGAAGCAAAACTTTTTCAAACAAAGAACTAAGAAAGTCCAATTCCCTTTTAGGGGAGGAAAAACACCTTTGGGTTATAGCCAGGTGATTCCAAGCACTTAGGTAAAGCATGTACTGTAAAAAAAAGAATAAAGAAAAAGAAAATACTTGGATAAAACCAAGGACATTTATTGCTGGAAAAAAATCAGAACAATTAAGTTTTTGTATCAAACTTCCATTTTATTGTGAATCAAGCGAGTTAAGTGAGTCAAGCTTATTCACTCGTAGAGAGGCAATTCCAGATACTAATAGTTGGTGACCGTGCAGAAATTATTCCCAGCATAAGGGGGAGTAAGAAGAGAGGCTTTAGATGTCATGTAGGAGGAAATACAAAAAAGTCACGTTTCCTGTCTTCACAAATATTAGTTAAATTTAAAATGATGTTCATATACCTTCATAGTTAGCTATGTGAGCTTGCTTCTTAAAATTAATGGAATTGTGTGAATAAGAATCTGCAATGCATCTTGCTGTCCCTCTATTTTGAACAGCCAGTGAAATGAAAGACATCAACCCCCTGGCAAGTTTGAAATAAAACTTATAATTGGAGTCTTCCCTAGTTCACAGCACAATTCTGCTTCTCATCAGATATGGTATCTGGTTCTACAATTGCATGTGTAATATCTTAGTAAACTGCTTTTAAAATCCAGGTCTTCCTGACCATCTCTCCAGCCAAAGGGCTTTGTGATCTTTGCAATTCCAGCACCTGTACAGGAAATTCAGATCTTCATAATCTAGCCCATCAATAGGGCAGAATGTGAAGATGTCATGTATATTTAAAAGGCTAACCATGTGACCCTATGCATTACTTTCAATGAAATGTAATTCTAATTCAGAGGTGTCAAACTGCCGGCCCATGGGCCTGTTGCATCATATGAAGGCTGCGCCCACCCCAGCTCCGGCAATGCAAAAAAAGTCACGATACGTTGCAACACGTCACGTGATGCGGTGAGTTTGACACCATGTTCTAAGTACATGTATACTAGGCGTGGGAAATAAATTTATTTACTGCAGGTCATCTTGAAATGCCAATCTATGTATGAATCAAGATATAAATCAAACCTAGTTACCATAAATACATAACATTGTCCAGCATTTGTAAAGATTGTGAACAGTTTTCAGAAGGCTAACAGGCAAACCTATGTACAAAATACATATTCATAAAAACTATGTACTTTAGCCAATTAAAAAAACATTCTACATTGAAGTATACATGAAAGTACTCTTGTATGCTGCCCATAGTTGCTTTTTGTGAGACAGGCAACTACATAAAACTGTTAATAAATAAATCAGTAAAAAAAATCAGTAAAAAAGACTAAAAAGAAATATTAATGCAAACTTTAAAAACACAGGAGGTTTTTTTTAGTAAAAGAGCAAAGGATTTACAAGGTCTGAATAAAAACCAAGTATTTAAAAAAATTCTCAAGTTTGACGACCTTAATATATTTGCACAGATGAGAAACTTAGAGTAGCTAAAAGTTTGCCTACTTTTCAGTATGCAGTATAGAACCTCTGAATGTTAACCATTAAAACCATAGCAATTGAGCAAGAACAATTGTTCCTATATCTAGAAAAGTTTTACCTGCAATTATATATGTTTGTGTATGTATATATGTGTGGATGCCTTCAAATTAGTCTTGACTCCAAGCAACTTCCTGGACAGGTCCCTGCAATTTTCTTGGTAAGATTTTCAGAAGTGGTTTGCCCTTGCCCCCTTCCTAGGGCTTAGAGCAGGGGTCCTCAGCCTTGAAAACTTTAAGACTTGTGGACTTCAACTCCCAGAATTCCTCAGCCAGCATTGCTTAGAAGGTGTGACTGACCCAAAGTCACCCAGTTGGCTTTATGTCAAGGTGAGACTAGAACTCAGAGTCTCCTGCTTACTAGCTTAGCACCTTTGACCACTACACCAAAATGGCTTTTTTTAGTTTCTTTTCTAATCCCACATGAGAGCTATTTTTCTTTAGAATTTTTCTAAAGGAAACATAAACTATTAAGCACAATAATAAAAACTAGTATCTGAGGAACTCTTGAGTCATGCGAGATATACAGTGTGGCAATTTTTAGAAAGCACACATCAATCACCACTCCTTTTTTCAAAAAAAATGCCCCTACGCTATATGATTTTTCCTCTATGTGAGGACTTTAACACACATCGGTCAGCCTTCTTTATAAGTGTAAAGTGGTCTGTGTGTGTGTGTGTATGTGTGTGTGTGTGTGTGTAATGCTCTAAGACTTACAGAAAAGCAAGGGCAGGATCCACACTCCCCAAACCCTAAAATATCCTTGTAGCTGCCTGGGCTAGTTCTGATTACAACCAATTGCAGGAACAGTCAGCTTCTTCCTCCAGTCGCTGCCTTTGACTCACCATGTTTATGGCAGCAGGAGAAGAAAACCAGCCTCGTTCATTAGAAAAGGCCGTATCAGATGCTGAGTTGTCTTCATATCCAAGGAATAGAAGGAAGTCTCAGAGTAAGGGGCTGGAGAGAATTTCTGCCACCTGAAATTCCAGGGCATTAAATTGCAAACAAGGACTGCAATTCAAAGTGGGCAACAATGCTGGGGGAAAAAATGGGCTTAATTGTCCTGCCCTTGTGGGACACTGGTGTGAGAATCCAGGAATCAAAAGCCACAACACGAGTAATTCACAGTCCTGGCTCAAAGTGTTCTTGGCCTCCACAAAACAGAAGATGAAAGTATGGTCTAGCCATGTCAGGTGGGTGACATGGATGCCAGCATTTAGCAAATTAAAACAACTACCTATCTAAGAAGCTAAGAATACTTGTACTAAATTTATAAATTGCCCTGTATTTTTTTCTCAGGGAAGCCAAAGGATTTTTTAAGCGTTGTTGCTACTTTGTTTTGTTTTGTTTTTTTTAAATTTCCTGTCTAGGCGTTCTGTATAAAATCTTTATGGCAATAAAGCTAAAAGGAAAAGTCTCAAGTTCCTGATTTTACTCACCTGCATACATCCACTGTTGAGGAAATACATTTCACATATTTCACAATATGTTGCCTCCAATAAAAATGTGTTGTGGATTCTACCCTGTTATTAAATCATATTAAACCGTGTTAATAATATTGTCAATAAACTCAGTTTAAAACTGAGCACAATAAATGCAATGTGCTGCAGAAGAATGTGGGCTTATTTATTTAGAAGTCCTTTTTTTGGGGGGGGGTGTGAGAATTCTACTTGCAGGGTAGCCAAGTCCAGGCATTCTGAGAAAACTGGACTTGTACAAACTCCTTCCAACCTGCTTAACATGGAATATACACTGCCACACTGTTGATCATTGTTTCTCACCCTGGAGATTTTAAGAAGTGTAGGTTTGTTGTATTCAAATCAGACTGAGGTATCTACACTTTCAATCTCTACATGGAGAGATGGCCAAGTGCTTTCACCCTTCTGCCTTCAATTGTTTTTCCACTCAAACTAATATCTGTTCCTTCTTTTTCATATTTCATATTTGCTGGTCTTCACATTTGTCTTACCAAGCTTAAGCGAAGCAGTTTAAAAGTTAAGCACGATCTCAGGAAGCCTTATCCTGCATGCAGTGTGTTTTGTTCCTCATAAGCCTAGTGTTCACTTTACCAATACCTGGGCACTTTTCTCACTTTTTTTATCAACTCAATGCACTTTGGATACCCTCAAATTTTAACACTTATCATCCTCACACAGCAAAATCAGAACAGGATTAGTGGAAACTATTCTAAGAGGGGGGGGAAAGGAGAAAACTAACCTTTGTTGTGATACCATCAAATCTTCAATAGCTAATCATAACCCTTCCAAAATATTTTTAACGTATAAAAACTAATAATAAGAATAAGAGTGACTTTTTTTTGAAAATATCTAATATGTGGCAAATAATTTTGATTTCATGGACCACTTTAGGGGTCTTGGGAGACCCTCAGGAATCCTCAACCCACACTCCAAGAAACCCTACTATAGCATATTGTATTTGGACTGAGCATACAGAAAACTTTTGATTCCAATCCCAGCCTGTTTGACCTTTAGATCATACTATACTTTCTCTCAGCTTAAGCTGCCTCCCAGTTTGGGGAAATAAAAAGGGTACCTTGAAATCCTTGGAAGGACAGGTTAAAAATGTAATTAGTATTGCTTTATAAAACAGTGCGCTCCCACAGGGAGGGTCTTCTCAGGGTGCCACCGGTAAGAGATTGCCGGTGGACGACACCCAGGGATAGGGCCTTCTCAGTGGGGGCGCCTGCCCTTTGGAACCAGCTGCCAGTGGAGCTGAGGACTGCCCCCGACCTCCGTTCATTCCGCCGGGACCTGAAGACCTGGCTCTTCGAGCTCTCTGGCCCAGGCTGAGGATTAATTTTATTTTAACTGGGGTTTTACTTATACAGGGATAAATTTAATTTTTTTTTTAAACTTGGTTTTTTAACTTTTGTATTTTGGTTTTTAATTACCCTGTAAACCGCCCTGAGTCCTCCGGGAAAGGGCGGTATATAAATGTAATAAAATAAATAAATAAATAAATAAAACCCTAGTAAGACCACACCTGGAATACTGCTGCCAATTAGCTTGAAGCGTGGGCTTTCTCCCCACCTCTCCAGCCCACCAAACATTATCAGCTCTGGACCCAGTTTGTCCTTGTATTCCCATGGCAGAGTTATTATTATTACGGCTAACTGAACTCTCATCCCAATCCCCCCTCCCAGCACCAACTGATTCTAAAAGCATAGAGAAAATGGCTGCATTTTCATTTGTTGTCAAAGCAAGAACATCCAATGTTAGTAGCGTTGACAACAGCCACTTGTCTGAGATGGTATTAGGTTCTCCTGCTTGAGCAGGGGCGCGGACTAGAAGACCTCCCAGGTCTTTTCCAGCTCTACTCTATTCTATTCTAATACTTTGTGACACAAATGTAAAATAATGTTCGTTGTTCATTGACATATAGCTAGAAGAAGCCTAATTCTTGGAGGAAAGGGAGGTGAAAATGGGGAAAGGAAGGAAGATGCATAGCTGCATCACTTCCCCAAATAGCTTGGATGAAGAAAACTAATGCAGTAAAGCTTTTGGGTTTAATGGTAATAGATTCCCGAGGGCTGGAATTTATCCAGTATGACTCTGCTTTAAAAATATAGGCCAAAGGACATATTTCTTTGGGAAATTAATTATGGGGAAATATTTTTTGTTCTTTTCATTACTTTGTTAAGGGACAAGTGGTTCAACTCCCAGGCTAGTTACTGCAACAAAGTTAAGGAATTACAAGATGAGAAGGGAAATGTCATGTGGAAGCTACTCTTTTTTAAAAAAATAAAAATAAAAAATAAATGTGACTCCTAAGACAATTGTAGAATGTTTGTGAATTTGAAATCAATTAATGGCAATTTGGATTACTTTGCAGTGTTGCTGCTTTATGCAAGTAAATTATCTCTCTGTCCCCAAATCTATTTTGTTTGCCTTAGACATCACCCAACTAAAACTGACTTTGGGCATCTCACAGCATAAAAACAAGACAACAACTATAAAAAGTAGAACATAAAATAATAAGCTCAGTCTAGTATTCTGCCAATGGAGAGTTGCCTTTGTGTTTCAGCTAGTAGCATTAGGTGGTAACCTATTTGATATCATGTTTTCCTGCCATGGATTTTTTTTTGTTAATATAATATTCATCTCTTAATCCTTTTGTGCCCATCAAAATCTTTCGCCCACTGGTGAGTTTTGTGCAACTGTCAATTGCACTCCTGTATTTCAGCTGTCTTGGGCTCCCCGCCCCCAAATGGGTTAGGATTAGAGTTATCAATTGATGTTTGATCTTTACTTTTGCCAACTTATGTAACCCCCACTGTAAACTGTAAACATAGCAACGATATTTCACCATTGATTAGGTCCATAAAAAGGTAAAGGTAAAGGTTCCCCCGCACATGCGTGCTAGTCGTTTCCGACTCTAGGGGCCGGTGCTCATCTCCGTTTCATAGCCGAAGAGCCAGCGCTTGTCCGAGGACGTCTCCGTGGTCATGTGGCCGGCATGACTAGACGCCAAAGGCGCACGGAACGCTGTTACCTTCCCACCGCAGTGGTCCCTATTTTTCTACTTGCATTTTTACGTGCTTTCGAACTGCTAGGTGGGCAGAAGCTGGGACGAGTAACAGGCGCTCACTCTGCTACGCGGCACTCGGGATTTGACCCGCCAAACTGCCGACCTTCTGATCGACAAGCTCAGCGTCCCAACCCACTGAGCCACCGCGTCCCTTGATTAGGTCCATAATGGACACCAATTTTTGGGGGGTGGGGGCATGAGATTTTAATACTAGTGAGGAGCAAAAAGGAACAAGAGCATAGTATTTTTAAATAATCTATGCAGGTAAAAGAAGCGGTACCTGATAAGCAATAAAAATATGGGATGAAAATTTATTTTAGAACAACCAAGCACTTGAACTAAAGAAATGTAGTCCACGAAAGTTTATCCAGGCCTTCCCCAGAATCATGAGTTTGTGTATAGCTGATTACATTTTATTCATCCATATTGCTTTTATTATTCTCTTCTGACTGTGGTATATAATTTGGATTCTCTGCCTACGGATCTGAAGTTTTGTTGGCCAATTCTGTTCCAATACTTTGTGCTTATGTACATCATAGTAGTTTTGAGAAAAACCAGTTCATTCTAATTAGTTTGTGGTATTCCTTTCAAATATCAGATGTTCTTGAAACATAAGATCTGATTCAAATGCTTTACAGTATTTCCATTCCAGCATGTGGAGCAATAATCCCATAATTGCTCTCAACTTACAAACTTAAACTTTTAGCAGGGCAATCCTGCCACAACATTTTGGAGTACTCCAAATGTCCTACCAGCTGCAGATGAAGAGGATGGAATTCAAATTACTATATCTTAAAAAAAATGTTACCTCTTTTTGAAAGCAGTGAGAGCAAACTGCTTTAACATAACTAGTCTATATTATTAATGAGGTTTAGAATGCTCTAAATTTGCCTCTGAACTCAGAAAGCAACATCTAACGTGTCAAAAACATCACCCAGGACTGCAACTGTAGCTTCCTACCATTTTAAAAAGCAGCATTTACTGTTTTCACTGTTAGGCAATCTTCCCTCCTCTCTCCCATGATCATTCCATTATGCCTCATTTAGAATAACATCTAGGAGGAAGGAAGGAAGGAAGGAAGGAAGGAAGGAAGGAAGGAAGGAAGGAAGGAAGGAAGGAAGGAAGGAAGGAAGGAATCGGTGGATTCTAATATCTTAGTTGCATTGAGAATTTGCAATACTGTGCAACAGTATCAGCCTTTTCATTATTCTATAATAAAAGCTCATTAAACTCAGTTTACTATCTATATAATTGTGGTATTATTCAATCAAAGTTCTGTTGCATCACATAATAAGAATATGCACCCCAATAACCAAGCAAATAAAAATAAATGAAATAAAATAAATTCATGGCACTACGAAGTTTAACAAATCTGTAAAATCCTATCCATCACTTTTTTCTGCCAGGTGATCATAAAAGGAACCTTAAACTATAAAACATATAAGAGACATGTGTCACAAACCTCATATATTGTATGAACAAGGAAGGGTGTTGCTGTTTCATCACTATTGCTAAGATTAAGGATGGTGCAAGAAAATGTCAGCACTCTACTCATACACATATCATAATTCATTTGAGATAAAAATATATATAAGAGTTATATTTGCTTGATTGGACCAAAAGTCCATCTAATTTGGTATTAAATAATGACTATTCAGATAACTCTTGTAGACCCACAGAGAAATGAGAAGTGAAGTGGCTCTTTTAGCAACTGTTTGTTAGTTACCATATGTAACAGAGTCCTTTTATGCATTTAAAATAGGGAGTGTCTCCCAAATCTAGCAGATTTTAAAAATACTATCAAAGCTAGCAGCCATCACTATAGCTTTTGGTTATTCCATAAGTTGAATTAGTATGTTTTAAAGGCTTTTAAATAACATGGGGAATGGAAGTAAAACCTTCATGAAATGAAGGACTTGGCATTATAACACTTCTTTTTTTTAATTCAGCGATTGACAAACTTTCTCTTCATTCCATGAAAAGGAGACCATATTTTTCCACGTAGTACATTTCTTATAGAAGTTTCAGCATGTGATTGGGGTGTTTGTTTAAAGTAGATAATTCTATTCTTCCATATTGTGAAATGGGTGACTTGTTCCACCCAGATTGTGTAACAAGCTAATGTACCATCTGGAAATACTTTGTCAAAGCATATTCCTCTTGAAACGCAAACACCAACTTTTATCTGATCTGCCAGAAAAGCTTTGTCCACTGGTTGCAATTTTTGAGATTTGGATTAATGGGAGCTGTGTCTTTAAGTTGCCTTTTGACAGTTCATCCAGGAAAAAGTAGTTTCATATAATGAACTGGGTTTTTCAACTCTACTTAAAAAAACATGCATATTATGGTCAGAAAACTGGTGTTACATCATGTACAGATAAATAAACTGTAGAAATCTTTTCTCAGGTTTATCTTAGAAAAACATAAAAGTGTAAATGTTCATGTTGTAGTCAGCAAATTGAAACTCGGCAGATCTGTGTCAGGTGAAAGCCAACACTTCCTGTAAACTTCATGAAATTCACTCAAGTTCAGACCTTGACTCAATGAATAAATTAATCACTGTGCATTACGTTATTGTAAGATGACCTGAGAAAGCCTATCCTCAAGGGCAACGTGGGAAGTTAAAAATGAAAGAATCAAATAAATTATTATAACATTTATAGTAATGAAAAGAATATTAAAGCTAAAACTATTAGCCGTGAATAGAATAGAGTCCCAGGTTTTTTTAAAAAAGTATTTGAAACATTGTTTAGCCAGGGAACTGTATTTATTATGAAGCATATAGCTCAGATCATCCAGATGACCATGGCTATTCTCTACAAATTGAACAAGATCAGATTTGTCTAGTTCTTAAATCACGCATTATCAGGAAATTCTAGACTTGAGCCACAAAGTGGATGGGGAAGTTGAAGAACATAGTGCTGAGTGAAGACAATGGAAAGGCATCTCCCTATTGCTGCTAAGGAAATTATATGGCTGCTTTCGTGGACTACTCCAGGGCTCAGCTTGACCAAAATGAGACTTTATTTTTTTCACTAAGTAAATTAAAGGTTAGCTAATACCAGTTTTGAGGGTGGAATTCTTACGCATTTGCATCAAGTATGGATAACCAACAATTATTTCCATTATTATTATACGTTTTGTAAATCATCAGGATTTCACATTTTGAAGTGATTTGCTTGCCTTTGAGGGAATTAATCACTCTATGCAAAGCATTTTTCAGAGATGAGATTCTATAGACTTCTGCCCCAGGGGTCCTGAAACAGTACCAGTCAGGATCTCCTTTAAGCAGAAAAAAAACCAACCTTCAAACCATTCCTATAGTAGGGAAGATTGGGTCTGTTCTCATAGGAAATGCTTAAATAGGTTTGGAATTCCTGTTTCTCTCGGTGATAGTGATAGAGTGATCCCATTATTCATTTCAATCTTCTTTGTTTATACATTTTTAGCAAGACTATGTCCATGGTTATCTAATCAGAGAGGCCTTGCCTCCAGGAGCAGAAACCAAATGTTATTTTGTCTATAATGCATATTTGGAAGACTCCATCTGTGTCCAGGGCCAAGATAACCAGCATTATACTTAAACATTCAAATGTTATTTTCCTTTTATTTTTGCAGTTTTTAAAATTATATTACAATACAGATTATAGAGTTCTAAATCATTCTGCACATCATCAATTTTCATGCCAAAAGTACTTTTGCAAAAGGAAACTGGACTTTCTTGGGTGTTTTTTTTCCTTTAAAAACATTTTGCCTCTCATCCAAGCAGCTACTGCAGTTCTACCATGTGACTGAGAATCTCCATAGACCTTAAAGTGTGTGTTTACCTGTCAGATATCTGTAATGCTAACAGTGTTGGTGAAATCTCAGACCCTTCATATCTATTCTGTGAATGAAAGGATGATTCTGTAAGATTTAAATATTTTAAGTGTTTTTAAAAGGAAATAGTGAGGGGCATGGAGCCCCCCAAAGAACTGAGCTTGGTTTCCTTGTTTTCAATACTAATGGGCCTGAAGCATCAGCAGTTCAATGCTTAAATAGTTATATTTATATATTATGTAATATTATATATACTATATAATATTAAACACATGTAATATTATATATACTATATAATATTATATATTATATAATATCCACTACGGTGGGAAGGTAACAGCATTCCGTGCGCCTTTGGCATCTAGTCATGCTGGCCACATGACCACAGAGATGTCCTCGGACAAGCACTGGCTCTTCGGCTTTGAAACGGAGATGAGCACCGGCCCCTAGAGTCGGAAACGACTAGCACGCATGTGCGGGGGAACCTTTACCTTTATGTTTACAGGTAGTCCTTGACTAACAACAGTTCATTTTGTGAACATTCAAAGTTACAACAGCACTGAAAAAGAGTTATGACCATTTTTCACACTTACAACCATTGCAGCATCCTTTTATAGAGAGGTAATTGTTTCTGATAACAAAATTGGAATTTTCAGAGGTAAGTGCATCCATGAGTAAAAAATATTTTAAGGTGTATTTTAATTTACCTTATTTCTTCACTTCCTTTGTATAATTATTAAAAGGGATCAGGTTTATAGTAAAAGCAGATAACCATGTTTCTCTTAAAGGACTCCATTTTGATTTTCAGAACCATGGATTAAAGCAAAACTCACCAAATTATTTTGTTATCAATAACTCTCATAAACCACAGCTCATTGAATACAGAATGCATATAATATCACTAATCTGAACACCAAGGTCAAAGGCAGAGGCTGCAAGCACATTATGGACCAATATCCTAATGCATTTTAAAAGCTGTTAAATGAACAATAATGGAGCTATGCCAAACGCATGAAAGTTACCAAAGATAATTAGAATTGTTGTAAGTATAATGGTGTTCAGTGACAACAGCTGTTTTGGAACAAAAAGTTTACTTCCTGCAAATTACTGCAATATTTTCTATGGAAAAATTAGCTCACATCATTTGCTAATAATGTTGCTTGTATGCCATCAATTCAGCTGTGAACTGCAGTCTATGGAATGCTTTTGTCTCGTTAAAGAAAACAGATAAAAAAGGAAGAAGCAGGTTATCAAAATCACCTGCTTGGCAAAGGTAGATTTGTTGCATGAGAAGTCAAAGCGACCTATTTCCTTTTCTGAAGTCTTGCTTTATAAGGAAATAAAGCAAGAGTTAATTTGCCTCATTTATGTCCTTTTATATGTAACAAAATAGACTCTGTCCTTATCCTGTGCCAATTTCTGAGGTGTGAAAAGTACACTAACAAATCTACTCCCAAGAACAGAAGGAAATTGTGAAGATACCCTAACAGTGTCAATACAGAGAGTAAAAGCAACAACCATTTGTTCAATGTCTAAAGTAAACCACCTCCCTTTAAGAACAGCACGTATTCCACAGCCAGAATGATTTTATTTGATTTACTGTTCGCTTACTAGAATGTAAGATTGTTCTCTGGGTGCTAAGATTTTGGCTAGATAATTTCCTATTCTTTCCAAAACACAGAGAAAGAGATGCTCAATGATTTATACCTATTAAATTTGCAGGCTGTAAGAAGAAAATTTATAGCAAGACACAATGAAAAATATCAGACTGATTAACTAGAAAATGGAAGTGGGGTATTTAAGAAGGAAAAAAAAGTCTTTTACTTTCATTTTCTACATGAAACTAATCCAAATTTAGAAATAATTATCTTTAGATACCCAGTTACCATGAACTTTTGCTCAATATCTGTAAACTATCTCCTTATAAAAATACTCTTTGTTCAGCTAGGGTGAATATAGTGTACAGATGTTGCTGATGTGCATTAAACTTGATTTTCCCACAGCAGCTGACTGCAGCAGCTCTATTCAGATTTACCCATTTAGAGTAATAAAATTGTACCCAAATCATCTAGTCCAAACCCTGCCAAGTCCAGGAATAAATTACTAGAGTTTGCCATCCATCTCTTCCATGCTTGAACATCTTTTATTATTCAGAAATATTTTTTCATCTGCAACTGAAAATTGGTTCTGTAGCATTTAAGCTCACTGATTCTTGGTCTGTCCTCTAGAACATGGGTGTCACTCGCTGCATCACGTGATGTGTTGCGATGTATCTCAACTTTTTTTGCATTGCCAGAGCTGGGTGGGGGCAGCCTCTGCATGATGGAACTGGCCCACAGGCCAGCAGTTTGACACTCCTGCTCTAGAACAACTCTAAACCATGCTATCTTGCCTCCCTTGTGACATGCGCTATCATATATCTTCACGGTGGTCTTTACTCCAGGTTAAACATATTCTCTCCCTCCAATTGTTTCTCATAATTTTTTCCTTCCAGGTTTCAAACAGCTTTAGTTGCTCGCTCTTCTGCGCATGCTCTGGTTTGTCACTGTCCTACCTAAAATACAGTGCCCAACATTGGACAGACAATTCTAGATAGGGAATGACTCCATGTGGAATAGACAAGGGTGATGAATTATATTGAATCTAGTTTTATCCAGTTTCAGACTGTGCTTACTTCATTTGCAATTACATTACAGGTAGTTCTCTTTTAACAACCATAACTGGAATCAGTAGCTGTCATTAAGCAAAGTGGTTACTAAATGGAAAATCATGCGACTGTGTGCTATCCCATTCACACACATAAAAGTGGTTTAGTGGGTTTATTAATATTCCCCAGCAATTCCTTTCACCAGAAATCCAGAACTGTCCCAATTAAGTCCAACCAAAAGCAGACAGAGCAATGGCCAATGAGTCCACAAGTCAATTGAAAGTTTCCCAAACAAGATAAATCCACCAGGCAAAATTAAATCCACAGCATAAGAGGGTTCATAAGACAAGAAAAGTCCAGAGTTCACAAGACACAATCCAAAATCAAGGCCCGGGGTCAATCCAAAGCAAGGTAGGAATCACAACAACCAGAAAACATGAAGTTAGGAAATGAACACATTCTACCCAGCATCATCTCCATCTGTCTGATGTGTTAAATAGCCAACTTCTGATGCAGCCCATCAAGAGGGATGAGGCTGCCTCCTCACAAGTAGTCAGGCTGAGTTTCGCTCCTCCTGCCTTTTCTCTGCCCTATGTGTTCTAGGATCAGGTGCAGAAGGAGTTCTTCCTCATCACTGACCAGCTGCAGCTGTGTGCTTTTCCCTCCTGAAGCCTTGGGACCGTCCTACTACAGCTGTGCTTCAGCCAAATCAATCTCAGCTGGCTACTTGCCCAATTTCTCTCCCATTAACCACTCCCCCTCACTTGGACTTGCAGCCCCTGCCTTGGAGCCACTGACCAACTTCCCTCCTGATGTGCCTGGGACTGGTTCATCCTCCTCCAAAATGGTATCAGGAGAAGCATCTAGGGAAGCATCTGGGGAAGTTGTCACAGACAGCAACTCCCCTGCCATTTGGAAGCCTCTCTCCAGCACTGGGATAATTAGTAAGGAGAGAATTAATATCTTTACAGTATTTACATTCTTAGAGAGAAAGGAATCACAAAAGAGTATGCAAGCAGACAACGGGGAATACATTGAAACACATTGAAAAGGATGTAGTGGCACCAGTAGCCAGAGGTGTACTCAGGTATGGGAGCCATGAATTCAAATGGTGTGTTCCTCTTTGCCTGTTTACTCTCTTGTAACCCCTTCCTATCCAATTTCTCCACTTTGCAAAGGGAGGAAGAAAAAACAGGTCAGGCATGGTATAACTCTTAAGAGTTATAATGGACATATTGGAATATTACGAAATGCATCCAGGAATCAATTGGCATTAGTTTTTCTAGATGCTCAAAAGGCATTTGATAATGTTTCCTGGTAATTTATGACTCAACAACTAAAAATGGTGGACTTTGGACAAAACTTTATAAATATGATTACAACAATGTATCACAAACAAACAACAAAAGTGATTGTAAATGCAGATTATACAGAGAATTTCAACATAAGAAAAGGTACAAGACAAGGATGTCCACTATCTCCATTGCTATTTTTTTTAACTTTGGAAGTTTTAAATAGAAATATTAGACAAGACCCAGAATTTAAAGGACTAGAAATAAAAGGTGAAACTTATAAATTGCAAGCATTTGCAGATGACTTGGTATTCATTCTAGAGAAAACTTTAGAGATGATTCCTAAATTATTAGAAAAGATAGAACAGTTTGGAGAGATAGTAGGACTGAAAATAAACAGAGAAAAAACCAAAGTGATAGTCAAAAATCTTACAGATAAATAAAAAAATGTCAGAAAAAAATAGAATTACAAATAGTCAAAAAGGATAAATATTTGGGAATATACCTGACAGCAAGATGTTCAATGATAAAGGAAGATAATTATATAAAATTACTGAATCAAATAAAACTTGACTTGGAAAAATGGAAAAACTTGCAACTGTTGATGTTAGGAAGAATTCCTATGGTGAAAATGAATATATTACCAAAAATATTGTTTTTATTTCACATGATAACTATAAAACTGGAGAAAAAATTCTTTGATTATCTAAATTCTCTAATTTTAAAATTCATTTGCCAAGGAAAGAAAGCTAGAATTAAATTGAAAATTTTACAAGAAGCTAAGGAAATGGAGGTTTTGGCTTACCAGAGTGGGTTTTATACTATCAAGCATCATTACAAACATGGGTAAAAGAATGGATAACTCTTAGAAATAAAAGTTTGTTGTACTTGGAGATACATAACTAACAATTCGGTTGGCATGCTTTCTTATGGTATGGGAAAAATACAATTCATGAATATTTTTAAAACTACTATATTAGATATGTATTATTATTATTTTTTTTTTATTGAAAAGTTTTAAAATACAGTTTTCCTTTAGAAAACCCCCCTTCCCCCTCCCTCCTCCCCTCCCTACCTCCCCCCTATCCCCCCCTCCCCCTCTCCCTCCTCCCTCCCCTGCCTCCCCCCCCTACTTCCCCTCCTCCCCCCCTCCCCCCCCCGACTTCCCAGAGCAAAATACAAGGTATATATCTAAAAAGCAATCATAAACAATCATATACTAACAATTATAAACTCTAAAATCCATCACTCTCTAGCTTATATAGAATAAACCAATCCTTAATAATACTAAATATGTATAAAAAACTAAAATAAAAAAAACTAGCGTCATTCCCATCTATGTTCTTCCACAATTCACTATTTCCTAAACATATTCTCATTTACACATCACAAGCACCTATCCCTATTAACCTCTCTAGCCAAAATAGGCTATAATAGATAGTTCTTACACAAATTAACCCACATTAACCCACAAAACTTTCTTCCTCTTCCTCTGTAGTAAATTGTCCATTAATTCCAAATTAAAGATTCTGTTACCATACATATCATCCCAAAACTCTTAAAAACACAACTACCACTTGACTATCAGTATGTTGTGGAAGTTCCATAGATTTCTACTGGTCCTATTTTCTTATCTTTTTTGAGCGTTTTAAGGCAGCACGCGTCACCCTCTGTTCTCTAGGATCATCCAAAAGAGTTGCAGCTTGATCTCCTCCTGTACCATTCTCGTCTATCTGTCCATCTTCATCCTCTTGATGTTCTCCTTCTCCAGATCCCTCTGCAGCTTCCAAAAGTGTTGATGGGGTTGCTTTTAAGACATTGTTGTAAAAATCATGCGCTTGCTTCACAGTACCCAAACAGTACCTTTTGCCTTCATACATGAAGCTCAACCCAGCTGGGATCTCCCATCTGAACCTTATATCTCTTTGCTTGAGCTCTTGCACAAGAAATATAAAGTCCTTCCTTCTCTTTAAAATCTTTGGAGGAATTTCTTTTAGAACCAAAACTTCTTGACCAGCAATCACAACTTTAGTATCATAGGCAGCTTGTATAACTTCATCTCTAATTTCCCTTTTTACAAAATAAACCACCACATCTCTAGGCAACTTTCTCTGTTTAGCAATCCACGAGTTCACACGAAACACTTTGTCCATGCCTTGTTTTATTTCAGATGCTGGATGGTTCAATACCACCTCAAAAGCCTCAGAAACCAGCTGCTTTAAATCTTCCTTAATATTCTCTTTTAGGCCTCTAATTCTAACAGCAAACTGCATCTGGTAAAATTGAGCCAGACTCAGTTCGCTATCCATTTTGTCTTTTAAATCTTCAATTTCCAATACTTTTGCTTCTAATATAGCATTTTTTTGAGTCAGTTCTTCCACTTTGTCATCCAGCACCTCCACACATTTAGCTACTTTATGCACTGAGGACAAAATGTCTACCTTCATCTCTCTGAGTTTCTGTTCCATCCTTTCTTCCATTCTCTGCTCCAATTTCTCCAATTTCTCCTCCATCTGTGCAAATTTAACACCCATTGACTCCAAAATTAACTGGGTATGTTTTTCAAGATCCTTCGATGTCAATACATCTGGAGAATGCAACGCCTGCAATAATGATTGTTGTTGCACCGGAGAATTTCCAGCACTCCGAAAAGTTCTAGGGGGAGGTTTAGACGCCATCTTTTACTTACAATTGTGACGCACTTTCACTTTAAGTTTTAAGCAAAGTCCATCAAGCTCGAGAGTAAAATAAAATAATCCTCTTCATCTCTTCATCTTTCCCTCTTGCACTGCTCTGCCTGCTCTTTTCCTTTCATAGTCTCTCCTTCAAGCAGGGATGGTCGCAGACGCCTGGCTCTGCTCCATGAAGTCCGGAGCAGAGACGCTAGCCAGCTGGGAGCAGCCCAGGCTGCGGGGGAGTTCAATCCTTCAGCCGCCCAAGCTCCAAGCTCAGGCGGCCCCGGAGAACTCAACCCCTACCTGGGGGCTCACCCCCTCCTCTTCTCCCGAGGAGGGGGCTTCAAATTCGCCCAAACAGCTGATCGGCGCTGTTTCGGGCGAAAAATCACACAGCTGAGCCGCGGGCAGCCCGGGAAGGCTGCCTCCGTCACCGCGGAGCCACCGGAAGTCCTAGATATGTATTATTATTAACATGGGAAAAAATAAAATGTAAAATATACTTGAAAATTCCAGGATGGCTCTCAACAAAGGAAGCATTTGTACATCCAAATTTAGTCAGTCTTGAGAAAATATGGACATATAAAGATATTCTAAACTCTGAAAGAAATTTAAAATCTATACAAGAGATGGAAAATCAGGGTATTGTTCTATCATGGTGGGCATATTTACAAATCCAAGTGAGATATGACAAAGATGTTAAACTACGGATTTTATAAAGAGCAGACCTTGTTTAATCAGATATTATTACCTCTGATGAGAAACTAAAAAAATGTATAACTTTTTATTGAATTTGAAAATGGAAAATGAACAAGTAAAAGAAACAATGATAACACAGGCAAAGAATTTTGGATACAATATAGATTTACAGAAATGGCAAAACTTATGGGAAAGAAATTATAAATTGACATTGTCAACTTCTTACAAAGAAAACTTATATAAAATGTTTTATAGATGGCACTTGCCACCAGCAAGACTAGCAAAAATGTCTAAAATATGTCAGATAGATATTGAAAATGTAATCACAAGTCATGTACTTATTATCATGTATGGTAGACATGTGTTAAAGCAAAGAGATATTGGACGAAAATACATACTTGGCTAGAAAAAATGTTCGGAAATGCAAATTTTAAACCTGAACTTTTTTTATTAGGTTTAATGCCAGAAAAGCTTGACAAACCAAGTATATACCGTACTTGAATTTACCTGTGATAACAGCAGCAAGAATCATATTTGCCCAATATGGGAAAAATGAAGAAATACTACCAGAGGAAGAAATAATTAAAAAAATACTCCATTGTGCAGAAATGGACAGACTTACTCTGAGGTTGAAAGAAAAAGAAGAAACAGAATATTTTTAAACTTAGGACTTATTTTATCAATGGCTGTAAAAAAGAATAAGGGATTAGGAATTCAATTTGTATTAGTGAATGATAAACTCAAACAACACGCTTGTTGAATAAGTACTTTTCAATTGTATTAAAAAATCAATAAAAAACTTTGAAAAACTGGTCAGGCAAAGAAGAGGTTGCGTATGCTTGTTCCTCACTACCGCCACTTTTTAGTTTAAGCAAATTCTGCCCTTTGTAAGCAGGGAAAAAGAAAAAAAAACACAAGCAATCTCTATAGGCCTTTGCATCATCCAGTTTTTTCTTCTTCCCCCTCACAAAGCAGAGAGATTGGAGAAGAAGGGATTGCAAGAAAGTCAGCACTGGTTGAGGATTATGTGCCCTCAAGTTTGTGTTAACTTTCAACAACCACATAGATATATTTTCTTCATAATGATCTGTCCCTAAATTTCAGGTTTTCCAACAGTGCTCCCATGTCACTGTAACTGAGTGGGTCTACCTTGCTGCTGGTCATTTCTTCACTTTCTTTCTATCTTTCCCAGCATTAGAGTCTTGTCCAGAGACTTAGGTCTTTACCAGTGCTTTTTTTGTCATAGAACTCACCGGAATGGAGTTCTAGCACATTTTTTTGGACAGATTTTCCAAGTTTTAAAAGTAACTTTTGAAAATTTGATGCTTGGTCCACATGGATTTGAATCACCCTGTCGAGCGTAGCCGGTCGGCAGCAAAACCATTAAAACGGTGCATGTGGGCTGCTTGTGTGTCGAGTCCAATGCAGCTGTACTTCGTCTGGCTGCTCGGCTTGTGATTGGTCATGTGGTCGCGCACTGAGTGCTTACTGTGGGCGATGACTGTTATGTTTTGTTACGCAACTGACGTGTGTGGGTGCATGTACAGTGGTTGACTACGTGCGAAAGGCAAATAAAAGATTAACAAGATGTGAGTTCCGGCACCTTTTTTCTTACAAAAAAAGCACTGGTCTTTACATAGTAAGACTAAAATATGATAAAGTGAAGCTGGTCATTTGTTCCTCAAATGAAAACTCTACTTGATTTATTTAATGATCCATTTGCTTGTTTTCTTGGTTGTCTATGGTATTCTCAAGTTTTCTCAAACACATAATGGTAGCATAGTATTGCCTCTATTTCACCAACTTCTCTTCTTCATGGAAAATTTTGTCAAATGCTTTCTTGAAATTAAGGTTTTGCCATTTTGCTGAGGTCACTCTATCAAAAAGAAGTAATCAGGTTAATTTGGCATGATTTATTACCAAACTTATAAACAGCATAAACCTATCCTTATTCATGTCAAACAATACTATTTTCTAAATGTTCAGATTGCTTAATAAACTATTCAAGAGGCACTCGGAGTGGATACTCTAATTACCCAGGTCATCCTTTTCTCCTTTTTGGATGATAAGAACATTCACTCTTCTTTAATTTTCTGATACTATATTGTACCCAGTCCCCAATATTTTATGAAAGATTCAGGAAAGGGATCTGAAATATCTACAAGTTTCTTTAAAACACTGAAATGTAATTTGGACCTGGACTTCTGGTCCAGGAACCAAGTGCCAATTGGATTGCCAATTCTTTCTTTTGTTAATTGTTGTGCTTACATTTTTAACTCATTCAAGAGTTTCCTATGCTTCCATGATATTCTTCTAACCACACCTCCTTTTTTTTTAATGCTTCCACACTATGCAAGTGAAGGTTGGTGCAGGACGAGCTGGAAAAAACATAATTTAATTAAATTACCAAACATATATTGCACTCTAGTCCATCCAAAAGCCATTATCAGATTTATTTTTGTCCGAGGCATAATAATTCCATAATTACAGCTTCTTTATTTAGTTGCTGTGAAAGTGGATCATAGTGTTCCAAATCTCCAATAAGTCTCTGTTTTTTTAGGATGAACTAATCATGGTTACACTATAGGAAATAATTATACACAAAGCTCATTGTTGCTAAAAGTTGGACTGGGCGCAGTTGCACAGCTACGTAATTTTCCAGAGTCTCTTGCATTATTATGGTGGCCAGAGATGTTGTAAACAATTCCCAATGAATTCAACCAGCTTCCATTGAAGCATCTGTTAAATCGATCCACTGTTTTTTCCCCAGCCAAGAATAGAGCAATCATTCCTTTATAACTTACAGCCACATCCATTCTCTATCTATTTCAAAGTAGAAATCTTGTATTAGTTAGTTCATGTTGCTGTAATAGAAAAAAAACACTCATCTGTTTATTTTAATACATCTACACAAGAAGCCGTTCTAGTTCCATTCAAAATATCTAGAACTTTTCTTTTGTTTGGACAATGAAACAATTTATGGATTTTTTTTAAAAGGCCATTCCCATTAGCTATGAATGTTAGCACATCTAGGAGAGTTTAGCTTTTCATACAGGTTGCTTGATAGGCTGAACCTAGCCCAAGGATGTAAATACATGTAAAACAGAGCCCACTGGGCTTGGGTGAGATGGCTTCTTTGCAGCATGTCAAAACTGGATCTGGCCTTTTCTTTTTTTATTACTTACTTATTCCTTTATAAAGAAATAGTTTCATAGCTTAAGGTATTAGGTAAGTTAACCAGTTCATTTCTGCAGTGCACTCCCATTTTGGACAGTGCATTACCAGTTGCAATGCACACAGTTAGTTTTTTTGATAAGAGGGTTGTGCAAAGAAAGGAGGGGCTCCCAGCCCTGTGGCTATGGACTTTCTTTGAGCTAGAGCTGTAAAGCCTGAACCTGAAGAATCGGTTGTCTTTGCTGTTATCTCATGGTTACCACTCCCTGATTTGCCTGCTTATAATTCTCCAGTAACCTGTTAGATTGTGGGCTGACAAAAAGCAATATTGATTTCCGCATTAGCTAAGTTTATGTGAATGCATTTGGGCATCAATAATCTCAAAGGGTGTGCATGTAGTACATTTCCAAAATGTACAGAAAGGGGAAACTGTACTGGAACTTCAACATTTTTAGAACTTAAAAGCTGATACCCAGCACTGTGAATTGCACTACATGCCTGCAGGAAGCCGGTAGAGCTTGCAAAGTAGTGGTGTTGCATTGATGTACTATGGTAGACCCATCACTACTCAAGCCATCTGCAAGCTGCGTTGGTTTCCTTGGGTGCAATTCTAGGAAATGTTTATGATCTGTAAAGCCCTTCATGGCATAGGGTCAGGATATTTGTCAGACTGCTTGCCTCCAATTGCCATTCTCACAAGATCTGACAGAAAGGGAATGCTTGGGGTCCCTTCTGTGATAGAATTTCAGCTAGCTAGACGGACCCAGGAGACATATCTTTCCTGATGTGCCCACCTTTTAGAACTACATGCCTTCCACAGCTTGCTCTGACCTGTTGACCTGCTGTAAGGACTTGAAAAACTGGTACTTTTTCCCCTGAGCATTATACCCAAGACATTGGAGCGTATCTTGACATCACAGTGAGAATTTAAATGCAGTTATGATTTAGCTTTGGTTTATTATATTGTTTTTCATATGACAGGGACTGGCAACTCTGTCACTAACCGAAGAAGTAACTAATACATGGGGGCGGGAGGTATTTGCAAAGTATGTTTGTAGCTGTTGGCACCAATGTATTTCTTTTAATGTGTATTCCCCATTGTGTGCCTGCTCACTCTCTTGTAATCCTTCCCAATCCAATCTTTCTACCTCTGTGAGAGGGGTTGGGGGGGGGAAACCAAGTGATTTCTGTAGGCAATCTTTCCTGTCTGATCTATTTTCAACATACCCTCACAGAATGCACACATTGAGAGAAAGTGATTACAAGAGAGTAAGCAGGCAAATAATTGGGAAAACATCAATCTGTTTGCATAATGCATTTGCAGTTGTCAAGACCAGCACATTGTTTTTCATGTGATTTTCCCATTGTGTGCCTGCTTACTCTCTTGTAATTCCTTCCTCTCCTCACTGCAAGATGGAAGGAGAAAAACAACAGATCAGGCACAGGATGTGTAGACTGTAAGATTGAGGGATAAAGTGAAGTTCTTAAATGTGGGTATTGGTATTTTTTTCAGCACCATTATAAATTCAAACAGTGGCTGAATGAGACAATCAGTAAGCAACATTATTTTATTCTGTGTTTTTAGTCTTAGGTCACAGGGTCATTATTTATAAAATACAAATCCCTTAAATAAACTTTCTAGATTTCATTCAAGCTTCTGGATGGAATGATGGTCTCAGTTCATATCAGTGTAATTCTTAACTGGATTTGGTACTGAGATTACTGCAGCCATCCTAACTTGTGATCTTTGATCAGGAGAAAAACAAGGGATGGGAAAATGTTTTGATTCTTCTAGAGAATTTTGAGCTTGGATACACATGTCTGTGGAGTAGCTTGAAAATATTGAAATTAGTGGCAAGAAATTATCCATCAATCAAGGGGTTTTTCCCCCTTTGAGGTGAATTTCCATAAAGTATTGCCAAATGGTTAACAGAAGAAGCTTACTTCTATGAGTAAGGTGATTCTGAGCATAACTTTTTAGCTGCAAAATACAGTCATAGAATCTATGTGAAATACAAATCAGTGTAAAAGAATAAGACTTATAAAATATAGTATCTGCCAGTTTTATTAAATTTATTGAAACCTACAAGAAAAGGAGCAGCAACAACATAAGTAGGAATTGGAAAATGAAAACATAACTTTTAAAATGTACATTCCTCTATGTTCTGTTAATTCAGCTAAATAACTAGGTAAATGATAAAAAATGTGCCTAAGTGACTGCATATAAAAGAAGTGGTGGCTGCTTAGCACAATCCTGCAACATTATGCTATGTAAAGTTGATTTCTAAAGATCAGTTGGATTTCTATGCAAACCTACGCATGGCAAATCTATACACATGCCTATTCCAACTTATGTAGTTACAGCATTGGAAGAAAATCATTGAATTTAATGTGTCTTTCTAAAAACAGTTCTCCATAGGATTTCACTTCAGCTTAAAATTCTATCACATACAAACACCAAGTGCATTTTATTTATTGCATCAAGTGAAAATCTTTAGTAAATACAAGGTTGCAAAGGTGCCCATATCTACCTGCTTATTACCTTTATGGTCTTTAAATTATTAATTCTCTGCCTATCATAATTTATTGGAAATATAGTTTAATACAGTAATCAATTTTCAGAATATTTATTTACTCCCAAGAATTATGGGAGTAAATGAGAAATTAAATTTATTTTCTATTGATATAAGGTTTCACATGGATCATATTTATTTGTCTTAAAATGTTAGTAAGTTTATAAAATCATATTTAGCTCAGATATAGTATTTATAACACTGAAACTAATTTTTAAAAGCCTTTACTTAGTTAAAAGATCAATTTTCTTTCTAATTTCCTTATTAATAAGTCTTTTATGATAAGATTTTTTAAAAAAATATACTGAGTCAACTAGGAAACAATGGCCAATATTTAGCCATTTGACACAAAGAAGCTTACTTCCACATCTATAAGATTGCACTATAAATCTGCAACCTTTTTCATTAATTTGCAACAGGTGCTATGAAACCAAGTAAGCATGATCTAAGTAAGAACAATGCAGTGACCACTCTTAACACAGCAAGTACAATTTTACCAAGATTTGATGTGCTAATCTTAACGTTTCAGAGGAAAAGAGCTAATCTTAATTTATCCAATTTTGCATTACGAAAGCACTTGGATTTTAATAATCTCTAAAATTTAATTAAGAAAAATATTTTAAAATAATGGACCTGTCAGGGGGCATTGCATAGACATTTCCAAACTTTGTGCAGTTATTTTACTTGCATTCCTGCCAGTCGGTGAAGAGATCTTAAACAATTCATCATGATTCTGAAGCAAATTCCTTAAGTAGTGTATTCCATTCATTTGGACCATATTTTTATATTCCATCTTTCATTCAATTGCTCAAGGCAGCATGCACAATGCTCCTCCTCCTACTTTCCCCAATAGGTAGATTGTGAGATATTGTAGATTGGACTGATAAAAGAGTATGAGTCATCCAGAGAGTTTCTCTGATTGCGAGTAGGCAACAACTTCCATGTCACCATTCCCCTTAACATTGTTATCACATTGGCTCTCATTTACATACATTTCTATAGAAACCAATATTTAGGAAGCCAATCCCCCCATTTTTTAATCTAATTTTGACATGCCATAAAATATTACCTTAGAAAATTCCATTCATCCTAAAGGTAAAGGTAAAGGTTCCCCTGCACATGGGTGCTAGTTGTTTCCAACTCTAGGGGCCGGTGCTCATCTCCGTTTCAAAGCCGAAGAGCCAGCGCTTGTCCGAGGACGTCTCTGTGGTCATGTGATTGGCATGACTAGACGCCAAAGGCGCACGGAACACTGTTACCTTCCCACTGTAGTGGTCCCTATTTTTCTACTTGCATTTTTACGTGCTTTTGAACTGCTAGGTTGGCAGAAGCTGGGACGAGTAACAGGCGCTCACTCATCCTACATGAATGTAAAAGGAGACGTTTCTAGAGATCATCAAAACAAAGCCCTTGCATAAATTCATTGGAAGTATTTGTTTATTTATATGCTGCCCATCTCTCCACAATTAATATATATTGATATAGATAGATAGATAGATAGATAGATAGATAGATAGATAGATATAAATATCTATATATATAGATAGATATAGTTATAGATATAGTGATATAGATATTGATATATATTGTTATATCAATAAAATTATAAGCTATGATAAAAAGATGGGGAGGGAAAGAACAAGGTGTGCAATGGATGAGGTGGGATCTGCTATTAGGCACAACCCATTGGGGCCCAAGCCAACTAGCAGAGCCAGAATTTCAGGGCCTTATGGAAGGCCAGGAGGGTGGGAGCAGGTCTCACCGTTGATGTTAAGATGTTCCAAAGAGCAGAAGCCACAGCAGAGAAGGCCCTTCTCCTGGACCCTACCAGCCAAAATTTCTTGACTGATGGGATCTGCAACAGGCCTCCTCTGCCAGTGTGGGTGGGACAGGCCCATCCCATTGGGATGAGATGGTTCCTCAGGTAACCTGGACCTATGCCATGTAGGGCTTTATAGGTAATAATCAACAACACCTTCAATTGCACCCAGAAGCACCAGTTAAGCTTATGGAACAGCAGTATCACCTAGACCAGGGGTCAGCAAACTGAAACAGTGAAAGAGCCACTCAGAACCGGTTCCCTCAAAAAAGGAAAAACTGGGAGCCGCAAAAAAATGTGTGCGCATGTGCATACATGCGCGCACGCGCAGAACAGGGTTTGACTGAAGAGTGGAGCCAAGGTGAGATATACACCTACCCTGCATATTTGAATTGATTGGTTGAACTTTTTTAGTCCCACTTTTTTTTTTTGGACTGCACATGGCAGAAGATTGGGAGCCGCAGGAGATGGCTGAAAGAGCCGCATGCGGCTCCAGAGCCGCGGGTTGCAGACCTGTGACCTAGACCATTCTAAGGGACCCAAAGACTGGCCACATCACTGCACTCTGCACCAGCTGCAGCTTCTGAATAATCTTCAAGGATAGCCCCACGTAGAACACATTTCAGTAGTCCAGACGTGAGATGCCCAGGACTTGAATAAGCACAGGGACTCCTGATTCTGATTTTTTATAAGTTTTTCAACCAATTAATTTAAATGATTAATTCATTAAACAATTCAGTCCTGTATTTTACACACTACTCATTAGCAAAGTTTAAAATAATGACTTCTCTTCATAACAAAATAGCTATAATCAAGAAAAGATGATTTTGACTAAAACTGTAATTCAAGGTACACTTATTTAAGAGTAATATTCACTGGAAGCTACTTCCCATTAAAAGCAGACTTTTGTTTATAATCACCCATTGAAACCAAAAGAACAAAGTGATTTATATGGCTGATTAATTTAACTAATTTTAATGGATTTTTAAAAAAATAATCCTCCTCAGATTTATTTAGAACTCCTCTGACTAAAATTGTCATATAATTGCTGATGAATAAGAGTAGGACTGAGTGAATTGCAAATTAGTACACACTGTATTTCCCATTTTTCTTTTTCCATTTTCTATTGAGAGGAAAGCAATTACAAAATTGACGGATCTATTTATTTTTTATTTTAATTCCATTTATATCTCGCCCTTCTCCGAAGACTCAGGGCGGCTTACAAGCCTAGCAGTAGCCTTCATTCTATATATATGCCTGCTTATTAGGGCTTTCACACACCCCCAAGCGGCATTATTACAAAGTCAGCTTAATTGCCCCCAACAATCTGGGTCCTCATTTTGTTGTTAGCTGCGAAGTCGTGTCCGACCCATCGCGATCCTATGGACAACGTTCCTCCAGGCCTTCCTGTTTTACCTACCTCGGAAGGATGGAAGGCTGAGTCTAAATCTGGGGTAGATTAACTGAGACAACCCTAAAACTGACTCCGACATTTACGGGGGGGGGGCAGAAAGCAAGATTGTCCATGGGAAAACTGGTCCGTGAGAAAATGTGCACGTGGGAAAGCGAAAGATGGGCTGGTTCCTTAAAGGTTGCGCTCTGAGCGCACACACGCACACACACACACACACACACAGAAACCCAAGACCAGCCGTGGAGCCCCCCCTCCCCCCACACACGCTTTCTATCCTTCGACAGGGCTGTATTCAAATTGCGCGCATTTTCTCCCGGGTTCCTCGCCAGCACGTGGAACTTTCCTTCTGGAAAAAAGAGACTCCCTCTGTTATTTAATCGCCCGGCGCAACCAGAGAGCTTGGACATCTGATGCACCTCGTTTGCTCACGGCGCAACTTCCCAGAGCCCGGCTCGGCCCCCCACTCGGGGCCAGCGGACAGGCACAAAGCGGCTCCGGCTCCCGGGTGGGTGGGTGGGACGCGGAGGTTGGCTGGAGGGCGGGGAAGTGGAGCCGAGGGGGCGGGGCCTGCCCATAGGACGGGCCGGGGAGCCCACGCCACTAGAAGCGAAGCGTTGCTCCTGCCGCGTTGACAGCGTCAGGTCAGTGCGGGAACGAAAGAGGCAGCGGGAGCCTCTTGCGGCGCGTCGGGACAGGGCTGCGTTCCAGAGTGCCCGCCCGCCCGCCTCAGTAGCGGCTGCCACTCGCTGCAACTCTAGGAGGCGTTCGGGGAACTCGGTCCGGGGAGGCACGTGTCTAGGTCCAGCGGGAGTGGGAAGGCTGCGGGAGGGGCGCCGGGACCTTGGGGGGGGGGGCGGAACTCTCGGAATAGGGGAGCTGGCGTCGCAAAAAAAGGCAGAAGAAAGTTTGTTTGGGGGGACGGACCTCTAGGAGGGCCGGGCTAGGCAAGGACAGGTCTTCTTCCCTATCAGAGTCGGAGGCGCTGGGTTTCCTCTTCAAGAGTTCCTCTCCAGAATAGGGGTTGTGAGAGCGGTCGGGAGAAGGAGACGAAGTCTTTCCGGACGGGGTTACCCTGCGCGAACTCTGTGGAAAGATAAGACTTACTGTCCGGGGGTGGGGACGGTGAGGGGAGAAGGAGAGACATCTATCTGTACGAAAGCCGTGCCCGTGTGAGCACACGCGCAACAACTTATTAACTCATAGTTAATGGATATGTCAGTCTGGGGAGTTGGACTCTAGACGAGGAAAATTCTGCCCAGGTAAAAGGAATCCAGTAGGCCTGAATGCAGATAAGGGGTGCAAAGGGTTTTTGTGATATGCAGGTTTTTTTTAAAAAAAAATATGTATATTGACTTGAAAGTCTTTAGTTTAAAAAAAAATGAGATAAACGCTTCCCGGCCCCTTTAGGCATGGGTGTGCAGTTTGCTTTGCATCAGGTCTGAGTAATACATCTTGAGGAAGAAGTTGATAGTAACTGGAATTATATTTGAGTTTCTAATAAAATCTGTGGGCAGGAATGAGCATTAATAGGCGCTTTCTGGGTTTGCTGAAATAGTTTCATAGGGCTTTGTTGTACTCCCCTTAAGCTTTTAGCTTTTCCTAGGTAAATTGCCTGCTGTGAATATTCTGATAGTAGGAAAACTCAAAGCACCTGTAGCCAGGATGAAGACAAGATGATGGGCAGGGGGTTACACTTACTTAGTAAGCCAAAAGTGCTGATAATTTATTTTAAATAAATCATACTTTTCTCTTAGCCTTCCTAATCACAACAGGGAATGTAAATAGTGTTTCAAGTGTAATCATTCCACAACAGAGATTATAGATTGTGAAATATATATGATGCCTTGGTGTCATATCCCAAGTCTGCAGGAGTGTTTTGTAAGTTTCCCACTAACATTTCTCCCTTAGGGCATTAAACATTAAAGAGACTGCAAGTTCCTGTTAGTGTCGTAACTTTGAGGCAATATGTTTAAGTTATGATCCAGTATGGTAACAGGGTCATAATTTAATATTGGGATAGCATTTTAGTGATAAGTTGAAGAAACACTTTTTATGGAGTGTGGATTTCCACATAATTGTTTTCAGTGATAGTTTGAAATAAATATTTCCATCCCTAGCCAAATCATATATAGAGGTATATCAAAAATGATAATTTACCAAATATATCTGAAAGTCATAAAAGATCCAATTTAGTAATGAGCATTGATTTGACAATAATTATTTCAGAATTCAACCCTGACTTCTTTTAAAGTGTGTACAGTGTAATGTTCTGAGATGGGATTGTGTAGAAAGTGATGATATAAGGTAAAGCTACTTCCTTTGTGTAGTGAACTTTGAACCATCTTTTTGATATAAGTGTCAAATGTTAACACCCACAACGGCAATTTTTACTTGTGAAACTTAAAAGATTAGCTATTTTCCTGTGTGTGGTACAATGAGTGAAAGCTATTTCTAAGAGGGAAAAAGGGAAAGGAAAAGCAGACAGTGATTACAGGTTGTGTAGGTTGTTATCTTGATCATAAAGATTAGTGATACTCAATCTGGTGTACTCCAGTTGAAGTGGGACTTACCAGAGAGTTGAAATCCCAATGCTTCTGGACATTAAATTGCTGAGGTGGGTGCATTATTACACAGTGACCTTTATAAGAAAAAGGCAATTTAAATTGTAAGTATTTAATGTATATGTTAAAGTTGCCTGTGAAAAAAGTTTATTAGGACATAATTCTGACTCTTATCCCATCAGTTAAAGTGCTTCTTTTCAACTCATTTTTATTAAGTTTGTTCTATGGAGTAATCATTCTGTGTATTGTTTAAAGGTATTCTGATTTCCAAAGATGTTTGTATCTAAACTACCATATTGATAAAACCTAATATTTAATTTTTTTAAAAAATTAAGTGCATGTCTGCAATAAAATAAATGTAAGTATAATGTAATTAAGTCGAGCATGGTTATTAATGGAAAAATAGACATTTGTGAATTTTTTTTATACATGAGCGTGCATTGTTTTAGATTTTTCCTCTCTACTTGGGCTAGCTTTGCACAGAAAAAATGTTGTATGCAATTTTGGCGGCAAAAATAGGTACCTTGAATTAAATTTGGTTTTTTTTAAATGTTCCACATATCCTAATCCCAATCCTTGTTGTAATTTAGTCTGCTCTATATTTTTTTAGAAGTTAGTCTCAAAAGACATGCAAGATTTCAGGTCTAGGCTAAAGAACTTGGTTGTTTCTCAGTATAATTCCCAGTGTTTAGTTATTATGTGGTTTAGGTAATCAGCTCATCTTTAAAATTGGGTCTCTATCCTTACCATCCATATGGGATGGATGGTGTTCTGTGACATTGAACACCAATTATGTTGGTTTTTATTTTTTTTAGCACAAATTAATTTTTTGTGAAAGCTTATTTCCTTGTATCTGGGGTAACTTTGTTAAATAACTGCAACACTTTGTAGAAGAAGGGATTGTAAGACATTCATTCTATGGTTTTCACAAGCTAAAATCTAAAGCTACTTGTTTTAAACTTGAGTAAAAGTCTAGTTGATACATGGATGAGCCTGGTCTTCAGAATCCCTAAAATGTTACTTTGATTCTTTTATTCATCTAAAGAACCATGCTTAATTTTTTCCAAAATCAGTGAAAACAATAATATGTCATAGATTACATAGAATAACTAGAGATAGACAAACTTCTGATTTGACTAATATTTACCTAGTGTTTTTCAATAAATGAAATGCATTATATGAATGATTGGATTTTTCAGATTCCATACCTCTTCTCAATATTTTTTTCATATACTGTATATATAAGAAGCCTTTTGTCATTAGTGATACTAATAAATTTTCATAAACTCCCAATTCAAAATCTATAATAGTGAAGTCATATATAGTTTAGTCCTATACAATATCAGCCCAATCTGTTTCACTGGTTGATTATGAAAATAAAATGAGCAGACTGTTAAAGGCACTACCTTGAGCATCTAAGAAAACAATGCAATAAATATGACAAGAAAATTCATAATATCCATTTACTCCCAGTAAGCTCATTTAAGATTGTAGCCTATGTTTTAAAGGTTTTGCTTGCCAGTATTGCAGATGATTATGTGCTGCTATAATTTTAAACAATTTGCCACCAAAAAGTAGTTGGATGGCCAGTCGTATGATTCCTTAAAGTATGCATTAGGAGTAATAATGAACATACAGCATAAATAGATTGATAAAACATAGTTTTCTGTGTTGTTGCTCTGCTTTGATATTGGAAATTAGGACAAGTTCAAAATAAAACTGCAATATCTTAATTCTTTTATAAAAATCTGTAATACAGCCATACTTGGAATTAGTGAAGTCAGAACACTCAAGACATTTTTGGATGAGGGGAAAAAATAAGGGGGAATCTCATAAAGACATATTAATAGAATAGAATAGAATAGAATAGAATAGAATAGAATAGAATAGAATAGAATAGAATAGAATAGAATAGAATTACTATAGGCAAGGTGCAGTGAAAGAGTCTTAAATGTTAAAATTAACCTGAAGGTGGAAAATTCAGAATCGATCAAAAGAAGTGCTTTTTCGTATAGTTTGTCGTAAAATTATATGATTAATTAACACAAGATGTAAGAGAACGCAGACAGTTGTAAAAGAGGTCTAGACAAAGTCATGGGAGATACTATAAACCTATCATAGCTACTGGTCAAGATGGCTGTAAAGTACTGTCTACATACTTCTTCGTAGTATCCGCTAGGGCCAGATAAAAGCAAAAGGGAACCATGGTGGCGCAGTGGTTAGAATGCAGTACTGCAGGCTACTGCTGCTGACTGGCAGCTTCCAGCAGTTCTGCAGTTTGATTCTTACCGGCTTAAGCTTGACTGAGCCTTCCATCCTTCCAAGTTCTGTAAAATGATGATCAAGATTGTTTGGGGGTGGGTGGGCAATATGATGACTCTGTAAACTACTTAGAGAGGGCTGGAAAGACTGTGAAGCGGTATATAAATCTAAGTGCTATTGCTGTTGCTATTGACATGCTGCCTAATACCTTCTCACAAACACATGGTTAGACTGTGGGATCAGAATGCTAGATTAGCTGGACTTTTGATCTGAAACTGTATTCAGTACTATAAGTGCTTCCTTGCTAATGACTCATAATTAACACTGAAGAAATTGCACCAATTGCACCAATTTGAACCGTTGCACTACTAAGAAAATACAGGGTTGTTTTTTTTAAGAAAATGTCCTTGTTTATAGCTATATGATTGTGCCATTATAGAATGTGTTGTGGATGAGACTCACTTAAGAAAGATCTAGCAATCATAGGTCATCTCTTATTTTTGCCAGCCAGCTTGCATTATTTCAAGCTGCAAGATTGTACATGACAATGTATGAGTGAGTAGCTGTTGGAATAAAGAAACTGGTGATACTTCCCCAGAAATACAAACGCCACCTCATTCTCTTATGTCTAAGCATATTATTTGCACAGAACAAAGTCTATGAATTTAATACTGTGAATCCCATAGGCCCGCCTTACAAAGCAAAAACTATGTGCAGTTTTAATAGCTGAAAATTAGCAGGATTTGAAGGAGGGAATGGGAAAGAAATTCTAAGTAAAAAAGAAGGAATGTTTGGCACTGTTCTGCTTTCACTTACTGCGTCTTAGATTATTTCTATTTGTAATTATTGGTCCGTGTCGGCTGGTTCAGATGTAGAAGCTATCATTTGATATTGAAATTGCCAAGTCAATGACGTGAAGGTGTGAACTGAGCTTCAATACGAAAAGAAGCATGACTCTTGAAAAACTCATCGAAGTTTTGAAAAAGCCATCTGCTTTTTATTTAATATTTCAAATTAAACATTGCCATCAAAATTACTTTGGCATCTACAATTATGGCAACAATGATTCGAGAGCTGTTTTAATTTCAGAGTACAATACGGTAATAGGAATTCAAATTAGCCGTAGCCTGCAGTTTATCTGATTTTCGGCTTTAGTTCTCAGCGATTACTTATGTGTTTGCTTTAATGTTTTAATGTACAGGATTGGATGGAGCCTTTCCTAACCCAGGCATATCTTCCCTTAACAAATATTGGATACCCGAGTTTCATAAATTCAATCTTCAGGATACAGCCAGGATTATCAGTTTTTAATTTACAATGTAATCCTAGAACTTCTGGGAGGTATAGATGGGGAGGTAGAGAAGGTTTTTTTCCTGGCATTTGGTCTGCTTGAAGTGTTCCCCCCCCCCAGGAAGAAAAATGAAAACTTTTCTTCTTCATAAGACAGTTCAGCTTGGGATATGAGGATTTGAGCAGACACACTTAAAAGAAGGAGAAATTTCAACCCTGCTGTGATTGTGCGTCACCTAAAACAGTATTGAAAGAAAAAATCTTGCGACTTTTTGTCTTTTCTAGTTTGTTTCATAGTGATAGGATTCTAAAGATGTGTTATTGGATTTCGCTAAATTCCTAGAAATCACCAGGGACCATGTAGTTTTCCAGGGTACAAGTAGTCCTTGACGTACAACTATTCATTTTGTGACCATTCTAGGTTACAATGGCATTGAAAAAAGTGACTTGTGACTGGTCCTTGGACTTACAACCATCACAGTATCCCCATGGTCACATGAACAAAATTTGGGCACTGGATTTACAACAGTTGCAGTGTCCCAGGGTAATTTGATCGTCATTTCTGACATTCCTAGCCAGCTTCCGACAAGCAAAGTTAATGGGGGAAGCTAATTTACTTAACAACTGCAATGATTCAGCCGCGTAACAGTGAGCGCCTGTTACTCGTCCCAGCTTCTGCCAACCTAGCAGTTCGAAAGCACGTAAAAATGCAAGTAGAAAAATAGGAACTACTACGGTGGGAAGGTAACAGTGTTCCGTGCGCCTTTGGCATCTAGTCATGCCGGCCACATGACCACGGAGACGTCCTCAGACGAGCGCTGGCTCTTCGGCTTTGAAACGGAGATGAGCACCGGCCCCTAGAGTTGGAAACGACTAGCATGCATGTGCGGGGGAACCTTTACCTTTACCTTTTTAGATTCACTTAACAACTGCAATGATTCATTTAACAAACATGGCAAAAAGGTCACAAAATTGCACACAACTCACTTTATTGCCTTCCTTAGCAACAGAAATTCTGTTTCCAGTTGTGGTTGTAGACTACTTGTAATCTACACTTTTAAATATTTCTGTAGATAACAAATGGTTCTGGTGACCTGTGGTTTTACCCACTTCATATAAGCTAGCATTTTTCAAAAATTGGCAACTTTAAGATTTGTGGACATCAACTCCCAGAATTCCCCAGTCAGCATGCAAGTGGTAACACTTAATACACAGTCTTTCACACTGATGTGAAAAACAGGAATTGAATTGTCTTTTTAAAATAATTTTTTTGGTTTTAAGAATCTAATTTAAAAATAAAATACTTTGGTTTTAGATATTTTTATTAGAATATATGCTTTGTATTACTGGATTTTGGTCTTGAATTTTCCCTTGTAAATCAAAGTTTTAAACATAAACAATTAACTTTTTTTTATCCTTACGATCCTGTCAGATCTGCCCTTTTCATGTTTGTCCTTCATGTTTTCCAAGAAAATATGGTCACTGTAAATATTGTCCATTGCTGTCCTCTAATATCTTATGTACACCAAGCTTCACACACATATTTTTAAACTAAAACTTTAGGCTACATTTTAAGAGGTATCTTCACAAATCAACATGCAGAAAGAACATTAGAGGCAAGGATGCAATACGTTATTTCCATATTTATATAATATGAAAATGTTGAGTGAGGAATGTCACTATTCAAATATTCCATCATTTGAAGGTTTTTCAAATATGGATTTTGAGGCATGAAAATAGTTTGTGATAGGGTAAGGGAAGTTTTTGATTGGTGGACTCACTTGGGATTTTAAGAATGCTTTGAGCACCCTTAAAATGACAGCCAGTTGTGGACATGGCCAGTCATAAAACCCCCATTTTTTCAGAAGGCAGGACTTTATTCACATTCACCTACAATAACCATGATAAATTTTCTTGAGAACATACTAACTTCTCATCTACTTGTTTTTAACTAAAAGGATCTAAAATATTGAAGTAAAATAAACCCAATGGATTGATGCCCACATTGATCAAGACTGCAAAGGAATTGGTGGCCAGAGGCATTGTGTTGCTTATGGTATTCCTAACTGAAGTGTAAAAGAGCTTCATTAACATATGAAAATATATTTTCAGCAGAGGCTGTGTTGTATGTTGGACTGCAGCCTGCAGCATTAGAGCTTTTGAATATACTCTTAGCTGTTGAGGATAGTAAAAATACATTTCCTCATGCCATTTTACAACTAAGCGGTTATGATAACAAATAGCCCTAGGAGTCAGGATTCTTTTTTCTTTTCCCATGCCTGGAACAACTATAGATTGCTCTTGATCTTTATTCCTGTTAAACAAGAAAATATTCAGCTACTTATATATTTTAGTTACTATCACTTGAGCAACTCTTTTTCCAGGAAGCAAGGCCAGGTTTAAACATGATAAAACTTTTTTCTTCAGCTATTTCATTTCGTCTTGTAAACAGAATCTTGTAGAAGTTGAACGTTCTTTTTCTTTAATCTTTCAAATCATTTAATCATTAAAAACGTCAACATGCTTTACCACTTTGCTATGCAGGTGGTTGGATTGTATGGGTTTTTTTTAATAGTAGGAAAACATACACATCTCTCTATTTGGAATGATAACACTTTCTTTGGATTCTATCATTTTGATTCTTCTGAAAATATAAACGGCCCTGAAGGCTGGAATTCCATTCAGGAGAAAAGCATATTAAATGTTTGCAATACATTTTGAATAAATGTACCTTAATATAAGTGCTTTAGATTAAGCTCTAAGACATATAAAGTAGAAACTGCAGGAAGAACATCAGGAAAAGGTTAATAGAGTCAGGTAATTAGTTTTTTCATCTGACACAGATCTCTAATATTCTAGTGATGTTCCTACCTCTGATGTTTTTAACCAAGATTTAAAATGATGGTGAGAATCTCTGCTTATATTTGGCTTTTTCAAGATAACAAAGCTACGGTACAGATTTTAGGAGAATTCAATATGGCAAAGGCTTCCTTTAGCATCTTGACAAGAATGTTATTTTTTGGACATAATTTGCATTTTATAATTTATAAGTATTCTATATAAGTTTTA
Organism: Vipera berus; assembly: GCF_964194415.1. NCBI lineage: Eukaryota > Metazoa > Chordata > Lepidosauria > Squamata > Viperidae > Vipera > Vipera berus. The sequence goes on from NC_138203.1 coordinate 227,166,790, forward strand.
AATTATCACTTCAAAGACTTGTGGGTATTGCTGCAACTAAATTAAGCAAAAGATACCCCAGTTTTAATGTCACAGGGATGTGTTATATGTTACTTCAAACAAGCTAATATGCAGAGAAAAATGTTAATTATAGGGTTTAGAAACTTGCTGGTCATTAAGCAGTAATGGTCAGAAGAACAGGTTTTACTTCCTAAGGGCAGGGACTTTGATTACCGCAATCAGGAGATTTAAAGAAAGGCAACATTGATTTGTTAATATTTATTAATCCAATTACTTATACTTGGGAACATGAGAGAACTAGTGGAGTTTATTACAATGAATAACGTTTCAGTTAATTGGGGCTAACTAATTCCACAAGTTCTTCAATGGCACTTAAGAACAACTAGCTAACTTTGAATCTGAGATGCAAATGTTATATTTTAGACTTCAATGGCTGAGAGTGAAAAAAAGTTAAAATACAAGAATAATTCTATTTATTTATTTGCCAAATTTATATGGCTGCCTATCTCACACAAAGTGACTCTGGGTGGCATACAATAAAACCAACAATTAAAAATGTTCTACAAACCAATTAAAACAATAAATATGGGTACAATAAGATTATAATGGGGAAAATATTATATCAAATATACCCAACATGAGACTTCCTATTGCCAAGAGATCTCCTGGCTTCCCTGAACCATGTTTTGAGGGCTTTCTGGAAGGTCTAAGTTTGGGGCTAACCTCACCACCAGAGGGTTGATGTTCCAGAGGGCTGAAAAGGCTCACCACCTAAGTCCGGAGGAGCGGGGGATGGAATTCTTTCGCAGATGGGATTTGCAATATGTCCCTCTAGCCAGGCCTGATGGGTGGGATAGATGTAATCAGGAAGTCTATCCCCCAAATAAGCCAGCCTGTGCCTGTAGAGTTTTAAAAGTTAAAACCAGCACCAAGAATTGGACATGGAAGCAAACTGGTCACCAAGATACTTGGTGGAGCAGAGGGGTAACTGCCTCATTCTGCATTAGGTGAAGCTTCCAGAACCCTAAAATCAATGGTAGCCCCATGTAGAATATTTGAAAGGTTATAATCAGCATACATGAATTCTTTTCTACTTCTAACAATACATTAGAATTAATTCAACACTGAATAAAATCCTGTGATCTTTTGACTATTAGTTTTCTGTGTGGCATACTTTAAAGGAGCTGTGGTGCTCTCTCGACATGATGGAATGACTGTATCATCTCCAACAAAGCAAATGGCTTGCTTATGCTTATGTTGGAATCCAGCACATCTGGAAGTTGCTCTATTAAAGTAGTAAACTGTCTTATAGAACATAGTTAAAATTTACATTGCTGGAATGAACCTTAATGGAAATGTCATTTCTGACCGTTTATTTCTATTTCCCTATTTTGTCTATGGAGGCAGTTTCTCTAATGTCACCAAAGTCACATCAAACAGCTCACCCTATGCCTCATGCACTGTTTCAGCCTTAATGTGATGTAACCTTGTGGTTGTGAAAGTCATGTGCACATCTTTCCATTCCCTTTTGAGTGACAGGATGCTCAGTCTGGTGGGCAAAAGTTCAAGTAAAAGTCATTTCACTAAGAAGTCACTTCAAATCGTTTTGATTGATAAATAAAAATAATAATAAAATAAAATGTAACTTTCCCAAAAATGAAAGTCATCTTTATATATGGAAGAATGCACAGGGCAGTTTGAAAAGTTAGCAGAAATGTTCTATATTCAGTGTATTTGGAATATTTACAGTATTTTGTTCAGGAATATTAGGATGGGGTTGGGTTCAAGATGTGTCACATAAATTGCTTTTGTAAAAGTAAGGGTAAGTTAAGAATTTTGGGGTGCTAGGCTAATTTTCTGATGAACATTATGATAGAAGCATAAACTGAAAATGTTTCTGATTGCTAAGAGAAGGATTCACATTTGTGTAGATAAAACAAGTTTAATGGTGAAGCAAGGATACAGATTAATGTGGTGGAAATGTTTTGGGATTGCTTTCTTTTACAGAAAAGAAAATGTTTTGGGATTGCTGTTTTCTCACTAGTGAAAGCAACACCAAATAAAGAAGTCTTCCGTAATTCCCTATTAATTTGCAAGCTAGGGCATCCAAAGAATGCTTTAAAATTGGTTTAATATCCTTGTTCATAATCTATTGAAATTGTCCTATTTCAGAAGAAAAGGGAAAATTAATCTAACAAACACCTTCCTTGACTTCCTTCAACTATGTAATGCTACTTTTTTCTCATTTGCAACCTAGGTTTGAGATTAAATCTTTTTTAAAAATGAAAGCTAGGGATTTGCCATTGATTTGAGTTTGAACGCAATCTGGAACTATGATTAGCTAAAATTTTACTCATAGTACAATAAAAATACTATATATGTCTGGCAAAAGTATGCATACATACTTCTATTGAACTGATATGTGACTTTCGGTATCTATTTGGAGACTTTATTAAAAAAATAACATCACAATAGAGTTAGCTGTTAATTTTTAATTCTCAGTCAATATTCTCAGGATTTAACTGAAGAAGACAAAATTAAGATTTTCAGCACTGGATTGCATTGTGAATCCACCAGTGCTTCTTTGTAATAATTCTCAAGAAAGGTTTGCCAGTTGGAGAAGTCTGTACATGCTTGTACTTATTCCTTTTTTTTCCTTCCTTCCTTTTGCTAATTTGTGCTGTGCACATAAGCTGAAACATTCACTGCCCCTGTTACAATCTGTAACAAGGGTAGACAAAACATTTTAAAGGACTCGGATTAAATAAGGACAATGTTAAGCCGTGCACTGACTTTCAGTATGAGATAACCTGTAATACAATCCCTAGTCCATATATACTAGCAAAGTTATGCTGAAATCAAACTAGGACAATAACAATAACAGAAAGTCTTGTAGGATCTTAAAAATAGCAATTTATGCCATAATAAATTGATCACCGCCAATTTATTTTTTTGTTTTTGCTGCTACTAAAATGTTTATTCATCTGAAAACAACTGCAGAATGATTGGAACTCATTCCTGAGTCCTCACTCCTCACTCCACAGATGTGGATAAGCTGTGGCTGTGGAGATGTTGAATGATAGGTCCCATTAATTTTATCTAATATGGTTAACAGCCAAGGGGATGTATTTGAAGTTGTACTTTTTATAATTCTGATGCTACGTAGATGTCAGCCTCAGGCACTTTTCTGTTCATTCTGTTAACCACTGTATTTTCTTTACTTTTTGAACGTGTAAATAGGGAATATAGAATAACAGGAGTTGGAAGGTACCTTGGAGGTCATCTAGTCCAACCCCCTGCGTGAGCAAGGAGAAGCTATATCATTTCATACAAGTGGCTGTCCAATCTCTTCTTGAAAGCCTCCATTGATAGGGCACCCACAACCTCTGAAGGCAAGGCATTCCACTGGTTGATTGTTCCTACTGTTAGGAAATTTCTCCCGAGTTGTAGGTTGCTTCTCTCCTTGATTACAGTAGTTTCCATCCATTGGTTCTTGTCTTGCCTTACCAACTAAGACTTCCTGAAGATTCAAAATCACTTCATTTTTTGGGTAGCCTTGTTTAGATTTCAAACTGATCACATAATTAGGCAATTTAGATAAAGTTTTATTTAAACATTTTATTTTTCTTAATGAAAAAGAACTTGCTGCTTCTGCTTGAATTCATAATGACCATTTGTTTATATGGTAATAACAATCTGTTGTTGGTAAAAATTGCAGCTTCTGTTTTCCAGCTTGGATCAATTTAAATGGATATACAGGTAGTTCTCAACTTACAACCACAATTAAGCCCAACATTTTTGTTGCTAAGGGAAACAGTTGTTAAAGTGATTTTTGCCCCTTTTTACGACCTTCCATGCCACAGTTTTTAAGTGAATCACTGCAGTTGTTAAGTTAGTAAAACGATTTTTAAGTGAATCTGGCTTCCCCATTGACTTTGCTTATCAGAAGTCACAAAAGAAGACCACATGATCCTGAGTCACTGTGACTGTCATAAATATAAGCCAGTTGCCAAGCATCTGAATGGAGACACTGCAAAGGTATAAGTGTGAAAACTGGTCATAAGTCCTTCTTTTCAGTGCCATTGTAGATAAGGTAAGGTAAGGTAAGGTAAGATAAGATAAGATAAGATAAGATAAGATGATAAGATAAGATAAGATAAGATAAGATAAGATAAGATAAGATAAGATAAGATAACATAGATAAGATAAGATAACCTTTATTGTCATTTATTACTGTGGGTGCAACGGCAAGAGCCTTGGTGGAGCAGTGGGCTAATGCCTCCTTAAGTAACACCAGCTGCCTGCAATTAGTGCAGGTTCGCATCCCACCAGGCTCAAGGTTGACTCAGCCTTCCATCCTTCCGAGGTAGGTAAAATGAGGACCCAGATTGTTGGGGGTAATTAAGCTGACTTTGTAATAATGCCTCTTGGGGGGGGTGTGAAAGCCCTAATAAGCAGGCATATACATAGAATGAAGGCTACTGCTAAGCTTGTAAGCCGCCCTGAGTCTTCGGAGAAGGGCGAGATATAAATGGAATTTAAAAAAAAATATCAAAAATGAAATTTAGTTGCCCAGTCTCAAAGAGAACACATATATGACACACACCTAAACATACTATATACAACATACACATACTACATACAACATATGTATAGAACTACACCCCTACATATACATAACATATAAATATTAAACGCTGTCAACCTTGAATATATAATGGAAGGAGGAAGCTTGAGAGTTCACAAGGTTTATACCAAGGGTAGGCAACCTTGGCTCTTTTATGACTCATGGACTTCAACTCCCAGAATTCCTGAGCCAGCATGGCTAAGCATGGAAACCTCTCCCTTTCCCCTCAGCATAGCTGGCTCAGGAATTCTGGGAGTTGAAGTCCATGAGTCATAAAAGAGCCAAAGTTGCTTACCCCTGGTGTATACTGTATGGAACGAATCTGTGGCTAAATCTGGATGTTCTGCTTCGGATACCACAGAGCTTCCTCACAGAAGGTAACAAGGAAAACAGGTTGTGAAGAGGATGTGTAGTGTCCCAGACAATTTTACGGACCATGCTCAAACAACGCTTCTGTACTATGTCCTGGATGGGAGAGAGGGAACTGACAATGATCTTTTCAGCCATCCTCACCACTCTCTGCACCGCCTTCCTGTAGCTTGTAATCTAATTCAGATTTGCAAATGTAGCTCACTTTATTATAATGCTTTCACTTGGTCTTCTTCTGTTTGAAATTTCAATAAACGTTTATACTTTCTAGCAATTACTTGTTCACCATTTGTGCACAATTCTGTTTTAAACTCAGTTTTACAATGGTCAAAACCATAAATTATTTTGTTTATTAATAATTGGAAATAAGAGAATTATTGACACTATATTCCTCTTCTACTTATTATTTTTTTGAATTAATTTTATATTTCCCTTGACAAAAATCTAGTATCTTACAGTAAGTTAGCTTTTCTGTTTACCTATTATTTCTTGTCTATAAAATGCTTCTTGCGCTGAGAACCACAAAGGTGTTTTAGACAAAACTTGGATTTGTCTTTATTTCATATTCTCCATATATGGAACGTCTAACATAATGATTTTTAAAATCCACATTAACCTTGACTTTATCACAAATACCCATGCCATAAGAAATCTCATGTCATGTCCTTCTAACTCAAAAAGCCTTCTGTTTCTCAGGAAAATCCATTCCCTTTTATAAAAATCAAACAAAAGTTGCAAAAAATGCAATTTCAAATCCTCCTCTCCTTTGCATCTAGTAACCCTTTATATTTAACTTGTGGTTTTTTTCCACTAACACACAAATTTGTATACATCTCCTTTACTACTGTTTGAATTTTCATATTTTTGGGTAATATCTTCACCTTTTCTTTATTCATCTTGAAACCTGCTAATACACCACCTTCATTAATATTTCAATTTCATTTAAAGGATCGTCCAGAACCAACACTAAGTCATCTGCAAAAACCCTTAACTTACAAAGTTTTGATTTAATCCCACAATCCTCTCATCTTGTTCTATATCTATTCAGTATTTCAAGAACCAAAATAAACAGTGGGCATTCCTGCCTTGTTTCTTTTTGTATCACACAGGGTTTTGTTAGATGTCTACTAACAATTATTTCTGCTTTCTGTGAAATATAGATGTCTTACCTGTTTTATAAAGTTCTGTACAAAATTCATTTCTTCCAAAACTTTGAACAAGAAAGCCCAATTCAATCATGAAAGGCATTCTCTGCATCTAAGAAGATCATATGGCTTGTTTTTCGTTGTATTGCTCCAAGTATTCCAAAATATCCAAATTTCCAATATTATCCTTTAACTGTATTTTAGATTAAAACAATCCTCATGAATAATTCTTGCAAAATTATTTTCAGTCTATCAAAAAGAATAATTGTGAACAACTTGTAGTCATTATTCAATAATGATATTGGTCTATACTTTCCTGTTAAAAGTCAAATCCCTATTTAGATAGATAGTATAATATATGCCTCTGGCTTCTTTCCAATTCTCTGGCAGTTTTCCTCCCTATAGGTAAAGGTAAAGGTTCTCCCGCACATGCATGCTAGTCGTTTCCAACTCTAGGGGCCGGTGCTCATCTTCGTTACAAAGCCGAAGAGCCAGCGCTTGTCCGAGAACGTCTCCGTGGTCATGTGGCTGGCATGACTAGACGCCAAAGGCGCACGGAACGCTGTTACCTTCCCACCGTAGTGGTCCCTATTTTTCTATTTGCATTTTTACGTGCTTTCGAACTGCTAGGTTGGCAGAAGCTGGGACGAGTAACAGGCGCTCACTCTGTTACGCGGCACTCGGGATTCGACCCGCCAAACTGCCGACCTTCTGATCGACAAGCTCAGCGTCCTAACCCACTGAGCCACCACGTCCCTTTTTCCTCCCTATAGGATAGAGTTTATCATGTTTTGTAAAGGTTGTAAAAGTTCATCCTCAAAACATTTCTTAATCCATATGTCCGGGCACCTTTCCTGGTTTAATCTTTTTTTATTGCTTCAGAAACTTCCCTTATTATAGGTTTTTGCTTCTCTGTAATCCTGAGTAAATTTTATTTCTTTAAATATTCATCTATTTTCTATAAAGATGTCACTTCCTTTATACAATGGGAATAAGATTCAATAATGAAATGCTTTTTGTATGGCTGTGTTGTCCATTGATACAGTATATTTATCTTGTAATTTCAATATTTTATTTTCGTTTTTGTAATTTATATACTACCCACCTTCCTGGTTTATTTGCAAACTTTTTTTTTGCTTTACACAATTCATTTTTATTTCTTTTCTTGCTCCTAACATAGTTAATTATTGTCATAAAAGATTGTTCTTAATTTGTTAAGAAATACTTGTGAGAGTATTAAGCAGATGGAACAATGGGAAAATATGTGACTGAAATTTTACACTAGAGATTTTTTAAATAAAACATAGTACATTGGTATATGTACCAGGCAAACTTTTAAGAATATATATAGGCACTTCAAATTTATTTGGGAAATGTGAATAACATTTTATTATATATGGTGGACATGCAAAAAAGCTATATAATTTTGGGTTCAAATGCATACACTGATTCAGAGGATTGTAATGACTTGAAAGCAGATAATTTATTTTTGGGGATTGATGGATAAACAATTGGGAAAAAAAATTATGGAAATCTGTTTTGTACATGTATGCACAAAGATGGAGGAATGGTTGGTGAAGATGATGGAACTTGCCAAGATGGCTTAATTGATTTCTTTGAACAGAGAAAAGACAGTATCTACATTTATTGCTGTGTAAAACGGAAAAAAAATGAACTTAAGGGTTAAAGGTTATGGGTTTGATGATTAAGAATTATAGAAAGTTATATTATAACTATAGAATAAGAGTAAGAGATAAATGTATAATGGTAGAGTAAAAGGTAAATTTATGGTATTTATAACTGCTGTAAATCAGATTGGAAACTTCTACTTTGTATTTTTCCCCCTTTCTTTCAGATTTTTCTTTTTTCTTCTTGAATTGCAGCTTTCTCTCTGACTTCTTTCTTTTTATTTTCTTTTTCCTCACTTTATATTAGTTGTATTGGTTTATCTTCTTTTTTAAAAAAAAATCTTTAATAAAAATTATACTAAAAAGATTTGCAAGAACACACTCATGTATATTAATAGCAACTCTGAGGTGAGACGTTTAATTGGATAGTGCTGGAAAGTGACTATAAGGGATGGGGGGGCAGGGTTGCAGTTCCATCCGTCAGTGAAAAACAGTGCCCAAATCTGTACTGCAAAATCAAATGTTCATATAAACTGATGAAAAATAACTGGGCAACTTTATGGAATTAAGTTCGAAAGGTTATGCAAGTATTTTTGCACACCTCTATTGAAGAATATATTTCCTACCAACTCCACTGCTATTCTCCACAACATAGGTTTTCAAATTCTTTCAAACTATGGAACATGTTAGTGAAATAATAATAGAAATTTCTAGAATCCCTGATCAAGAGGTAAAACTAATAGTAGAAAATTTGTAATAAAATAACACTTATTTTTAAAATGTATAAACTATTTATTATAATTTATGTATGCATATTTATATATTAAATGTAATTAAATTTTACAAAAATAGGTACCCATTACTGTTCCTGAAAGTTCCTCTGTATAAAAATAAATTGTTAATTGTAATTAACTATTATTATTTCCAGCGTACTAAAATTAAACCTAATATCGCACAATTATTTGGATGGTTTCTTCTAACAAACTAATGCTCAATGATTGGAATGTGGTTGCTTTTCCTTAGAACAGGGGTCCCCAATCCCTGGCCTTGGCTCGGTACCAGCCCACAGCCCATTCGGAACCTGGCTGTGGAAGTGGTGGATGAGTGCGCACCCAAAGCTGCATTTGTGAAAGCAACACACATGCATGAAACCATCCCCTCTCTCCCCTCTGCTGCCTCCACTGCTGCCGGTGGTCCACCAAGCCAGAAAGGTTGGGGATCTCTGCCTTAGAAAACTTGCTTTGGGTGCATGGCTACATTCAAGGAAACTCTTTTTTTTTCGTTTTCGTCTCTCATGGAACCCTCCAGTGGTGGGATTCAAATATGTGAACAACCAGTTCTTTATGTGGATGCAGCTTCCGGAAGCCCATTGTGGGCTTTGGCAACAAAAAATTAGCTACCGGTTCTGCCGAAGTGGTGTGAACTGGCTGAATCCCACCACTGGAACCCTCATGTATTTCTCATGGAACCCTGGGGTTCCACAGACACCATGTGAAAAGCTCATATCTCAAACAATATCTTATAATATTCCCAGGACTGATAATGTTGCAGAGCCTTTTCTTTGAATGCAGAAAGTCTAAGGCCGTGGTGGCGAACCTATGGCACGCATGCCACAGGTGGCACGCAGAGCCCTCTCTGTGGGCACGTGTGCCACTGTCCCAATCCTAGTCCTTTGGCTGGGTTTTATAAAAGCTTTTCGCTTTAGGCCTTTACTGTTGTGTGGGGGGAAAAAAGGTTCGATCAATCAATCAATTTCAACTCACGGGGGGAAAAAAGATCTCGCAAAGTTGGAATTGATTGATTGAACTTTTTAGTCCCACCCAGTCTGCCATTACCACCACAGCCACGCCCACCCAATTGGCCATGCCCATCCAGTGGGCCACACCCACCCAATGGGCCACACCCACCCGGCACCCAACGATACATAAGTGGGTTTTGAGTTGCAGTTTGGGCACTCGGTCTCTAAAAGGTTCGCCATCACTGGTCTAAGGTGTTTAATCCTTGATCTTTTTAGGTGGAGTATGAAAATGAAAATTTTTCATTTGAAACCTCAAAGAACTGCTGCCAGTCATTGTAGACATTACTGAGCTAAATGGATTTGAGTCTGATTCACGATCAAGCAGGTTAAAGGAATGTCCTTTGTAGATAATTATTATTGTTACAGAAGGCACGGCCAAAAAAATATCCAATAAAGAAGCAAAGACCAGTGTTTTAGCTATCCATATTATGACAACCATGTTCTATATTGCAGTTTCCAACACCTATACACCCTTCCTGGAAAAATGCAAATGACCATGATAGTTGCTAGAGCATGGAAAGAAAAGTATACTTTTAGACATGCTTATCAGGACTGTGACTGTTCCAAATGCAGCCAGTAAGGAAGTAAAGCATTATTGCTTTTACTCATAAACAAATTAACCTGCAAGTCCCATTCTGATCCTTCTGTCATGTGTTTGGGTATTGCTTAAATCTTCATAATGTTACTAAATAGCATTGCTGTGCCAAATGTTATCCTTCAGCACTCCTTCAGTACCCTGCTTTGTTGCCCTCTGGTAACATGAGAACTGTGCTGAATCCATCAAGGACATTCTAGTTTAGCATCATGTAGCCAACTGGATGCATTTGGGAAGCTCCTGGAGAATGATGGCCCCCTTGCACAGTCACTTCCCAGCAACCTACACAGAAAGCCTGCAGAAGGTAGTAAACATCCAGCGACATTGATAGATATTAATGACCTGGACACATAAATCTGTCCAGGGCCCTGTTTCAAACTATCCAAATGGGCTGCTGTTGCTACAACTGCTTGATTGTGACAGGGAGAAAACCTTTATTTATCTCTCCATGTTACCTGTGTCACACATGAGTCTGTATCTCTAATCTTGTTTCCCTTTATCTATTTTGACTCAAAGATGCCCAATGTAACGTAACCTTTTCTCATAATTCTAATGATTTCAACTGACCCTTTTTTACCTCTTAAAACTCTCTAAAATCCTTTTTAACATGACTATACATAATGCAATGCTGATCCCACTGTAGAATTCTGTTAAGGATCTTGTTTCATCAACAGTTTTATTTTACTTCCCTTCCTACAACCTTTTGTTCATAGCAGTTGCACGTTGGGTTAACATTTAAATTACTGTTCCTAGTCTTTTAAACCATGTCAGCAAGTTAGACTTTCCAAATCCGAGTCAGATTTCATTAATGAATAGATCAGGTCTGCATTTTTTGTGCCAACTTGCTTCTGCCAATATTTGACATTTTGAAGAGCATCAAGTGAAAATAAAGGATTCTCTCCTGAATGCCATGTGACCAATATCTTTTCAAAATGGATGGCTTATAAGAATAAGAGACAAGACAAGGTTGTGCAAGTTCTTTGGCAGAAGTTCTTGAAAATGTATGAGAGTATGTATGAAGCCTCTCTTTTTTAATAGTTAAAGCAGTATGTCTTTTTTTCCAGGTTTGTATAGCTGCTTCGGGAGCTCCTTCCAGCTATCCTTGTGTAGAGGGGGGAGGCATGGACCAGGAGTAGCACTGCAGTGATGTATATGCACAGGCCCAGGGCAGATGCAGATTTCCAACCTCTCCCGTGAACATGTAAAAGGACATGATTGAAAAAGAGCTGCTCTGGATGTTGTCTACTAGCTAGAGCAGGACTCTGCATACATGCAATTCTAGATGAAACTAGCGCATCCCTAAGATCAGTGCATGTTTTGCACTGGCTAAACGAATAAATCTGTGATTCATTTTTTCATTGTTACTCCATTAATAAAAATGATTTTTTATTAATTTGAACTGTATATCTTGGGAAACGTCTAAACGCATCTGAGACTAGAGGTAGTTATTAGTGGTAGTTTTTAACCTACTAGAAATCATTTAAAATCTCCCCTAAATCGAGGTTAAAAAGTCCTGAATTCTTTTACACAGGATTCTCTTTTGTAAAAAAAAAAAGTGCTGTAGTATTTAGTCTATGGGAGAGTCAGTACTAGAGTTAATTTATAACTAAAACAAATGAATCTATAAAAAGAAGAACAGTTACATAAGTAAGTCAAGAGAAAAGAAGGATAGATAAGGGCTATCTGAACCTGTTTGATCCCAGTGATTTTATGACCAAGGAATTCAATTATAGGTGTGTTGAGCACAGCAAATCAGAGTTCTCTAAATTAATGGGGCACAAATATCTTTATCAAATTCTACATGTATTCATATGCTGCAAAGTTCAATCTATCCTCCCGAAAATAAATTCCTTGCGGCTGCACTGGGCAACTCTGCTAAAACTGAATGGTTCAGCTGAACCATTTTTCAAACCTACTTACTGATATAAAGCCTAGCGTTAAGTACAATAAACTAAATTGATTTTTCCTTTAAAGAAATATTTGATTGCATTGGCAGCATTTTGCTTCTGTAGGCCCCACAATAATTAGTGCTTAGGAGGCAAAGGACACAAATAATGTTGTAGGTAAATTGCATCCAATTCTATGCATGTATTGCCTGGGTTCTTTGTTCTGCTCAGGTGGGATTATTTAATATTTATTTATTTATTTATTTATTAGTTTTTATAAACCGCCCTTCTCCCGAGGGACTCGGGGCGGTGTACAGAGGAAGGAAGGTATACAGACCGAACAATAAAATAAAAGAAACACTAATGAACACAAACTGGGACCCCAATTAACGTTATCATGCCAGGCCAGCCTGCTGGAACAGGAAAGTTTTTAAGTCGCGACGGAAGGTACGGAGGTCAGGGGCCATCCGGATTTCGGTTGGTAAGGTGTTCCAGAGGGCTGGCGCACCCACTGAGAATGCCCTCCCCCTGGGGGCCACCAGCCGACATTCCTTGAGCGGTGGCACCCTGAGGAGGCCCTCTCTGTGGGAGCGCACAGGACGGTGGGGTGCTGACATCGGCAGAAGGTGCTCCCGTAGGTAGTCCGGACCCATGCCATGTAGGGCTTTGAATGTCATTGTTAGCACCTTGAACTTCACACGGAAGGCAACCGGAAGCCAGTGCAGCGCACGGAGGAGAGGTGTGATATGGGAGTATCGGGAGGCTCCCAAGAGTGTCCGTGCCGCCGCACTTTGCACCAGTTGAAGTTTCCGAGTGGATCTCAAGGGCAGCCCCATGTAGAGAGCGTTACAATAGTCTAGGCGAGATGTCACAAGGGCATGGGTGACTGTACGTAAGGAATCCAGGTCCAGATAAGGCCGTAGTTGGCGAACTAGTCGAACCCGGGAGAAGGCCCCCTTGGTCACAGCTCCAATGTGGTCTTCCAGGGAGAGCTGCGAGTCTAGGAGGACACCCAGGTTGCGGGCCCTATCAACAGGGGGAAGTAACTTGTCCCCAATGTTAAGCAGTGGGACGTTCTGAATCTCCTGGCTTGCCGGTACGTACAGCCATTCAGTCTTGTCTGGGTTCAGTTGAAGCCTGTTTCTCCCCATCCATTCCCGGACCGCTTTCAGGCAGCGGGACATCACGTCTAGGGCATCACTGATATTGTTAGGAGTTGAGATAAAAAGCTGGGTGTCATCAGCATACTGATGGTACCCTACTCCAAAACTGCGAATGATCTCACCCAGCGGTTTCATGTAGATGTTGAACAGGAGAGGCGAGAGGACCGACCCCTGAGGGACTCCGCAAGCGAGAGGCCTCGGGGTCGACCTCTGTCCCCCTGTCAGCACCGACTGCGAGCGACCCTGGAGAAAGGAGGAGAACCAACGCAGAACCGTGCCTCCCACTCCCAGTCCCCTGAGGCGTCGCAGCAAGATACCATGGTCGATGGTATCGAAAGCCGCCGAGAGGTCTAATAAGACTAGGACAGAGGAATGGCCCCTGTCCCGGGCTCTCCAGAGATCATTCATCAGAGCGACCAATGCCGTCTCCGTGCTGTAGCCCGGCCTGAAACCCGATTGGTACGGGTCTAGATAAACCGCTTCATCCAGGATCTGAGGAAGTTGGTGCGCCACCACGCTCTCAACAACCTTCGCAAGGAAGCGAAGATTGGAGACTGGACGAAAGTTATTCAAAGAGGATGGGTCCAAGGTGGGCTTCTTGAGGAGAGGTCTCACCACCGCCTCCTTCAAGGCGGTGGGGAAGTGACCCTCACTCAGAGAAGCAGAGATGACCGCAAGGAACCAGCCTCGTGTCGCCTCTCGAGCTGCATAGGCCAGCCAGGAAGGGCACGGGTCCAGTAAGCATGTGGAGGAGCTCAACCTTCTCATAATCCTGTCCACTTCCTTAGGAGTTACAGGATCAAATTCTTCCCAGATGACGTCGACAAGACTGTCCATGTCTTGTTCTTCCATCTCAGCCCAGTTGGAGTCCAGACCAGTTCGAATCCGAGCGATTTTATCCAGCAGATATTGACCAAATTCCTCGGCTCGACCCTGCAAGGGTTCCTCCCTCACCTCTTGGTTTAATAGGGAGCGAGTCACCTTGAACAAGGCAGCCGGGCGATTATCTGCGGACGCGATGAGGGTGGAAAAGTAGTTGGATTTTGCCACCCTTATCGCAGCGAGATAAGACCTGGTGAGGATTCTTAGTCGCAATCGGTCGGATTCGGATCGACTGGACCTCCAACGGCTCTCTAGGCCCCGTCTCCGACGCTTCATCTCCCGGAGCTCCTCGGTGAACCATGGGGCTCGCTGGGATCTGCGCCGGGTCAGAGGCCGCAAGGGTACAACTCGGTCCAGAGCCTCCGTGGCTGCCTTTTCCCAGGCTTCCACTAAGGCTTCCGCCGAGCTGTGAGCAGGGGGTGCAAGCGAGTCCCTAAGCGCTGCCTGGAACTTATCAGGGTCCATTAGGCGCCTAGGGCGGTACCATCTGACTGGCACCGTGCACCCACGGTGGGGGGTGGCAAGGGGGAAGTCTAGCCGCAGGAGGTGGTGATCGGTCCATGACAGGGGCGTAATAGTTGTGGCACCCCCACCGACATCATCACGCCACCGTCCAGACAAGAACACCAAGTCTGGGTTGTGGCCTCTCTCATGAGTCGGCCCAGAAATTATTTGCAACAGGTCCATGGCCGTCATGGAAGCCATGAACTCCCGAGCCAGTTCGGACGATCCTCCCAGGGACGGTAGATTGAAGTCGCCCAAGACCATGAGTCTTGGGAATTCAACCACCAACCCTGAGAGGACATCGAGTAGCTCGGGTAGGGCCGCCGCTGCATGATTAGGTGGTAGGTACGCCAGCAGCAGACCCAACTGCGCCCCTGGGCCGAATCTCAGTAGGAGAGACTCACACCCGACCATCTGAGGGACGGTGGTCTCTCGCGGGCTAAGGGATTCCCTGATGATAACTGCCACTCCCCCGCCCCTCCCATGAGCCCGGGGCTGGTGCAGTACCTGGAAACCTGGCGGGCAGAGGTCAACCAGAGGAACACCCCCCTCTGGGCCCAGCCAGGTTTCCGTGATGCAGGCCAGGTCCGCATGCTCACTCTCCACTAGGTCACGAATGAGGTGAGCTTTGTTAGCTGCGGACCTTGCATTCAGGTAGACCAGCCTTAGCATGGGAGGGTGCGCACCTTTGACTTGCTTTATTTATTTAAAACACATTAAGGTTTACTATGCATTAATTTTTGTTAACAAACTAGGTTATCTCCTTAGAAAAGGAGTCATTTTTAAGTCATGTTTGAGAGAGACTCAAAGAGACCCTTATGATCTCATGATTCACTAATAAGATAAGACAGCACAAACACATTTATAATATTACCATTAATAGTGTGGGGAATAATTAGGACTAATTCTGTAAATGGGGTTTCAGGTTTAGGCTGTTTTCAAAGAAAATCATACTCCCATCCTGTTGAAATGAGGTACACCTAACATTGTGCCATTTATTTTGATGGAACCCTAAGTAGAATTTACTTTATTGAAATTGAAGCTCTTGAGTTTATTAATAAAATAATGACAAAATTATACGGTTTGAATAAAAATTAAAAATTATGTCACCATCCCACAACTAGAAGAGTTAAAAAATGTCTTTGTACATTTTTGCCTTCTTTTTTCAACACATCATATGACTTTCCTCTTGATCTCTAGGGATCCATTCTTTAGATATCTATCAAGACCTCAGTGTTGATGTACTGCAGAAATATATGCTATTGCTTTTTCCAGAATTTTGTCACTGCTGTTTTCCTTATCTGTGAAGGAAGCTCAGTTACTCCCAATGGAGAAATTTTATGCTAGCTTGGTCTTAAAATAAAGTTCTTAAAAAAATCTGAGGGAAAGGTCATATCCTAATAACTATGACAATCTAAATTCCCAGGGAGTTTGAGAATGATGCTGCAGACCACAGCACTGACAGCTTTCCAGTAATAGGTTGCTGGAATGCAGCCAGGGAAAGTTATTTGCATTGAAGCAGAATTACAGTAGTAGAATACAATACAAGCAAATGATACATAGTGGGTCTTTTTTTTTCTTCCTTAGATTAACACAGGGGTCTTCAAACTTGGCCCTTTTATGACTTGTGGACTTCAACTCCCAGAATTCCTCAGCCAGCTTTGCTGGCTGAGGAATTCTGGGAGTTAAAGTCCACAAGTTGTAAAAGGGCCAAGTTTGAAGACCCCTGTATTAACATTTGCATTTTCTCATTAGTCTTTAAAGTTCTCTTGTGATAGTGCTGTTGGCCAAAGCTCCTGGTCATTTGCATCAAGAATTGATGTAAAGTCAAGAAGAAACATGTTTTATCTGTGGGAACAGGAACCAAAGGTGTTCACAGCAAGAGGACTCTAGCATTGATAGGAAAGCAGTGGACATATTCTTGTTTTTCCTTTGTGGGAAAAAATAAGGAAGTTATTGATTTACTAATTAATTAAAACTGGAACTGTCAGTGTATCATATATTCAGAGGTTACAGATATGGAAAAATAATTTATATGGGCTGTTCTTAAACTGAACATTCCTGCTAAAATCAAATGAAACTTTTTCTTCTTATCCGTGGGGACATTTTCATTGTGTCCAGAAAAAGGAAACTTAAAACATTGGTACCCTGCAAATAAAAAAAATCATCCCCTTCGACTTCATATTTTAATAATTAAAAAAGCTGTTTTTCCTTATTAAACTACAACCTAGTTTGTCCATCTGACATGAAACTGATAAAGAAGCTGTCTCAGCTTAATCTACCCAGGGATCTTCAAACGTGGCCCTTTTATGCCTTGTGGATTTCAGCTCCCAGAATTCCACAGCCAAGCACACTGGCTGAGGAATTCTGGAGTTGAAGTCCACAAGTCATAAAAGGGCCAAGTTTGAAGACCCCTGATCTACATCATAGGACTATGCTGAGCTTAAATAATATGGTAAGCTCATAGGAAGAGTAGAGAGGTAGTACCAGAAGTATTCTTAAAGTTCTCTAGTTTTTGTTTGCTGACCATAAACTATAATTACATCTGTCTCTAAGTTGGATTTTTATATTTGTAACGTAGACTTGGAAGTAATAAAAATAGTTAATACTTTTTTATTTATTTATTTATTTATTTTAATTCCATTTATATCCCACCCTTCTCCGAAGACTCAGGGCGGCTTACAAGCTTAGCAGTAGCCTTCATTCTATGTATATGCCTGCTTATTAGGGCGTTCACACACACCCCAAGCGGCATTATTACAAAGTCAGCTTAATTGCCCCCAACAATCTGGGTCCTCATTTTACCTACCTCGGAAGGATGGAAGGCTGAGTCAACCTTGAGCCTGGTGGGATGCGAACCTGCACTAATTGCAGGCAGCTGGTGTTACTTAAGGAGGCATTAGCCCACTTTAATGCAGGAGTCTTCAAACTTGGCCCTTTTATGACTTGTGGACTTCAACTTCCAGAATTCCTCAGCCAGCCTAAGGACTATATTCTTATAACAGCCCTGAAAAATTGATCAGTGGTGTATTGCCATATTGCAAATAGGAAGAATGGATTGCCAAATTTATTTCCTGCCTCATGGTCCCTTAAGTACTATTCTACACTATGCTACACTATTTCTCTGTGCTACTTATTAAACCATAATCAGCCATGCTTGAAGAAACTTGTTAAACCATAAGCTCAGGCCTGCTAAAATTAGTTGTAGTGAGCTCATTGTCAAGGTTTCTGTGTATGCTTTGTGATATCTATATGCCCACCACATAGTTTCGTAATTTTTTTCCAATATGTATCATACTGTCTTCATGTGCTCATGAAATAAGCAAACTCATCTCTTCCCACTCACTTTTTTCCTCTCTGATGTGGAAATGACTTTTTTCCACTTGCATTCCTTTGTAGGCTGTTTGATCATGGTTAAGGAACATGACTATTTGTAGCTAGTAAAGTAATACGCTAATTTTTTTTCATTGATTTATTGAACACATAGCTGAATGAAAGTTATATTTCAATATTATGAACATTCACAAGGGATCAAATTTATGCCTTTTTATGAAAATTATTTTAACTGGGTATTTTATTTGTTACTCTCAGATTTCAGAAATCTGAAAGCAACAAATTTAAATATAATTAGTAAATTATTATGAACTGATACATAAGAAACACTAAATTCTGAAGGAAACTTCAAATCTACACTATGGGTATGAATTTTTTTTCTGAACAAGAGGCACCAAGAGGATGAATAAAATAAAACTGGACATACATTTTTACATAATACATCACAATATATACTCTTTGGGAATAGTGCCATAATTTCCAATTTAAACAAAGATTGGGATATGTTATCACAATCTAGCATGCAATTTATTAGTCTATAAATTGATATGATTGCCTTTCTTTCTGGCATAATCTCAATAATCAAAATTAAAAGTACCTATTTTTATCACTTGAAGTTGCAGGTCATGCCAGAGGTTGATCACTACTGTACCTTCATTGCAATTATAAAATCATGAACTGATCATCTAGATGTGCCTAAAAGCAAGGAAACCTTTTAAAATATCTGACAAAAATTAGACCAAAGCAACTGTTTTCCTTATCTGCGACTATATGCTCTGTTAATTATCCTTAAATATCTAATCCCTCATGTCTCCAAATCTGGCTCTCATTTCCTCCACTTTTTTGTTTAATATAATGCCATTATAATAAAAATGAAATAAACTCTGCTAGATTCATTATGTTTGTGCATAATTAGTAATTTACTCAGAATGTTAACATTCAATTTTATTACCTGGGAATTTATAATACTCCTAATAAGATGTCATTTAAGGCTGAAAATTCATGTCAGTTTCTGTGGGCATAAATTACAGATATCAAGTGAGGTTTTTAAAGTTCTATCTGTACGCCTATCTGGCTAAACTTCCGGTTTCTATCCCAAGTTGACATTCCAGAAATGGATGACCATGGTTGGAAACAGTTTGCTTCTTGGAAATAATATTAGAATGCTTGCATTTGACTTACTTCACAGGACAGGAAGAGCAGGATATGAAATGATGTTGCCTCTAAGGACCCATGTTGGATATAATTTTTTTTCCAGTTGGAACTTTGAATATAAAAGGAATGTGGGAAGAATCACATCAGCCCTGACCTGCCTTTACTGTCTAAATATATGGGGCCTCATCACTGTATTCTTTTAAAAGTGAGTTTGCTTTCTGTGTTTTCAGTTTTTCAGTAAACTTTGCTCCCTTTAAAGTGCCACTAAAAGATGTAATTTTAAAATTTAATACTTTCAAATAATAAAATGCACAATCACTTTCCAGTTACGTAATACAACCCACTACAGCCACATGATCTTTTCTGGTAGCAGCATCTGGCATGTTGCAGAAGTAACAAAAAGTCACCATGAGAATGTCTCAATTCCTTAAACATGCCTTCCTTAAAGGATTTATCAACCTTATATTTTTTCATTATCCCTAGATTATAGATACCTAGTTCAAAAATTCCATACCTGTATGTTGAATTGTGATTCATATGGAAAATAATGTTGAAATATTCCAAAATGTTAACAAATATGAAAGATTTAACTATAGCAGTTGAGGCCTTAGAAGCTTTTTAATTTAAGTTTAGAACAGTAATACAATTTTTTTTAAAATTCCATTTATATCCTGCCCTTCTCCGAAGACTAAATGTATGTAGTGCGGAAAAAAGGCATAATCTGTAATATAGAAGCAGTTAACTTGAATTCTTTGTGGCAGTGATGTGTGACACAAGGATGACCTGTGCGTAATGACAAATACTTCAGTTATTCACTAGAACTATACTTACTGTGTAGCTTATCAATTCAGAAACTGGGTGGTGACAGACATTTTTGAGATTGCATCAAAATCATAGAAAAAGCTCTGGATGCCATCAGATCCAATTGCCTCTCAATGCGTAATTGTAATAGTAGATGCATGTATTCCAGTGTGGAGTTTCATATATTTAAAGCCATTATCATGTTTCTCATTAATAGTTTTTTCTTCAATATAGTTACACATAACCTTTTATGTTACAATTTTATTGTCAGACTCCACAATACTGGTCAGCCGGCTCTAAATTTAGGTACATAAAATGTAACTATGAACAGACCATGAAATAGCTTAGAGAGTGCACATTAAAATATTTTTCAGATATCTGGGTATTGTATAATCATACGGTACGCAAAATGCTACTACTTATGCTAAAATCTCATTCCATTTAAATGACTGATCCTAGACTTTTAAACCATATTTTGAATGTCAACAGGCTAAATAAAAACAGCAAGAATCACAGACTTCCTCCTTTTGCCTTTTTTAAAGAAGACACTTCAACTTCTGCCTTGTTTGAGAAATCTGATCTAAAAGATGACTCAGGATATTGACATTAGAAATTTTAAAGTTTTGCTTACGCATTTACATCCTGCTTGATACATATACTAAAATCTTCAAATTACTTTATTATATAATCCTCACAAAAACGAGCAATCGATATTCTTTCTATCTGTATGAAATGTTTAATATTTAATGTTTGGCATACAAATTTAAATAATTTCTGATAGAATGAGATTCATATGTCCCTTTTTTATGGAAAAGGTACAATCTGTCATGAACAGTCAACTCCCCTGCATATATTCCCCTCACTCCCCAGCTACAAATTACAACACTTCTTCTTTTAGACAAGGGAGAGGATAAAATGTAATAAATAATGTCAGAATGACAGATCAGAACAAATAATTTGCAAGCAAAATGGGCTTTGCCTCAGATAAATCCTCAGCAAGCATCATTTGTCAGCTGTTGGTTTGCTCTTGTTTTAATCATATGAAACATACACTTGAGTATTGAGTATTCTTAAAGAAACAGAAATTTGCCAAATAAGCTGAGTCACTAGGAGAATAATGGACTCATTGGGCCATAATTTCTGGTGGCCAGCCACTTCCTCACATCCTACAAAATGAAGGATTGCTCCCTTTTTGTCCAGAAACTGTATCTAAATTTACCTGCTAATTATACCATGTCCTGCTTCTGATGGAATGAACAGTAGCCAACACGTACCTTCCATACCTTTTTAGTCTTCACTGCAGTGCTTTTTTTGTCATAGAATGTACCAGAACAGTGTTCTGGCACCTTCTTTCGATGGATTTTCCAAATTTTAAAAGTAACGTGATATTTGGCCCATGTAGACTTGAATCGCCCTGTCAAGTGTAGCAGGTCAGTGGCAAAATCATTAAAATGGTGTATGCAGGCTGCTTGTGTGTCGAGTCCGATGCATGCATACTTTGTCTGCGCTGGTTATGATGGGCTGTTCGGCTTGTGGCACTGCTCAGCTTGTGATTGGTCATGGGGTCGCGCGCTGAGTGCTTACTGCAGGCGGTGACCATTATGTTTCGTTACACAACTGATGTGTGTGGGTGTGTGTACAGTGAAAGGTAAATAATTTATTTTAAAAAATTGTTGGTGAATTGAAAATCTTTTGCCTTAAATACAATAAATTAAATTTATGTTAAGAATTGAATATATAATTTTTTAAATAAAGGCTCAACAGATGTGAGTTCCAGCACCTTTTTTCTTACGAAAAAAGCACTGGTTAACTGTACCAACATACTGAATGTGCCTTTTTTTAATTATTATTTAGTAACACAAGAGAAAAATGGTTGCAGTTCAGATTCACTGTACTGAAGAAAAAATCTCAATAGAAGTAATTGAATTACACCCACATACAGAAGTGCACACACATTTTGCTTCTTGAAGCAATAAATGCAGTGTTGTAGGCAGATACATGTTAATACAAGTTGGCATTCTTTAGATGTGATTTCTTCCATTCAAAAGTGTGGTTGGCTGAAGAAAGCTAGGCTTATCAACAAAAAAATGATAGATTATATTTCCTTGAAATAGCACAAGTAGAATAAAGATTTGCTAAGTAAGGTAAAGGTAAAGGTAAAGGTTCCCCCGCACATGCATGCTAGTCGTTTCCAACTCTAGGGGCCGGTGCTCATCTCCGTTTCAAAGCCGAAGAGCCAGCGCTTGTCCGAGGACGTCTCCGTGGTCATGTGGCCGGCATGACTAGACGCCAAAGGCGCACGGAACGCTGTTACCTTCCCACCGTAGTGGTCCCTATTTTTCTACTTGCATTTTTACGTGCTTTCGAACTGCTAGGTTGGCAGAAGCTGGGACGAGTAACAGGCGCTCACTCTGTTACGCGGCACTCGGGATTCGACCCGCCAAACTGCCGACCTTCTGATTGACAAGCTCAGCGTCCTAACCCACTGAGCCACCGCATCCCTCTCATTTGCTAAGTAGACTCCCACATATGTATTATTACCATATGCATTACATAGACAAATTGTTCACATTCCCTACATGTATCTATATATGTCTGGTGATCAATGACACATCAATCAAGGATAGTGTTTTCCATCTGGGCAGTAAGAGAAAGTCACATGGCAAATGTTGCACATAAAGTGGTACAGACATTTACATGGAGGTGAGAAAGAGAGATCAATCTGCTGTGGTTATTTCCTTATGCCTTGTTTCACCTCTAGCAGGGGATGAGGAACCTGTTTGGTATAGCTATAAAAGTAACTTTATGGAGAGTTATTGGGTCTACAACTGTCAGCCTCAGAATTATTTTGGACATGTGGGACTCCATCATGGTCAACTTTTAGGAATGAAGAAACTTGAGGCCTTCCAAAAATACTGAAGTGCTCAGCAGCCCCAGGTAGCCATGATGAAAACATTAGGAGAAGAGGCTTTCTAGTTTAGCAACACTGGAACATCCATAGATGCTTAGGCAATATTGAGCTTCAGGGTTTAGCAGCTGTGGTCTAGATAGCCGGGATACACCAGTATATCAACCATACATTTCCCAACCTTAGCATATATCTTTTTTCTAGATCAGGGGTAGGCAACCTCGGCTCTTATATGATTCATGGACTTCAACTCCATGAGTTATAAAAGAGCCGAGGTTGCCTACCCCTGTTCTAGATCATCTGCCCAAAAAGAGAGTGATTTACTCCCTCTTGATTTTTTTCCTGCTTTGGGTCTTTTCAACAGTGAAAAAGGAATTGCTATGAGGACGAAAGTATTGTAACTTTTTGTGAGTGAAAGGAGGGGTTGTTTCGTTAAAGTTATTTAGGCTTATCTGTTTCTCTGCTTTGGGTTTCAGAGAGTTACATACAAGCTCTTGAATGAGTTGCTTAATATTGATATTATTGGCTCTGGATATTATTAGGTATGTTTTATCTCATGTAAACTTTTGTAGATGTTTTAAATAAGGGTTGTAGATGAATTTCTGGTGTTGTGCCAGAATGTATTACAATTCTGGTTATTGTATTTATAATATCTATTCTGCAAACTACTTTAGTGCCATATGTTTTGTGATGTGTGTGTATATACTATAATAGGAAGTGGTATTAAAAGCCTGTTAACCATAAATGTACAACTAGTCCTTGTTTAACAACTACTTATTAAGTGAGTATTTGAAGTTACAACTGTGCTAAAAGAGGAGACTTAAAGTCCTTGTAGTTGTTGCTGTCAAGCATCCCCATAATCGCAATTTGGATGCTTGGCAGCTGGCACACAATTATGATGGTCACAAATCCCTCAGTCACAGTATCACTATTTGCAATCTTCACTGCTGTCTTCCCTTAGGCAAAGTCAATGGGAAAGCTAACAGGAACTCAGAAATTTTGTAATGTCACACCTTATGGCCATGCAGGGTTCAAATAAGAATGGCAACTGCACCTACTGCAACAGTGATCGTAATTTGGCATGATCACATGACGTAGCACTTTATGACTGTGTTCCTTAGTGGTGATGTTGCTGATCCTAGTTACCATCATAAAG
Organism: Vipera berus; assembly: GCF_964194415.1. Taxonomy (NCBI): domain Eukaryota; kingdom Metazoa; phylum Chordata; class Lepidosauria; order Squamata; family Viperidae; genus Vipera; species Vipera berus. Next base: position 227,190,740 of record NC_138203.1, read on the forward strand.
CAAGGACTACCTATAATGTCTGCCACTAAAAAAAGATATGGTTGCAATATTAAAAATCTAGCTCATTCATAAAAATTAAGAATATAATTCCTAAGCATGATTATAGTCATGTTCCACTGATTTGAATGGGAGTTTGCAAATACAGGTGATCCTTGACTTATGACTGTTTGTTTAATGATGGCTCAAAGTTATGATGGTCTTGGAAAAAGTTATTTATTACCTGTCTTTTAAGTTAAACCATTGTACCAGCCCCCATGGCTGCTCATATGATCACAATTCAGGCAGCTCATATTTAAAATCAGTTGCAGCATCCTATGGTTACCTGATTGTGATTTGCGACCTTCCCAGCCAGTTTCTGATAATCAATGTAAATTGGGGAAGCCAGATTTGTTTAATTACTATGTGATTCATAATGACCATGTGATTCACTTAATGCAGTAAAAATGTGAAATTGGTCACATGATGATAATCTATAGAAATAGTAAATAGATATGTATAGCTATGCTAATTCAGATGTCCCATCCTGGCATTCCTAGATTTTTCAGCTGGGGATTATGGATTGTAGTCCAATGCAAATATTGGATTACCAGTTGAGGAATTTTATTTGTGATAAAAATATAAAAGTTTCTATTTTCATGTGTTGTTGAAATAATACAAAAACTCTGCAGTACCAAAAGTTTGTTCCATTTGCATAGTTCCTACTTATTATACATAAACATAAATTATAGGAAAGAAAAACTTTAGTTGATCAAGTCTGCTTTATTATTGCTCCCTAAAATTTTTCTGATTTGGGATTTTTTTAATGCAAGTAGATCAATCAATGTGCTCTAACTTTTTATCATAAGAGGAAGTAAAAGTTTTAAAATCAAGCTTGAGTAAACAAGGGGTAATGGTTTAGGGCAGGTATAGGGAACCTTGGCTCTTTTATGACTTGTGGACTTCAATACCCAGAATTCCTGAACCAGCCATGCTGACTCAGGAATTCTTGGAGTTGAAGTCCACAAGTCATAAAAGAGCCAAAGTTCCCTACCCCTGGTTTAGGGAATTATGGAGAACATCCATGGAAATTGAAGAGAATTGTATGAAGAAAGAGGAGAGCTTTTTTGATTTTATAAGCAAGATGGAGGATTTTACTTGTGTATCTGTGTGCAGTTGTCTTGTGCAATGGTTAAATAAAGTGATTTGACATGTGGGATTTAGATTTGTACTGACTTTCCTGAGCCTATCATAACCTCATTCAAATGCCTTCTGAAAAATAGGTGTTATGGCATTGGTCAAGTCCCCTTCCATGTCTGCCATTTTGTGAACAAGCAATGCTAATTCTTTGCAACATACTTTACCTATTCTTAGTGAAAGCACTAAAAGCACCTGATATAGCACTACCTAAACAGGGTGTGGACTCCTAATACAAACCAATAAATGTTTCAAGCTACAAGCTGAAATGTTCTTACTAAACCATAAAGCCTACTGAACATAGCAAGTCTTGCTTCTAAGTAAACATGCACATCATTTTTTTGTTAAATTTGTTCCACAGAGAAAAAGATACCCAACATTGCTTTCATCTTGCATCAGATGAGATTGAGACAGAATCTATCGCAGGATAAAAGTTGTAGGTGCTGCTCTCCATGAATCATTTCATTAACTATTAGTAGATGTCTGCTGTGTCACAGTTACGTAGTCAGGAAAAAAAAGGCCTTTTAGCAGAGACCTTTGCTCCTGCTGGCAAATGTTTTGAACTCATTGTGCCAAGCAATTAAATATGACATTTGCTATCTGTTGCATTCTGTTACCCATCTCTAAAAATCACACTGCATTGCAAACCAAGTTATTTCTATAACTGTAGTAAAATTTCACAGGGAAACTTTTTTAATGACAAGACTGAGGTAGCCAATACACAGGCTGCATTCAACCCGAGTCATATTTTTGTGAGCTCCACAACAATTTTGTGTCTTGATGATCACACCTCTGAAATTCAGCTATATGGCCATTTTGATGATGCATATTTTTTCAGCGTCCAGGTGCCTGTTTATATTACTTTGAATGAAAATGCTGTTCAGAGCTCCAATCCCCCTAAACTAAATTTTAAGCCTGACTCCAAGCTATTTATACTTTAATTTCCATTTGTGTCTAGTATAGGTCATGAGGAAGTCATGTGCATTATCTATCATTTTTGTAATAATAATAATAATAATAATAATAATAATAATAATAATAATAATAATAATAATGAGGAGGAGGAGGAGGAGGAGGAGGAGGAGGAGGAGGAGGAGGAAGGGACCTTGGAGGTCATCTAGTCCAACCCCCTGCTCAGGAAGGAAACCCTATATCATTTCAGGCAAATGGCTGTCCAGTCTCTTCTTAAAAACCTCCAGTGTTGGAGCATTCACCACCTCTGGAGGCAGGTTGTTCCACTGGTTAATTGTTCTAACTGTCAGGAAGTTTCTCCTTAGTTCTAGGTTGCTTCTTTCCTTGACTAGTTTCCATCCATTGCTTCTTGTCCTGCTTTCAGGTGCTTTGGAGAATAGCTTGACTCCCTCTTCTTTGTGGCAGCCCCTGAGATATTGGAACACTGCTATCATGTCACCCCTCACTCTTCTCTTCGTTAAACTACACATACCCAATTCCAGCAACTGTTCCCTATATGTTTTAGCCTCCAGTCCCCCAATCATCTTTGTTGCTCTTCTCTGTACCCTTTCTAGAGTCTCAACTTATTTCTAAGGCTATCCACTTGCCAACAAATCTGGGCAACCTGGCATTATTATGCAAATGAAGTAAGTTTTATGTTAGTTGGGTCATTATATAATTGCTAAATCTAATAAAAAATATATTATTCGCATTAGTGACACAATGTCATTTCTTCCCCCCCCCCCGCTGCCCGCAGACATCCATAACTGTGGTCATCACTATTTCCCCATGGACATGCAACATTTGGGGGAAAAATGGGAGGGGGGGCGAGCAAAGTTTATCTCCTCAAGAAATAAAGCCGCACTTTTTCTTGAGACAGAACATTAAAATTTTTGGAACAATTTTTAATGGAGAAGGTTGTATGTGATGTTTCGTGAGAGGAGGGAATAGAGGAGCTGAACTTTCACCAGGGCATTTTTCTTATATTAATTTCTTTTAAACTTTGTTTTTCCCAACAGAGAAGAGTATTTTATTAGATGTATATCCCACCTTTATGAATTTGCTCCCACTTCCTGTTACCTGCACAATAACTGCTCTGTAAATTGGGTTGGACTGAGCGAGAATGACTGGCCCCAAAACATCCAGCCAGCTTTCAGGCCTAAGAGAGACCTCACAATCTTCTGGTTTCTGAGTCAGACCCTAGGCCAGACTGGCTCTCTTAATAAACTAGGCTACAAAACAGTGGAGAAATTAGCCATGCACTTGTTTTATCTGCAGATGAAGTACCTATTTCACCCCGTACCTTCTGGAGATTTATAAACTGAACCTCTGTTTAAACCTGGATGCCCTTATTTGGTTTTCACTTATGGATGGCCAAGATGCACACATACACATTAGAAAACTGTAAAAAAAAAACAACCCTCATTACAGCTCTCACAGATCCTAAAATTCATATCAAATTTCTATCATGTTTAATTATTTTATTGTTGTTTTGAAGGTTTAGCATTGCCTTTTCTAAGGATTGGACATCCCCATCTGCCAACTTGTCCCTAGCCTATTCACACGTCACATTTTATTTATTTGTTTATCATTCATATTTCTAAATTGTCGTTCTCCTTCAAAGAAAGGTTCTGGGCAGTGTACAATATATCAAAAAGGGGGGGAATCCTAAGATGGCCATTTAACATCGTATTATTACAAGCAGGGGCAGCTCTCAACAGACTAGCCAACCCCATGGTTGTGTGGTCCTATGTGCCCCCTCCACGCAAAACCATAGAGCCACGTTTTGACCCATTTGTGGAAGCGAAAAGATTGGGGTTTTCCTTCACCTCTGAGGGTAAGGTGTTCCATAAAGTGGAGGCAGAGGGCTCTCTTCCTAGACCCCGCCAGTTGAAATTGACTGACAGTGTCAGTAGCTTACCTTCCCTGCCTTATCAAGTGATGGGTTTATGAGATGGGATAAAGTCAGTTCTGCAGGTAATCTGGTCCTATACCATGTAGGACTTTAGAAGTGATAACCAATGCCTTGAATTGGACCCAGATGCAAAGTGGTACCTAGTGCAATCTGCAGAGCAAGAGTGTTATGTGTGCCCTTCTTCGGGCACACAGTATAGCTCATGCAGCCGTACTCTGCACCAGCTGAAGCTTCCAGATATTTTCAGAATTATTAAATAGCTCCATGTAGAGCCTGCTGCAGTAGTATAGAGGGGGTTACCCACAGCCATATAACATACATAACATACTATCTAAACTGTGTATGTAACAAACATATTAGAACATGAGCTTTTATTTTCTAATAATCAGAGATCTCATATTGGTTCTTATCTAGTGGGAAATATGTTTTAATAAATGGAAACCTTTCCAAATACCCTGAAATATTCCTAAGGTTATAAGAATCATATCGTGTTTTTGTTACTAGTGAAGCATACGCATGTGAATTACCCAGTCTATTGCGTCATTATATTATTAATGCTGTAGTTATGTATTATACTTAATTTAGTGGGGGGAAAGGGTATTTCCTTTTTGTGAGGGAATAGATATTAGTAGGAAGAAATTGTAAGTATGGAAAAAGTCATGTTTACATTCCATAAATGAATTTTGTCTTATTATTCATACAACATAAAGCGTGGTGGTCACCTAGTAGCTAATCCCTGCCCAATACCAAAACCCACCATTGCAGATCCCTGATAGATGGCCACCCAGCATCTTTTAAACACCTCCAGCAAAAGTGTGTCCACTTCTAAGACATTCTAAGATCTTGGTTACCAGCAGACATATTTCACTTTGTCTGTGGCCTTCCTAAAGATTTACGCCCAGGGCTGAATAAACTGATTGATGAAGTGACTTTAGTAAGTACTGGCAACTAAGAATTTCATCCTTAAGAGCACACAAGTTAATATTCATTTCAAGCCTGTGCATTAAGAGGAAGGAAAACTCAATAGCTAAGGAAGATCTATTTACACAGTCTTCTTTAAGAAAATATATTTGTGCAGTGTATTCTTAATCTAGCAAATAAAAGGATAAGATCATCATAATTAGGCTAATATTTTGGGAGGATCAATCCTCCTTTCCACTAGAATCTATTTACAGATTACAAACCAATATCCATTGAAAAGTAGAATAGACCTATAAAAAGATAAATGTACACGATATCTGATGATCCATCAGGCTACCAGTAGACCCAACACATCCTGTAATGAAGTCCTAGGGGCTACTCCTCTATCCATGCACAAAAATAAAGGCTGTCACATGATTCACTTGAAGGGATTTTTAGTTGCAGTTCCTTTCCACCATCATTTCTCTGTGTGGAAGTCCATTCAATCTGACCATGAATGAGTAGATTTCCTAATAAAATTTGGGGCAGTGAAATAATTTACAGTATAATTGAAATCCTTTTAAGTGTTTTCCAGTAAGGACTGACTAGAAGTTAACAAGGATTTTTTTTTCTTTTTCAAGTAAGTTACTGTGACCTAAAATTTATGTCTGTGCTATATTAATTACAGAAGGTGTATGTGACTATTTCAGCCAACTGCTACAATTAACTTTAAAGATATGCTAGTATTTAAAAACATGTAGGGCCTAGAGCAGGGGTCTTCAAACCTGGCCCTTTTATGACTTGTGGACTTCAACTCCCAGAATTCCTCAGCCAGCTTTGCTGGCTGAGGAATTCTGGGAGTTGAAGTCCACAAGTCATAAAATGGCCAAGTTTGAAGACCCCTGGCCTAGAGGGGAAAAAAGTGAATTACATCAATGTCTGTGTATGCCCCTCTCTTTCTCTCTCTCTCTCTCTCTCTCTCTCTCTCTGTGTGTGTGTGTGTGTGTGTGTTTTACTTAACACATTCTGACTAAATAAGTTCCAAATAACACTCATATTCTCTCACATACACTTTCTCCTCTTTGATGTCTTGTACAACATCACAAGACGTTTCCCCTCTCAGCGAATTGCTTGTATGTCTCAAATTTACCATATTGGAAAACAAGACATTTGGAGGGCAGCCTCTTAAAGAAGAGTCCAAAGCTGGCCAACCCAAAAAGATGCTTATTCTTTTCTAGCCATTTTGAAAAATGCATTAATATGATTATGAAAACAGAGAAGAATAAGTTATACAAGAACAGAATATATTCTGTGACCATGGAAATGATGATCTAGCAGTCTATGTTTTCAGTTTAAAGGTCTGAATATTGGATAGGACATTTGTAATAGTGTAGTATCATCGGTACTGAAATAGAATATTTAAATAGAAGAGAGGTTTAAATATTTAAAGGGATTCATGGTGACACAGCTCTTACACTCTTACACTCATTATCTATTGTTTATTTAAACAATTTAGAAGCTGCCCAATTTCTGAAAATTCTGAGCAACCTGTAGTTAAAAAATAGGAACAATACAAAAATAGTAATCGTGGAAAGGTAGAAAAATAGAAATGATTCTAATAGAAAGAAAGCTTGAAATGATAGTATACTTGAGCTGCTTCATAAAAATGGCTGATGTAGGTTATATTCATGGTGAAATAACTTAAAAATTATCTATTCAAAAGTTGCTGTTGTTTCAAAGTTGCCCCATGTTGTGTTTTTGGTAGATGAGGTAGAAATCTAAGTACTAGCAATGAGACTATAAGCAGCCTAAGATTCACTGAAACTTACTCTCAAATCAACATGCTGAAATGTCTATTAAACTAATAAGAGCAAATTTGGAAAAGCCATTTCGCAAACTTTTTTTCCTCTCTTGTTACTAGTTCACTTTCAAGTACATTGGATTAAACTGCAAACACTTCCCAGGTCTGTTTCTGAAAAGAAGATGACTATGAGTAGCCTTTGGCAGCAGAACTATTGTTTTTTAAAATCAGTGTATAATTCCACCTGCAAAAATACTAGAGTTTTGTATCTTGAGAATTCACTGTGCTTAAGTGAGTGACATGTGACTGCCATCCAGTGCATGTCCAAACATGATTAAATTTGATTGGTTTTAAACTATTTGAATACCACAGTCCTGTACAGATATATATACTCAGAGAATTCTGAAGTTCACATATCAGAAAGGAATTAAAGTTGGCAAAGAATAATTTATACCAGTGAAAATCACTGAGTAAACTTTGCATATCAGTCTAAAGCATCTTAAAAATGTTTACATACCTAAAATAGTAAAATAACCCCATGAATAATACTCACAGTTTCCTGGAAGAAAGTGGAAGTTTCTGTTTGTGTGTTGTGTGTGGTTGTTTAACAAGAATATAAAAGTGAGCTTAAATGGAAAAAAATCATTTATTTTCAGATCTGTATTTAAGTGTGTTCCTCTAGCCAAAAAAGAGCTTTCATTTAGTTCTGTCTTGCACTTTCTTCTACTACATTTTTAATTCAGAAAATTGCTTTTACATGGTAATTTAACTCAAAATCAAATTTATAATTTTTTACATTGTTTTCTATTAAAGCATTTATATATATATGTAACAACCTTGGCTGGAAGCAGATTTCCATGTTTACTGTAAAGAATGGAGGGAAAAGGATGTATTTCAAAAGTAAAGAAGTGTTTTGGCTTTGGAGGAAGTACCTGTTAGAACTTGAATGGCCTGAATGACAAACGTCTGTCGTTGTATTATGTAAATTTTTGGCCAAGTTTTCCACTTTTTTCTTTAAGGGACTGTGAGCTTGCTTTAAAACCGGAAAACAAGATGCTGTCATCTGAATGGCATGCACTTAATTTGGGGTATTTCAGTGTGGAGTTTTTTTAGTGCAAAGCAAATGCTCTGGCCTTGAGATAGGGTCCTTTTTCCTGTCTCTAAACAGAGGTCTTCTCAGTACTAACTGCTGGTGATCAGTTAAACTAAAGACCTCCCAAGGCCTTCCAGAGCTCTTGTAGATTCAGAGTTTTTATACAAATTGGAAACAATTGCTTACAGTCCAAGCAATCTTATCACAGTTATGAGATAATGGTAATGTAAAATTGCTAGGAAGTGGGTCAAAAAGTACTAACAGAAAATAATATTTGGTTAAAAAAAATAATACAAAGTCCAGATTATATTTTGATAATGGGAAGTCTGTGAATCTAGATTTACACAATGTAATAGAATTTTATGGCTGTTTATTAATGCAAGCCATGTTAATCGGTGATTTTACTTGATGGGAGTCTACAAAGCAATAATCAAATGAGTGGTGTTTCCTAAATAGTATTATATTTAGGAGGAAAAGTACTCCAAAAACTATTGTAAAATGCTACCATTTTATTTTTACCTGCCCTTTGAACTTCAGTAAACATATGACTAAAAATACACACATCTCCTTTTCCTATGTAATTGAAGCATCAGGTGAGCTTTGTGTAATGCTGTGCTCCCTCTGCTGATTTTACAGTACCATAAAAGAATAGCTGTGAAAGGGAATTGTCTCACCGAAATGAATGCCCAGAAGAAGATGCTATGTGTTATGAGAAAGTATACAACCTAAGATGCTGGGACTACCTGCAGTACTTGGGTTTGGTTCCCAAAGACCTCCAGAGTTTGTTATCAAATTTCTAATAAGACAAAAGATGAAAATGATGAGTGTAGGCATCCATACAGGAGGACAAGAGGCAAAATATTTGTCACAATACAACAATTATAACATATTTGCCTCAGATGTTTGGATGAAAATACCTGTGAACATGGTGCCAGGTGCTTTTGTCATCTTTGCTGAAGATACCTGTCTTGAAATGTTACTATATTAACTATCATAGCTGTGCAACAGTTTGGAATTGAAGAGGACAAGGTGCTTTGGGGCAATTATAAATGTAGCAAGTGTAAGAATACTGTTTTTCTCTTCAAATTGAAAGCACTGTACAGCAATCTAACAATCTAACTTAAATTGCATTTTTAAAAGGTGATTAAAACTTGACTTTAGCCTGGCACCACTAACTATTGTGTGATGTGATGTCCATGCACGTCATTCAAATTCACACATGGCCCTTTAAAAGGCCAAAGAATTGATCAGTCAACCCTCTATCCCTTCTGATAGAATCTTCCGTATTCTACCATTCTTTCTTTCAATGTCATAGATTTTGTACAACCAGTGTAAAATTAGGGATATGGCTGCCCATGTTCACAGGTCTAGTGATAATGTTCTGTTTGGTGAAAAGAAGTTATGTCTAGAATGCAGTGCAACAGGACAATCAGGTTAACAGAAGGAAGCTTCTTCATTGTATGGGGTAAACACTGAACAAAATGTTGTTAGCCTATTTATTATTTATTGCCGTCAGTGGCGTAGCGTGGGTTGTCAGCACCCGGGGCAAGGCAAGTAATTTGCGCCCCCTAACCCGTGGATTTTAGCACTCGAGTCTCTTCCACTAGATTAGTTAAAGAAACCCTTACCCCCTAAGCACATGTATTGTTTGTTATGAAAATACTGATGTAATTAAAGTAAAATGCATCTAATGCGCCCCACCAGATGTTGCACCCAGTGCGGCCGGCCCCCCCTGCACCCCCCACGCTACGCCCCTGATTGCCGTAGCATAATACCCAGCAGATATATTGAATGACAGTTTCTTTGATTCCTAGCTGGGTTTTTTTAATTTAGCCACACAATTAAGGTGTGGTAGAACCACACATCTGGAGGAGACAAATTTCTAGAAGACAAAATATGGGAGTCTAAGGGATTGCGGGAAGTTTTCTTCCTATGTAAGCTTGTGGCACTTTGGCCGAAGCATTTTAAATTACTGTTGTTTAAAGATATTCCAGAGTTCTGTGATTCCATGAACTAATTTATTTCCCAATTGGCTGTGGAGCAGTTGAAACCATTGCAAAGTTAGGTGGTGGCTATTTCTTCTGATACACCATGGCTCCATTTCCCATTGGAAGGAGCTATTGTCTCCACCGCCTCTCTCTTCCTTAGTTTCAGTTCTTGTAAAGGAAATGCTAGCCCAATGACTTCACTGTTTACCTCAGAAACTCAACTAAAAGGAGCATTGGTGAAATTGACTAAAGTTCCTCGTTAACACGGAATGAAAATATTTTTTTGTTGTGGCAATCCTGTGGCTCTGCATCATCTTTGGCAATAGAGAGAGTAATTTTTATTCTTTGCCCTCAGCATTTTCTGGAGCAGCTAATAATCTACTGATTTTTTCTGAGGGCTGCAGAAATGAAAACAAGACAATGTGGAAGTATGTGTGGCCAATAGGATAGGCTTACCTTACCCAGTCCCATGCACACTTTCTCAGGAGGGCACTGGAGACCCATCTCCTATTTTTTGTCATATGTATTCCCCTTATGGAGTTAGTAATGCACAGTGCTGTCCTGTTCATTGCCCTTTTTCTATTCCTTGAAAGTAAAATAAAAAGAAATGAAACTCGTTGCCTCCCATGGCTACCAATTCATTTGTGCTAAGTATACTTTAATTAATGGTGAAAGAATAAATGGCACTGCAATTGAGTTAAAGACTCCTGGACGATCTTTGGGAACTACTTGCCCATTTCCTTTTCACTTGAGTTGGTGTGACTGGGAAAGAATAAGCTGTAAGCTTAGGAACCCAAAGGTGATGTGAATGTATTCACCAGGATGCTGTCATTTGCCTATTCCATCTATCACTGTAAATTCTGATCCTTCCTATGAATGGCGAGATGTATGTTTTGAATTAGAAATGCCTCATTTTCAGTTAGAAACAGTCGTTTTGTGCTACTTCGGTCCTTTTAAAGTGTTTTAAGTTCAAAAAATCTTCTTTCGAGATTGAGACACTTTGTAAGTGATTGAAACAGCTCAGTTTGAAACATCTGTTTCAAATTAGAGAAATGGTTTCAAATTCAAAAGGGAACAATTTTCATTTGAAATGATTTGCGCACCCATACATTCATTGGGTGGCTAAATTGGGGGAGTGTGGTTATTACTTGCATCAACATTTTTAAATAGTAGTGAAGTGATTGTTAATCGTAGTAAAGCTTTCTTTCTTTTTTGTTGCCAAGGGATACTGGATCATCTAATGCCAGTCTTTTACCCCTAATATGCTGCATCATTTCTTTACAAAGGCTCAGATTTTGTAGACATAAAAAGGCATCTCTTATTCTTGTGTTTGATTATTCTACATAGCACAACAGTTTCATAACAAAATCCAACAACATTTTCCTCTTCTGGCCACAGTTAGGAGATTTTATTTCTGAAAAAAATTGATAAATGTCTCCAAAGCACCTTTCATACAGACTAGACAAAATAAACCAGAGGAATGAAAAAGATAGGAATATTGTTTCTTCTTGTTTTTTAAAAAGATTATTTCTTCAGTCTGAAATACTTAGGAATTGTAAACTGAAAGAGTTTATTCGGAAGATACCAAGGAAAATTCTCTTACCAATTTCCCCAAAATGTGTCAAAGAGGGCATGGTGTTCCAATAATGCCTACTGTATTGTCATCATAGATAATTCTTAGTTTTCACATTGTAAAAAAAATTAAACCTAAAGTTCTAGGTTGCACTTACTTTAAACACTAGCTCTTTTTGTTCTGATCAAGGTTTTGAGGAGCTGCAAGGTTGGAGCCATACAGCTAGTTCTCTTACTGATGCAAAACCATAGACAAATAACTACTTAATCCTACCTTCCTCTGTGTGAAAAAGAACAGTGGAGGTTTTGATGTATCATTCTAAAAAGCATTTGCCTGCCTCTTGGGTTGTATCAAGATCTGTTCTGATGCAGTTTCAGTATATTGGAAAAGAGAGGGATTAAAGAGTTCTTTGGCTGGATTCAGACATTGTGCAAACTATGGTTTGTTTTTGAATAAGCCATGGTGGCCTGGGTCACACAATCCTAAGCTTTAAAACATGGTTAGTAAATCAGAACAGATAACTTTATTGATCTTGTCAAGCTAAACCTAAGCAAGACAATAATGCAACATTGAATTGTTGTATGCTGCCCAGAGTCACTATCCATGAGATAACTGGCCATATAAATCAGGGGTCCACAACCTATGGGCTGAGGCCCACTAGTGGGCCATATGGGGTTTGCAACTGGGCCATGGAAACTGTCGGTGAGCGTGCATGTGTGCACATGCCTCATTTCTGCGAGCAGCAGGTAAGCACATGTGCATGCTCCATTTAAGTGAGTGGCAGGCACGCATGCACACCGCTCCTGCCAGTTTGCCAGCCACTTGCCCTGAACCATGCCCTCTTCCTCTCTCTCCCGCCGGTCCAGAAAGCCAGAAACGTTGGGGAACTCTGATATAAATGCAATAATTGAATAAATATATTCACCCACTATAATTGGGAGACAGTGGCTGGGGGGGGGATAGTTTGAAAAGTTTCTGGGCCAAATAATTGCCCTTGGGTTCAGTTGGGTAATCCTTAAACACTGAATTTGACTCTAGTTGCCTGTCTTTAATATCAGCTAACTGAAATAAAATGTAAGTAAACAAATAAATAAATATGGTTTTTTAATATATATCACAGTCCATTGTAGATTAAATAAATATGTATCATAAGAGCAAATCTCATTAATATTTGGCTTAGCTTTTTTAACACAACAGGAAGGTTTACAGTCTCAAACAATTGCAGCAGCTGGTAAATTCACACATAAATTTTACATATTAATTGTGTTCTTTTCTGGGATAAGCAATATGATATACAGCACAGATAAGGAGTAAGAAATCGTAAGCCAAAGGAATTAAGGTATGAGAAGAGAAAAGGAAACACACCTATAACTGGTTTATATCAGTACCATTCAGCATTTTTTTCCAAGCTTAGAGTTTTCTAACATTTTCACTGCATTTCTTTTCATCTATTTTTCTTGAACACTAATATTCCCAAACATTTTTCTTTTCAACACATCACTATAATTCTTGCAAAATCTCTTAATGCACTCTGTCTACCATCCATTCAATTTAGCTTCATCCCAGATCATTTCATCACTTTTATTATTTTTAGGTCCATCCATCCTGCTGGAACTCTTTCCAAACGCATTTTTTTTTCTTTCAAAATCACTCTGCATTTTATTGGTCACTTTTAAATTTAGCAGTTTCGTTCTCTTAGCTACATTGCATTCTACTTTTACTCTTGTTTCTTTCACTTCTTTCCTCTCTTCTTATAGGCATTTTTTTTCACCATAATCCCTCAAATCAATCATGCTTTAAAATTTATATTCATTCCATTGTGTCCATGTAGATACTGTAGACTTATCATTAAACCTTGTATTTGAAACAGCGCTTTTTCTAATCAGGTACCTAACAGGCAGTCACCATTCCTATTAATTCTTGGATCTCTGAAAGACCAGTCACGTTTTTTTAATGATCTTTCCTAATTCATACATATCAACCTAACAATTTTACCCCATAGAGTTGTCTTCAAAATAGTGCATCTGTTTCTCATAGCTCATTTCTGGTTCTTACATTATCATTGAGTGTCACACACAATTATCACGAAACTTTGAATTTCTAGCTTTTATTTGCTCCATAACAAGCTAGATGATATTAGATCATATTTTTGACATACATTTTAGCTGTTCCTCTCATAATTAAGCCTATTCTCCCAATTTCCTGTGTTTCCAGGAGCATTAGCTACAGACCACAAGTATTGAATACCTTCATTGAGATCATTCATTAATTCATGCACTTTGCCTTTTATAGAACGTTCAAAGTCACAATTTTCCATATACCATAATTGTCACCGGATGAACTTTGACATTGACATTTACTTTTGCCTGTCAGGTCTTTGGTCACCTGAGCTTTCATAAGATAAAGTATAGATTAGGCTGCCATTTTTGGCCATAGTTATGCCACATGCAGCATTTCCTCAAACCAAAAGGACAGTATCGGTCACTTTTAACACTTCTGACCTTTATGTAAATTCAATCATTTGTAATTAATTTCTGCAAAACCTGGATAAAACCTGATATGGAAGAAACATCAGGCTCAAAACTATAATTATTGGTCTCACATGATGGCTTCCGATGGAGATGGCTATGTGGTGACTAGGAGTCTTTATCTTTGATCAATGGCTTCCCAGGAGCAATAAAACATTAATATAGATTTGGGTGTTGGAAAAATGACAGGATAGCCTTAACCCTCCTTCCCTATTTTCTTCTATTCACAAATTAAAGTTGATACTATACTGAGGGTTTTGCTTAAACTAGGAGTTGGCAATCCTTTTTTCCTTTGTCCATCCTTTGTCCATTGACCATGTGCAGACTTAAAATTTCTCCTTCAGGAATTTTAGCCCCAGGAAAGTGCACTGCTGAATGTTGACAGCAGAAGGACCAAGTGGCGCAATTTGTCAGTCATAGAATTTCTAGGGCTCCTTGGTTAAATCACTGGATCTGATGTATCATTTTGTTGAAGTATAATGTATGCATTGTAGATGCATATTTATATCACCCCCATTCCTCAAGAGCTCCAGAAGCATAGTTAATGTTCCCTCTGCACATTTTCCCCCACAACCACCCCAGAATAGGACAACTGGTCCCAGCCAACTTGTCATGGCCAACTCGCCACAAGACAGCTCACCATGGGACAATTCAATGCTGGATAACTCAAGAGAGGGACAAGTAGAATTGCAGCTCACCCCCAGCCTTGAGGACTTCAAATCTAAAGCAAGACAACGCCCACTGCAATTAATCTGTCCCTCTCTTAAGTTATCCTGTGTTGAATTGTCCCATGGCAAGTTGTCCTGTGGCAAGTTGGCCAGGGTGAATCAGCTGGGACAAGTTGGCCAGACAAGTTGGCCTCAAGAACCCTAGAGTAGAAGTAGGAAGGGTGAGAGAGACTTACTGCCCATATATTCCTCTGCTTTTCAGATTTTTTTTAATTTTTATATCTGCGTCAACAGAAGTTTTAATTTTTTTTTAATTGAAAATATTGAAATCACTTTTTTAAAAGGAGTTTTCCACCCTGCTGAGAAAATGATTTGTTCAGCAGAAAATACTGGTGGAGGAGGAGGGGGGAGGAGAATTTTCAAAGAAGTGTGCAACCTTAAGACATGTCCAGACTCACCCAGGTCACAGGGTACATCTTTTACCAGAGTTGGGACACCCAGGGCCAGTGATATGTTTGCATATGTCACCGAGGAAGTTAAACGTTGACAAAAGCCTCTCCTCCCGAGTCTAATGTGATTACAGTCGATAGACCGTTGCTGCTGTTTTAAAAAACATTTTTGGGAAGGAAGGCAGGGTAGTGCTGGCTGGTTCAAAGTAAACAGAGCCAAACCAGTTTTTATTACATAAAGGTGTAAAGTCCATGCATGCTAGTATTCCAAGTTTCAAATGAAATATCAAGCCAAATACAGTCAGCTTTCTATGTTTATGTAGGCATGTATATATGGCTCTGGGATGTACAGTTCTAGTCTTGCACACACCTATGTGTGTGCGTGTGCATATCATATCATATATCTCTGGTACTAATTATGCAGTTGCCTACTTCAAAGCTGGTATCATATATGCCTAAAAGTAAACGTTCACTTGTGGTCTTGGAAAACACACAGCTTTCTTG
Source organism: Vipera berus (assembly GCF_964194415.1). Lineage (NCBI taxonomy): Eukaryota > Metazoa > Chordata > Lepidosauria > Squamata > Viperidae > Vipera > Vipera berus. The sequence continues at coordinate 227,206,283 of NC_138203.1, forward strand.
CCTCTGTCTCTCCTCTTTTCAAACCGGTATACAGTGTGTGTTTTCTTATTTTTTTAGGATTATTAATAAGATCTAATCTTATTCTAATTTAGATATGAGTACTTTACCATTCCAGACTTGGGGACCAGTTACTGGATTTCCAGTACTAAGCAAATACAAAAATATAGTAGTTGTTGCTGCATTATGTGGAGTCTGTTCATTTGTCTTGAAGTTGACTTCTTTTTACAGTTGTAGGCAGCATTCTGTCTGAAAAAGTAATTCTTGTATCAAAGAATAGTTGTGCTATGTTCTATGGGCACTACTTAATTCTGCTGAGCAAAATGGATTAAATACTGCAATAAGAAGCCACTTCCTAATTAGAATCTGGGACTTCTATGTAGTTTTCTTGACAACTGTACGGAATTCGTGAGCCATGGCCACCTTCTGTGGTGATGTTTCTACTTTCTAATCTAGTCTACAGGCTTAGGATTCTTAACCATTGACCATGTCTTTAACCAGATCCAATTCTCCATAGCTGTCTTGGCATAACTATCACCATCTTATATCACTCCTTTTTCTACTTTATATTTTTTTAACTGCAAAAGCATCATATTGAGGATCTCAAGCAAAGGTCAAAGGGATCATGGTTTATAGAGTGACAATGGCAATAATGCATTTGTAGAAGAATTAATGTAAGTGATATTTGAAGGTTTTGAACATATGTAAAGTATACACCCACAATCAGTCATAACTGCACCTTGTTTTAGGGGCTGATTTTTCAGCTTATAAAGTATAACTTTCAAATAAGCAATTAAATAATATCCACGTTGAGTGTAATCTACAGGAAGCTCTCCCACACAATTCCCACCAAAATTAATTTTGTCATACTAATGATAATAAACTTCCTGGTAGATTATACATTTGTTGATTATTTATTCCCTCCCTAAATTTATTGGATTCCCTTCCCCCAGGGGGAAAAAGTCCAACATACCACTCCTGATATTAATTAAAAAAACCCACTAAAAACAGAAGTTTTGCAAACATTCATAGTCTGTTGATAAGTGTTGCTTTTAAAAATCTTTACAGAACTGTGTCACACCAGGACTTCTGAGTATTTGTGGCTCTGTTCATTATTTTTCCAGGATGTAAATGTAATTGTAGTGACGTAACTTTTTATTTTATAAATACTGAGTCTCACTTTTTTCCCTCTTTCTTTTTAATTTCAGGCTTTACAATGGTTGATACCGAAATGCCGTTTTGGCCCATGAACTTTGGTATTAGCCCAGTTGATCTTTCTACAATGGATGAACACTCCCATGCATTTGACATAAAGCCCTTCAGCACCGTTGATTTTTCCAGCCTTTCTTCTCCACATTATGAGGACCTCCCTCTTGCAAGAACTGACCAGATAGCGCTTGACTATAAATACGATGTGAAATTTCAAGATTGTCAAAGTATGTAAGCTTTTTATGATTTGATCATTGTAATTATTGGAAGAGTGTTCAGCTTTAGTTGGTATCAAACACCACAGCTTATAAATTAACTAGCAAATAGCTTTAAATCAGAGGTTTTCAGGTTGTGAAATCTGTTAGTTAAAAAAAAAGAATCCCCAAACTGCCCAGAGCTGCCCAGAGTAGCCCCTTGGCAAAATGGGCAGAAAATACATTTAACAAACAAACCAATAAGTAAATAGTAGTTCATAAGTTGGTAATTTTAACTAAGATTGATTCATAATATTCATATCCCACCCCAATCGAAATACTGTGGATGGGACACAAATATAAAAATCAAAGACAATCAAGAGTACAAATCTTTATACCTATGGTAGCCACCATCCTTTAATCAACTGGCGCTGTAGCCTCCTGAAACTTCACCCCATTTACCGTATATACTTGAGTATAAGCCGACTCGACTATAAGCCGAGACCCCCAATTTCACCCCCAAAAACTGGAAAAAGTTGTTGACTCGAGTATAAGCCGATCCGCCGTTCTGCAAGCCTCTGCCGCCAGCAGAGGCTCGATCCGCCATTTTGCAAGCCTGAATACACAGGAATACCCTGTGTGGCCGCGGCTCTCGGGGAAGCCCTGGCTGTCCGCTTCCTCGCTCCACGCTGCCATTCGGGGCCCACGCGTTCCCCGGGCATATCGCGGCGCCCAGCAGGCGAGGAAACATGCCCGCTCCAGTCGCCCCCCCTTCCCTCAGGAGACGCGAAGCAAGTGACCGCCCGGAGCTTACCGAGGACTTGCTTCGGTGCTTCCAGGATCGCGCGCACCTCTCCCAAGCCGCCGCCGTCCGGAGACCTGCCGACGTTTAGGGAGGTTTGGGGAGGTGCGCGCGCACCTCCCCAAACCTCCCCAAACGTCGGCAGGTCTCCGGACCTCTGCGCCCTGCCTGCCTGCTTCTTTCCGCAGCGGAAAGAAGCAGGCAGGCAGGGCGCGGAGGAACGGAGACCTGCCGACGTTTGGGGAGGTTTGGGCGCTTCCCCAAAGCTCCCCAAACGTCGCTGGGTCTCCGTTCCTTCGCGCCCTGCCTGCCTGCTTCTTTCCGCAGCGGAAAGAAGCAGGCAGGCAGGGCGCGGAGGAACGGAGACCTGCCGACGTTTGGGGAGCTTTGGGCGCCTCCCCGACGTTTGGGGAGGTTTGGGCGCCTCCCCAAACCTCCCCAAACGTCGGCAGGTCTCCGTTCCTCCGCGCCCTGCCTGCCTGCTTCTTTCCGCAGCGGAAAGAAGCAGGCAGGCAGGGCGCGGAGGAACGGAGACCCGGCGACGTTTGGGGAGGTTTGGGGAGGCGCCCAAACCTCCCCAAACGTCGGCAGGTCTCCGTTCCTCCGCGCCCTGCCTGCCTGCTTCTTTCCGCAGCGGAAAGAAGCAGGCAGGCAGGGCGCGGAGGAACGGAGACCCGGCGACGTTTGGGGAGGTTTGGGGAGGCGCCCAAACCTCCCCAAACGTCGGCAGGTCTCCGTTCCTCCGCGCCCTGCCTGCCTGCTTCTTTCCGCAGCGGAAAGAAGCAGGCAGGCAGGGCGCGGAGGTCCGGAGACCTGCCGACGTTTGGGGAGGTTTGGGGAGGTGCGCGCGCACCTCCCCAAACCTCCTCAAACTTTGGCAGGTCTCCGGACGGCGGTGGCTTGGGAGAAGTGCGCGCGATCCCGGAAGCACCAAAGCCTCGGCCGCGCACAAGTCCTCGGTAAGTTTTTTTTGTTGACTGGAGTATAAGCCGAAGTGGAATTTTTCAGCCCAAAAAGTGGGCTGAAAAATTCGGCTTATACTCAAGTATATACGGTAGTTGTTTTGGGAAAGGCTAACAAGGGACGCGGTGGCTCAGTGGGTTAGGACGCTGAGCTTGTCGATCAGAAGATCGGCAGTTTGGCGGGTCGAATCCCGAGTGCCGCGTAGCAGAGTGAGCGCCTGTTACTCGTCCCAGCTTCTGCCAACCTAGCAGTTCGAAAGCATGTAAAAATGCAAGTAGAAAAATAGGGACCACTACGGTGGGAAGGTAACAGCGTTCTGTGCGCCTTTGGTGTCTAGTCATGCCGGCCACATGACCACAGAGACGTCCTCGGACAAACGCTGGCTCTTTGGCTTTCAAATGGAGATGAGCACCGGCCCCTAGAGTCAGAAACGACTAGCACGCATGTGCGGGGGAACCTTTACCTTTAACAAGGTAATGGCCATGTTTATCTCTGATGGGGCAATTGTTCCAAACAGTGGGTGCTGCCACAAAGCTTGTCATCCACATATTTCAAATGCTTATCATCAGCAGGCCCTCTCTAAATCTCTGAAGTGGTTTCAATTCTGGCAAGAGAAAAGATGAAATATAAAAGATCTGACATTATAGATCTGACAGTATAGAATTCAGAGGAAACTAATGTAGTACTGGCCTGTTGAAAGGTACACTAAGAAGCAGCAGTAGATTTATAATTCTTTTTAATTTATTTTTTAGGTCTCACTAATTTCAAAATTAGTAGTGCAATAAAAATATAAAGAATACAACCAATACTTTTTATTCTTGGAATTAGTGTGCACTAAAGCAAAGCTTGTGTAACAAATCTGTGTAATACATGAAGCAGGATTGCTTTCTACTTCATGGTTGAAGAACTGTAGGGTTTTTTTTCAATCAGCACAACTTTTAGAGAAGAATAATTTAGTAGAGCATGTTAACATCTAGTCTTCCTGTTCCAAAGTATTAGATGCTGCTTAATCTTTAATATGACTTTGGAGAGATAATGGCTTAGAATTTGCCATGGGATTTTTAAATAGTATCCCAAATCAACAGTTAATGGCATGCTCCTTTTGAAAGCCCACACTTGATTTTATGAACTGAGGCACATATAAGATGCTTAATTGACACCAATATGTTCATCATGCTAGACAATTATTTCATAGCACTTTATATAGAAGCCTGTGCCAGTTATACAGATGTAATTATTCATTTTGAAAAGTCCTATTCTTACTTTCATAGTATATAGTATATACTATGAAATATACTATGTATATTCATAGTGTACAGAAATTCTAAAGGATATTATTCCCATGCTTTAGTATAAGGAACTAGCCTGAGAAGTATCAGCAACATATGTGGGCAAATCTTAACTTGTAGCCCCTTCCCCTGGAGACTGGCCTTTTCAGTATTAATAGTTCTTTTAAAATGAAAATATTATGTTTACTACAATTAAAACTATGTTTTGAATAGGATTTCAAATTATGCTTTAGAAAGGTAATATAATTGGTGGCCACCAATATTTTATTTCAGCTTCTTCCACTAGAATGGCATAAAAAATGGTTCTGCATATATACATGAAGAAATATAAAATGGACTCAGAATGCATTTGGGGAAAAGAAAAGGAAGGTTGGGAGTTGGGGTGGAGGTTAAATCTCATTTATAGGCCATAGTCTGGTCAGTGAATTGTTTAAAGTCTTTTGGGAGTTCATACCTGAGATATCTATCCAACAAGGTTAGTTAATAATTCAGATTCCCCGTTGCTGATGTCAGTAACTATGTAGATCTATCTTATATATTTTTTTAAATATCTGAATTTTGAAAACATTCAGATTGGTAATGATTATTAGAGATAATTGGTAATAATCAGGGGTTTGGTTAATCCTTCTTTTGAAATCTTCCTCTTATGTAGATGCAATTAAAGTGGAACCTCCGTCTCCACCATATTTCTCAGAAAAACTTCAGATGTACAGTAAACCTCATGAAGAAGCCTCTAGTTCTCTCATGGCTATTGAATGCAGAGTGTGTGGGGACAAAGCTTCTGGGTTTCATTATGGAGTGCATGCATGCGAAGGTTGCAAGGTAGGTAGTTATAATAATGCATGATTCTTTTAAAAAAATATTTTTTATTACTTTAAAATACTGTCAGGGATTTCTGGAAGCGGCGTTCACACACTTCTGGTGGGGCGTTCTGGGCATTGCAAAAAAGGGCTAGGGCTTCAGTGGGCGCCATCCAGTAGTGGGATTCAGCCAGTTCGCCAAACTCAACAAAAAATTAGCTACTGCTTCTACTGAACTGGTGCCAACCAGTTGAATCCTCCATCTGCTATCAGCCCTCACCATTATATCAATAATCAAAGATAAGAATTCTAATTCAACAAATTCAGTTTATTTCTTTTCTAAGACATGTTAGAACATGCTGTTTTGTATTAATAGAGCCTAAAACATCATCTGAGTTAGTTTTAACTAAAAATTCCTTGTCTGTTTTAACTAATAGGCACATGAAGTAAGGGGACATACTTTTCTAAAAGTATATTTTACAAGCTAATTTTCTGTTGTTAGAAAAAAGCTAAATTGGTAATTGTGCTTGTTGCTTCAGGGTATACTAAAGGGCAGAAAAAAGCTGAAGTGTAATATTCTAATTAGACAAATATATTTCAAACAGGAAGTAAGAAAGTAAAAAAGTGTTTCTCATGTACTCCAAGCTATGAGATAAATACAACCCTTTGACATATGTCATTGTAGACCCTAAAGCATGTTCAGTCTTAACATGTTGTGATATTTATTAATTTATTTATTAAAATTTATTTATTAAATAAATAAATTTATTAAAAAGCCTTCTCTATTAAACATATCACTTTCCCAGAAACTATAATTTAATACAATTTATTACATGAGTATTTAAAATGTTTTGCAGAATTATAAATAAGAAGCTAGAAAATTATTCCATGCATGTGCACACACAAGTTCTCTATTTAGTATACTTAACTCTTGTAGATTATCTTAACTAAGCTACAATGAACTTACCATAAAGTAAATTACACTGGAATTAAAAAGAGTACCTTTAATGTTAATATTTAAAACACACATACACACCATATTGATCTGCTCTGAATGAGTACTGGGAAATCAAATTTCAAAAAACACTACAGATTCTGATCAAATCCACAATAAAATAAAAATATTTCTGGCCAAAAATACATGGTTGGCTTTCAAATTAAATATGATATAGTGGGAAATTCCTTTTGGCTAATATTTTCTGTATTCCTTTATTTTATTGAAGGGTTTCTTTCGCAGAACAATCCGTTTAAAATTAATATATGATCGATGTGACCTCAACTGCCGCATTCATAAAAAAAGTAGGAATAAATGTCAATATTGCCGATTCCAAAAGTGCCTTGCAGTCGGAATGTCGCATAATGGTAAGCATTTGAATTTCTGATTAGTTAATTGGTAATGGTGTATCAAGGGGATGATTTGCATCTGTTGTCTATGTAAACTTTCCCCTCTTCTGCAGTCATGAGGCTCTGTGCATTTTGAATGTACAGAGTTTATAACAGGGTTCAGCAGCTCTCTATATGGAATGTGTCATCCTGTGCAGCCTGCACGCATAAATACTCTTTAACAGTTGCTTGAAAATTTGTGAAATTTCAAATGTTTCACTAATCTCACTTCCATTATATCACATAGGAACATAGACGTCTCATGAAATGCTAAAAGAGTGATTAAAAATATATTTTTAAATATAATGATCGATGGATCCTTTGCCTGTATATACTGTCTTGCCAACCCCAAATTCAACCAGATTAAAAAAAACCTAAAATGGAATACCAGCCTGAAAATACTGAGAATGTATTGGAAGATCTAAGTGTATAGTCCTTTGGCACTTAGATGCAGTACCAGTTCAGTACCGATACAAAGATGTTTAATAATGCCAGTGGCTACAAACTGTGGCAATCCTTCCTACTCATGCAAAATATTTTGTTAAGATCTCAGGGCTTCTCTATGTGAGCAAAGGCTCTTCCAGTCCTGACAAAGGAGCATATCGAGGGAGTGCTGGTTTATATGATAGCTCAAGCAAAATGATTTGGCAGGAATGAAGAAGCATATTCACCCAGCAGAACAGCTTGAAGAGATCTGCATTTATTAGCAAGATGTTAGTTGGCACTTTGGTTGTTGTGTCTGTTGCACACAATAGTTATCTATCTTTGTATTCCCATTAACTGTCACTTAGTTTTCCATAAATTATTTTCTGTTCTCCTTTACTACACTATGCCTTTTGGTATCCTAGCCATACTTTAGAAAGAAATCATACCCTTCTAGTGCGGTGTTTCTCAACCTTGCTATCTTTAAGATATGTGGATTTCAACTCCAATGGCTGGCTGGGGAATTCTGGAAGTCCACACGTCTTAAATTTGCCAAGATTGAGAAACATTGTTCAAGTGTCATTGTAATATGTAGAATATGATACTATCGGTAACATATGAAGTGATTGATAACATACGAACTTATTTTATATCCATCTGGATACAAAATAAAATTCCATGACAATATCGTCCAGTATGGTAATGTATTTCTTGATTGTTGGGAGCTTATATTCTAGCACTTCATTCTTCCTATACTTTTTGGAAAATAAGAAAGTTCACAATAAAATATAAATATTCTCTTGAGGCATAGGCCTTATGTAGGTTTTTTCAAACAGCGAATATTTGGCTTATGTAGGTTATTCAGTAAATATTTGGCTTGAAAAGCTTTGGATTGCTTATTTTACTTCCCTGCCCCTATTACTTCCTCTTCCATTGCTACATCTTATTATGTTATTAGCCTTGTTTCATTTGGTTATTTACAGTTGAGATTATATAACCATAGGTTTTTCTCCCTGTGTGTCTGAAAGCCCTTTTTGTTTTTGACTCATCTGTTGTTTTGCATCGTATACTAATTACATCATTCAAGTGCAATAACATTAACACTTCCAAAATCAGGTGTGCTTTCTTTCTTTCTTTCTTTCTTTCTTTCTTTCTTTCTTTCTTTCTTTCTTTCTTTCTTTCTCTTTCTTTCTTTCTTTCTTTCTTTCTTTCTTTTTTTCTTTCGTTCTTTCTTTCTTTCTTTCTCTCCTTCCTTCCTTCCTTCCTTCCTTCCTTCCTTCTTGAAACTTATTTCACTTGTATGTTAAGGCTGGATAAATATTAATCCATTTTAACTATGGTGAGATGAAAAGATTTTTCCTTTTACCTTTTTTATGCATAATTATTTTTTTAATAATATTTTTATTAATTTTCTAGTTTTACATTTATGTATTTAAAAAGCAACGTGGTGACTGGGTTAATCAATAGTTCAGTAAAATACAAAAATCTTTAGTACAAACTCAAATATTTCCTCTCTTTTTCCCTTAATATCTACTATCTCATATTTAAGCTAATACAGTTCTTATTATATCAACTAAATAAAAACATCATTATTACATTTAACAATACATTTTAGCTTATATATGCCTTAATTACTTTTACATTCAATCTTTACATTCAATCAATGTCCTGTTATTGGTTTTTCCCAATTTTTAGTATCCCATCAATATTCAAATTTAACATTTGATATTTATAATTTCCAGGTTTTAGATAACCAAAGTTTACTTTATCTCAATTCATAACAGAATCTAATATTCAAAATACACATCTTATTTATTTGGATATAATCTTGTTCTATTTCCTAAAAGTTATCTATTTCCCCCCACCTTACATTATCTAATTAATAATACAGTGTCCCCTTTAATAAATCAAAGCCCATTATATATATTATCTGAGTTAATCAATAAATCAAACATATTCATAATATTTTTTTCTTTTGGGTCTAATTTTTAAGTATTAAACAAATAGCATCCTTATTTTCAACTAATTTCCAAATGTTTTAAATTTAATGACCAAAATTTCCCTTAGCTCAACTTCTCCCTTTGACCCTCTTATTAGTAATATGAAATCCCCTCTGATAAATCAAAACCCCAATTTTCTTCAGCCTTATTCTGGCTTTCTTTCTTTGCCAACTAGCCTTCCATGTCAATGCTTTTAAATCATCAAATAGATCTCCCTCTATTATTATATACATATTTTGGGGATAAGAGAGACCATTTAGTTTCCATTTTTTGGAAGGGCTAGCCCATTTGTATTCCTTAAATCATCTCCCTATTATTCCAAATCCCCATAATTGTCCTGGTATGTTTATTTTCCATTCAGTCTGTTCTTCTTCTTGCTCCTCAAATTTCCTCTGATTTATATAGAAAGTCTTTTCCATTTTCAGTGTTGTTAGTCCCTTTTCTGGATACTCCATTGACTGTATTTGTTGGTCAATTGAGTCCTCTGTCATAATATTTGATTGTTCCACTTTATTTATTTTATCACATTTGTATACCGCCCTTTCCCTGAGGACTCAGGGCGGTTTACAGGGAATTAAAAATCAAAACATACAAAAGTTAAAAACCAGTTAAAAAATATTAAATTCACCCTGTACACTTAAAAACCCCAGTTAAAATTTTCTCCTCAGCCTGGGCCCGGGAGCTCAAAGAGCCAGGTCTTCAGGCCCCGGCGGAATGATCGGAGGTCGGGGGCAGTCCTCAGCTCCACCGGCAGCTGGTTCCAGAGGGCAGGCGCTCCCACTGAGAAGGCCCTATCCCTGGGTGTCACCCGCCGGCAATCTCTCACCGGCGGAACCCTGAGCAGACCCTCCCTGTGGGAGCGCACTGGGCGAAGGGCGTTTGATGCCGGCAGCAGGTGTTCCCTCAAATAACCCGGACCCAGGCCATGTAGGGCTTTATAGGTGATGACCAGCACCTTGAATTTCACCCAGAGGGCAACCGGAAGCCAATGCAGCTCGCGGAGTAGAGGTGTTACATGGGAGTATCGGGAAACCCCCATTACAACTCGCGCGGCCGCATTCTGCACCAGTTGAAGCCTCCGAGTGGTCTTCAAGGGCAGCCCCATGTAGAGAGCGTTACAGTAGTCCAAACGGGAGGTCACAAGCGCATGAGTGACTGTGCGTAGGGCGTCTCGGTCCAGATAGGGACGCAACTGGCGCACCAGGCGAACCTGTGCAAAAGCCCCCCTGGTCACGGCTCCTATGTGATCTTCAAAATTGAGCCGTGAATCCAGGAGGACGCCCAAGTTGTGAGCCCTATCGACGGGGGGTAACACCTCACCCCCCATCGTTAGAGGTGGAATAACTTGGTTAACCCGAGACGCCAATATGCACAGCCACTCAGTCTTGGTGGGATTGAGACGAAGCCTGTTTCTCCCCATCCAGACCTGAACCGCCTCCAGGCACCGGGACATCACGGAGAGGGCATCACTGGGTTGGTTCGGGGTGGAAAGAAAAAGTTGGGTATCATCAGCGTACTGGTGATACCCCACCCCAAAACCACGAATGATCTCGCCCAGCGGCTTCATGTAGATGTTGAACAGGAGAGGCGAGAGAACCGACCCCTGAGGAACTCCACAAATGAGAGACCTCGGGGCGGATCTCTGCCCTCCTGTCAACACCGACTGCGAGCGGCCCTGGAGGTAGGAGGAGAACCACCGTAGAACGGTGCCTCCCACTCCCAACCCCCTGAGACGCCGCAGCAGGATACCATGGTCGATGGTATCGAAAGCCGCTGAGAGATCTAATAGGACCAGGACAGAGGAGCAACCCCTGTCCCTAGCCCTCCAGAGATCATTCACCAGCGCGACCAATGCCGTCTCCGTGCTGTGTCCGGGCCTGAAGCCCGATTGGTACGGGTCCAGATAATCAGTTTCCTCCAGGAACAGAGGGAGCTGATGCGCCACCACACTCTCAACAACCTTCGCCAGAAAGCGAAGGTTGGAGACTGGACGGTAGTTGTCTAAAGCAGCCGGGTCCAAAGCAGGCTTCTTGAGAAGGGGTCTCACCACCGCCTCCTTCAAGGCGGCAGGGAAGACACCCTCCTTCAGAGAAGCAGTTATTACTGCATGGAACCAGCCTCGTGTTCCCTCCCGAGCCGCATAAGCTAGCCAGGAGGGGCACGGATCCAACAAACAGGTGGTGGAGCTCAGTCTCCCCATGATCCTGTCCACATCATCAGGGGAAACAGGGTCGAACTCAGTCCAGATAACATGCTCAAGACCGCCTGATTCCTCCACATCAGACTCTGCCCAGTCAGAGTCCAGGCAGGTCCGGATCCGAGCGATTTTGTCCGCCAGATGATGACTAAACTCCTCGGCTCGTCCCTGCAAGGGATCCTCTCTCACCTCCTGGTTAAGGAGGGAGCGAGTCACCCTAAACAGGGCGGCTGGGCGATTATCTGTGGACGCGATAAGGGCGGCAAAGTAGTTAGACTTCGCCGTCCTTATCGCCGCAAGATAAGACCTTATAAAGGTTCTTAACTGCAATCGGTCAGATTCGGATCGGCTGGACCTCCAACCGCTCTCTAGACCTCGTCTCCGACGCTTCATCTCCTGGAGCTCCACAGAGAACCATGGGGCCCAGCGGGATCTGCGCCGAGTCAGAGGTCGCATGGGTACAACGCAGTCGAGTGCCCTGGTGGCAGCCGTTTCCCAGGCCTCCACCAGAGCATCGACTGGGCTGTGGGTAAGGGTGATAGGTATCGGCCCAAGCGCCCTCTGGAACCGGTCCGGGTCCATTAGGCGCCTGGGGCGGAACCACCTGGTCGGTTCCGCCGCCCAGCGGCGGGGGATGGCATGACGGAAAACCAGCCTCAGGAGATGATGATCTGACCATGACAGAGGGGTAATGGACGGAGAACCCCCTCCCAGATCATCCAACCACTGTCCAGACAGGAACACCAGGTCGAGAGTATGATCCCCCTCGTGAGTAGGGCCCTCAATAACCTGGGTCAGGCCCATGGCTGTCATGGAAGCCATGAACTCCCGAGCTAACTCCGACGACCCCCCCAGTGATGGCAGGTTGAAGTCACCCAGGACTATAAGCCTGGGGAACTCCACCGCCAACCCTGAGAGGGTGTCGAGCAGCTCAGGCAGGGCTGTTGCCACACAGCTGGGCGCCAGGTATGTGAGCAACAAGCCCAACTGAACCCGAGGACCACATCTCAAGAGGAGGGATTCACTCCCGGCCATCTGGACAATGGTGGCCTCCCGGGGACACAAAGTCTCCCGAATAACCACTGCCACCCCACCACCCCTGCCCTGAGCCCGTGGCTGGTGCAGCACCCGGAAACCTGGCGGGCATAACTCGGTGAGAGGCACCCCTCCCTCCGAACCCAACCAAGTTTCCGTGATGCACGCTAGATCCGCACATTCCTCCTCGATCAGATCACGGATGAGGGGAGCTTTGTTAACTACGGATCTAGCGTTAAAATAGACCAACCTGAGCTCAGGGGCCTGATCACCCTCATCCCCGGGTAAGAGGGTGCTAACCGGAGGGTCGGAGCGCGCCACCGCTCGGAGATAGCGGGGGCGCGATCCCAGATGTTGATATGGCCCTCCGCGCAAACACCTGCTGCCATTCCCTATCGCCGTGGGGATTTGAAGCCCCACCCCCTCATTCCCAGAACCAGCAGCCACCTCCCCCGATCCCGTCCCGTCAGGACCTCTAACAGGACCAGACTGAGTGCCGGTTAAAGATTCCCTCCCTACCCCCCCCTCCCTCCCCCTCCCTAACCTCTTAAAATAACCGGCTAAAAATTTTATCAGGGGCCTCTTAGCATGTCTTGACTCGAGGCCCCTATCTAAGCCCAGCCACCTCTCGGAATCCCAAAGCTTGGGATCGTCATTAAGGGGAGTATGGAAACAGGCGACAGGTCGCGCCCATGAGGCAGGAACTGCCCTAAGGGCATACAAGTCCGCTTCGGAGTAATGATAAATCATACTGCGCTGGGATAGTCTTTTAGGGCAGATGTTATGAATATGTCCAAAGGAACGCTCAATGATGGTGTATAGATGGTAAAAAAGTCCAGTAGGCATATCTCCTAGTCTGCAAAGCCATCTCAGCTCTCACCTGAGATGGAAATCCAAGGGACAACCTCAGTCGTCCTCTCACTCCGGCTGAGGAGTCCAATCAGGAGCAGAGAGAGAAAAGGGAATCCTGAGCCAGGGCCACCCCAACTGGTCTCTCACACCAGTGAGGTGGTCGCTGACCAGTCCAAAACCGTCCTCCCACCACGGTCCGGTCCCGGCCACACTGGACTATCAATAGGAGGGATCTTAATTCCCATCAGGCATGGAGCTAGCCAAATGCCTGCCTGTCAACAGGGAAAGTAAGAACAGGCAGGCCAGGCCTCTGTCGATCCTCGCATCTCCGGCCAGCGCCACCAGTCCGGGGGGGGGGGAAGAACAGAAGCATTCTTTCCCAAACGCCCGTCCGCCAGTCCAGGCAATCTTCCAACGGCGGAGAGAGGCAATCCCAGCAGATGTATTAAGTCCGGGAATTCGCCAACATGTCCGCCGAGGCCGATGACCAGGCCCACTTCTTCTGTTACCTTCTGCATTGTTAGTTCTTTAGTTGTAGTCGGAATTTGGGTTTGTATATCTAAGCTGACATCTTGTTCTTTTCTGTAACATCTTATTTCGTCACAAGCTGAAAGGATGGTTTCATGTATTGCTTTCAACATGAAAAGAATCTTTTCTTGGTCTTCATTCATCTTCTCTTAATGGTGTGTTAAGTTGAGGACTTTGAAATCAGATGATGAAAATAATTGTATAGCTGGATATGGGACCTCTATTTCAAGTGTTTGTAGGTAGTCTTTATAATAAAAGTCGTTTGTCAAGTAAGTTTTTATAATCCAAGATATTTCATCATCTCAAATAATGACCAATATTCCTCAAATAAAAAAGTAGGAAGGCAATTCCCCACACACAGCTCTAGAAATCAATAAAGGTTTACATTCATAGTTCAAGGAGGCCAGCCATGCCACCCAGAAGTTCTCATTATAGCTGAACTTCTCACAGGTGGTGTTTATCAAAATTAAAAGAGTCTTATTTGTAATCTGGGCTTCAAGCCAAGTCTCCTTTAGGCAATAACAAGTTGTAATACCAAGCTTCACCACAAGATGTCACAGATGCCGCTTAAGGTTTTTTAAGTCCAAAATTTTTATAGTCCTTTTTCCAATTGTATTTCTTTTTTATAGATAAAAATAAAAGTCTTCAGTGAAAATAAGAAAACTTTTGGTCCCCAAGTTTCAGAAACATATAAATCCAATTAGATTAAAGTTATTCTTTTAGTGCTTTAACTCCCCTGGGTAGTCAGTTGCTTCTATTCTTAGAGGGTGGGATAGAAATTCCCTTCCCTCTCTTCTCACAGGGGGAAAGATACTTTGGGCAGCTTTTACAGGAAGAAAAATACTAGGATCTTATACAGAAGATCAGATCTCACCCAGTTTCATCCGCGTTGCTTTAAAAGTGCCTGGTGGTAAGTTTGACTTCGGCTGTCTACAGCCTAGTGACGAGCCATATTGCTATGGCCGGTCTTTGCTCCGCCGGTGTGGAGGGCTGCCCTGGATCAAGCGGAAGGGCTGCCACCCTCCTGCAGTCAAGTGCAGGTCCCCTTCTTGCTTGTCGCCCCTACAGGGTGACTTTCAACCCTTTCCAGGGTCCCCCAGCGGAGCGAAACCAAACACGGAAGACGGAGCTCACTTTCCAGCATCCGTGGCGGCCGCGATGGCAAACCGGAAACCTTTTTTTTTAATGCATAATTATTAATGAAGTGCCTAGCTTTTGGCCGAATAAGAGTTTTTTTTCTTCCAAAGAATTGACTGATAAAGAAATGAATACACAACCATCAGCCCCATCTTCCATAGGCTTATATGCATTTTTGTGTGACTTCATCAATAACCTGGATAGTTGGCCAATACCTCTATCTGGCCACTGAAAGAGTGCAGAATACAGTACAAATGACTACTATTGTGCAGGGGAAAGGGCAGATGGGATCTTCATTGTGGGAAGGAATATTGAAATCCATAGTGTCAGAATGCAGGTCAAGACTGGAATCCTTGCCATTGGAAAACCACTCATCCTACAGCTCCAGAAGAAATGCAGTTAAATGATCTTCACAGCATTTCTGCTTCCATTGGAGCTGAGTTAGCAGCTACTTGGCTTAGCTTTCCACCCCCAATTTAAATCCTATAGTTTCATGGGCTTACAGTTAGTGCCATTCTCAGAAGAAGAAAGTTGCACACTAATGCCATTTCATCTAGTCTGAGGAAAGAAAGAACATCTAATGGCTTTATACTAATTGGTGGCATCAGAAAAGCCCTCTGGTGTCCCCTGATTATCCAGGAGAGGAGAAAAAGTCTTTGCAATATGATTACAATGGCTCTAAGCTAGAAGTACTTGATATAGCGTTCTTTGGCAAGTAGTCTCAACATTATGTGGTCCATGTTTGAACTATCTGAATTTGACCTTGTTATGAGAGTACTTTTCATGAAGTAGTTTATTTGCTGCTACTTATTTATATTTTTATTAAACTTATATGCCGCCTATCCTCCAGTAGGACAATTCTGGTGGCTAATAGAACATAAAAGGATAAACAGAAAAGGAATTAAAAGTTTTAAAACTATGCACATTAAAAATTTAAAACTATGCAGAAAACCAGAACCAAGGAGACAGACAGGATGGGAATGATTCCATCAATCAATTTGAGTGCCTCCCTTGTGATCCCAAGACAATTGGCAAAATCAAGTTTTAATACCCTTCTGAGAGCCCTAAAGAGTGGGAGCAGTTCTCATTTTCAGTGGTAGAGTGTTCCACAGGTCAGAGCCACAGAGGAAAAAGCTCTTTTCCCTGACCCCGCCTGCCAGAATTGCATAGCAGACAGGGTCCATAACTGACCTCTTCTGTTGGAAGCGTTGACAATGTAGAGAAGTATTTCTGCTAAGGGAGGTTAATGTTGTTTCATGTATCCTCATTGGCAGTCCAAACAAAGCCAGGTCTCATTTACCCCAAAGCATTGTGATATTAGGACACTCATTAAATGATTCTACTCAGTAGAGAGAGAAGAGGATGCCAACAAAACAGAACAACAAGATAAAACAAAGCAAAAAAATAGCATGGTCGTAAATTGCCACAAAAGACTGAAGATGTATATTTCCTTTCTTTTCCAGATTACGTCTTATATTCCCCAAAGGCAACTTTTATACTTGCAATTTTTAATGAGCAAAAAAATCAGTAAAAAACAACAACACCCTATTTCTACTTCCTTCTTGCTCATGTTTTTGACATATTCAGTGGTCAATCTTCCTCAGTTATACAATCTTGCCTAGTTCTTCTGGGCTGCACATTTATTCTTCTATTTCCTTAAAGGAGTCCCCACTGACTTTTAAAAGAATATATTTGAGTATAACATACGGTTTGGCCCTAACACAGTTTGAAAGAATGAGGTTGATAGATTTAGGAGATGAATGTATGATATGGGACAATTTAAAGACCATTTAAGTTCATGCTGTAAATTTATGAGAAAATATTTAATGTTATAATTCTTGAGAGAATGAATTCTAGTGAAGGTTCTGTTCTCTCCCTACTGGCAAAGCCAAACGAAAACAGGAATAGAATGTCATAACAGAGTCTTATGTAATTAAAAAAACTAAAGAATTGCAAACATTACTGGGAAAATATCTTTTCTGTGGTTTTTATTTTCTCAGTATAAAATTTAGTTTCCTGACGCCAGAAGAAATTCTTAACTTGTTTTTTATTACCAACAAATAAATTGTTATGAGAAGTATTTTCTCAAATCTGATGTTATTTTAAAGGAAAAAATATTGCTGTGAAAATATTTTTATAGAACCTCATATGGACACACATACTTTGTTAGTTAAGCCCATTCTGAACAGTATACGGTATATTATCTATTATGGAAGAATAGTGAAATGTATGGGATTCCTTAAGACAGAATAGAAAGACATGGGGCTCTAATATACAACTGAATCCAGTGACCTGAACTTTTTGAGATATCAGATTCCATACCATGAATGATAAAGGATCCATCCTTAATAATTCTATGAATTAAGTTAGTATAGCTTTGCATAATCTTGTTTTCTTCAGAAATATTGGATTTGATTTCCAATTTATTTTCAACCAAGATGGCTAAAGGCACTTGGAGTGAAATTGGAAAAGACTAGTCAAACTTTCCTCTTTGCAGACTTGACTGGAAAGAATTAATTCAAGGAACAAAATTCCAAGAGCAATAATTAATAATATTTGTATTAGAATTTATTAGAAAGTTATAACACTTTTGATAAGATGCCTGTAGTATATATTAACAATTCAACAGCAAGAGTCTTGTCTGTTTCTCCTGTTTTGTTGATGTAGAAAAGAAATAAGTCTTGTGAAGATGGGACAGTAGGCATTTCCTGTGCTGATAACTCCCAGTGCTTTTATCAATGTGAGAAATAGTTCTCACAAACAGATTTATTTAGCAAAAGATATATATCAGAGCTTAAAGATCAGACTACCTCCCAGTAAAACAGTTCAAGGACCTTCTAAAATTGCATAAGACTGAGATTACAGCTTACTGACAAAAATAAAGATTTTTACATGCATTTTAGAGAAAGTATAGACCATGTAAACTGCTTAGAGAGGGCTGTGAAACACTATGAAGCGGTATATAAGTGCTAATGCTATTGCTATTTTCGATATCAGATCCAGTCTGCTGTTATTTATGCATTTAGGCAGACGCGTACAAATATCCACACAGCAGCATTTGCTTAAGGAATTGTATCTGTTTTGGATTTTGCAAAGTAAGGGGTCCCCAAAGCAAAGCAGCAGGCTGAAATAGACTGTAGTATGGGTGAGCAAGGGTGCAAAAGCAAATAACCCATAATTCAACTACTTCAGGACCTTCCTTTATTGTTCCATTCTTGTGTTCTCCTCAGATTGTTGGAATTTTGGATGAGGCAACAACACCCATAGGTCTACTTAGCCACTGAGTAGAAAGGATTGACTGGATGTTTGAGGAAAATGTTCTAACCATTAGTAAATGCAGCTTTTTATTGCCCAAAGGTTATATTGGCCAATTAAGTATTCTGTTAAACAGGATTTTACTCAGTAATGATCCAGTACAATTCTTCCAGATATATATTTAGTTTAGGTGCTGTGGATATTCTATTTTGGATGCATAATTTTTATCTGCTTTAGCAAGAAACCATCTGTAATATTAACTAGGGCTGTGAGTGAGTTTCATACTTTGTATTGCACTGGACCACCAAACTCCTTAAGCTTCTCCTACACAACAATCTTACTTTACCTGTTGAAAGTAAAAAATCTAGAGTTTGGATTGTTGCAAAGTTCCATCAGTTATTTTAGGCAATTCCTTTTCCAATGTATATACTTGCTGCCTACATATACAGAAGAAAAATCATGTTTTAGAGGTTTAGCTTTTGTTGAAGTCCAGAATTTATGGTTTACAGCGCTAATCTAGAAATTCTCAGATTGTTAAAGGTACTGTGTGCTTTGCTTGAGTTTATTGTAAGTAAATATGACAGTGATACATGTTAAGGGCTATAAAGCTTGGCATCCTTGGAAACATGCTGTACAAATGAGGATTATAAATAATCCATAGGAAGCAGAGAGTCTTTGATCTTGCAGAGAATAATCCATTTCACTCTATATTACCACCAACATCTTTCAATTGGATTATCTCCACTCTACTACATTTATTTTTAAACATGGGCAATTTGGGTCCTTTGCCCCACTTTCTAAATACATGAATGTTGTTAGAATTGTTTTCATTACAAAATGTACTTATAGTTCTCACCTTATGACCACAATTGGGACCAAAATTTCTGTGATGTCATTTGGCTGTAAGTCAAGTCAGACACAGTTTTACAACAATTTTTATGATGGGCATTAGGCAAATTTCAGTGGAAAATCATGTGGTTGTTAAGCGAATCCAGCTTCCCCAATGGCCATATTTTTTTGCCAGAAATCAGCAAAAAAAGAAGACCACAAATCATGATTGTGTGACCACAGTACACTATAACCAGCTGTAAATGCAAATGTCATGTGCCAGAATTGCAGTCACATCATTGTGAGGGAATGGGGGGGGAATGGTCTAACAGTCATAAGCTCATATATAGGTCTTAAGTCACTTTTTCCAAAGCTGATGTAACTTTAGATCATCATTAAATGAACAATCCTAAGTAAAGGACTGTTTATCTGTGTGGATTGTCCCGGTGCCTGGAGGCGGTTCAGGTCTGGATGGGGAGAAACAGGCTTCGTCTCAATCCCGCCAAGACTGAGTGGCTGTGCATATCGGCATCTCGGGTTAACCAACTTATTCCACCTCTAACGATGGGGGGTGAGGTGTTACCCCCCCGTTGATAGGGCTCGCAACCTGGGCGTCCTCCTGGACTCACGGCTCAATTTTGAAGACCACATAGGAGCCGTGACCAGGGGGGCTTTTGCACAGGTTCGCCTGGTGCGCCAGTTGCGTCCCTATCTGGACCGAGACGCCCTACGCACAGTTACTCATGCGCTTGTTACCTCCCGTCTGGACTACTGTAACGCTCTCTACATGGGGCTGCCCTTGAAGACCACTCGGAGGCTTCAACTGGTGCAGAATGCGGCCGCGCGAGTTGTAATGGGGGTCTCCCGATACTCCCATGTAACACCTCTACTCCGCGAGCTGCATTGGCTTCCGGTTGCCCTCCGGGTGAAATTCAAGGTGCTGGTTATTACCTATAAAGCCCTACATGGCCTGGGTCCGGGCTATTTGAGGGAACACCTGCTGCCGGCATCAAACGCCCTTCGCCCAGTGCGCTCCCACAGGGAGGGTCTGCTCAGGGTGCCGCCGGTGAGAGATTGCCGGCGGGTGACACCCAGGGATAGGGCCTTCTCAGTGGGAGCACCTGCCCTCTGGAACCAGCTGCCGGTGGAGCTGAGGACTGCCCCCGACCTCCGATCATTCCGCCGGGGCCTGAAGACCTGGCTCTTTGAGCTCTCGGGCCCAGGCTGAGGAGAAATTTTAATTGGGGTTTTAAGTATACAGGGTCAATTTAATATTTTTTAATTTGGTTTTTTTTTAACTTTTGTATGGTGGATTTTTTAATTTCCTGTAAACCGCCCTGAGTCCTCAGGGAATAGGGCGGTATATAAATGTAACTAAATAAATAAATACCGTATATACTTGAGTATAAGCCGAATTTTTCAGCCCACTTTTTGGGCTGAAAAATTCCACTTCGGCTTATACTCCAGTCAACAAAAAAACTTACTGAGGACTTGTGCGCGGCCGAGGCTTTGGAGCTTCCGGGATCGCGCTCACCTCTCCCAAGCCACCGCCGTCCGGAGACCTGCCGAAGTTTGGGGAGGTTTGGGGAGGTGCGCGCGCACCTCCCCAAAAGTCCCCAAACGAAGCCGGGTCTCCGTTCCTCTGTGCCCTGCCTGCCTGCTTCTTTCCACAGCAGAAAGAAGCAGGGAGGCAGGGGGCGGAGGAACGGAGACCCGGCGACGTTTGGGGAGGTTTGGGCGCCTCTCCAAATATCCCCAAACGTCGCCGGGTCTCCGTTCCTCTGTGCCCTGCCTGCCTGCTTCTTTCCACAGCGGAAAGAAGCAGGCAGGCAGGGGGCGGAGGAACGGAGACCCGGCGACGTTTGGGGAGGTTTGGGCGCCTCTCCAAATATCCCCAAACGTCGCCGGGTCTCCGTTCCTCTGTGCCCTGCCTGCCTGCTTCTTTCCACAGCGGAAAGAAGCAGGCAGGCAGGGGGCGGAGGAACGGAGACCCGGCGACGTTTGGGGAGGTTTGGGCGCCTCTCCAAATATCCCCAAACGTCGCCGGGTCTCCGTTCCTCTGTGCCCTGCCTGCCTGCTTCTTTCCACAGCGGAAAGAAGCAGGCAGGCAGGGGGCGGAGGAACGGAGACCCGGCGACGTTTGGGGAGGTTTGGGCGCCTCTCCAAATATCCCCAAACGTCGCCGGGTCTCCGTTCCTCTGTGCCCTGCCTGCCTGCTTCTTTCCACAGCAGAAAGAAGCAGGGAGGCAGGGGGCGGAGGAACGGAGACCCGGCGACGTTTGGGGAGGTTTGGGCGCCTCTCCAAATATCCCCAAACGTCGCCGGGTCTCCGTTCCTCTGTGCCCTGCCTGCCTGCTTCTTTCCACAGCAGAAAGAAGCAGGGAGGCAGGGGGCGGAGGAACGGAGACCCGGCGACGTTTGGGGAGGTTTGGGCGCCTCTCCAAATATCCCCAAACGTCGCCGGGTCTCCGTTCCTCTGTGCCCTGCCTGCCTGCTTCTTTCCACAGCAGAAAGAAGCAGGGAGGCAGGGGGCGGAGGAACGGAGACCCGGCGACGTTTGGGGAGGTTTGGGCGCCTCTCCAAATATCCCCAAACGTCGCTGGGTCTCCGTTCCTCTGTGCCCTGCCTGCCTGCTTCTTTCCACAGCGGAAAGAAGCAGGCAGGCAGGGGGCGGAGGAACGGAGACCCGGCGACGTTTGGGGAGGTTTGGGCGCCTCTCCAAATATCCCCAAACGTCGCCGGGTCTCCGTTCCTCTGTGCCCTGCCTGCCTGCTTCTTTCCACAGCAGAAAGAAGCAGGGAGGCAGGGGGCGGAGGAACGGAGACCCGGCGACGTTTGGGGAGGTTTGGGCGCCTCTCCAAATATCCCCAAACGTCGCCGGGTCTCCGTTCCTCTGTGCCCTGCCTGCCTGCTTCTTTCCACAGCGGAAAGAAGCAGGGAGGCAGGGGGCGGAGGAACGGAGACCCGGCGACGTTTGGGGAGGTTTGGGCGCCTCTCCAAATATCCCCAAACGTCGCCGGGTCTCCGTTCCTCTGTGCCCTGCCTGCCTGCTTCTTTCCACAGCAGAAAGAAGCAGGGAGGCAGGGGGCGGAGGAACGGAGACCCGGCGACGTTTGGGGAGGTTTGGGCGCCTCTCCAAATATCCCCAAACGTCGCCGGGTCTCCGTTCCTCTGTGCCCTGCCTGCCTGCTTCTTTCCACAGCAGAAAGAAGCAGGGAGGCAGGGGGCGGAGGAACGGAGACCCGGCGACGTTTGGGGAGGTTTGGGCGCCTCTCCAAACCTCCCCAAACGTCGCCGGGTCTCCGTTCCTCCGCCCCCTGCCTGCCTGCTTCTTTCCGCTGTGGAACGAAGCAGCCTGAACGAAGCAGGCTGCTTCTTTCCACTGCGGAACGAAGCAGCCTGCCTGCTTCTTTCCGCTGCGGAACGAAGCAGCCGGCGGCGGAGGCTTGCAGAACGGCGGATCGGCTTATACTCAAGTCACCAACTTTTTCCAGTTTTTGGGGGTGAAATTGGGGGTCTCGGCTTATACTCGAGTCGGCTTATACTCAAGTATATACGGTAAATAAATTGCCTACACAATGGATCACCATGGAAGCTTTGATTCATGCCTTCTTGGAAGAACTTGCCTTTTTATATCTTTATTTTTTTTATTATATCTGTATTTTTATCCTGCTTTTTTATCAAGGCAGCAAACATACCTAATTTTCCTGCCTCCTGTGTTCCTCACAAGAATGTTGTGAATTGGGTTGAGTTGAGAGAGTGGCCTAAAATTGCCCAGCCAGCTTTCATGGCCAAGAGACGCATAGCGCTCATCATCTGCTGGTTTCTAGGCCAGCACCATAATCACTACAACCACATAAAATCATTTATTCCTAAAACATACAATTTAGTACACTTATTTGGTGCATTGAAAATTTTGAACTTTCCTTCTTTCATGCTTTTAACATTCAGCTAGTACAGGGGTAGGCAACCTTGGCTCTTTTATGACTCGTGGACTTCAACTCCTAGAATTCCTGAGCCAGCTAGTAGAAGGAATGAAGTAAAATATTCTGCTGAAACCGAATCACTTTTATCTTTTCTATGGTAGAATAATTTGAGTTCTATACAGAAAAACTGATTACAGCATATTACCCAGGGATAGACAAAAGAGGCATGTGAACACAAAACAGACATACAGATAACTTTTAAGTCCTAATATTATGTGTCAATATGTTTATTTCTGGCTTTAATCTAGAAACGTTCTTTTGAAATCAGTGAAATTCTTCAAATTATTTATGCCTTCAGCATAGAAAAGAAAAATAGCCTAATAGGTAAATTTTAGGATTTTTTAGCCCACATTAAGCAGCATCCTGAACATGTCTAAAGCTATTCCCCCAGTAGAAAAAGATCAGTTTAGGAAGTATTCTCCTTATTCCAATTTAGAGTCTT
The DNA here is from genome assembly GCF_964194415.1 of Vipera berus. Lineage (NCBI taxonomy): Eukaryota > Metazoa > Chordata > Lepidosauria > Squamata > Viperidae > Vipera > Vipera berus. The sequence goes on from NC_138203.1 coordinate 227,229,603, forward strand.
TATACAACATGGATTGTACTCAGATGCATGGAAAGCCATTTTTCTCAAAGACAAGAAAGGAGGTGATTTAACAACGATTGGTCACTAGTGATGGTAATATAGAGCACTGCTTTTCCACTGAGAGGAAACATTATATTGCAGTTAGAATCCAAAGCAAACATAAGCAATTTTTCATGATTTCCATTGCAAGGAATAGTAGAGAGGGAAAGGGAAAGTAATTAAATTCACGCTATACACTTCTGCTCTCTATGGATATGCTAGTTTTCTTTTTTCTCTCTCTCTGATAATGGGTGAAGAAATTTGACATAAGATAGAATATTTTAACTCTGCTTTATAGCAGGTTACATTGGAAACTATACTGGAAGTGCGTTCTGTCTTATAGCACAGAGCTATATTGGACACAGAGCTATATTGGACAGAGTGAGCGCCTGTTACTCGTCCCAGCTTCTGCCAACCTAGCAGTTCGAAAGCACGTAAAAATGCAAGTAGACAAATAGGGACCACTACGGTGGGAAGGTAACAGCGTTCCGTGCGCCTTTGTCGTCTAGTCATGCCGGCCACATGACCACGGAGACGTCCTCGGACAAGCGCTGGTTCTTCGGCTTTGAAACGGAGATGAGCACCGGCCCCTAGAGTCGGAAACGACTAGCACACATGTGCGGGGGAACCTTTACCTTTACCTTATATTGGACTGTCAGAAAATGATGCTTCTTATGTAACACTACATTCATTCATTATATTTATATTACAGTTCGGGTCACATGGGCCATGCTACTATGACCACTGAAAATCACTGGTCTGGTTTCCGACAAAATGCCACCAACTTCTCCTGAATTAGCCAAATGTCATAAATAAGCCAACCAAACAGACAGTCAGAGTCAAAGTTTAGTGCCACCAAACTGGGATGCCCTCATTCCCTCTTCACTGTTGGTACATTTTGTGAGCTGATAATTTTTCCCCATTATTTTCAATGCCCTTTTTTCATAAAAGAAATCCATCCTGTAAAGTTGTAAAAGGTGGTGGAGGGAAAATACAATTACAACACAATAGAGATCAGCTAGGTGCAGTTTATGACTGTTGTCTTTTTTCCTTTCAGCTATTAGATTTGGGAGAATGCCACAAGCTGAGAAGGAGAAACTCTTGGCAGAGATTTCAAGTGACATCGACCAGCTGAACCCTGAGTCTGCTGATCTGCGAGCCCTGGCCAAGCTGCTCTACGATTCCTACATAAAGTCTTTCCCTCTGACCAAAGCCAAGGCAAGGGCAATCTTGACAGGAAAGACAACAGACCAATCAGTAAGTGCCATCCAGTTGCTCTTTTCTTCTTTGGGCAAAAGATCTACCATTCTAATCGACTGTATTGTTTTGTTTTTCTTTTAAAATGTGTTTGGTACTTAACATACTTCAAACCAAAGCTGGGACACAGGAAATGGTTGAAATGGGATAAGTAAATGTTATTTGGAAAAAATCGAATAAAATATTTGAATCCCTTACAACTATGTGGAGGTCAACACAACTTGCCTTCCTGTATTTGTTGTTAGCTGCGAAGTTGTGTCCGACCCATCGCGACCCTATGGACAATGTTCCTCCAGGCCTTCCTGTCCTCTACCATCTTCTGGAGTCCATTTAAGCTCACGCCTACTGCTTCAGTGACTCCATCCAGCCACCTCATTCTCTGTCGTCCCCTTCTTCTCTTGCCCTCAATCTTTCCCAGCATTAGGCTCTTCTCCAGTGAGTCCTTCCTTCTCATTAGGTGGCCAAAGTATTTGAGTTTTAGCTTCAGGATCTGGCCTTCTAAAGAGCAGTCAGGGTTGATCTCTGTGCTGTCTAGATTTGCCATGGCTTTCCTCCCGAGGAGCAAGCATCTTTTAATTTCTTGGCTACAGTCCCCATCTGCAGTGATCTTGGAGCCCAGGAAAATAAAATCTGTCACTACCTCCATTTCTTCCCCATCTATTTGCCAGGAATTGAGAGGGCCGGATGCCATGATGTTAGTTTCTTTAATGTTAAGTTTCAACCCAAGTTTTGCACTCTCCTACTTCACCCACAACAAGAAACTCTTTAGTTCTTCTTCACTTTCTGCCATTAGAGTGGTATCATCTGCATATCTTAGGTTGTTGATATTTCTTCCGGCAATCTTAATTCCAACTTTTGATTCATCTAGCCCTGCCTTTCTCATGATGTGCTTTGCATATAAGTTAAATAGCCAGGGTGACCATATACAGCCTTGCCAGACTCCTTTCCCAATTTTGAACCAATCAGTGTTTCGGTGTTCAGTTCTCACTGTTGCTTCTTGGCCCACATATACTGTAGGTTTCTCAAGAGACAAATAAGATGGTCTGGTACACCCATCTCTTTAAGAACTTGCCACAGTTTGTTATGATCCACACAATCAAAGGCTTTAGCATAGTCAATGAAGCAGAAGTAGATGTTTTTCTGGAACTCTCTAGCTTTCTCCATGATCCAGCGTATATTGGCAATTTGATCTCTAGTTCCTCTGCCTCTTCAAAATCCTGCCTGTACTTCTGGTAGTTCTCGATCCACATACTGCTGGAGTCTAGCTTGTAGGATTTTAAGCATAACTTTACTAGCATGAGAAATGAGTGCAATGGTGCGATAGTTTGAACATTCTTTGGCACTGCCTTTCTTTGGAATTGGAATGTAAACTGATCTTTTCCAATCCTGTGGCCACTGTTGAGTTTTCCAAATTTGCTGGCAAATTGAGTGTAGCACTTTTACTGCATCATCTTTTTAAGATTTTGAATAGCTCAGCTGGAATACTGTCACCTCCACTAGCTTTGTTGTTGCTCAGCTTTTCTAAGGCCCACTTCACTTCACATTCTAGGATGTCTGGCTTGAGGTCAATGACCACCTCATCGTGATTATCAGGGACGTTAAGCTCATTCTTGTATAGTTCTTCTGTGTAATTTTGCCACCTCTTCTTAATCTCTTCTGCCTCTGTTAGGTCCCTGCCATTTTGGTCCTTTATCATGCCCATTTTTGCATTAAACGTTCCCTTCATCTCTCCAATTTTCTTGAAAAGATCTCTGGTCCTCCCTATTCTATTGTTTTCTTCTATTTCTTTGCACTGTTCATTTAAGAAGGCATTCTTATCTCTTCCAGCTATTCTCTGGAATTCTGCATTCAATTGGGCGTATCTTTCTTTTTCTCCCTTGCCTTTCGCTTCCCTCCTTTCCTCAGCTATTTGCAAAGCTTCCTCAGACAACCATTTTGCTTTCTTGCATTTCTTTTTTGGGGGGATGGTTTTGGTTGCTACCTGTTGTACAATGTTGCGAACCTCTGTCCATAGTTCTTCAGGCACTCTGTCTATCAGATCTAATTCCTTAAATCTATTTGTCACCTCTACTGTATATTCAACCGGGATATGATTTAATTCATACCTGAGTGGCCTAGTGCTTTTCCCTACTTTCTTCAGTTTAAGCCTAAACTTTGCAAGGAGAAGCTCATGGTCTGAGCCACAGTCAGCTCCTGGTCTTGTTTTTACTGACTGTAGAGAGTTCTGCATCTTTGGCTGCAGAGCATATAGTCAATCTGATTTCTGTGTTGACCGTCTGGTGATGTCCATGTGTAGAGCCGTCTCTTGGGTTGTTGGAAAAGAGTGTTTGCTATCACCATCGTATTCTCTTAACAAAATTCTATCAGCCTGTGCCCTGCTTCATTTTGTACTCCAAGGCCAAACTTGCCTGTTATTCCGGTTATCTTTTGGCTTCCTACTTTAACATTCCAATCCCCCATGATGATAAGGACATCATTTTTTGGTGTTAGTTCTATAAGGTGCTGTAGGGCTTCATAGAACCAGTCAATTTCATCCTATTCAGCACTGGTGGTTGGGGCATAGACTTGGACTACTGTGATATTGAATGGTTTGCTTTGGATTCAAACTGAGATCATTCTGTCATTTTGAGGATTGTATCCCAGTATTGCTTTTCCTATTCTTTTATTGACTATGAAGGCTACTCCATTTCTTCTGAGGGATTCTTGCCCGCAGTAGTATACCTGATGGTCATCTGAATTAAATTCACCCATTCCTGTCCATTTTAGCTCGCTGATACCTAAGATGTCGATGTTCAGTCTTGTCATCTCTTGTTTGACCACGTCCAGCTTTCCTTGCTTCATGGATCTTACATTCCAGGTTCCTATGGAGAAAAAATCTTTACAGCATCGGACTTTCCTTTCACCACCAGACACATCCACAGCTGAGCGACCTTTCGGCTTTGGCCCAGTCGCTTCATTCTTTCTGGCGCTACTAGTACTAGCCATCTGCTCTTCCCCAGTACCATATTGGACGCCTTCCGACCTGAGGGGCTCATCTTCCAGCGTCATATCGTATTGCCTTTTGGTACTGTCCATAGGGTTTTCATGGCAAAGATACTGGAGTGGATTGCCATTTCCTTCTCCAGGAAATGATTGAAATGGGATAAGTAAATGTTATTTGGAAAAAATCGAATAAAATATTTGAATCCCTTACAACTATGTGAAGGTCAACACAACTTGCCTTCCTGTATAGTTAACCCTTTTTCTATAGGAATCACCTACATCAGGGGTCTTCAAACCTGGCCCTTTTATGGCTTGTGGACTTCAACTCCCAGAATTCCTCAGCCAGCATGCCTGGCTGGGGAATTCTGGGAGTTGAAGTCCACAAGTCATAAAAGGGCCAAGTTTGAATACCCCTGACGTACATTATCCAATGGAGCTTCTGTATGTCTTAAAGCATCCACGTTGGGCTACGGTTCGATTCCTTTCTTGGCATTAGACTGGATGTTTTTAGGTCTCTGGTAGAAAGGATATTTCAAGGACTAGTCACATCCTTTTGCTAAGGTTTCTCAGCCTTGACAATAGACATATGGATTCAATTCCCAGAATTCTCCAGCCAGCATGCTTGTTGGAGAATTGTAGTAGTTGAAATCTATACATCTTAAGATTGTCAAGATTATGAAACTGTGTGTTAGAAGAACAGCAAATTCACATTTTTGTTGTTTTAAAACTAATCTATCTAGTCCCACTTATCTTATTATTTTCAGTTGTCAACAAATGTCTAGTGTTCAGTACTTCCAATATTTACTTCCTTATACTCTACCTGTTTAACAATTCGTCATAATTTTACTAGTTGTAGGCTCATGAAAATCCTTGTTTACATCCTTTATTGCCGACTTGTAATTAGATCTGAGCAAATTTACTTTTTTTATTTTATTCTCATTTGAATAAGATTTCCTTGGTCATAAAGAACTCTTGTACTTCCTTGATGCTATGTGATGGCCTTGCATATGTCCACTTGTCTCTAATGGTATGTTCAGCCTCAGTATCTCTAGAAGGCCACCAGCTCTGTCAATCATAAGTTGCATTTTCACAGCATCTCACAGATCCCCTCCCCTCTTCTTCTTGAGCTGGTTGATGGTGGAAGGTAGGGTTTAGCAGGAAGGACAAAGAGGCCTTAACACCTAAGTGAAGGGGAAAGTTTCAAAAAACAAAACAAGGCAGGAGTTTTTGACAGTAAGACTGTCTGTTCCGCAACTCCCAAGGAAATACTGCCAAATTGTCTTTGGAGCATTTCCTCTGGAACAGGAGTTAAGTTGATATTTAATCGGCTTGGCTTCTCCAGACACTCCATAAAATTTATGGAGTTGATGCTGCTCTCCCATTGAAAGAAATGCATTGAAAGCAATCTCAGTTTGTTTTTCTGAAGGAGAAGACACAATTCTATCCACGAAACACACAAAAGAGTGGCCACCCTGCAAAATGCCCCTCTCAAATAGAACATTGGGCAGTCTTCACAAGATGTTCAGGATTTGGCTGTATATAACCAAATATACTATTTTGCAAGACGTGAACAGGTTCACACTCTCCAAAACTGATATATTGAGAAAAGGTTGGACTTCTACTTCCAAATATTTTTACAGGATCTGTGTGATTTATAGATACGCTGTCTGTGTATTTGGTGGACTGTGTGTAGATGTGGCCCCAGTTATTTGCAGAGGTCCATTCCAGCCTAACAACTGTGGATAATAAAACAAGGATTATTTTATTGTTTGTTAACCCCATATGGCCACCCATCTTATAAAACACAACTGTGGGCAGCTCACAGCAATGATAAAACCACAAACAATAAAAAACAAGTATACCAGGTACCTGACCCACCATCTCCAGTCCATCATGCTATACAGTCCTTGAATTCCAATCTTGGTGTATCCCAGTACTCAGGGGGAAAGCCAGCCCTTTACAGTTTTTTGCATGGCTAAAAGTGTGGGGTCCTGGCAGTTACCAGTGGGAAGGGTGTTCCACAGGGCATGGGCTGCTATGGAAAAGTCACGTGTCCTCTAATGGCAACATTTAAGGGATGGAAATCTGGAGACTTAAGAAAAACCAGACTTTACACATGGGTAAAAGCAATCTGTACACATATGTAAACATTCTCTCTCTCTCTGTCTCTGTCTCTGTCTCTCTCTCTCTCTCTCTCTCTCCCTCTCCCTCTCCATCCCTTCCCCCCCCCGTCTCTCTCTCACACACACACAAGCACACTCCTTCAAACACAACCACATATCCAACTCTGCTGATATGCAATACTTCTTACTGAGTTCTGCTGTGCCAAACTTTGGGTTATGGAACGTATGAAGAAGGTATCAAATGGGAGGAGTAAGGATGAAAGAAGGCCCACCAAAAACAGAATGTTGTTTATCAATTTCCTTTCCATCAGTAATCCTGCCGAAAATCAGATATTTTTATGGTTGCCTATAAAAGATCACATTTTGATAAGCATTAAATAATATTTTAAAATGTGTGACTTCAAGGTAAACAAGACAGCAGTTTTCTGTTTATTCCCTGAATAAAGAAAATCTTGAGACTGGAAACTCTTTGAAACTGGGCTTTCACATTCCGAGTCTGATGTGCTAAGAACTGCATCTAAACTGGAACGTTTGTGTGCGTTCTTGTGATAATGTTCACCTATCCCTAATTAAATTCCAAATATGAGGACAGTGTTACTGGGGTAAAAACTAGAAATGAAAACTCCGTATAAAAGGCCAACTCTTTCTTAGTCTTTCCTTTAAAAAGAATGAGAATAAATGTGCTCATTCAGTAAATAATGTATAAAACAATTTTATTATGTGATGGACTTTGGGTTCCCAAACATTAACATGTTTATTGTGGACACAATTCTCAACTATGTTCCTTCTCAGAATTGTGGGCAACACTTCATAATGTATAAATGTGTAAATGACTGGTAATGCTTAAAGGGTTGTACAGTTTAAAATAATTATGTAGACAATTTTTTCTGAGACATATAGTGCTCACTAGCCTTTGCAAAATATACTTTGTTAAATCTATTTCAGGTTCTCTAGTTTTCAACAGTTAGTATTATCTGCAATGTTCTAAGAAATACCACTTAGAAATAAGGAAGATCAAGGAAGCACTGAAAATAATAAAGCGGCAAATAACAGTTATAGCCAAAAGGTTCAGCAGACACAAAGTGTGAAATGCAAATTATAGGCAGAACTTTCAATTTCAATCCAATAAGAAACATTTCTACCAATCAACAGTGGAGAGGCTGGAGTGAATCAGACACTACTTGATAAGGAAGAAACAGTATAGTTCTGGGGCCAGACATGGGATAACCCAAAGTGTGTTGTATATGTAAATAGTTCATTAATCAATGTGTATATATGTAAACAGTTCACTAATACTGCATTGACAAGTATAACGGAACAAAGCGCCTGACAGAAAACCACGCGGGAACTTTGACAGCTGTCAAAGTTCCCCGCACAGCGCAGGCGCCACCACTGACAGCTCACGGCTGTCAAAACTCCGGACCATGAGGAAGCCTGAGCTGTCAAGCTTCCACCACACAGCGCAGGCGCAACCACTGACAGCTCGCGGCTGTCAAAACACTAGCCCATGCGGAAACCGGAGCTGTCAACAGAAGACGGCGCGGATTGGTCCCTGTTTGACACGGCGCCAAAACAAACACTGCTGATTGGTCCTCGCTACCAGCTGCCGGCTATAAAAGCCGGACAAGTTATTCAATGTTGCCTTGCTCTTAATAAACCTGTTGTTAACTAGCCTGTCGTCCCGAGTGGTCCTTAGGCTACTTCACTGGCGACGAAGGTGGGATGCTCCGGAGCTGAAGTCACGGCCGAGGAAGAGAATTCCCGGCAAGAGCTGTCACGGAAGTTTTAACTTCCATCGGAGCAACCCAGGACCGGACGACATGGCAAACTTCGGCCGCGTGAGGGAATTTGATACCCGCCATCCCGAGAGATGGCAATCACACCTAGGCCAGGTCGAAGGATTCCTCCTCGTCAGTAAAATCACTGACGACCGGGCAAAGGCCGCCGCTCTGCTGTACATCAGCGGACCGCCTGTGTATGATGCAGCCGTCGGTTTGTTCAGCCCGGTGCCCATCACTGAAGTCTCCTACGCGGACCTGGTGGACCAGCTGAACAAGTACTACATGCCGGCTCGTTCAGAACTGTATTGGCGGGTACAATTCGCCCAAAAGAAACAACGGCCGGACGAGCCCGCCAACGAGTTCATCGCCGGGGTCAGACACGCCGCGCGGAACTGCTGCTTCCCCGACCTGGAAGACCGCATCAGAGACCAGGTGGTGATCGGTCTGAGGGACGAGAGGCTACAGAAGAAACTGACGTCCAAACCCGACATGAACCTGGCAGAGCTAACCAGAGAGATCATGGCATACGAGCACAGCCACAAGAAGAAGCCGACGAACACGACCCCAGAGAGCCCCGCGACCGTCTATCAAGAAAGCGCAACCTTCAGCGACAGTGGAGAGTCGGTGGATTTCACCGATGGAGAAGCCCTACAGCGCAGAATGGAGCACCGGCAACCAAGGAGAGGCAACACGTCGGACCGCCGTAGGTCCAGGAACCTTCCGCCGCCGCCACCGCGCTACGAGCAACGAGCCGCCTGTGCCAGCTGCGGGGGCAATCATGCCCGAGGAAGCTGCCGTTTTAGAAACGCGAAATGCCACAATTGCGGAAAGACTGGCCACATCAAGCCGGTGTGCCGCAGCAAGGGCCGGGACAACATCAATGATGTGGAGGCAAACTCCCCAGGTAGGCCGGCTGCCCCAGCCAGCAGAGAAAACCCACCAGGGCCCCTGGTAGAGACAATTGACAGGGTTAATAGCTTAAGCTCCAAGGTTAAGATCTGGGTCAAAATCCAGGGGGTGCCCTGCCACATGGAAGTGGATTCAGGGTCAGCAGTCTCCTTAATTTCACTAACCACCTATCAGGAGATCTGTCAGCAAGGCCAGGAACAAATCCCCCTGAAACAAACCCAGGTACACCTAGCTGATTTCCAGAAAACCCCCATTCCGCTGGAAGGGAGAGCCAAGGTTGTTGTGCAGTACAAGGGGTTCAAGGGTCCCTTAGAGGTTTTAGTTACGCCAGGGAACCGTACCAACTTGATAGGGCTAAACTGGTTCAGTCCACTAGGCATCGCCTTAACGGGGGTTAACACCATTCAAGCACCCAGCCTAGAAGCCGTTTGCGATAAGTACGCCGACGTCTTCGATGGCACTTTAGGAAAATATACGGGTCCCCCCATTTCCTTGCAGCTAAATCCAGCAATCCAACCAATTAAAATAAGAGCCAGGAGGGTACCTTTTGCCCTTAAAGAAAAAATTGAAAACGAACTGGATCGCCTTGTAGGACTAGGGGTGCTTGAGCCAACTGAGGGGGGAACCTGGGAAACCCCTATTGTCACCCCAATCAAACCTAATGGTGAAGTGAGAGTGTGCGCAGATTATAAGGCGACAGTCAACCTAGCCCTCAGCCCCCATGCTTACCCGGTGCCAGCGGTAAGGGACGTATTCGCTTCCATCCGCTCTGGCGCCATTTTCGCCAAGCTCGATCTCACGCAGGCGTATTTGCAACTGCCTGTCACGGATGACACCGCGGAGGCCCAGACAATTGTCACCCACCGCGGTGCCTTTAAAGTAAAGAGGCTCCAATTTGGCATATCGGCGGCCCCGGGTATATTCCAGGGTATCATGGAGAAAACCCTGAAAGGAATACCCGGGGTCTGCCCCTATTTCGACGATGTTCTCATCGCCGGAGATAACGAAGCAAATTTAGCTGACAGGCTGTCAGCTGTGCTGAGCCGGCTCAGAGAAGCCGGCCTCAAACTTAAGCGGGAAAAGTGCTCTATTGGAGTCACCTCCACTGAATTCCTAGGGTACAAAATAGATAGCCAGGGCATTCACCCCACCTCAGAAAAACTCCAGGCTATTCAAACCGCACCCAGCCCTAGGAATAAGCAAGAGCTTCAGTCCTTTTTAGGACTGTTAAACTTTTACCACGCCTTCATCCCCCATAAAGCCACTATTGCGGAGCCTCTGCATAGGCTCCTAGACAAAGGTACAACGTGGTCCTGGACCAAAGAACATGAGAATAGCTTCCAATCGTTAAAAAAGATTATCTGTCACAGTTCAACTGTCACCCTTTTCAGAGAGGACACCCCAATATGCATCGCTTGCGATGCATCTCCCTACGGAATCGGGGCTGTCTTAAGTCACCTATTCAAGGACGGTACACAAAGACCCATAGCCTTCTATTCACGCACTCTGACCAAAGCTGAAAGGAACTATGCTCAAATTGACAGGGAAGCCCTAGCGATAGTGTCAGGGGTCAAAAAATTTCATGATTACCTGTATGGAAGACCCTTTACTATATTTACGGATCACAAGCCCCTGCTAGGCATATTCACTTGGAATAAAACTACTCCACAAATTCTCTCTCCGAGAATTTTACGATGGTCCACATTCTTAGCAGCCTATTCCTATAAGCTAATACATAAACCAGGTAAAGAATTGGGACACGCTGACTGCCTCAGCAGACTACCCATACAAACCAGGGACTCAGACCCAGCCCCAGCCAGTCAAATTTTAGCAATCTCCCAACTTCCAGAATGCCCCTTGACTGCAAACATTATAGCTAGTAATTCAGCCAAAGATAAAATACTTACCAGAGTCCTCAAATGGGCCACAACAGGGTGGCCAGCTCAAAACCCACAACCCCAATTCCAGCCTTATTTTAACAGAAAAGATGAGATCTCAACACATAAAGGCTGTCTGCTGTGGGGAAATAGGGTCATCATTCCAGAGAAAAACATAGACCAAACATTACACATTTTACATGAAGGACACCCTGGGATTGTAAAAATGAAGGCAATGGCTAGAAGTTATGTGTGGTGGCCAGGCATAGATAAACAAATAGAAAAGTATATAGGTGGGTGTTATACCTGTCAAGAGACCAGAAACGAACCACCCCAGGCACCAATCCATAAATGGGAAACTACAAGGAACCCTTGGTCACGCATACATATAGATTTTGCAGGACCTATCCAGGGCCAAAGTTTCTTAATTGTAGTAGACAGCCATTCTAAATGGCTGGAAGTCACCCCCCTTAGAAAAACAACGTCCAAAGCCACTATTCAAGCCTTACGAAAAATATTCGCTACACACGGCCTACCTGACACCATAGTTTCAGACAACGGACCTCAATTCACCTCTCGTGAATTTCAGATGTTCGCTATGAAGAATTGTATTAGGCTGGTCACGTCGGCGCCGTTCCACCCATCGTCGAACGGGATGGCTGAAATTATGGTACGATCCACAAAAGAAGCTTTAAAAAAATTCGTTAAAGGGAACTGGCAGAGGCGTCTCAGCCAGTTTCTCTTAGCACAACACACAACTCCATGCGCTACAACCGGCAAATCACCGGCTGAATTAAGATGGGGGAGGAGGCTAATAACACGTCTCGACAGGCTGCACCCCGACACATACCCAGAAGAGAAACAGCACCCCCATCCCGCCCGCACACTTAACCCTGGTCAATTGATATGGGCACGATCCTACACAGACAAAAACAAATGGGTACAAGGGACAGTAATAAAACAAACAGGGCCCATCTCATACCTTATAGCGACGCAAGCACAGGGCAACATACGCCGCCATATTGACCAACTCAGACCCAGACAACCACCACATAATTCTGAGCAACCAACCAATGCCGAAAGACATCCTCCACCGGAAATGCTTCCGATCCCAACCCAGGAAGAGGAACACCAAAACGAAGGACCAGAACCAGACCACCCTCCAGCCCTTCGCCGCTCAACCAGAAATAGAAGACCACCCACCTACCTAAAAGACTATCAATGGGCAGGTTCCAACATCCAAGACGGAAGGAACGCACCAGGGGAGGGGTAAGGGGTGTGTTGTATATGTAAATAGTTCATTAATCAATGTGTATATATGTAAACAGTTCACTAATACTGCATTGACAAGTATAACGGAACAAAGCGCCTGACAGAAAACCACGCGGGAACTTTGACAGCTGTCAAAGTTCCCCGCACAGCGCAGGCGCCACCACTGACAGCTCGCGGCTGTCAAAACTCCGGACCATGAGGAAGCCTGAGCTGTCAAGCTTCCACCACACAGCGCAGGCGCAACCACTGACAGCTCGCGGCTGTCAAAACACTAGCCCATGCGGAAACCGGAGCTGTCAACAGAAGACGGCGCGGATTGGTCCCTGTTTGACACGGCGCCAAAACAAACACTGCTGATTGGTCCTCGCTACCAGCTGCCGGCTATAAAAGCCGGACAAGTTATTCAATGTTGCCTTGCTCTTAATAAACCTGTTGTTAACTAGCCTGTCGTCCCGAGTGGTCCTTAGGCTACTTCACAAAGAAATACAACAAGAATGCAGCTTGGTTAAAGAAGGTGGATAAGTATAAAAAAGCAGTTGAAATGAAAGAATTAGTAATAACAGCAGAAATGGTAGAGAAAAGAGCAAGGAAGATCAAGAATTGGTCAGCACCAGGTGAAAATCAACTGGTTGAAACATCTGACTGGTCTACACACACTTGTTGCCAAGCAGTTTAACAACATACTGCAAGGAGGTGAAATTGAAAAGTGGCTAACATCTGGCAAAATATACCTGATAATGAAGGTTTCCTGCCTAAGCAGGGGGTTGGACTAGATGACCTCCAAGTTCCCTTCCAACTACTACTACTACTACTACATCATCATCATCATCATCATCATCATCATCATCATCATCATTATTATTATTATTATTATTATTATTATTATTATTATTATTATTATTATTATTATTATTATTATTATTATTATTGAGCCTTGGTGGAGCAGATAAGAGCCTTGGTGGAGCAGTGGGCTAATGCCTCCTTAAGTAACACCAGCTGCCTGCAATTAGTGCAGGTTCGCATCCCACCAGGCTCAAGGTTGACTCAGCCTTCCATCCTTCTGAGGTAGGTAAAATGAGGACCCAGATTGTTGGGGGCAATAAGCTGACTTTGTAAAAATGCCGTTTGGGGGGGGGGGGAAGCCCTAATAAGCAGGCATATACATAGAATGAAGGCTACTGCTAAGCTTGTAAGCCGCCCTGAGTCTTCGGAGAAGGGCGGGATATAAATGGAATTAAAAAAATAAAAATTATTATTATTATTATTATTATTATTATTATTATTATTATTATTATTATTATTATTATTATTATTATTATTATTATTATTATTATTATTATTATTGATCCAGCAAAAGGGCAGCACCAGGCAACTATAGGCCAATTACCTGCTTACCAACAACTTTCAAATTGCTGACTAGTGTGGTAGCTGATGAAGTCCAATACATCTAATTGAAAAGAAGCTCTTTTCACCTGAGCAGAAAGGAATCCTTCCAAACAACAGAGGAACAAAAGATCAACTCCTAATTTACCAGATGATTTGGGAAAACTAAAAGAGAAGAAGACCAACCTGAATGTAGTATGGATTGACTACAAAAAGGGATTTGACATCCTGCCACATGTTTGGATAATCGAGTGTCTAGAAATAACATTAGTCAGTAGAAATATCTGCAGCTTTGTGCAAAGATCAGTGGCACAATGGAAAACAATATTGCTGGTCAATGGTGATAGATATCAAATTAATATCAAAAGAGGAATTTTACAAGGTGACTCACTATCATCACTACTGTTTGCCATTGCACTGATTCTTCTGTCAATACTGAAAAAGTTGCCCTATGATTATCGAACATCAAAAACATATGCCAGGCAATCTCACATCTTTTACATGGATGATCTGAAGCTGTATGGAAAAACACTATCTGAAATTGAATCACTACTCAACACTGTCCAAGGTATTTGCAATGGAGTTTGCACTGGACAAATGTATCGCCCTCACCATCAGTAGGGGAAAAATAGTGAGAGCTGAAGGATGCCCTACAGAAATAACATCAAGAGTCTAGATGAAGAAGATCACTACGAATACCTGAGCATACTTCAGACACAAGCACACTGAAGTCAAGAAGAAAGTTAATAATAGATCATCAGAAGAATGAACAAGATCTTAGAGTTCAAACTCACTGGTAGAAATACCATTAAGGCAATTAATACTTAGGCAATTCCAGTCATTAAATACACAGCTGGAATAGTAGACTGGACTAAAACTGAACTAAAACCTCTGGATAGGAAGAAGAGAAAAATAATGACATTGAATCATGCCCTTTATCAGCGTGGTAATGTTGACAGACTCTACTTACCAAGGAAAATAGGTGGGTGTGGAATGTTGCAAGTATACCAGACAGTTGAAGAAGAAGGAAGGACATTGGAAGAATATCTGAAGGACAGTGAAGAAGATACACTGAACCCAGTACACTAGGAAGGTTCACTGAGTACTGTGTAAACCAAACTGGCCTTCAAGAAAGACCAAATGAAAGATAGTTAAGAGACATGACAAGGCAAAGTATTACATTAAAAATAGGAGGCAAAGCAGATAACAAGACTTGGCAATGCCTCAGAGCGGGAAAATTGAAGACAGAGGGGCAAATTCTGGCTGCATAAGATGAAGCCTTAAGAACAAATGCATACAAAGCCAAAATTGAGAGGACAGCAACAGATAGTAAATGCAGGCCTGTGCAAAGAAGTTGAAGAAAAACTTAGTTGATCGCAACAGAAGATTACACAGACTGACTCTATACAACAGCATGACAAACTAGCAACAATGGTGCACTGGAATATCTGCAAAAAGTACCATTTGCATGCCAGCAAGAACTGGTGGCTCAACAAAACAATAGGAAATGAAAAAATTCAATGCCTAAAGTACAGATAGGCATTGGCTAGATAATATCTCAGACTTAACAACTCTGGATAAGAAAGGAAAAAATGTTTGGATAGTGCATGTTGCAGTGTCATGTGGTGCCTTTAATCTAATCCTTATATAGGCAACAGATCTGAATTTTGACAATCCTCTTATCCTCTGTGGCAACAGGTCCATACTCTTTTGGGGAGTTTTCCAACCCTCCCATTTTTAAGAGATTTCAATGAGTAAGGAAGAAAAGCAGAAATCAGATCCTCCACCTTTCATACTATATATCATTTTCCATGTCTGACATTCCTTTGATTTTAAAAACAGTTCATCAAAGTCCAGTTGAAGCAAATAATGCTCCAGCACCTTCTACTTTTCATCCCCATAGCTACCTGGTTCATTGTGATGACTTTAGAATACATCCTTAGGAAACACATTCTTTAAGAAGTGATCACAATGAAACAGCCTTCTAGATATGTCTGTCTGTCTATATCTATCTATCTATCTATCTATCTATCTATCTATCTATCTATCTATCTATCTATCTGCAGTTCATCAATCACAATTGTTTACCTGTTTTTGTTTTAAAGAATCAATGACTCATCATAAGTATTATTGATGTAGGGATAAATTCAATAAAATACCATAAAGGGATTTGCTGCGCAGTGCTACTGTCTTCTATTTCTATGGGAGTAATGGCTTATCTTCCATTTTGCTTGATGAGTTTTAGAACTAAGGTACAAGTAAACATTTCTATTTCAGCTTCTCTTCTCTATCATTGAGAATGACGGTGTTACATTCCACTCCTGGGTTAAGAACATTCAGTAAATGTGTGTATGATCATGGGGAGTGGAGGGAATCAGCTGACAATATCCCAATCCCATTCAATAAATTTTCCATGGGTTTTATTGTCCATTACAAATCTATGGCAAGGAAATTCAGAAAACCATAAAAATACAGTTTAGGTTTAGTAATAAAATGTAGGAGCCTAATTGTAATGGCAGTATTATGCTGGTATAACAAGTTTCCAAAATGATAAAGCAGATATGCTATTGGTTTTAAATGATTGCTGTTTCTTAGCAGTTCACCTTGAGGGCTTTATTTACCAAAACAAAATGGTTTTCTTCAAAAATATGTCCTTGAAAACTGAGAGACCTATTGCAGCTGAGTTCTTCACATTCACGCACTTAAATCTGTCTTCTCCAACCTGTTTTTCAGACAGTCATGGTGTTTCGTGTTGCAAAAATCCTGATCATCAACTGTATCTTCTTTTTTTTAGCCATTTGTCATTTATGACATGAATTCCTTAATGATGGGAGAAGACCAGATCAAGTGTAAACATTTGGGCCCCATGCAAGAGCAAAACAAAGAAGTGGCCATACGTATTTTCCAGCGCTGCCAGTTTCGCTCGGTGGAAGCTGTTCAGGAAATCACTGAATTTGCCAAAAGCATTCCAGGTTTTGTGAGTTTAGACCTCAATGACCAAGTAACTCTCCTGAAATATGGAGTGCATGAGATCATCTATACGCTCCTGGCCTCCATGATGAATAAAGATGGTGTTCTCATATCCAATGGACAAGGATTCATGACTCGGGAGTTCCTAAAGAGTCTGCGGAAACCTTTCTGTGACTTTATGGAGCCAAAATTTGAGTTTGCTGTCAAATTCAATGCACTGGAATTAGACGACAGTGACTTGGCAATATTTATAGCCGTCATTATTCTCAGTGGAGGTAAGTGTGAAAAAGTTTCATAGTTCTCCTTGATTTGCAAAGAATTTAGCCAGGGTGCATGACTTCTGAGCCCCCCAAGCACCCCATACTTAGTATCAGGAGTCCTAGGAGTTCTCACAGTCTAAATTTTTGGATCTGTATGCAGCTGCTCCGTATCCAGTGACTGCATATTAGCCAGTTGATTCATTTTAGACTCTGGACTAACTCTACTCATGCTGGTCACTGGATTGGATCCCCTTGGGAAGAAAGATACAAGAATCCTTGTGAAATAATCTTTGCTTGACCAATCAGATCTTTTGGAGCCCTGGTTTCTTTCTATACCCATTGATCGCCCTTCAATCTGAAACTCTGCTTGTCCTTCAGTTCTTGTTCTTTGGTCCCAGCAAACTGATTTGTCCCTTGTCTCCTGACTGCCTTCAGACTGCTGTCTCTGGGCAGCCCTGGCAGTTCAATCACAAAACTAAGGTCAGGAAAACTATCTTATACCAGAACAAACCATGGAACCCAATATTATTGGTTCTGTTTAATAGTTGTTTGTCAGCATCTGCAGCAGAAGTCTTGAGACTGAACATGGGGCCACCTATAAACAAGTGTCAGATGGAACTGTGTGTTTCTTTGTTATTCTTTACATCCCCAGTGTGACCTTACTGAGTTGAGTTGCTGCTGTTTGTCACCATAGGCATTGCTATGTTTTCCTTATACAGAACCAGACACCACCACCACCACTTTACATAATTTCATTTCTCTGACTGCTTCTTTCTCTCAACCACGTTTGAGAATTGCATGATTCAACAAGTGTCGGGATTAAAGGAGCTTAATTACTATTTGGCACTTTTCGCTTGGTACTGCAGCATTAAAACATGTTGTTAGTTAAACTAAAATCTCATTTAGCAAGAATATACACTGTAAGAATTTTTGAGAAAGATGTTGGGATAAGTGGATTCCTGAGTGGCTGTGTCTTCACCTTGATATGACAAATTCAAGAACCTACTCTAAATAATACAATTCAACAAAAGTAAATTGAACGCTTTGAGAAGTACAGTGTCTTGGAATGCAAGATTGTTAGGGGGGGGGAAATCACCTTCTATCTCAAGAAAATCCTTTGAGTTAGATGGTACTTTTTGATAATAAAGGTTAGAAAATGTCCTCCTGCTTGCTTTCCTCAAAACACTGAACACATAAGGAAAAAAGAAAGCTGTATACATCTCAAATATGGATGTTTCAAATATGAATACTTCTTAACCTTTTTTATTTTATTTTAACAGATATTTAGAAATGCAAGGGAGGGAAACAAGGATATAAAGATTTCTAGGTTGTAAAAAATTGAATAAGAATTTTCAAAGTAATATTAGTAATACCTTTAAAGATAATTCTAACTAGTATTAAAAGCAAATCAGAAATATTAGTTTATGAATTAAGAAATGTTATCCTTATTGTAAAAAAAGACAATTGTCACTGTTATCTAACTGCAACCCATCCTTCTTTTAATAATGCTAATACGTAGATAGATAGTTAAAACAGTTTTAAAGGTTGCCCTAGATAAGAGGAAATAGCTGCATTTCTGAACATGATGGCAAAACACTTCTGGTTGAACTTGATTGATATAGTACAATTTTGTATCCAAAAATTGACTCTGTGTGTGTGGGGGGGTGTTTACAATTAAAAAACAAGAGAAAATTCAAATCCATAAGCCAATACTATACACATTGAGTTCTGCTGAAAAGGAATCTCTGGAAATTAATTTCTTCAATAGGTGTGCTTAAATCCATATATTTTCAGTGCAAGTAGGGCTAAGGTATAAATTCACATCCTTTCCCGTTCTTCTTTCCACCTGGAAACTCTAGAATAGGATCTACTAGGACTCTAACTTAGCCTGGATGTGCAAAGTAGTAGTAGTAGACTTTATTGTCATTTTAACAATATACAGTACAGTACACAGTGAAACGAAACGTTTCCCCAGGACCAAGGTGCTACATCAGACGACACGAATCAAAAAAAGAACAGAACACAAACTACACATAACTCTAAACTAAAAACTTTAAAAAAAACTACAAATACAAGTACTTATAGTTCCAGTTTCTTCGTGTTGAGAATTCTAATGGCTTGTAGGAAGAAACTGTTACACAATCTGGATGTCCGAGCCCAAATGCTCCTGCACCTCTTTCCAGATGGCAAAAGAGTGAAGAGTGTGTATGAAGGGTGTGTGTAATCAGCCACAATGTTTCTGGCTTTACGGATGCAACGTGTGATGTAAATATCCATGACAGAGGGAAGAGCAACCCCGATGATCTTCTCTGCCATCCTCACTATTCGCTGTAGGGTTTTGCGATCTGAAACGGTGCAGTTTCCAAACCAGGCAGTAATGCAACTGCTCAGGGTGCTCTCACGTCCAATCCTTGTTAGAGATATTCCAAGCTTTTATTGATCTCTGTGAAGTTTTGGTGCAGCTGTAACTTGTGGTAAAATTTACCAAGTGGTTTTTGCAAACTGGACTGAATTAACTAGTAGACATTTCTAGCAAGGCGTCATTTAGTGCCTGTGAGATTCTTGCATGAGAAAAATTTTCCCTAATTGATTGATTATATGCCATCAAGTTGATGTCAACTCTTAGCTCTTCCAGCAGCAACCCCTATCATCTCTGTACGTAACTGAATCTATCCACTTTGCTACTCATCGTCCTCTTTTCTTTCCTTCTACCTTTCCCAATATTAAAGCCATCTCCAGAGTGCTAGGTCTTTGCATGTCTCCAAAGTAGAGTAATTTGAGTCTAGTAGTTTGGGTCTTAAGTGGGAACTCTGGGTTGATTTGTTCAATGGTTTGTTTTCTTGGATGTCCACAGTATTCTCAGGAGGAGTTTTTTTTAGATCTTGGAATTTTTTTATCCCACACTTAATTAGATGAACACACCTAATTCTCTTCCTTACTCTTATTTTCTCACAATAACAAACCTGTAAAGTGGATTGGGCTGAGAGAGTGTGACTGGCCCAATGTCACCCAGCTGCCTTTCATGCCTAAAGTGGGACTAGAACTCACATCCTCCTGCTTTCTAGCTGGGTGCCTTAACCACTGGACCAAACTGGAGTCTTTTCCAACACCAAAAGCATCAATACTCTTCCTATTTTGTTTCTTTGGTGTTTTTGTATAAATATTTAATCCTTAAAATAGCAACAAATTTGGCAACAAATTTACAATCAGATCAATTGTAAATTAAATTTTCAGAAGGATTTAATATACCCAGAATAAAGCTCCCACAAAATGGACAGTACAAGCTGCTGTTTTTACCAGTCTTTTAAATCTTCTTCAGGCATAATCCAACAGAAAGTACATTCAAGATATTACATATTCCCAATAATTGTGCCTGAAGTTGTACAGATTAAAGGCTATCAAGTAATAACTCCACTGCGGCTTGAATAATTGAAACTATTGACAAATGTACAGTCTAGGAATAAATGATTTTGAAGATGAGCATTAAGTCGTAGTTTCCTTCGTAGTTTGATCCAGTTTTAATTCTGCTACCAGAATTCTGCCCAAAATGGCCTTTCCTGTGAGACAAGAGGAATGAGATAATCCTTGCCAGTTTCATTTCACTGAAGCTTCATCACCACCTTCCCGGTTGCTCTGGGAATTTCAGGGGAAATTTACAGTAGGAGAGAGGGGATCAGAGAAGATTGCCTCCCCCCTTTCCACTGGAGGATTCCCATACTACATTAACAGTCTCCTGTAGAAAAAAAAGCCATCTGCTAAATACTTCTGTTGGATCCAATCTAGTTGAAAATGCATTTTTTCAGGGCTTGAGCTATTTTATCAGTATAGGAATTGCTGCCTTACAGACTGAGAAAGACAAACTCTCATTAAAAAGGACAAGCCAGTCAACAATTTTGAGGGCTTCTCCACCTATTAAGGATCTTTTTATATAACTTGTAAGATATGTGCAGCCAGTGCTAGTTTCTTTGGATTTAAAACCTGATTCTGTACTCATTAAAATCAGGCACGCAACTGCTGAGTCACACTGACATTATGATAAGAGTTCCCAGCCAAATGCTTATTCTTGTTCTAAATGAGCTTCAGTAGCAATTGCTCTTAAGAGATAAGAATACACAGGAATTTTGCAAGTGTACATAGAACATAAAATAATTGTTATGAACATTTTGTAAGTGAATGATTAACAGAAAGTAAGGTTCTCTTTGAGAATGTTGAAGAATAAAATAGACTTCCACATTGGATAAAAGCCTATCTCTAAATATGGTCATCTACTTTGGGAACATTGTTTCAGCTTTATATTTTACATAATTATCAATCTTTCAAAAATAACTTTGATATTATTGATATTACAGTAGCAGTATTCTTAAAGTTTGTCTGTAGTTAACTAAACTGCAGTTTAATTTTAAAGTAAAAGAACTGTAGAAGTTGGTTTTTATCTTTTCTGTTTAACGTTTCCTAAAAGGAGAATCCATGACTATTTGGGAAGACAGGCATGTGTGCCACCCTATGTTAGGACTTCGTCCTAAAGTCTATCTGGAATTTATCTTTAAATGTGTTGAAGGGTCCAACTATTCAAATTCCAATTAGGCTTCATAATTTTTTTAAAATGCTTCAGCATCATAAGCTTGGCCTTGATTTGAGGGTACTTTAAGAGGGAAGATTCTTGGAGAAAGCATTATGTAGGTTTTCTGTTGTTGTTTTTTGCGGTGAGGGGGGTCTTTATTTATTTATTTTTATTTTTAATCCCATTTATATCCTGCCCTTCTCCGAAGACTCAGGGCAGCTTACAATCTAAAACACAAATCAATGTGCTTAGCAATAGCCTTCATTCTATGTATATGCCTGCTTATTAGGGCTTTCCCCCCCCAAACGGCATTTTTACAAAGTCAGCTTATTGCCCCCAACAATCTGGGTCCTCATTTTACCTACCTCGGAAGGATGGAAGGCTGAGTCGACCTTGAGCCTGGTGGGACTCGAACCTGCACTAATTGCAGGCAGCTGGTGTTACTTAAGGAGGCATTAGCCCACTGCTCCACCAAGGCTCTTAATGCTCCACCAAGGCTCTTAAATCATGATAAACAAGCAAAACAGTTTATCATGATAAACAAGCAAAACAGTGAGAAAATAGATAAGAGCCTCAAATCAAAGAAGATATCTGGATCTCTTGATAAATTCCTGAAACAAAAATTATGTCTGACAAAAATATCCTTTTTTATTGTAGAAAGGATCTGTACAATTCAGTCTGTTTTTGTATTTGCTTGGGTTGCAAGGAAGTTACTTTTAGACAAGTTGAATATTACTATATTGTTAACAACATTAAAGACTATTAGTGAAGCAAGCAAGGGATTTTCTAGATCAGTGGTGGCAAGCCTATGGCACGCGTGCCAGAGGCGGCACTCAGAGCCCTCTCTGTGGGCACATGCGCTGTTGCCCCAGCCCCACCTCCCTCCGCAGCCCACTCCTCACCAGCAGCCCCCCCAGAGGAGAGTCGCCCCTGAGCGGGGGCCCGTGCAGAGCAGCGCAGCCAAGGAAATGGCAGCTGGGCAGCAGGGACAAGACTCTGCCCTCGTGCTCCATCGCATGCAGTTGATGCTGCGGGGTGTGGGTGGAGGGCGTGGCTGCTATGGTGCTGCTGGGATGCCTGGGTGATCTGCAGGCTGTAGAGGCGGTGAATAGCCCTGAGGGGGGGCGGGGTTAGGGGCAGAGCGGGCCGGATGGGGGGCAGGGCAGGGGGCGGGGTGCAGCCAGGGCCGGTTTTTGGGCACTTGGTCTCTAAAAGTTTTGCCATCACTATTCTAGGTTTTCAAAAACAGTGGGAAAAGATGCTGCAGACTTTACATTTGCTTAAAATTTATGTTTATGCACAATGAGTCCTACCCAGATGTTTTAGGATTTGCAGATTATCAGAATACTATTAAAATCTATGTGATTTCCCCAAAACCAGACAAGTAACATTTTTTAAAAATATTAACTGCCACATCTCTAAAAATGTTTACGCACACATATCCTCCATACATAGCAGACAGCTCTAAAAGTTTTGAATAAATGACCTTGAGTGTCACATGAGTAGGCTTCTGTTTGTGCAATATTACATGAACAAAGTTTGTCTCTCATTTCTTTTTTCCTTTTTTTCCTGAAAAAAAAACTGTTTTGCTTTTCCAAGCTTCTTGAGCAAATTTGGAACTGGAAGGAAGGGGAAGTCTGTTCTAACTGCAGAACCTCTTTTGCTGGAAGAAAGGCATCATAGGATATAATTCTTAAAATAATGTAAACCCAGTACGTCAACTCTTTTTGACACAGCTTTTCTGTGGGTCCTTTTTTACACTCTAGTGTTATTCCTTCCTCATTTTTTTAAAGTAGAATATTAGTATTGCTTATTTTTTTAACTAACTTATGGATTGGGTTTAGAATTTTGTAGTGGTAGCGATAACCTTATGATTTCTGAAAAAAAATAAAGCATTTGAGAAAAATGGTTCTATGTTCTTGTTATGTAAATAGGGGGGTTATAAAATTTCCTATAACATTAGGTCTAGTTAGTCAGTGTGAATTATAATGTAAAAACCCAAGTTATGAAAGTACTATCGGGTAATTCAGTTCCAGTTTATATGGAATGCTGCCTCTTTTTGACATCTAGGGTAAATAAGTCGTTTTGTGGTTTATATAATCAGGTTGTAAATCCTTACAAGAACTAGTTCAGCCTACATGAACTCCTTTAAACAGACACAGAGCTGATTTCTTGCTTTCTCGTCTGTTATTGTTTTAACTTCCTTCGCTTAACACCATACAATTTCTATGACCTTGAATAAAATCAAATTCCAGTGACAAAACTGAGAACTTAAACCTGGCAATGTAATCAACAGCTTTATTTAAATAACTTAATAGCAGTCAATTTGGGCCTCTGGAGTTTGAGCTGCAGGCTTAATTGATCAAGGAAGTTACCCTTTCGGGTATAAGAATTGTTCTATAAAAACTGCAGGAATGGCCACCATGAAATATCTGGTATTTATAAGCCAAACCTGGGAAATGACATTGAGATTTTTGTTAGGTATCCAAAGACTTGCACAACTCCTAAAGTCATCCTTTGTTGATTTCGGTCTTCTTCCCTTTATTCTTTGACGATGCAGGAACTTTGTCATGTGAGGGTGTCATTTGCTCTGTTCCCTCCTGTGTCAGGCTGTAAATCCTAGACAACAACAGATCAATCTCCTTTTGTTGGCGTTGTGTGACTTGCATCATCATTATCATTGTCCCCATGAGCATTCTGAATGGGACAAATGGAAATTTCTTGCAGCACAGCTGGAGGGCACTAGATTAGTGAAAGCTGTACAGTACACCTTATCCAAACGCATCTGAGCCTGTACCCGATGCCCTCATACCATGACAAGATGACACCCAGCTTGTCCACTTACTTGAATGACTTAGCAATTGTTTTACTTATTAACTTTTGCCTTGCAGCATGAAGCCGGTGGACTCTGGCTATTAAGATGTGGTTTCACATTGCCAAGTGAGTTTAGGAGATTATATATTATCAAGAGAGGCAGCAATGGTCACTTGCAGATGTTGTCAAAATAGGAACATTGTGCACAATTATTAGCAACATTTGGCTGCATTTTCATCCCTTTTGCTTGTAGAATTGTAGAGTTTCTCCATTTGTCCAAAAGTTCAACTTAAAGACAGGATTACAATTAAGCTGTGGACCTGGTGTCTACCTGGTGGAGAGATAGCTGAATGTTGTCAACAACTACCTGTTAAATAAAAATCATAAACAAATGGCAAGAAAAATACAGTGGAAACAGAGGTACAGGTAAAAATGTGTGTGAAGGGAGAATCACTAATGAACTGAGACTAGAAAATATCTCTGACCCTAAAAAGCAGATTTTTGTGGCAGTCAAAAACTTAGAGTAATTCCAGTTCAGGTATTTCCTCAGTGCTAGAACTGCAGCAGACCCCTTTATCGTTCAGCTATACCGATGGCCATGTAGCTACATACATTTTAAAACAAATGGTTTTATTTACTTCTAGATCGCCCTGGATTACTGAATGTGAAGCCTATTGAAGATATTCAAGATAGTTTGCTGCAATCACTAGAACTCCAGTTAAAGCTGAATCACCCAGAATCATCACAGCTGTTTGCAAAACTGTTGCAGAAAATGACAGACCTCAGACAGATTGTAACAGAACATGTGCAGCTGTTGCAAATTATAAAGAAGACGGAGACAGATATGAGCCTTCATCCACTCCTACAAGAAATTTACAAGGATTTGTATTAAGGGTCATCAGATTTCTAATTCATTTACATAAGTACGTTCATCAAATTGCACTATTTCTTTAAGAGGGAAAATATTACATACCTAAGAAATTACTGTGAAAAAAAAACATTTAAAAAGAGACAGAGCTTTACTATTATAGATCTATTTTATGCATATTGTTTATAAAGATACATTTACAATTTGCTTTTAATATTAAAATGTCTATATCATCAAAATGTTGACTGTATTTACCAGATTCTTTTTTTTCCTGACTTGTTTGATATAATAGCACTGCTTTTTCAACCTTAAAAACAACATTGGAGGAAAAGTATAGATCAGCTTCACTGCAAAGAAGAGTAATTTCCCCCTTGAGGGAAGTTTTCTGGATCTTGATGTGGTTGTGAATCAAAACAATTATACAGGTCACTGCGTTGTTTTAGAGTGCTCAAATTACATATATCTAACTTTTAAATAAGTTTTTTCAGAAAGGGGCAAAAAGGCCCCAATTTTAAAACTATAATTAGCGGGCGGGGGGGGGGGGGTTCTTAAAACATTCTTGACATTTAGCTGGGGTTTGAAAGAGACTGCCGGAAGAATGAATATTTATGATTTACATTTATATTAAATAATATATGTACATTTCAAGGTGCTTAGGATACATCATCCAAAATTAGTTTTATGGTGGGTTTTTTTAATGCTTCGTTTATATTGTATGCTGATTTCAAATGTGAGCTGCACAGCCTTTCTCTGCTGCCTCTAGCGGTAATTTGGCACAGGACCAGAAAATCGGATTTGCCCTGAGATGTAAAACACTCCCTCTGTGTGTGTGTGTGTGTGTGTTGGAGGTGGTGGCAACAGCAGGCTCTTTTGATCTTGGCAAAGCTGGCAGTGAGATCCCTCATGTGATTGCCCTCAAGCAAGCCAAACCGTTGCAAAGCAACAGGGCAGACTTTATGGGACTGCTGTTTGGATTAGTATTTATAGGGCAGCAAGTTGGAACAAGATAGCATTCATCACCTGAGAAAGGAAATTGTTATTCACTGGAAATGCTTGGTGACTTTGGGAAGTCCACTGGTGTCCCTGTTCAGGCAGATTGTGCATCTGTCCTGCTTTTGGCATGCCGGGAGTTTGGGAGCTGAGCCAAAATGGAAATGTAGAAAGCATCCTTTCCCCTCTTCCCCCCCCCCCGCCCTCTCTCCAAGTAAATATGCTGCTAATGCTAAAGATTAAGACTGGCGTAAACGGCCTGAAAATTACACCATTGCAGGCAAAGTACCGATCACCATGATCTAAATACTATGGCTCAGGGAAATTCTCCATAGTGAGAGTGAATTAAATCGGAGGTAGATAAACAAGTGGCAGTTCAGATATTGCTGAATTAGAGCTTCCAGTCTCCCAAGGCCAGTTGGTGAGGGATGCCTTGGTGGAGCAGTGGGCTAATGCCTCCTTAAGTAACACCAGCTGCCTGCAATCAGTGCAGGTTCGCATCCCACCAGGCTCAAGGTTGACTCAGCCTTCCATCCTTCCGAGGTAGGTAAAATGAGGACCCAGACTGTTGGGGGCAATTAAGCTGACTTTGTAATAATGCCGCTTGGGGTGTGTGTGAAAGCCCTAATAAGCAGGCATATACATAGAATGAAGGCTACTGCTAAACTTGTAAGCCGCCCTGAGTCTTCGGAGAAGGGCGGGATATAAATGGAATTAAAAAAAAATTAAAAAAAATGCTAGGAGTGATAGCATAGCAACGTCTGAATGAAGTAAGTTACCCATCCTTGCTATAAACTCTGAATAAACCAATAGCCTTAATCAGGTTTTTGAACCCACTGTGGATCTTCAAATCTTCTCTCTAAAATTCTCTAAGGAGAATAGTTGGAAATAACAAGGAAGTACCATTACAGGTCACAGGGAGTTAGCCTATCAGTAGCCATGCTTCTAAAGAGGGTTGAACTTGCTAATCTCTGCCTTGAACACAATTGTGGTTCCCTCCAGAAGGATATAGCTATCGATTGGTGCTCCTAGAATGATACTGCCAGGTATCAAACGTAAGAGTCTTATACATTGAAACCTCTGATTTGCTTCCCACACAATGAACAAAACCATACCAGGAGATATGGAGAAGTGTACACTGGTGAATCAAACCAATAGGACTGCATATCTAAAGCAATTCGAAAGTGAACTGTATTTATTATCAAAACTGAAAAGGAGAGTCATTCACTACACCCTGATTCCCCATGGTTTATATATTGTATATTTAATCAAGGTGTAAAGCTTGAACATAAAGTGGGTTCTTAAATCTTGCAACTTGTGACATGCTGCTAGATAGAATTGGCTAACACTAATTCCATTCTAATGAGTTGGTTTGGCAGGATATTTATTCTATGTTGAAATGTGTATTCAATACTTGGCAAATAGTAAATTAGGATTCTAGAATACCTGCAAAGGAGATTTGATGACATTGATTTCCAGCTGTTTCTCACTTCTGCTTTCTATGAATGATTTACAAGTGGGAAGCACAATATTTAAGAATTTAATGAGAGCTTCTAGATTAAGTCAGAGTAGCAATCTAATCTGCCTCAAATAAAATGCCATTTTTAATTTCCTTACTGAAAATAAGGAAATTACCTATTTCAGATTTTGATTTCAACTGGTGCTAGTAGCTTGAGAAAAATTGAAAATGTAAAGTGATAAATAAAATTAATATTATAGCTTAGATATATTACATTTTTCATATTAAAATTGGTTTTTCTTGCAAAAATGGTGTTCCGGAATCTAGGCATTTGTCTGTTTAAAAGTGATAAGCAGAATTATGAATGAGCTACAAGAATATATAACTTTTTTAGCATGTATCAGGGTTTGAAATAAGAAAAAAGATTTTCACCATGGGTTCTGTACTTAATTAGACCATTCAGCCACTTCAGGGAAAAACCGTTTTTCTAAAGTCCTAGTATTTTCTCATGTGAATTATAATTATAATTTTGGTTTGAGTTTAAATATATTCTGCTTCTATGGGATTTTATTTATTAAAAAAAAGCTTGCTCATGTCAATTTATGTAGGCTGTGTTATTTTCAGAACCTCGAGGGCTTTGGCGAAAATATTCCAAATCATAAATCACTGACTGCTTTTTGAAAATATAACTATAACCCAAAACATTTGTTAACTTGAAATTAACATGTGTGTTCTTTTCTTTTCTGTTTTCTTTCCTTTTTTCTGAATGCAGGTATATATTGTAAAACAAGTAAGAAGAATTATTTTTCCAATTTGTATTATCATGTTCTTTTTTAGAATAGTTGTTACATAAATGGGAAAGATTTTGATTGGGCAATTCAGTTCAGTTCAATTCATATATATATAAATCTTAAAGTCTAAGACAAAGTTAAAATACATTTATAAAACAACCTAACTAACGTATATAAGTAAGGTCCAAGATGCAGTCTGTATCAAATTATAGTATGCACATCAAAATTAGTGTCGTGGGCAATATGTTCCCTCCCTCATTTGAATACACACGTGCATGCACAAACATACATAGCCATAAACTTCTGGCATATGCAGATTTTTAGGACTATCGGAGTCTGTTTTCAAGAGACCGCAATGTTTGGCTGTGACGCTTCCTGCTTTATTTTGTGGGGCTGCTGGCAAGCAACTCCCCTCACCCAGAGAATTAGGACTATCATAAACCACTGAAGATACCAGTTGTGTTTGTTGAATACTAATGGATATACAGTAGTTTGTTTAAAATTAATTTATTGTCTTCAGATGCTAAAAATTCAGTAGCATATTTCAGAAAGAAAGGCAGTCTTTAATTTCACCACTGTAATACATTGAAAACTTTGTAGAATTTTCACTCTTTATTATTTTTAGTAAATATAATTCATATTACTAGATCTATTAGTCACTGCTGATCACAGATTGAATCCATGAATGGTAATGAACTAAATTTGTAAACCTAAAACAGAGGTCCCCAACCCCCAGTCGGCAGCCCAGTACCAGGCCGCAGCCTCTTGGGAACCGGCCCACGCAAGTGGCGGGTGAGCACAGGAAGCTCCATTTGTCTAAGTGGCGGGCACGTGCATGAAATTGTCCCCTCTCCACCCTGCCACCACTACCGCTGTAGATCCGCAGAGCCAGAAAGGTTGAGGACAGCTGACCTAAAACAGTTAAGGGAGTTTCAGATAAAACTGAAAAGGACTGAAGTATCTCCAGTTCACAACTTTGAAAATATTTTAACAATTGGTTAAAAAGTTGTCTCCTGTATAATAGGTAACCTTTTCAGAGAACAGTATTTGTTTTTATATAGCAGTGGCAGTCGTAGCACTACTCACTTCTAGGATACTAAAACAAAGTGATAAATTGTGATTGAAACTATTCTTGCAGAGAGCATGCCTGTAATCACCGGAGCCACCTTTCACCACCCTTGCAGTCTGCCAATCTATTGAAGGCTAGACAAGCTACATGTTATGGGAGCTGAAGTTCAACACATCTGGAAAATACTCATTGGATGGAAGGTTGAGAAATCTCTCCTTAACCGTTATGGAATAAGAACTGTTGAGGGGGATTTGGTAGTGAAACAGCAAAGATTGAATTACAATTTCTCACCTCTAGTCCATACTTTCTATTCCATAAGATTTGATGTAAGGGCCCTGAAAACTAAAGGTAAAGGTAAAGGTTCCCCCGCACATGCGTGCTAGTCATTTCCAACTCTAGGGGCTGGTGCTCATCTCTGCTTCAAAGCCAAAGAGCCAGCACTTGTCTGAGGACGTCTCCATGGTCATGTGGCCGGCATAACTAGATGTCAAAGGCGCACGAAACGCCGTTACCTTCCCACCGTAGTGGTCCCTATTTTTCTACTTGTATTTTTATGTGCTTTCAAACTGCTAGGTTGGCAGAAGCTGGGACAAGTAACAGGCGCTCAGTCTGTTACGCGGCACTCGGGATTCAACCCGCTGAACTGCCGACCTTCTGATCAACAAGCTCAGCGTCCTAACCCACTGAGCCACCGTGTCCCTGAAAACTAAAATGCTTTAAAAGCACAAAATCAAAGTATGCAGATGTCATCACAAAGTAACTATATACTCCTTATAGTCACTGGGCTGTGGACCTATGTAAAGGGCATACATATAATATTCTGCATTGATAAAGTAGGCAAACACACAACAGCTAAAATAAAACTCTTGCTAAATCTTGCTCTCAGGCTACACAAGTATTTTAATAGCTACTGTCCAGATTTAACATATCCGAATATAATGTGCCTTGTGTGCAAAAGCATGACAAAACCATTTCACTGAGAAATTGTTCTCTTCATAATCACAACACCCTACAGTAAAAACAGTGAAATATAGGGTTCAGCCAGTGGTGGGATTCAAATATGTGAACAACCAGTTCTCTGTGTAGATGCCACTTCAGGAATCCATTCTGGGCCTGGACAAGAAAAAATTAGCTACTGGTTCTGCCAAACTGGTACAAACTGGCTGAACCCCACCACTGGGTTCAGCAATTGCTGAACTACAGCTGACAGCACTCAGGACCATAACCAATGATGACAGATGATGGGAGTTGTAATTCTGTAATATCTGGTAGGCTGCAAGTTCTCCAATCTTGATCTACATGATATAATCCTCAATCAATACTCAAAAGCAGTGTTCCTCAACCTTGGCAACTTTTACGCTGTATGGACTTCCTTATATCACACTGGCTGGGGAATTCTGGTAACTCAAGTCCACACATCTTAAACAATTAACCAGTGGAACAAACTGCCTCCAGAAGCTGTGAATGCTCCAATGCTGGAAGTTTTTAAGAAGAGCCTGGACAACCATTTGTCTGAAATAGTATAGGTTTTCCTGCCTGAGCAGGGGGTTGGACTAGAAGACCTCCAAGGTCCCTTTCAACATCATCATCATCATCATCATCATCATCATTATTATTATTATTATTATTATTATTATTATTATTATTATTATTATTATTATTCATCGCACAGTCAGCCAGATGTTCAGACTGGATTTGGCATTTTTGTCTACCTATCGAGTTTGATGGTATTATAGATATTGTTGCAGGATGGAAGCAGTTCCTAGTGAGGCCGCCTTTTGCAATTGACTAATGGGGAATTTGTCAATGCCAATGGTGTTCAAGTATTATTATTGTTGTTGTTGTTGTTGTCAAGGTTGTGAATCACTGCTCAAAGCAAATGAAGTGGGTTTGAGTACACAAGATAGAACAGAAACTACATGAAAACTAACTGAATGTGCTATATGAAAAGCCTTCCACGCAGGATGAGAAATTCCAAAATTTTGGACTTAACTGTCTTGTGAATCATATGACTCTTGTAGTATAACAATTAGGATCTTTGTGCCCATTCCAATACAATTAACATTAAACAAATAAAAATGGGAATAGAATATGGTGGGAGGGGGGGGAAGGGAAACGAAATATAAGCACATTGTGAACTGACTTACTTTTTTAAAATCCCACTTGCATACACTTTGGATAGCAGTAAAAACTGAACAATCATTTCACAGATAAGCCAACTGACAAGTTTATGAATTTATTTTGCTACCTGAAGTGGAATAGCAAATGGCGTTTCCTCCTAAGTGTTGAATAATTAAGATTTTACTACTTTTTTATGACATTCAGATAACTCATCTGATGCACGCCCTCCTTTTTATCTCACTTACTCTACAACTCCAAAATGAAGCTCTATCACTGTAATTTTTTTCAAAATTTGTTGCTTTTCATGGATGCGGGACTATCAAAGCAGATAAATGCATACAGGGCACACCTCAGGGCACAGTTAAAAGGATTAAGATGGCAGCACTGCTTCAATCACCATTTTGGCTGCTATCATGGCTTTTTGACTGTACTCTGCAGACACCCTTGAATTATTGCAAAACTAAGATAAAGACCTGGGAATTCTCTTACACCACAACTGAGGTTTTCACAAGGAGGCTACCCAACCCATCCATCCTCAATGCCTCTTCATGCCTATTAAGATTTCCAGATTTTAGCAATAAATCTGGGATTGAGCCAAACTGGAAAATACTTCACGGAAAAGGTACAGATGTGGCCTTTCTACTTCAGAGAGAAAGGAAAGGGGCACCAGGTAATTCTTCAAACAAGATGCAGAGCAAGTCAAATGTAAATAAAAAAGGATATTTTTGATTCAGGTCAAATGGAAGTTAATCCTGCAGAATCTCAATTAAGTCTCAATTAAAAAAGATTGTGTTACTAACCTAAAAACTGCAGTGATTCACTTAAGATCTGTGACAAGAAAGGTCATAAAATAAAGCAAAACTCACAACAAATGTCTTGCTATTTTGGGTTGAATTGTAGTCATAAGTTGAAGGCTATCTGTATTTCTAAAAGCCCCAATAAACAGTTCATCGGGTAAACACAGTACATATGAAGTCAGTAAAAAAAAATCTCTAAGTGTAGCTAGTAAACAGTCTAATCTATTGAAATACAAACTTTTAATTTTGGCTATAGCTCTTCCCATCCTCTATATAAAATATGACATATGTTTGAATATGAACAAATCATCCAACTGGACAGACTCCAACACTGGGCGCTATCTAACAAAATGAAATTCAATGGTGAAAAAAGTAAGGTTCTACATTTAGGCAGGAAAAATCAAATGCACAGGTATAGTATAGGTGATAAAAGGTAAAGGTTCCCCTGCACATGCGTGCTAGTCATTTCCAACTCTAAGGGCCAGTGCTCATCTCCGTTTCAAAGCTGAAGAGCCAGCGCTTGTCCGAGGATTTCTCCGTGGTCATGTGGCCGGCATGACTAGAGGCTAAAACATATAGGGAACGGTTGCTGGAATTAGGTATGTGTAGTTTAACGAAGAGAAGGGTGAGGGGGTGACATGATAGCAGCGTTCCAATATCTCAGGGGCTGCCACAAAGAAGAGGGAGTCAAGCTATTCTCCAAAGCACCTGAAAGGAGGACAAGAAGCAACGGATGGAAAATAGTCAAGGAGAGAAGCAACCTAGAACTAAGGAAAAACTTCCTGACAGAACAATTAACCAGTGGAATAACCTGCCTCCAGAAGTGGTGAATGCTCCAACACTGGAAGTTTTTAAGAGGAGACTGGACAGCCATTTGCCTGAAATGGTATAGGGTTCCTGCCTGAGCAGGGGGTTAGACTAGATGACCTCCAAGATCCCTTCCAACATCATCATCATCATCATCATCATCATCATCATTATTATTATTATTATTATTATTATTATTATTATTATTATTATTATTATTATTACTTTTGGGTCAAAAAGGAGGGCTGATTTTTTTCAAAATCTAAAACAGGATCCCCCAAATTCATTATCTTGAGGTCTTCCAAAGGTTTCGTGCAGTGCTTTTTTTGTAAAAGAAAAAGGTGCCGGAACTCACACATGTCATACAACTTGCCTTGCCTACCCTACAAGGTTCTATCCAAAAAAGGTGCCGGAACTCCGTTCTGAGCGTTCTATGAGAAAAAAGCCCTGGTTTTGTGTAAACAGAGAATAGGACAACATAGGTTATCCTTTATCCTGGGTGTAGGTGCTCCAAAAGACATGTTCTGCCTTAATGTTTATCTGTATGTTTCAAATGATGTTGTCCCAATTGGAATTCATCACAACTACAACATTCCAGACCCATATACTAGATGCCAAAATTTTACAGATTTTATACACTTTCATTTTTATAGTAATTTTATTAAAAAGTACAATTGACAACAATACCTGGACTGTAAACTTTCAAATGACCACTAGCTGGAAACAAAGAAATACAGAAAACTGTAGCCCATTGTTGCCATCTAGTGATTGCCTTGATTTTTTGCAGCCCAGATAGTGAATTTGTATTCTTGTGACCTGTGTGCTATGATAATACTCTCTAAGTAATCTATATCAGTAAAGTGTTTGAAAGGCTAAACTCCACCTCCATTCCAAATATGGAAGACTAGCCCAGAAAAATCTCACCTTCAAACCCTCCATTTATCACTAGTTACTGAGTGACCTGGATGAAGCATCCTATTTCATATCAGCCTCCTCCCAGCATAGGTACAAGGACAGGAAAAAGTCATGCATGCAGTCTTGCTTTCCTTAGAGGAAAGGTGAGCTAGTTAGATAAATGATGGTGCCCCGAAACTGAATATTATATTATTTATTTATCATACTGCACTTACATTCATCTGGCTTAATGTAAAGGTAGCTTCTTTTAGAGGAGAGTTAGATAGATTACAGACATTTAAAAGAAGGAGAAGGCATAAGAACATATGTGGAGTTTGAGGTTTTAAAGGCCTTGTTTTCATGTTAATGGGCCATTTTTCATACCCTTGTGTGGCAACGCTGAACATTTTGGCTCATTTCATAGAACATGGTTACCCAAGAGATCTCTCGAGCTCAGTGGAAATTTCAAGGAAAAAAAAGGGCATTCTCCAGAGACAGGGGAGGGAAGGTGAAGCAGGAGCCTCATTGGCTCTTGCAATGGGAAGAGCTGGCAATGTACTGGAGTATCTTGTCCTTCGTGCAGCAAAAATGATTAAACCCGTTCTGTTGTGTCAGCGTATCCTCAGTTTGTTAGTGTTAAATCTCAGCTGGCCATTGCTTGCCAGAAAGAGTGAAGGAAGCCTGCCAAACAGGCTTAACAAAAATGCAGCCTTAAATATAACAAATGAGGCTGCATTTTGCTGTGGAAATATTTCCTGAAAGATTAAAAAAAAAAGATGTGGACAAGCCAAACGGCCATGTACTTAAGGGAAGGGAAACAGGAGCTGATGAGGAAAAATCAAGAGAGTCCATTCATCTGAAAGCCTGCTTAGATAATATGGAGCTCCAATTATTTTGATTAGCCTCCCAGCTAATTTAAGGCAGGGAACATAACCCATACTTTGGCCTCCTATTTTCCTCATAACAACAACCCTGTGAGGGGTTGAGAGCAAGTGATGGCCTAAAGTCACCTGATCAGCTTTTATGCCTGAGAGAGAACTAGGACTCTCTCTCTCTCTCTCTCTCTCTCTCTCTCTCTCTCTCTCTCTCTCTCTCTCTCTCTCTCTCTCACACACACACACACACACACACACACACAGAGAGAGAGAGAGAGAGGTTTCTTAGGCTAGCACCTTCATCACTAACCCAAATCCCAAGTGATGGATGGGGGTAAATTCCAAAATTGATGTGAGGCCTTTACTTACCATTGGTCTAGTGCCTAGGGCTGCCTATATTTCAGAATAATTTGGAAGGAGTGCCTCAGAGCTCACTCATGACCAGCACCTCTCCGCTTGTCTCTAGTGCCCTGCCAGAGCCTGGAGGAAAAGGGCTGCAGCTGCTTGGAGAGCTGTTTTAACTCTACCAAACTGAATGCTTATACCAGCTGTCTTGCAGAAGCCTGGAGAAAGAAGGGCTCTGATGAGTAACAGAGGGATGCTGTACTTGTGAGATCCAAAGCATTCATTCCAATCAGTCAAAAGTCTTCTCCAACCTCCAGTCAACAATGTCCTCTTTCTGTCACATTCACTATCAACGTTTTGAGCTCTCAGCAGCCACTTGTAGCCCTGAACATCTTCTGCCTTAAAATATAGTCTTGCTCTTCCAGGATGCTTCCAGCCTGTTTTTTTGCTTTGTTTTGTTTTTAAAACACATACTATTGCAGATGGTGATGCCATATTTTGCCACCATCTTTTATTTCTTGCAGTAAAGGGAAATGATTTGATGGTATTGGTCTTTGGTCTTTCTAGTCTAATAATAATAATAATAATAATAATAATAATAATACCACCACCTTGATGTGGTTGTGGGGCTTGTGTACTCTGAGGAAGATGAGAGCTATGCCAGAGGTTCAACCATACTGGACAGGTCTCATCAGAGGAGTCAGACAAAGAGTGTCTCTCCCATAAAAAATATGGTGAGACGTAAATTTCAGAATGCCATACTGGCTCGGATGTCGCCCGGATTAACAAGGTCCACGCTAGATTTTGGAGTTCCTGGATATCTGGTGAAAAATGGGTTACAGGACTCAGGAGTGTTGGCTGAGCAACCAGGGCCAGCAGCTGCAGAACTACTGGAAGAAAAGGTGTTTACCCATCACAAATACACAGTGATTGAAAACAAAGAAATAATGATCTGTTATTACGGATCAAGTCCAACAAGAAGAGGATATCTAAAACGAATGTACCAGTTCTGGAAAGAACAACATCCAGAATCAGAAATAACAGAACAGAGACTAGCAGATCAATGCCGATTTATAATACGAAATAAAGTATTCACAGAAACAGAATTGGATGAACTGCATAGGTTTACCCAAGGCAAAGAAATCAAAGCCTTGCCAGAAGTAATTCAGAATGTAGAGGCAAGCCCGGGGGAGTTGGCAGTGAATTAATCCCACAGAGATATACAACTGTTCTCATTTGGAAACCAGGCACCTCTTCCTCAGGAAGAACAAAGCCCTCTAACTAAAGAAATAAAAGAATTGAAACAAAGAATAACTGAGCATCTAGAACAGTACAAAAACAACAGAATAAGGCTCCCTGCATTGAAGCTTGTTCCAAAGAAACAGTTAGCACAAGCATTAAAAGATGCAAATATTGCAATATCAAGTATAAGCACCAATTCACTGCAAGAAACAAACCAATGTACAGCACAGCTGCAGTTATAACTGAATACCTGGGATGCAATATCAACAAAGAAGAAAAATAAACAGTGCACCACAAAAATGGAAGGTTAGATTAGAAAGTAAGATCAGCAAGTTAAGATTACATGCAAGCAAGCTAGAACAGATGAAAGAAAAGAAGCTGAAGAACAAGAAGACCAAAGAAGACCTAATCAAGAAACACCACTTAGAAACAAGGAAGATCAATGAAGCACTGGAAATAATAAAGCAGCAAATAACAGCTATAGCCAGGAAAATCAGTAGATATAAAGCTCGAATTGCAAATTATAGGCAGAACCTCCAATTTCAATCCAATCAGAAACGTTTCTACCAATCCATCAATGGAGAAACTGCAATGAATCAGTCAGTACCTGACAAGGAAGAAACAGTGCAGTTCTGGAAGCAGATGTGAGATTACCCAAAGAAACACAACAAGGATGCAGCTTGGTTAAAAGAGGTGGATGCAAATAAAACAAAAGTTGAAATGAAAGAACTAGCAATAACAACAAAAATGGTAGAAAAAAGAGCAAGGAAGATCAAAAATTGATCAGCACCAGGTGAAGATGAACTGCATGGGGTTTGGTTGAAACATCTAACTGTTATATACCCACTCATTGCCAAGCAGTTCAACAATATACTACAAGGAGGAGAAAATGAAAAGTGGCTAACAACTGGGAAAACATACCTAATAATTAAAAATCCAGCAAAAGGGGTAACACCAGGCAACTATAAGCCAATCACCTGCTTACCAACAACTTTCAAATTGCTAACTGGTGTGGTAGCTGATGCAGTACAACAGCAGCTAGTTGAAAATAATCTCTTTCTACCCTAGCAGAAAGGAAACTGCCCCAATAGCAGAGGAACAAAAGATCAACTCCTAATAGACAAAATGATTTTGGAAAACTGCAAGAAAAGGAAGACCAACCTGAATGTGGCATGGATTGACTACAAAAAGGCATTTGACTCTCTGCCACATGACTGGATAATCAAGTGCCTAGAAATAACAGGAGTCAGTAGAAACATCAGAAAATTTGTGCAAAGTTTGATGGCACAATGGAAGACACAGTTGCAGGTCAATGGTGAAAGACTGGGAGAGGTTAATATCAAGAGAGGAATATTTCAAGGAGATTCATTATCACCACTACTATTTGTTATCGCGCTGTTTCCTCTGTCAACAATACCGAATAACTCAGGACATGGCTATCAAACATCAAAAACATCTGCCAGACTATCCCACCTCCTTTACATGGATGATCTGAAGCTGTATGGAAAAACATCATCTGACATAGAATCGCTGCTGAACACTGTCCATATATATAGCCAAGATATTGCAGTTGAGTTTGGCTTGGACAAATGTGCCACACTTACTTTCAAACAAGGAAAAATAGTGAAAACTGAAGGAATAAAGATGCCCCACAAAAATAACATTAAGAGTCTGGATGAGGAAGATTACTACAAATACTTGGGTATCTTTCAAGCTGACAACATCAAGCACACTGAAGTCAAGAAAAAGATTAGAGGTGAATACATCAAGAGAGTGAAGATTTTAAAGTCCAAACTCAATGGAGGAAATACCATGAAGGCAATCAACACTTGGGCAATTCCAGTCGTTAGATACACAGCTGAAATAGTGGACTGGTCTCAAGCAGAACTAAAGAAATGGATAGGAAGACCAGAAAAATAATGACAATGAATCATGCCTTTCATCCATGCAGTGACATTGACAGACTCTATCTACCAAGGCAAATAGGTGGATGTGGAATGCTGCATGTACATCAGATGGTTGAAGAAGAAAAAATGGCTTTGGAAGAATATCTGAAGGACAATGATGAAGATGCACTGAAATTAGTATATCAGGAAGGCTTACTGACTACTGGAGAGACCAAACTGGCCTACATAAAGACCAAATGAAGAACAGAATAGAGGCATGGGAAGACAAAGCACTACATGGCCAGTACATTAAAAAATTAGCTGGGAAAGCAGATAACAATACCTGGCAATGGCTAAGAGCAGGAAAGTTGAAGAAAGAGACCGAGGGACTAATTCTGGCTGCACAAGACCAAGCCTTAAGGACAAATGCTTACAAAGCCAAAATTGAGAAGACAGCAAAAGACAGTAAGTGCCGCCTATGCAAAGAAGCTGAAGAAACAGTGGACTACCTGGTAAACTGCTGCAAGAAGATTGCACAGACTGACTACAAGCACCGGCATGACAAAGTAGCAACAATGGTGCATTGAAAGATCTGCAAGAAATATCATTTGCATGTAAGCAAAAACTGATGGGATCATAAAATAGAGAAAGTCATAGAAAATGACAAAACTAAACTGCTCTGGGACTTCAGAATTCAAACAGACAAGCCCCTGCAACATAACACCCCGGACTTAACAATTGTCGATAAGAAAGACAAAAAAGTCTGGACAGTGGATGTGGCAGTGCCTGAAGACAGCAGAATAGACGAGAAAGAACTGGAGAAGATAACAAAATACAAAGACCTACAAAAAGAAATAGAAAGACTGTGGCAAAGGCAAGCAAGGGTAGTACCAATAATAAGAGACGCCTTGGGTACAATCCCAAAACAACTGGAGCACACTTGAACACCACTGGCATTGACAAATTCACCATTAGTCAATTGCAAAAGGCGGCCTTACTAGGAACTGCTTCCATCCTGCAATGATATCAATGATAACCATAACTGTACTGAGGGGTTAGGGGGTACATGCATTCTTTATATACCTTCATACAACCAATCAGATTGAACCCATTATTCCTGCTATTATGGTTCCCGCTTAAATTGTTAGAGTTCAGTACATGTGCTGGAGAACTGTTAGTTCCCAATAAGTCAGTGAATAGGTGTTTCTCCAAATCCCAATACATAACAGAGTTAGTCTGAATTCATTTTCAGGCTCCATTTCCTCTGCTTAACAAATCTTTTCCAAACATTGGCTCCATCCAGTTTTTTCAAGATCATCTCTGTGACTCCGCACAAAAAGAGACCTTTTTTACTGGAAGCACTTTCTAAGTTGTGCAAAATGGCCTTTTCTGTTTGTGTCTTCAATGTATCTCAAATTTACATTATGTAATCTACAAATTTCTTGGTTTCACAGAAGATTTAGTTCAATACATGGCGGTCCAGCCTGGCTTTGCTCAAGAGTTTCTAATGTTTGGTGTGGAAAACATTCATGAACCGCAAAGATATTGCACGGGCTTCCAAATAAATAAATAATGGCTAAAATCTCATGAGATCACCAACAATGCAAGATGTTCATATTCTCATTCAAAATGTTGCAAGATTTCAGGAATGAATATTTTAAATCTCAGTAGGATTCATACTTTCACAAGTTTTCAACATTAAAAAATAACATGTTGGTATATCTATTTCATCAGGTTTTTTCTTGGTGGGTTTTTTTTTGCTTTTAAATTGGTTGTTCTTATTTAGTTTCTTATGGGAGAAACAAAACATCAATATAAAACTAAAAAGAATTTGATGTAGTGCAGGGGTCTTCAAACTTGGCCCTTTTGTGACTTGCGGACTTCAACTCCCAGAATTTCTCAACCAGACACACTGGCTGAGGAATTCTGGGAGTTGAAGTCCACAAGTCATAAAACGGCCAAGTTTGAAGACCCCTGATGCAGTGGTTAAGTTGCTGGTTTAGAGATGGTTAGTTCTAGGTTTCCCTCAGGGACTAAAGCCAGCTGGGTGACTTTGGGCTAATAACTCTCTCTCTCAGCCCAACCCACCTCACAGAGCTTTTGTGAAGAAAATAGGAGGCTTGAGTATTAGGTAATTTGAAAATAGAAGATGCACACACACATACACATACCCATTCATAGGCACATAAGCTTAAGGAAAAATACAAGGGAGATTATTAAATCTTGAGGGTTATGATTTGTTATTTGGTTGGCATGCATATTTATTATATGATAAGAAGGTGGATAATGTGTTTAAGATACATATATTAAGGTATGCTCTGTTGCGAGTATGGAAAAAATATAGACATAAGTTAAATTACAAAATACCAATTTGGGCAATACCTAAATATGCAATAGAAAATATAAATGTTGGATTTAAACATGATGAGATTACATATAAAGAAATTTTAAGGATAGAAATGAATGTATGGCAATTAAGGCCATATAATATTTTAAAAGAAGAAAAGATTGTGCAAACTTGGTTTCAGTATGGGCAGTTACAAGCAAGATGGAAAGAAGATCAGAAAGTTGGTATTTCGATAACTGATGGAAATTTGGTAAAACAAATTAGAGATCAAGGTCAAGCACATATAAGAAGGATATATAATGCATTGATAGAAATTGACTCAGAAACGGAACTTGTCAAAGATTGTATGATAAAGTGGGCCCAGAACTTTCAGGAGGTTATAACAATGGATACTTGGGAAAAGATTTGGGTTAGAAACGTAAAATTTACACAGGCCCAAAATTTAAGAGAGAATTTTTATAAAATGTTTTATAGGTGGCACTTAGACCCTAAAAAACTAGCAAGTATGTATCCGAACTGCCAGCTCAAATGTTGGAGGTGTGGTTGTGAGGATGCAACGTATTTTCGCATATGGTGGACTTGTAAAAAAGTCAAAGCTTTTTGGATTAAAATTTGGTGGAAAATGCAAAAGATATTTAAGAAAAAGATAAGGTTTTCTCCGCAGTTGTTTTTGTTGGGTATTATTACAGATTTTACTGTTATAGATACTAAATTGATGTTGAATTTAATTACGACAGCAAGACTTTTAGTAGCACAATATTGGAAGAAGGAGGAACTGCCTACTATAGAAGAGTGGACTTTGAAAGTTTCTAACTTGGCGGAAATGTCAAAGATTTCAGCATATTTGAAAGAACAATTGCAACAGATATATTGTGGAATGGAGAAGATGGATTGAATATATTCAGAATAAATATGGGACTAAAAAGTTTCATTTAGCATTTGAATAAGTAGTGGTATACGATGTATTATTAGTTATTTGTTATTTGTTAGTAATATAGTTATGTTTACGGAGAGTTAAAGTGCGATAGAATTTAATGTTTTATTTTTGTTGTTAGCATATTTTAGCTTAAGTTTGTAAGTTTATACCCTGTATTCAGCTCTGGGAAGTCGGGGAGGGGGGAGGGGAGGGGAGGGTTGGGGGAGGGGAGGGGGAAGGAGGGAGGTTTTTTTTCATTTAAAAATGTACTGTAAAACTTTTCAATTAAAAAAAAGCTTAAGGAAAAATACAAACATGTACTTATACATTAGGTTTTTTTTAACAGCCCTTTTTGCCATCTAAAATTTTAACCACAACAGTTTCCCAAACAATTGATTATCTCAATTAAAAATATATTTCATTTTGTGTGTCCTATATATTTGTCTTACAGATATGGACAGAAATCACAGCAGATTTCAAGGGAATGTTAACCCTGCTGACAAAGATAGTATTATATACCAATTTGCTTTCAACCTGCAAACACAATCTAGAAAGGTTACAATTAATAGAATAGAGCGTTGCCTTCAAGATCAGTTGCTGAAATAGATTTATTGGGAATTGTGTGCTACAAAGGAATCCAGGAAGATTCTTCCAATGCTTAGATTCTATTCAGTTGGGCATTTCGCCAATCCCAGTTGGGATTTTTCAGTATATGCACATACTGGTGCCCACAGGTACCATATTGCTAATCATTAGTTTATATAATTCTCAAAAGCCAGAATCTTATTGGTGTAGAAATATTATAGCACTGAATTTTGTGAGCTTTCCTGTATTTCAACAGAATTTATCAAGGCCACACAGCTTTTCAGAATTTGTCCATAATTCCCTGGAGCATAAAAACCACCAATTTGTGGGGGTAGTTTAGTTTTGTCCAAACAGTGCTTGATATCTGCTGACTTGATTTCTAAAAAGAAAATAAAGGGTTAAACCAAAAGAATGCTTTATTTCCGTGCACAGTGGGAACAATTTAGGGAAATGATAGTCCATTTGGAATAGTGTCAAAGATTCCTAACTACAAATTTGTTCTCAAAGGCAGGTACTGTATCTTGAACTTTGACAACATCTCAATTGGAGGGGGGGTGGATTGTTTGTTTTGTTCTGCATAATGCCTAAATCATTTTTTTCTCATTTCAGTAAAAAAAAAAACAGTAAGGAGAGGAATGAATCCCAAAGGATGGATGGATTATAGATAGATTATAGATAGATAGTATTGTGTAGTGGGTCCGACGCAAGAGAGACGCCAGCCGGTGTGTGAGTTCAGCTCTTTATTGGAAGGGGAAGTGAACTGGGGAATGAGGGCTACCTGGCCTCCTTATATACCTGGCCAGGTAAGCTAACAGCCAATGGGGTTGGCCCTAGGTTTCCCGCCGAAACTGTCCAGGCCAACGCCCCCTGGTGGCTGTTGCTATGCAGGTGCCTGCATACATAACAGATAGATAGATAGATAGATAGATAGATAGATAGATAGATAGATAGATAGATAGATAGATAGATAGATAGATAGATAGATAGATACAGCGCTTTTTTGTCATAGAACGCTCAGAACGGAGTTCCGGCACCTTTTTTGGATGGAACCTTGTAGGATAGGCAAGGCAGGTTGTATGACATGTGTGAGTTCCGGCACCTTTTTCTTTTACAAAAAAAGCACTGGATAGATAGATAGATAGATAGATAGATAGATAGATAGATAGATAGATAGATAGATAGATAGATAGATAGATAGATAGGTAGATAGATAGATAGATAGATAGATACAGGGCTTTTTTTGTCATAGAACGCTCAGAACAGAGTTCCGGCACCTTTTTTGGATGGAACCTTGTAGGATAGGCAAGGCAGGTTGTATGACATGTGTGAGTTCCGGCACCTTTTTCTTTTACAAAAAAAGCACTGGATAGATAGATAGATAGATAGATAGATAGATAGATAGATAGATAGATAGATAGATAGATAGATAGATGATAGATAGATAGATAGATAGATAGATAGATAGATAGATAGATAGATAGATAGATAGATCACCCACTAGTTATTTATAACTAGATAACCATGTCCAGTTGGGTCATCG
Source organism: Vipera berus (assembly GCF_964194415.1). Lineage (NCBI taxonomy): Eukaryota > Metazoa > Chordata > Lepidosauria > Squamata > Viperidae > Vipera > Vipera berus. The sequence continues at coordinate 227,273,363 of NC_138203.1, forward strand.
TTTCAGAGATACTTCCTACTTAAACAGAGAAATAGAGTGAAGAAGGGTGGGCAAAAAAGCAGGAGCAACTTTGGACTTCCTACCAGCTTCCCTATTGAGTTTCCTTATGGAAATCTGGCAGGGAGCATAGAAAATCCTTCCTTCCTTCCTGGCAGGTAAGTGGCTACTGCTGGGTGGAGGAGCGAGGGATTGTGAGACTGGCTGAGAAACTCTCACAGAACATTGAAAATTAAGATCATGTGATTGCAGCAGCAGCTAGCAGCATTAAAGCAGCCACAAATTTCATTTCCTCAGGAGTCATGTGTCCTAGATTTTGGACACATTCTGTAAATTAGCCCATTTGAAGACCTTGGCTGAAAAACTGGAGCCCTATAATGCATCATTTTGCTCCAGTTAAAGGTCATAAAAAAAAAGAATTTTAGGAGCATGTAGATGAATGTTTGGCTATTAAAATGCTCAGCTATGAAAATCATGCCTTGATTATTAATATTGTTCCCATTACCACTCAAGTAATACCATCTCATCTTCAAATAATCTTTATACCCATCTAAAAAAAAAGAGGAAAAAATGTTCTTATGGATTGGAATCTCCCTTTTCCCCCCCACACTTAACCAGATGGAATGCTATAATTTGAAGCACCAAACCTCAAAATGTATTAACATTCCATTATGTTTTAAAGGAAATGTAAAAATGGTTTCTGGTATGGCTTCTAAAATAGCAAAGAGGATAGGAGTGAAATTCAACTTTATCAAGAGTAACCTGTACTAGAACTGGCTGGCTGAATTTTTGTAATCCTATTTCCCATGTTATTATATTTTCATATTATTCTGCCTGCCTGCCTGCCTGTAAAGTAGGTAGGGTCTATAAAAACAGTGAGTACCATGAAGGGGGAGACAAAATTACAAAGATTAATACAAATAAGAAAGCACTTTGCATAAGCTCAAGCATGAACTTCACTTTCATGCTCACATTTACTTTTGGAAACAAGCCATGGCTTTTTTTAATGAACTATTGCACTGTGGATAGTTTCAAAGTTAATATATGTCATACATGCTGCTGAAATGAGCTGTTGTCATTAAATAATCCATATTAATGAAGGGCAGAAGAATTAGATGAACTAAAATAGGGACTGACTCTAATCTTGGTCTGTTTTTCATCCTCTATAGCTCTTTGAGATGCGTCCCTAATTGGATCCTATGATGCACCCACCTCTTTCCCCCTTAAAGCCTCCCACTTCTTGGAGAGGACAATTAAAAAGGGTAGAGCAGGTCTCTACCAAGTCCAGTGAATACCTCTGACAGATATCTGCAATGTTTCAAACACATTTTGAAACCAGACACTCGTCTAGTCCAGTCTAGTCAATCTCCTTGATAGGCTGAAACTCAACAATGTCTCTCCAGTGCTCAGAGCCCATCATTCCTAAGAAATCCTGGGGACATTATGACCTCCGGCTGTTGTAATAAAGGAGCAGAAAATTACAAAAGTGTGTAAAGAACAGTATGTTTTAATAACATTATTTGTCATACATGGTTGTTATATCTTTTTAATATATCCCTTGAGTATTTCAGGAATTAAGTTCAGAATGAAACCAAGAATATACAGAGAGCAGAAAGGAGAAGAAGCATACCTTTTGCTGGAGTCAGAGGCAGGGAAGGAATCTGAACCTAAACTAATTTGGGGATTAGTTAGAATGAATTATAACTGACATTATTATTGGGTTTAATTTCTGCTTTGATTGGATATTTTGACAGACTCTCCATTAAGCGATGCCAATGAGTAATGAACTGGAAAACAAAACAGAGTAGGCAATGGGGCTCCTTTTTACTGTTGCTTTGCCTAGGGACAATTACTAGGAACTCAAGGAGCAGTCTTTTCTAGTTGCACCTCAGATTGGATAGTACAAAATGATGCCTCCAAGCATCACAGAGTCCACAGAAGGGTGTGGCCTTAAGCATTCTTTCTAAATTTGACTGACAAAGAATATTATGAAATTTGTAATGAATAACCATATTATTTACACTTCATCATAGTAATTCTATTTATTTATTTTATTTTTATTTTTATTTAATTCCATTTATATCCCGCCCTTCTCCGAAGACTCAGGGCGGCTTACAAGCTTAGCAGTAGCCTTCATTCTATGTATATGCCTGCTTATTAGGGCTTTCACACACACCCCAAGCAGCATTATTACAAAGTCAGCTTAATTGCCCCCAACAATCTGGGTCCTCATTTTACCTACCTCGGAAGGATGGAAGGCTGAGTCAACCTTGAGCCTGGTGGGATGCGAACCTGCACTAATTGCAGGCAGCTGGTGTTACTTAAGGAGGCATTAGCCCACTGCTCCACCAAGGCTCTTGGCCTCAGGTATATTTGGGGTCGGAGTAAAAAAGATGGTGGACATAAGCATGTGATCTAAACCATCATCTTGACTTCTGTTTTAGTCTCCTTGACATACCACCCCAGAGCCAAGCACTGTCCTTGGCCCAAAACTGGCATGTATCAATGTCTTCAGTGAATAGAACATCTCTGTACCAAATACCAATTGAAGAGGATCCCCAGATATGGATTATCCATTCCCAATATTCTGAGTAATCTTCAAAAATCCAAACCTAATCAAAAAGAGTTCTCAAGTTAGTAGAGACTTCTGCTTTTTGTGTGAAACAACAACATATTCTGTTAATTACTATAATACAAGCTAGGGATGATTAGAAACTTTCAGGAAAAAATGGATCTTGTATGGAGAATGAAATTCAGCAGCTACTGATTTAATGAGCCAAACAGTGCACTAAATGTTTAAGTAATATCTCTTCTCTTTAATCTTTTTATCATTCTACGAGACAACTTACAGGAAAATAGTTTACAACAATGAATAAAATGTATTGATCATTTTGTTTTGGGGCCTTTTGTTTCCTAGGCCTACAATCCTATATTCATTTAACTATGAAAACAGTCCACTGAACCTTTTGAACTAAGTGAGACTTACTTTTGAACAAATATATATGAAACTGTATTATTAAGAAACTTAGATTCAAATGAGAAAATTTGTACTGGTGCAAAATGTAACACTCAGGATCAATTGCACCTAAACAACAACTCTAACTATATTTATTCATTTATCAAACATATATGCCACCTGACTCAATGAAGGCACTGTGAACTTATTATTTGTATGGTAGTTTACTTTTTCTCCTTAAATATGTTTTTTTCTTCTTCTTTGTAGTCACAGCAAGGCTAGAACAAAAAGGAAGAAATACAGAATGACTGAAATAGAAGACAAGATCAAGACACACCCAAAAGTCACCATGTTGGAGGCAAACATATAGTAATCTAAAAACTTTCTGCTATTTCTTTGAAAAGAGGTATTTTGATTTTAAGATCTTCTTTCTCACTGTTCCTCTCACTGATTTCTGAGGTAGCTTATAACACTTTAGAACAATAATATAAATAGTCAGAAGGTCCTGTCTGTTGCTTTACAGTCACCAAGATCTCGATAGACTGACATGAGTGATAGAAATTGAGGTCCATCACATCTGGAGGCCAGAACTTTCAAGAAATTTATGTCAATGTGGAAGAAGCCAGAACATTCTTCTCCTCATGCCTCAAGCCTAAGGCAAAAGTCTCTCTGAAGTTAGTCCCTAAAAGTTGCTTGGATTTTGATGGGCAACAATGACAGTCAGAAAAGTCTACCCTTTATCATATATTGTTCTTTTTGAAAGAAAAGTGAATGCAAGATTCCAGTGATTATTAGCAGAAATCCTTCTGTATGCTTTGAGCAACAAAAGTATTAAAATACCGATACTTGTATTCTTTATGTATGCTTCCCTTCCCAATTTGATATTGTCGATGGCCACAACTGCAAAGGATTGACATTATAGAAAAACACAACCTAGGCCAGGGCTTTTCAACTAGTAGTACGGGTACCACCTATGGTACATTGGCACCTGGCAGGTGGTACGCGACCATCCTAGAAAAGTGGTAGCTGGGGAGGGGAATGAGCTGAACTGGTGGCAGCACCACACAAGTCTGAGCGAGAGATGGCTGGAGCTGCAGGGCTGTCAGGGCTCAGTGGAAGCACCAGGATCAGTGCCAGGCACCAACTGGAGCTCGGCGCTGATCCTGGCGCTTCTGAGCCCAGAAGAAGCACCGATCAGCTGGAATGTTGCAGCATCCCCAGGGTCTTGTGATTTACATTCAGATGCTTGACCACGGATTCATATTTATGATGGTCACAGTGTCCCAGGATCATGTGAAGTGACCAAAACCTGCTGCAACCACCCAGCAGATGGGGGGAATAAAAACCAAACCCCACCGCCCCCCACCCCACCCGCACTGCCAATCCTCAACAGAAATGCTCAAAACAATGAAAACCTCAGACAGGAAGAAAAGCACCAGGGGTGGGCAGGCAGGTGTGGCTTGGCTGTGGCTTGGGGGGGGGCACTTTTTCAGTGCCATTGTAACTTCAAACAGTCACTAAGCGAACTGTTGTAAGTCGAGGACTACCTATACTTCATCACTTTTTTCTTTTCTTTTTTTTTTGTCATCAAGTTTTTGACACCTTGCTAGGTGACTGGTGGTACTCGGATGTTGCCATATCCTAAAAGTGGTACAATGGGTGAAAAGCCCTGACTTAGGCCTCAACCAGACATTGTGAAGATGGAAAAAATGTGTTACAACATTATGCTGAAAATCCTCAGGCTTTCATATTGCTCCTAATATAAATAACCCTAGTACATAAATCACAGGAGTTGCTTTGTCATGATACAAAACATTTTGTGAGATTTTGTAGGTACCAACCCCCTGTGGACACCTACAAAAGCATATCAGGTGGATGCTAGATTGAGCACTTGCCATATATTAGTCCTGTGGGGAGCCTCAAAAACAATAAGAGCTGGCAGGAGCATCCTCCTGTAATTCACTAAAGCAATTGTGTCTTCTTGTGGGTTCATACAGCTGTTTTCTGCAGCTGCTGTGAATACTTATGAAAAGATACATTTGATTTCACACACCATACATGCTCCATACTGTACATGCTTTGGTACTCATATTTACCGAAAAAATGCAACTCACCAAAGCTGAGAGAACCTGAATGGGACAACATGCCACAACCAACTCATCATGGCAGACTCACTGCTGGACAACCTACCATGGACAACTTGCCATGAGACAACTTATTCCAGGACAATTTAATAATTCTATTTATTTTATTCATTCACATTTCATTCTGTCCCTCCTTTTGCATTCTTTCTTTAATGATTCTATTCCACCATTTCTTTGATATTAGTGTAACTCTTGTCCCGCAGTGAGTTGTCCCACGGTGAGTTAGCTGCAGCAAATTGTCATAGACCCTGAGGGAACATACCAAATCATCAGAGAAGTTATTGACTGGTGTGGTTTGACTTCCTTATGTGCCAAAATACTGGAGTAGTAAATGTAGAATCGGAACACAAATACCTATAACAGAGATAACACTGCATTAGTGAATCCATCCACAATGGCACTGAAGTCAACATAGCAATAATATACTGAAGGTACAAAGAGAAAACTGACATTATTGTGGGGAGTGTGGCTTTCCTTTACACATTTTTGCTATATAGGGATAATCATAGAGGAAAGATACATAAGCACAGTAAATTCTGAAAAGGGAATCCAAAACTCGATTTGGCCATTAATACATAGAACAAATATGTAAATATGAGTCACAGCACTGAAAATCACGCTGCCATACAGGCTGGCAGGAGTTGTATCTATTTTAAACCAACATTAGAAATGGCATACGGTAAGATTAATATGATGAAGTTTTTGGAATCTGGACTTATTTATAAGATTGCCAAGTTATTTTTTTCCTGTGGCTATACAAAGGAGTTACACAGAAGCAATAGTTTACAGTCATGCTGTGCTTGATTTATTGTAACATTGCATTTTTGGCATCTTGAGGAACTTTCATAATAGGAGAAAATGAATAATCTGTTGTTTGAGCAAAGAGAACCCATTTGAATACAGCTAACTCATGTTTTAGCCAAGTACATCAGTGTAAATCCAATTCTAGCTATGTGGCAAGATGCAGAAAGCTATACAAAAGAAAATGAAAACACGATTGTACATATTTAGGAACTTCTAGTTAAGGGTCCTTGGTGCTCTCCGAGCTTGCTTGTTTTCTTGCAGACGTTTCATTGCCCTAACTAGGTAACATCATCAGTGCTAGTAAGGAGTGTTGTTTGCCGTCAGTTTATAGTCTGGTGTCTTGTCAATCTGTATGGGTGGGGGTGGTCTTAAGGGATTCTTTGGTTGGGCTGTTTACTAATGGCTCTTTGGCAATTTCTAATGAAACGTCTGCAAGAAAACAAGCAAGCTCAGAAAGCACCAAGGACCCCACATTTCAACCCTAAGCCAGAAATATTTCCCTTCATTGGTAACTTCTAGTTAAAAACAAATGGCACATTAATAGAGCAGTTCAATTAAATAAAATATATTTCCAGGCCATCAAAGTTTCTACTCTCCCATCCCAATCCTTTCAAAGCACTCCCGCAACTGGGATGAGAATCTTGTTCATTTAGTGAAGCAATCATTAAAGCTCAATGACCATAATAATATAATATATATAAACTTGGAAGGGACCTTGGAGGTCATCTAGTCCAACCCCCTGCTCAGGCAGGAAACCCTATACCATTTCAGACAAATGGCTGTCCAGTCTCTTCTTAAAAACCTCCAGTGTTGGAGCATTCACCACCTCTGGAGGCAGGTTGTTCCACCGGTTAATTGTTCTAACTGTCAGGAAGTTTCTCCTTAGTTCTAGGTTGCTTCTCTCCTTGACTAGTTTCCATCCGTTGCTTCTTGTCCTGCTTTCAGGTGCTTTGGAGAATAGCTTGACTCCCTCTTCTTTGTGGCAGCCCCTGAGATATTGGAACACTGCTATCATGTCACCCCTCACCCTTCTCTTCATTAAACTACACATACCCAATTCCAGCAACCGTTCCCTATATGTTTTAGCCTCCAGCCCCCTAATCATCTTGGTTGCTCTTCTCTGTACCCTTTCTAGAGTCTTGACATCTTTTTTACATCGTGGTGACCAAAACTGGATGCAGTATTCCAGGTGTGGCCTTACCAAAGCATTGTAAAGTGGTATTAGTACTTCACTTGATCTTGATTCTATCCCTCTGTTAATGCAGCCTAACACTGTGTTGGCTTTTTTGGCAGCTGCAGCACACTGCTGGCTCATATTGAAGTGATTGTCTACTAAGACTCCGAGATCCCTCTCACAGTTACTACTATTGAGCAAGGTACCACCTATACTATACCTATGCATTTGATTTTTCCTGCCTAAATGTAGAACCTTACTTTTTTCACCATTGAATTTCATTTTGTTAGATAGTGCCCAGTGTTCGAGTCTGTCCAGATCCTTCTGTATCTTAAGCCTATCTTCTGGAGTATTGGCTATTCCTGCCAGCTTGGTGTCGTCTGCAAATTTGATGAGTTCCCCATCTATCCCCTCATCCAAATCATTAATGAAGATATTGAAGAGCACTGGGCCCAGAACAGAGCCCTAATTCCAGCACTCCCAGTTGTGGTCATTAAACAAACTTGCAGGTCATTAAGACAAGCCAGATATCTCTTTTGCTCTGATTTCAGTTCCATTTAGGTTTCTGGGAAGCTGAAATCCTTGGGCAGGCAGCTCTTTCAACCAGCCTCCACAGACGAGAGGGAGGAGGCAGCAGTTTGCAATCTTCCTTATTCAGTTTCTGGGAAAGCTGGCAGAGAAGATTGCAAATGGTGATCACATGATTGCAGCACACTTGGCAACTGGTCATAAGTGTAAACAAGTTGGCAAGCAAATCACATTACTTCATGTGTGTGTGTGTGTGTGGCATATTGCTTTGTTTTCAATAATCAAAAGTGCATTACAGGCTAAAGAGCATCCTTTCTGAGACTGTTGCTAAGCAAAAAGTCATAACTTGAGGATTGCCTGCATTTTCAATCTGACTCATAAACCTCTTCACTCACAGCCCATCTGCCAGGGCAAAATGAAATGAAATAGCAATAGCACTTAGACTTATATACTGCTTCACAGTGCTTTACAGCCCTCTCTAAGAGGTTTACAGAGTCAGCACATTGCCCCCAACAAGCTGGATCTTTTTTTTTTTTTTACTGACCTCGGAAGGATGGGAGGCTGAGTCAACTTTGAGCTGGTCAGGATCGAACTCCTGGAAGTCGACAGAATTAGCCTGCAATGCTGCATTCTAACCACTGTGCCACCACAGCTCATCAGCTATAAATAAAGGCTCCCTTCATCCACTCCAAGCAGAGATGTCTTCAGGATGTGGTTAAAAAAAGTCAAGATAGCACATATGCACATTAAAAACAGGCAGAGCTCTAATCACACCATTGTGATCACCATCTTGATTTTCTTGATCAGGCCTTCAGTTATCCCCAACTCCAAATAATGACATAATGCTGCACTGTCAAGTCCCCTACAGCTGAGCTCTAAAGCAAGAATGGCGTCCTTTGGGGGCAGGGTGATGCCTGGAAGGGCTCTTCGGTTTATGTTCATCTCCAGCCATTCGTGATCTCTTTTGTTTCTTTTTAATTGTAAGCTGCCCAGACTCATTAGGAGTCAGGCAATGTTTACATTGTACAAATAATGGAAATCAGTGACGGAAATCCATGTCTTTTTTTTTTGTTCCATCCCTTTGAGTCAACATTGACACCTGACAACTGCCTGGACAAGCCCCCTGTGATTTTCTTGGCAAGGTTTTTCAGAATGGTTTACCCTTGCTTCCTTCCTAGGGCTAAGCGGGTGTGACTGGTCAAAGATCATCAGTCTGGCTTTGTGCCTTAGGTGGGATTAGAACTCAGAGCCTCTCAGTCTCTAGTCTGGTGCCTTAACCACTATATGAAACCCACCAAACCACCACTACCCAAGAGCAATTACTGGCTCTTGGAAACCTGTAAGAAGAATTTCCTAGCCTTGCTTTGAACTACTTTTCTCAGATACTTCCCCATCTGGGCTAACTTGCTCTTTATGCAATCATTTGTCAACTGACTCATCTCCTGGATTGGCAGCTTCCTCCATGCAGTTGTCTTTAGTTTTTCCAGGGTAAAAGTGGTATTTTCCTTCTTACCACACAAATCTTTCCATGTCTAGGGTGCATTGTTGGTTGTAGTCATTTTACCCTAGGCTACTATCTAATCTATTCATTTTTCTTATTTTTATTCCAGAATATCAGTCGATTGCTACTCTCATCTGTGTATAGCATAAACATACGATTATATGTTTACATAGAGGGAAGGGGAGGAAATTGTTCATATGCAAATCTCCTCTTTGCTTTGGCTATGGATTTATAAAACCACTTTGTTAAGCCTTCACCAATCATTTTCTCTTCTCCAAACTCTATTTCATACATGTTGTACAAATAATAAATCATTAATTCCCTAGCAGTGTAGTCAGTTATCCAGTTATTTTCCATTCTTGATCATAAGAGCACTACATTATTTAACAATAGCACAAGATAGCAAAGATTCAACAGTGCATCTTTCCTTGAGTTTCTGCTATGCAAAGTAAACACTTTTGAAATTATCTGCATAATTATCTGAAATTATTTGCGACTGGAGTCTAAATCACATTGACTAGTCCTATGTTTCGGTGAACCTGACATTTCTCTACAGAAAAAAACATAATTATAAGCAAAGAAAACAGTAATATTTTTATTGAAATTATAAACTGTACTGTGCCTTGCAACCACTCAACAATTTCAGAATAACTGATTAAGATAGTGAAGGCTCTTATTTAATTTTGCAAATTTCCAATGACAAATTCTCAACTGGACTCCAAACATGATTTAAGTAAATATCTACTCCCTGAACTGACAGATATTCCTAATATTTAAGTTATTTCTGAGTTTCACAACTATTCGCATATTATGGCCTGTATCATTTCAAATATTGCATTTAATTTTATTATTAAATGCATTTAATTTTATTTTAAATATGCAACTAATTCCAGGCATTGCCAGCCATTTGAGGTAAAGTAGACTAGTAAACCAAAGTTATAAATACTTTTGTTGTTGTTAGTTGAGAAGTCATGTCCGACCCATCACAACCCCATAGACAACATTCCTCCAGGCCTTCCTGTCCTCTACCATCTTCTGGAGTCCATTTAGGTTCACGCCTACTGCTTCGGTAACTCCATCCAGCCACCTTATTCTCTGTCATCCCCTTCTTCTATTGCCCTCAATCTTTCCCAGCATTAGGCTCTTCTCCAGTGAGTCCTTCCTTCTCACTAGGTTGCCAAAGTATTTGAGTTTAAACTTCAGGATCTGGCCTTTTAAAGAGCAGTCAGGGTTGATCTCCTCTAGGACTGACCGGTTTGATCACCTTGCAGTCCAAGGGACTCGCAGGAGTCTTCTCCGGCACCATAGTTCAAAGGCCTCAATTCTTTGGCGCTCAGCCTTTCTTATGGTCCAACTTTCACTGCCATACATTGCAACTGGGAAGACCATAGCCTTGACTATACGCACTTTTGTTGGCAGGGTGATGTCTCTGCTTTTTAGTGTGCTGTCTAGATTTGCCATGGCTTTCCTCCCAAGGAGCAAGCATCTTTTGATTTCTTGGCTACAGTCCCCATCTGCACTGATCTTGGAGCCCAGGAAAATAAAATCTGTCACTACCTCCATTTCTTCCCCATCTATTTGCCAGGAATTGAGAGGGCCAGATGCCATGATCTTGGTTTTCTTAATGTTAAGTTTCAACTCAACTTTTGCACTCTCCTTCTTCACCCGCAACAAGAGGCTCTTTAGTTCCTCTTCACTTTCTGCCATTAGAGTGGTATCATCTGCATATCTTAGGTTGTTGATATTTCTCCCGGCAATCTTAATTCCAACTTTTGATTCATCTAGCCCTGCCTTTCTCATGATGTGCTCTGCATATAAGGTAAACAGGCAGGGTGACAGTATACAGCCTTGCCGGACTCCTTTCCCAATTTTGAACCAATCAGTGGTTCCGTGTCCAGTTCTCACTGTTGCTTCTTGACCCGCATATAGGTTTCTCAAGAGACAAATAAGATGGTCTGGTACTTCCATCTCTTTAAGAACTTGCCACAGTTTGTTGTGATCCACACAATCAAATGCTTTAACATAGTCAATGAAGCAGAAGTAGATGTTTTTCTGGAACTCCTTAGCTTTCTCCATGATCCAGCATATGTTGGCAATTTGATCTCTAGTTCCTCTGCCTCTTCAAAATCCTGCCTGTACTTCTGGTAGTTCTCGATCCACATACTGCTGGAGTCTAGCTTGTAGGATTTTAAGCATAACGTTACTAGCATGAGAAATAAGTGCAATGGTGCGATAGTTTGAACATTCTTTGGCACTGCCTTTCTTTGGAATTGGAATGTAAACTGATCTTTTCCAATCCTTTGGCCACTGTTGAGTTTTCCAAATTTGCTAGCAAATTGAGTGTAGCACTTTTACTGCATCGTCTTTTAAGATTTTGAATAGCTTAGCTGGAATACTGTCACCTCCACTAGCTTTGTTGTTGCTCAGCTTTCCTAAGGCCCACTTCAGTTCACATTCTAGGATGTCTGGCTCGAGGTCAGTGACCACCTCATCGTGATTATCAGGGACGTTAAGCTGGTTCTTTTATAGTTCTTCTGTGTAATTTTTCCACCTCTTCTTAATCTCTTCTGCCTCTGTCAGGTCCCTACCATTTTGGTCCTTTATCATGCCCATTTTCTCTCCAATTTTCTTGAAGAGGTCTCTGGTCCTCCCTATTCTATTGTTTTCTTCTATTTCTCTGCACTGTTCATTTAAGAAAGCATTCTTATCTCTTCTAGCTATTCTCTGGAATTATGCATTCAACTGGGTGTATCTTTCTTTTTCTCCCTTGCCTTTCGCCTCTCTTCTTTCCTCAGCTATTTGCAAAGCTTCCTCAGACAGCCATTTTGCTTTCTTGCATTTCTTTTTCTTTGGGATGGTTTTAGTTGCTACCTCTTGTACAATGTTGCAAACCTCTGTCCATAGTTCTTCAGGCACTCTGTCTATCAGATCTAATTCCTTAAATCTATTTGTCACCTCTACCGTATATTCATCAGGGATATGATTTAGTTCATATCTGAGTGGCCTAGTGCTTTTCTCTACTTTCTTCAGTTTAAGCCTAAGCTCATGGTCTGAGCCACAGTCAGCTCCTGGTCTTGTTTTTACTGACTGTATAGAGCTTCTCCATCTTTGGCTGCAGAGCACATAGTCAATCTGATTTCTGTGTTAACCGTCTGGTGATGTCCATGTGTAGAGCCATCTCTTGGGTTGTTGGAAAAGAGTGTTTGCTATCACCATGGTATTCTCTTGACAAAATTCTATCAGCCTGTGCCCTGCTTCATTTTGTACTCCAAGGCCAAACTTGCCTGTTATTCTGGTTATCTTTTGGCTTCCTACTTTAGCATTCCAATTCTCCATGATGATAAGGACATCATTTTTTGGTGTTGGTTCTATAAGGTGTTGTACGGTTTCATAGAACTGGTCAATTTCATCCTCTTCAGCACTGGTGGTTCGGGCATAGACTTGGACTATGGTGATATTGAATGGTTTGCCTTGGATTCGCACTGAGATCATTCTGTCACTTTGGGGATTGTATCCTAGTATTGCTTTTCATACTCTTTAATTGACTATGAAGGCTACTCCATTTCTTCTGAGGGATTCTTGCCCTCAGTAGTATACCTGATGGTCATCTGAATTAAATTCACCCATTCCTGTCCATTTTAGTTCACTGATTCCTAAGATGTCGATGTTCAGTCTTGTCATCTCTTTTTTGACCACATCCAGCTTTCCTTGCTTCATGGATCTTACATTCCAGGTTCCTATGGAGAAAAAATCTTTACAGCATCGGACTTTCCTTTCACCACCAGATACATCCACAGCTGAGCGTCCTTTCGGCTTTGGCCCAGTCGCTTCATTCTTTCTGGCGCTACTAGTACTAGCCCTCTGCTCTTCCCCAGTAGCATATTGGACGCCTTCCGACCTGAGGGGCTCATCTTCCAGCGTCATATCGTATTGCCTTTTGGTACTGTCCATAGGGTTTTCATGGCAAAGATACTGGAGTGGGTTGCCATTTCCTTCTCCAGTGGATCACGTTTTGTCAGAACTCTCTGCTATGACCTTTCCGTCTTGGGTGGCCCTGCACGGCATAGCTCATAGCTTCATTGAATTATGCAAGCCCCTTTGCCACGACAAGGCAGTAATCCATGAAGGGGTTATAAATACTACTTTTATGCTAACGTTACAATAACAGAATCAAACACGTCTGAATGTGCTCTCCCTCTTTCCCTCCATCCCTTTATCTTTGTGAGAACTAGAAACCATCAAATATGTCACGTTTTCTCAAATTACATTTCTGCCCCAGCCTCAGATTTCTTTTCCTGACAGGTACCTTGATAGTGGCTCTTCTTCCTGCCACTCAAGGTTATTCCTATTGCTCATTACAGATATCTAGCTTAGCCCATATTATTGCTTATTTATTTGTTCTTTGTTTGGTGGTCAAAGACCAAAACAGACATAAAAAGGAAAAGGAAAATCACTGCAGAGAACAAAGCACTATAGTCAGAAACTTACAAAAAAAAGTATTGAGGCTATCAAGATTACTCAACAATTAGACATAAGATAGAAGTATAGCTGCAAGAAGAGAAATCGCTATTTGAGAGATATTTGGAAGCTTGTCAACTAAGAGGAGGAGTAATTATTGCATTATATATTGCATTGTTGTATTGCACCATATTTCTATCATCACTTTGTGATAGAAATCTACACGTGGAGAAGTCATTTGTCAATTATTAGTTACAGCTTCTGTGTCAACCTATTGAGTTCTGCTAGCCAACTTAGCTTATTGTGGGAGAATAATTCTTAGGAGTCTATACAAGTTGTCTAAATCATTAAAACTTCACATGCTGATAAATGGCCAAATTTTCTTCTCTGAATTTTGATTGGCCTAAAAAGAATTGAAATCCACCTTGGATTGTAGCCAAATTCTTTAAACCTGATCATCAGGAAGCAACAAAGTGTCTTGGCTTCATCCCTTTCTCCCACCCCCCAACTTCTTGCCAGAAGGCAAACTGCTTTCTCCAAGTAAAACAGAAAAAAAAATAAAGGGTTACTGCTCCATTATTTCTGAGTTCATCCCACTATGTTTTTCATTTCTTGTATGGATAAAGAGCAGGACATTCATGTGAAATTACAGTTGGGAAATCAGGAGACCCCGTCCATTAGTTTCCCAGGGATGTAAAGGTGTGGATTGTTTTTCTTCCATTAAGATTTTTGCTGCTGTAAAATGCCTTTTTGTATAAAAATCCAGCTCTTCTGAAAGATCATGCAGTGGCTGCCTATGCACAATGATGGTTGAGTGGGATCAGGGAAAGAGTTCTTACTTAACGGAGGGCACAATGTTTTTGTCTGAAAATTCCACAGCTAAATAGGAATACATTCAAGCAATTGGTACTGTTTATATTTGCAAAACAAACCTGGGGATCAGCCTTGGGTCTACCTGCAATCTTAGATACAAAATGAAACCATCGAGGCTTCTAGAAGAGCCTAATGCAGCCTTTACAATCTGATGCCATCCAGGTTGTTGTTCTAGGCTACACTACTCTATTTTAAGGTTGCTACTAAATGAATTCTCCAATCAGTTTTGTTGGCGCTATACTCCTGAATATACTCCCCTCCATGTCACTTTATTTAATAATTTAACAATCAATCTGGTGAAATACAACTGGCAGTTTCAAACTTTGGTCCTTTTTGTTATAGTAGTTGTTTTTAAGAATCAAATGATTTATTTACTTGATTTCAAGGTGATCCACAGATGCCACCATAACATCTTATTATATAGCAAATTGGGTTAGTAAATAAGAAATCTCTTTATGGTCATGGAACAACATTTGGATTTGTGTAAATTTGGAGGGGGTGGGATGCTAGCATTATTCTCTGCATCTGCCATCAAATACTTTGCTGATTATGCAACATCATAATGGATGGCATTTTGGAATGGAATTTTCTATTTTGTTCTTCCCCATATGTAAACATAGAAATCAATAAGCGTTTTAGCTTATATTAGCAGATGTAATTGTTTTTCATTAAACAAACATGGTCCCTATCAGATCTCCAGAAAACCACTTCAAGGTCTCCACATAAAGTCTAGTTTAAGATTGAAGAGTGATAACTTGGCTGTCCGTCATTGTGTCAGGATTTTTCCCCCATGTATTGTATCCCTTACATTCCAGTGTTGGGACTAATAATCTTTTTGTTTCTCTATGGGTGGGTATTTAAAGCAGAATGTCAACTGGGGGTGATTTCCAAGAACAATTCCTATAGTGTTTGTCATTTATCAAGAAATTTAGTCAGATTATTATTCCAAGAGACCACATGATTATGAAATTTTTCCAAATGCCAATGAAATGAAAAGTCTGGGGCAAAGAGTACTGCTAGAAATGTAAAATATCTGTATTTTCAAGAGCATTAATCTTCTGTGTGGTCAAAATATTGGGCTAGATGACCTTTGATGGTCAACTACCTTAGGGACACCATACATAATAAGAAAAGAACCACTCTGGAAGCCTACTCTTAAGAAGCATGTATTTTGTACAGGTAAAGCTGGGCTTGCCATGATCTATATATATTTTCAGGACAGAACTACAATCAATCCTGCTTTGTGAGGACACTTTTATGATAAATGAAATTATGCTGTAAATAAATATGTTGCATTCAACCTTTACTTACGTGGGTGCAAATTGAAGAGTGATGTTCTCACTGATCATAAAATTTGTTCCGTCTCAATACATCACTTTAGGGAGTAGTCAAAATAGACTTGGAATGAATACAAAGTGAGAATGATACCTCCCAATAACTAACATAGGAAACCTGAAAAATATTCTATTTTCTAATACTTCAGCAAAGTGGGGTGAAATTTGCCAAGTGGTTGAAGCCTAATTTTATATAAACTCATACTCCTTTAAATTTCATTTTAAAAAAGGAAAGGAGTCAAGGCACTTTACTGTTCTGAGAAGAAATCAGATTACATTTTCAAGAATAGTCTGGGACAACAGACCCTTCCCCAAAGTTCAGTTGGTGTTGTACAAAGGAAGAATGTACAAATTTGAGATGATTCAACACAGGAAGACATACAGAGACACTTGTTATTTGATGAACAATTTATATGAAAACTGCAAACACTGTAGATTGGCATTTGGGATGGAAACTGATTTCTTTTTTACAATATATATTCCTAATATTGTTTGATAGAATTTGATATGAAAATATATTTTCTGCAAGCAAAAGATACATCTGCAGTTATTGGTTAAGTCTTTCCTGGCAGCTTAAGAGTAGAGTTAGGGAAAACATATCCAGACTGAGATGCTGTAGTAATTGTTTGTAAGGTATTCAATCCAAAATGCAAGCTACCATATAATCCTATTAGACAATGTCCTTATTGCTTTGCCCCTTTCACAACTGCTTGTGTGGGGATCATTTAACTTCATGTCTGGGTGCATATACACATGTTGTATGTGTACACAACTGCACACAAAATAAAGTCAAATTACATATTGGTGCTTAAAATATCAAAATGTATATATATGCAGATACAACAACTAGCTTTAAAGAAAAAAATAATTTCTTGTCAATCATTTTAAATTCTAATTGCTTTTACTTTCCCTTCTTAATCAGTAATAAAATAGCACAGCAGCTAGGAACTTTGCCTAGTTGATAAAAGGCGGTAGGTGAATGAATGAATGAATGAATCTTTATTGTCAAAGTACAACCATGTATACATTGAGATTGGCTGAGCCTCTCTTCGTGCCCCCACCCCCAACTTACAGTGACACAAACCCTCCATCTTATTACTTCATGTGAGCTAATTGCACAACACACCGTTATCACAAGGGTCTGGAATAACAATGAAGCAATGAAACCCTTCACCCTCAATGATGGGAAGGAGGTGAATAAAGATAGCCATTGTCAGTTTCTTTGTTCAACAAATGGTTGTTCTCATTGGAGGCCACTAGCAGCATGGGCAAGAAACTTTTTAAAGAAGAGACTGGACAGCCATTTGTTCAGAAATTGTATAGGGTTTCCTGCCTGAGTAGGGGGTTGGACTAGATGACCTCCAAGGTCCCTTCCAACTTTATTATTATTATTATTATAAAACTTTTATTCATAAAACATGAAACTCAGTCAACCGAACACTCAAACTGACTGGCACTAATGGTTGACATGGGTTGCTGCCAGCATCCTAGGTATCAACCAGGTATCTCCTTAAAATGTGAGATGTTCCGAGTAGCGCAGTTTTTTGTAGCTTTGCTGAAGTTATTGCAGGAAGCTGCAATTTCTTGATGTATTTTACAAAGTTTTTGCACATAGTTCCCAGTGCCCCGATGACAATGGGTATCACTGTTACATGGTTCATTCATAATCGCACAGTTTCGATGGCCTGGTCGTGGTATTTCGTAATTTTTCCCAGTTCTTTTTCTTCGACTTTGGCATCTCCTGGTACAGCAATATCAATCAACTGTACGCTTCGGTTCTCTATGACTGCGATATCTGGCGTGTTGTGTTCCAAATGGTGATCTGTCTGTATTTGGAAGTCCCACAAGATCTTCACCCTCTCATTCTCGACTTTCCCACGACTTTTCGGACACAGGCAAGTCATATTTTTTACACAATGCCCAGTGGATTAGTTTAGCAACTTGGTCATGTCTAGCTTTGTAATCAGTTTGCGCGATTTTGCTGCACTCACATATTAAATGTGAAACAGTTTCAACTTTGTCATTGCAAAGTCGGCAATTTGGATTGTCAGTAGATTTTTGTATCTTCGCTTTCATGGCATTAGTTTGTAGTGCTTGTTCTTGAGCAGCCAGTATTAAGCCTTCTGTTTCTTTCTTGATGGTTCCCATCTTAAGCCATGCCCATGTCAAGTTGTTATCACATTTTCCTTCAATATTTTTCAAATGCTGTCCATGCAAAGCTTTGGTTTTCCATCTAGTTAATCTGTCATTCAGCCATTTTTCTTTATATTCTGCCTTTGTTTCTGTTATTTTTATAATGCTCTCTGTTTCCACAGCCTGCAGCAATTTTTCTGTACTTTGATTTACATAGTCATTCAAACTTCATTTCTCTTCTTCCACAGTTTGGTGGATTTGCAGTAGCCCTCTGCCCCCTATTCTTCTTGGCAGGTACACCCTGTCGATGTCACTTCGTGGATGTAGAGCGTGGTGCATATTCAAAAGTTTACGCGTTTTCTGGTCTAGGTGTTCCAATTCAGTCAAAGTCCAGTTGATAATTCCAGCTGGGTAGCGTATCACTGGGACTGCCCATGTACTGTATTAATGGCTTTAATTATATTTCCAGCATTCAGCTTTGATTTTAGTATTTTGCGGACTCTCCTGATGTATTCCTTTTGTGTTGACTCTTTGACTTTTCCATTCAAGATGTTAACTGCTTCCAATATGCCTAGGTATTTGTAACCATCATCCTTTGCTAGTGCTTTCATAATACTTCCATTTCCCAGTTCTATTCCTTCTATTTTTCCCATTTTTCCTTGCTGCATGGATAATATAGCACATTTTCCAAGTCCAAAGTCCATTCTGATGTCACTGCTAAACAGTTGAACTGTGTTGAGTATTGATTCAAGTTCAGTGTGGCTTTTCGCATACAGTTTTAAGTCATCCATGTATGTTGTTGTTGTTGTTAGCTGCGAAGTCGTGTCCGACCCATCGCGACCCTATGGACAACATTCCTCCAGGCCTTCCTGTCCTCTACCATCTTCTGGAGTCCATCCAAGCTCACGCCTACTGCTTCAGTGACTCCATCCAGCCACCTCATTCTCTGTCGTCCCCTTCTTCTATTGCCCTCGATCTTTCCCAGCATTAGGCTCTTCTCCAGTGAGTCCTTCCTTCTCATTAGGTGGCCAAAGTATTTGAGTTTTAGCTTCAGGATCTGGCCTTCTAAAGAGCAGTCAGGATTGATCTCCTCTAGGACTGACCGGTTTGATCGCCTTGCAGTCCAAGGGACTCTCAGGAGTCTAGGTACTATGGACAGTACCAAAAGGCATCCATGTATAGTAGATGGTTTATCTTGCCATGCTGGCTTGAGATGTGGTATCCCAGTTTTGTGTTTTGTAATATTATTGTCAATGGAATTAATGCAATGTTGAACAGTAGTGGTGAAAGTGAGTCCCCTTGGAAGATTCCTCATCTGATGTTGATTTCACCAATGTTCTCCCCATTTGCTGTTAGAACTGTTTTCCATTTTTGCATATTTGCTTTAAAAAATGAACAGATGTTTTTCCTGATTCCAAAGTTTTTCAAACACACATTAATCCAACTGTGGGGTAATGAGTCAAATACTTTCTTGTAATCAATCCACACATTTAAATTTGTTTTTCATCGTTTTGCATTTTTAAGTACCATTTTGTCAATGAGCAGCTGATCTTTTGTTCCTCTTGATGTTTTATAATTTCTTTTTTGTTCTGTGGGATACAAATTGTTTTCCATCAGATGATTGAATACTGAATTTGCCAGTATTCTTGTAAAAAGTTTGAGCATTGTTGGCAGACAAATAATTGGGCGGTAGTTCCTTGGTTCTGTGCTCTTTTCAGGGTCTTTCATTATCAAGTATGTTCGACCAGCTGTTAACCATTCTTCACTTGTGGCATTTTGAAGCATTTCATTAAACTGAGTGGTCATGCGGTGATGGAGGCTGGTGAGGTGTTTCAACCAGTATCCATGCAGCTCATCCAGGCCAGGTGCACTCCAGTTCTTGACCTTCTTTACTTGTTTTGCAACCATATCGGTGGTTATTACAATATTCTCCATTTTGTTTTGTGTTGCTTGTTTTTGAATATCTTTGATCCAGGAGGCAGTTTTATGATGTTCCACTGGGTTTTCCCACAGTTCTTTCCAAAAGTTTAAGGTTTTTTCTTTACATGGTAGAACAATAGTTTGGACTTTATTTTCGTCAAGTGACTGATAGAAGAGGTGCTGGTTTCTTCTGAACTGGATGTTTTCACGATATTGTTGTTGTTGTTGTTGTTGTTGTTTAAAAACAACAATTTGTAAACACCACTCCACATCCTGTGTAACGTTCTGTCCCACTCATTCCTCCTACTGGGATTTTGCTACTTCTTTTTTAAAACTTTTCTTCTTCCTTGAAGCACACCATGCATATGATCCCTACTTACAGTCTCTGAATGTGTAAGGAGAAGAAGATACTAAATATTATATAATTGGTCTTGGGACTACTTCACAGTAGTGTGTGTGAACACACAGATCTTGCAATTCCTGCTGTTTAGGTTCTTTCCTCCTTCCAAACAAGTGAGAGGCCCAAATTCACTCAGAACAAATATAGACTGTTAGATGAGAGGAGGGAGCTGTTGAAAGGCAAGACTGAGTAAGGAAAGCTCACATAGTGGAAATATCTTGAAGCAGACATAGAAGGGGGGAAAAAATCTTGCATTGTGGGTTTCCCAATGGCATCTGATTGGATCGTATAGGTTATGGAGAGGAACTAAGTACTGGCTTTGAGTCTTAGGAAAGTAGGGCTCTTCTTAAGATGGTATAGCTTGATCCTAAGTAATAGAACTTATGGAGAATTTGGCAAAGTAGGATCCATCAGAGACTTGTTTTGAATCTACTCTGTTATCAGCAGTCACACTGATATATGGAATTGTCCAACACTCACTCCGGGTGTTGTTCCACTTGCCCCAGTTCTCTGTCTCCCTATAAATAGCCAATTAAGTATGTGTCAGACTTGTACTGTTTTTACAAAAATCTATCTGGGAATGGTCTCCTGACTTGGCATAACCCCAAAAACTATTTAGGTACTGAGGGGTAAAATTTACAGGATGCAGTATAGTAACTGATTAGCCATGTGATATTGATAGGGGAAGCATGTACATTACAAAAATTTATTCAATCTCATTAAGAACTTGTGGTAGGCGATTGACCAGTTGGCTGCCTTTTTTGCTTTATTAATATGCACTGTTGATATCAGGTTAATGCCATTCATACAAGGTACAAAGGGGCATTTCACAAAAGCTGTCTGAGAGTAAGAGAGTATTGAAAGTAAGCCAACTAAACCAAGTCTTAATAGAAGTAAACTTGCCTTCGTCTGGATCCCCTCTCCTAATCTGGCAAATAACACATTGTTTTCACTGCACTAGATATGGCAAAAAAGCTGAAAAATAACTTTAGCATTAAAAAAAAGCCTGTAAGATTCTCCCTGCTTCTCCATGTAGTTGCAGCTATGTACATTCCCACCTTTTCTAAAGTCTGGGGCTGATTCGGTGTACAGTATTTCTGTTCAGAAATGCCTAATTATATTAAATAATTAAATTATTTCTCACTTTTTCAGATCTTAGAATCCCAGGGTTTAAAATGGTCTTTTAAAATCCATTTCAAGATATGATTCTGTTAGAGCAGGGGTGTCAATCTCAATTTCATTGAGGGCCGCATCAGCATTGCGGTTGCCCTCAAGGGGCCGGGTGGGTATGGCCAGGGTGGGCATGGCCTACTGGGTGGGCGTGGTTAGATTGCGTATGGCCTACTGGGTGGGCGTGGCCAGCTCTACCTCATTCGCATCAAGGGTGCCTATGGGGGCCTGGGCAGGAGTGGGACAGATCTGAGGGTCTCTGGCAGAAGGAGGGTCTCTGGGCCAGGGCCAAGGCAGTGGGGGCCGTTCCCTCACTGTTTCCAGGATGGCTTTGCGGGCCGCATGAAACCACTTTGCAGGCCGGATCCGGCCCCCGGGCCTTGTGTTTGACATGTCTGTGTTAGAGAGAGTTGCACTAATTCAGTTTGAGAATTGATTCATTCACAAGTACTTTTGGTAAAAGAGGAATCATTTATAGCAGAATAGAGAATAACAGAGTTGGAAAGAACCTTGGAGATATTCTAGTCCAACCCTCTGCCCAAGCAGGAGATCCTATACCATCCTAGACAAATGGCTGTCCAATCTGCTCTTTAAAACCTCCAGTGTTGGAGAACCCACAACTTCTGGAGGCCAGTTGTTCCACTGGTTAATTGTTCTATCGGGAAATTTCTCCTTAGTTCTAGGTTGCTTCTCTCCTTGATAATTTTCCATCTGTTATTTCCTGTCCTGCTCTTAGGTGCTGTGGAAAATAGTTTGACTTTCTCTTCATTTTCATTTTCAATGGATATCTAGGTGGAAAGTATTTGACCCATAACACATACATGCTTTTCCATTACCACTGCTACCTCTGTAGGCCATATTTTCTGTGACAACTATGCCCCTACTTCTCTCATCATTTCGATTTGCTGCAAGAAAGCTGCACCTGGCTTCTCTTTCTCTACCAGAATGATCTGTAGCATGTGGTGTTCTGCAAGATACCTGGACACTGTCACAAAATTATCACAAACTCACTGTGCCTTAAAGAAATTGTCCCATTAACTTCAGTGTGTTATAATGACTATGGAGATTGAACAAGTTAAGGAAAGAGGACCAACTTGTTTTGAAATGCCTACATTCATGTATGGGTTTGTTTGCTAAGGCAAATGGAGATACAAAAT
The DNA here is from genome assembly GCF_964194415.1 of Vipera berus. Lineage (NCBI taxonomy): Eukaryota > Metazoa > Chordata > Lepidosauria > Squamata > Viperidae > Vipera > Vipera berus. Next base: position 227,295,912 of record NC_138203.1, read on the forward strand.
TGGGAATTTCTCTCCACCCTTTTAGTATCAAATAGGGCTCCCAAACCAATGTCAAGGAAAGTTCAAAACAGCGTACACTGAAGAAGCCAAGTAGCACTGAGCATATTTCATAAGCCGGTCTAGAACAACATGACTTAAATATCTGGTGAGAAAGATAATTTATTATTTTTAAAAAATAGAAAAGGAGCTTATTGAGGCACAAAAGCATTATTCCATGTAAGCAGACATTTACTGAGAAAAGCAAAGAGTAAATCACTACTAACTACTTAGCAATTTTTATATATACATGCCATGTCTGCAACCTTGATAAATTCTGGATAGCTATTTTGTTGTTGTTGTTAGTTGCGAAGTCGTGTCCGACCCATCGCGACCCTATGGACAATGTTCCTCCAGGCCTTCCTGTCCTCTACCATCTTCTGGAGTCCATTTAAGCTCACGCCTACTGCTTCAGTGACTCCATCCAGCCACCTCATTCTCTGTCGTCCCCTTCTTCTATTGCCCTCAATCTTTCCCAGCATTAGGCTCTTCTCCAGTGAGTCCTTCCTTCTCATTAGGTGGCCAAAGTATTTGAGTTTTCGCTTCAGGATCTGGCCTTCTAAAGAGCAGTCAGGGTTGATCTCCTCTAGGACTGACCGGTTTGATTGCCTTGCAGTCCAAGGAACTCGCAGGAGTCTTCTCCAGCACCATAGTTCAAAGGCTTCAATTCTTTGGCGCTCAGCCTTTCTTATGGTCCAGCTTTCACTGCCATACATTGCAACTGGGAAGACCATAGCCTTGACTATACGCACTTTTGTTGACAGGGTGATGTCTCTGCTTTTTAGTGTGCTGTCTAGATTTGCCATGGCTTTCCTCCCAAGGAGCAAGCGTCTTTTAATTTCTTGGCTACAGTCCCCATCTGCAGTGATCTTGGAGCCCAGGAAAATAAAATCTGTCACTACCTCCATTTCTTCCCCATCTATGCAGAGCACATCATGAGAAAGGCAGGGCTAGATGAATCAAAAGTTGGAATTAAGATTGCAGGAAGAAACATCAACAACCTAAGATATGCAGATGATACCACTCTAATGGCAGAAAGTGAAGAGGAACTAAAGAGCCTCTTGTTGCGAGTGAAGAAGGAAAGTGCAAAACTTGGGTTGAAACTAAACATTAAGAAAACCAAGATCATGGCATCTGGCCCTCTCAATTCCTGGATAGCTATAGTATAAATAAAATCAGTTCCTTTCAGTACTTCAGTATTTTTGATATGTTCTAGGGACTGCTTTCTGAACACTGAGGCACAAATAGATTTAAAATGTCATCCTAACATTTGCTGTCCCATTCATTCCCTTCAATAAAAAGTAAGCAAAGATAGGTGGCAAAACAAGTTTGAGTCAAATCAGTTATACACATGACACAAGAATCATGTTGTTGCTTACTTTACCTCCCCCACCAAGAAGAAAAATGGCATGTTAAATGTTTTTAAAATTGATTCTCTATCAGAAGATTTTGAGAGTCTTTTTGTAGCAACTGAAGGTTGGTTTTAACCAGGACACTGAATTTTCTTTTGTCTTACTTTTTCTGTTGCAAAATAGTAAAAAAAAAACAATACCTTCTCATTCTGTAAGATTTTGAAAGTATGACCTTTAAATATTCAGAGGATGTTTAACATACTTTATTTGTTTACTTACTGTATTCTGGAAATAAGATTCAATGCACAGCCCTCATTCACCTTATCCATTTTGTTGCTTTCCAAATGCATAAGGCTATGGTTTCTAACATTTTCAGCTAATAAGTGGAAATTTTGAAAGTAAATAGTCCAGTAAATTTGAAGCACATCAGATTAAGGAAGACTGCTGTGAGCAGAGAAAAAAAAATTTAAATCTTGATCACAAATGCATTATTCTGCTTTTAGAGATGGAAGGAAAAAAACCAGTCAAAATGGACTCAGTTGTGAAGCCATGTAATGAACATTTCTGGAATAAGAAGCATAAGAAAAGTCTTCCTGAATTAGGTCAGAAATTATTTATTCCAGCATTCTGTTTCCCACAGTTTTGAAGGAGATGCCTCATGTGGAAATCAAGTTAAATGTTTTGGGACTTTTCCTTTTACATGTAACTTTATTAAATTTAAAAAAAACAAGAATAAAAGGAGAAGAAGAATGGGGGGGGAAGGAAAAGTGAGGGAAAAAAGCAAGATAAAGTGCAAAAAGAAAGAAAAACTAAAGAGAATAGAAAAGGAATGACTTCTTGCTTTCTTTGGTGCAGATATAAATAAAAATACATCAAACCCTGATTCTAAAGTTGACAATAACCTACATTATTTCTATAATTCTAGTCATCAAATCCCAAAAATCAAAAATTACTTTCTTTCAGTTTCTCGCAAAAAGTACAAGTGGTTTCCAAGTAGAAATAAAATTGATCAAAATCTTTACTTCAATAAAATCTGGCAATTTTGCCATCTCCAAGAATTCCATCAGCTTTACTTCCACTTCACTCTTCCATTGAAGGTACTTAAAAGCCCTTCCACCTTTGAGCATATAGAAGTCTCACTGCTGTTATATATGTTATGGGAGTTTTCCTAATTTCAGAAATTTCATTTCTAAAGAAACTGATATTGGAAAACCAGGAGTACTTAATACTCTTCATTTATCACACTATTTTAGACTAAGGCTACTGCTAAGCTTGTAAGCCGCCCTGAGTCTTCGGAGAAGGGCGGGATATAAATGGAAATAAAATTAATAAAATAAATAAATAAATAATATCAACATTTTTGGAAACTCTCCAAACCAAAGTTTAGTTTCCAGGAATTATGACATGAGGTCCACAAGTTCTTTTTCAGAATCATTTGCAACCCATTTCTTCTCTTGAAAAGCACCTTGAGTGAACTAGCGTGTTAGAAGGAGATTCATTTCTAATTAGAGATTCATTTCTAGCTTTGTTCAGAAAAAGATTTCTGGGAGCTGCTGGAGCCTCATCCCAAACTCAGGTTAAATAGTATCATTAGAGATAGCCAAATATTCATAGCCATCAGTTATGCTGGTTTAATTCTAGGCCAATGAATCTTAATTAATAATGGAATTATTTGAAACTTGCATCTTAGCTGCAACAATGGCCTTGATACGTACCCAGTTCCACAGTTTTATAAAATATGTCAGCTCACAGTCTAACTAGGAAGACAAGAACTGGGTATACATGAATATATATTTTTCCCTAGTAGGCTATGAAAGTATTGTTATTTAAAAATAAATAATAATGTACTTTATTTACACTTCTGAAAATGAAGATTGGACAGACGTTGGGGTGGCTGACTCAGGCAAGGGGAATCTTTGAAATGATATGAAGCCATGACAGAATGTTTGACAAATCCTTTGCCATAAGTTTGGGTGATTTGGTTACGGGAAACAATTGTTTGCATTTACTTGCTTATAAATGTATTTTAAATAAACAGAAACTTCCTAGCACATGCCTCGGCATAGAGTATTTTGTTGTTAAAATGGTAAAAAAAATGGAATAAAGCTGGTGTTATTTCAAATTCAACAAAGGAACAGCAATCCTTTTCCTGTTATGAAAAAAGAACGGAAAGAAAATATTAAAAAGTGGGACATTTCTCAAGAGGATGTTTTTTAGTTTATTTTTGTTTAAGAAAAGACAACATGTCTTTTCTGGCAGAAAATTAGGGGTTTTTTGCTTCCACGCTATTTAAGAAGGTGATGATTTAGGGCATTATCCTGTCTTTTGGATAATGGATACCCATTTTCTGAATTATTTTGGAAGTTTTTAAATTTTTAGGACATTTTAGACAATAAACAGGCACCAGGTCAAAAAGGTTCTGAGGCATGTGCCAGATTTATAACACTGTATACAATGGGGCTATTAATAGAAAAGCCCATTAAAACATGAGCTTGATTGCTGTACTTTGCTGAATCAGGTCCATGCATTGTTTCTAACATTCCTGCAAAAAAGGGAAGACCAAGGGCCAATTTTAGCCTGATTGGAGTCAATGCAAGTTGAGATTTTCTGCCAAAAGTGAACTGATGCCTGGAATTAATAATTCAGAATAAATCATTATTATCTAACTGGGCCCATTCTTAAGCATGGTTCCAAACTAAATGACAAATCTACAATCCAAGCCAAGGCATCTTTTCCATGAAGGGCAAGACACAGACACGCCTCCAACCCCTGTAGGAAAGCTGACTGGATTGGCAATTGAACCTGCTAATGAGAGGACAGCATCTCTCAAGATGCCTAAAGGTAGCAGCCTATTTTAAACTCTATTGATATACAAAATCTGGTCTGTTTTCCTAACAACCAGGCTGTCTCCTAGCACCCGGTACTTTCTCTGCCTAAAGAAAGAACATCCCCCCTCCCAAAGCCTCCTCCCCATTTGTGCTAAATGATAATAACAGAGTTAAGTATTTATGTTCTGTTCCAAATCATTCATTGTGTTTGGTTCAGAGGTAAAATAATAGAACTTCTCTGGGGTGGGAGGGAAAAGCCAAATATTCATATCATATCATATCATATCATATCATATCATATCATATCATATCATATCATATATCTTATTTATACCTTTCCTTCAGGAGCTCCAGGCAATGTATATAGCACTTTTCTTCCAATTTTTTCCCACAACAATCCTGAGAGGTAGGCTAAAGGTGACCATGAACTTTCCTGGTTGAAGCTCTAGGATAGTTCGGAAACTCCCCCCTTCTCCCACACACATCCTGCTTTTCCATTGTGTATAGCTCTGTGTTTTTCAAACTTGGCAAGCCTTTAAGATGTGTGGACTTTCACTCCCAGACTTGCCAAGTTTGAAAAACATTGAGCTAGACAGTTCTGAAGCAATTTTAATCTCTGACTGGTAAATATCACTGATTTCTGCTGCCTTCCTACATATCTCTAGTGTTTCTAAGAACAACAGAAATTCAATTTTTATTATTTTCTTGTTTAAGGTGTTTTGAGGCCAGAAGTATCTTGCAGGATTACAATAAAAACATTTATTAAACAATAGTAAAACCTACAACAAATGAAGTATGAATAAGGTTTACAATCACCACCAATTAACGCTAGCATCCCTATACCAGGCTACTAAAATTAGGCGGGGGGCGGGGTGTAGCTCCAAGTCTATGTTGACACCTGGTGACTCCATGCTCAAGACCATGTGGCACTTTCAGAATTAGTTTGTCCTTGGCTGCTTCCTAGGGCTGAGAGTGAAGGGCCCAAGGTCACCCAGACAGCTTCATGTTACTGGTTGGTGATTTTCACAGATGTCTGGACCATCCAGATTTAACTCTTTCTTATAACTCCAGGATTTGCTTCACTTAGCTTGTGCAACCCTACTGTGAGTTCCCCGAGCAAAGTGTGAGTTCTGAGTGTGCTCCTGCTTTTCCTGAACAAGCCTGATCAAAATTATTATCTCCCCCATAGATTACTCTTGACACTCCCAAGGAGTCACAACATCCCACTTGAAAACCAGTTTTTAAAAATAATACTGAATTCAATATTTTAAATTCTGTGCATGTTAACACTATACATTTAGGAGAAAAGAAAAAGAGAAGTGGAATATTATATTCTTCTTTCACAAATGCATGCTGAATCAAAATAATAACTTTTGTATGTTTTAATTAGGCTGTGCTGTGAATAGTCAGGCAGAGAGCTAAAACACATTACAGTCTAAATGTCTGAGAAGAACAATTAGCCATCAGCCCATGAGCTGTAATTAAACATCTTTCACTGAAAAGGCTACATTCCACTATGACTATAAGAATAATGGTTTCTGAGGATCACAATCATTAAAGCGAGTCCATCTTCAAAATGTGCAGTGCTCAGGTAAAACAGCTAACAACGTTCCAAAGATATTGACAAATGTGATGGACCTACTACAACCTATATTATCCTCCTGTCCCTTATTAAGCCTTATCCTTGAGATGGTTCCTTTATGGAATTGGTGAAATTTGAATCTTAAACCTCACATGAAATAGCAATAATTAAAGTTCTCAGGATTTGGGCCTAGTAACTATATTCTGGAAAAATTCTATTCTGAAGGATAAGAACAAGTCACCATATCATCTAACTTGCAGTGGGAGATGTGGTAAGGAGGTTTGATTCTCTCAGAAATGTCCTTCAATTTGCAGAATCAAAACACTGCACCATGCTGACAACGAACCAACTTTTAGATGTTCTTTGCAGATGTTCAGAGAGGACATAATTCTGGGCAGTATTGCAGATGAAGTACAGCAAAACTGGGTGCGTGAATAAAATGTACACCCAACTGCAGTTAAAGTATTTAATGAACTTAAGAATAAAACATTTATGTGATATTGCTGGTTTTACAGGTGAAATCAGATTGAGGTTGGTCTTAAGAGATTTGTGGGAGATTTAATGTCATTCATTAATAACTAACTTGGCATGCCTCACCTTCTTTTGACATTTTCAGCAGGCTATAAACACATTCCCATAAACTACTCTGCAGGAAGATTAATTTTAAATCAGGGATAAACAGTGAAAATTACTGAAATGGGGACATCTAGTGGCTCTATCTATTCCTTTTTTTTCAAAGAATGAACACCTTGACAATACAATGGCAAAACACACTGGACTTGTACTTTCATTGAGAAATAGAACTTAATTGGTTGCCTTACCCTTGCTGGCTCAGAAGATAAAAGGATGGAAAACAGACCCTGTTGAGCCTTTAAAATAAGCACTTGACAAAAGATTAATGCTGTAGAATTCATTATTTAATTATCTAGAATTATCATTATCTAGAATTTTTCAAAGTTACAGTTGTGGGGTCCTGGATGCTCTCAGAGAGCAGCATGGACCCACAGCTCAACTCTGAGCTACAAATGTTCTCTGCTATTGGTAAGATTAGATTTAATTCAGAATGCAGCAGTCCATTTTTTTATCAGCAAGTACAGTGTGTAGCCGTCATGCTAAAATACAGTATGGGCTATTAATTAGTTTCAGTTATAATTTAAAATGTTTAATATTTAAATTCCTAAATCAGTTTTGATAATCCATTGTTGTAGTTTTGACTCAATATCAATTCTATGCTATCAGGTCCCCTGCACCAACTTTCTTCCTCACTTGAAATTAAACTGAAGCAGTTCTTCCCAGTCAGGCTAGGCTGATTCTGCTCCTTCTCCCAATTTGATACGTGTCCCTATAGCAGGTTTGTTCAATCCCAGCAACTTTTAAGATGTCTGGACTTCAACTCCCAGAATTCTCCAAAACTACAGGTGTTGAGGTTGAGATATATTGCCCTACGGGCTGAGATAGAAGAAGAAGTTGTGTTTCAAAGATTTGAAAGGGGCCACGTTGGGGATGCCATTTTAAAAAGAAAAAGTTTGTTTTAAATAATAATAAAAATAATAATAACAACAACGATGATGATGATGATGCAAGTACATAGGTGGTTGAAGAAAAAAAAATGGCTTTGGAAGAATATCTGAAGGACAATGATGAAGATGCACTGAAATTAGTATATCAGGAAGGCTTACTGACTACTGGAGAGACCAAACTGGCCTTCAAGAAAGACGAAATGAAGAACACAATAGAGACATGGGAAGACAAAGCACTACATGGCCAGTACATTAAAAAAAATAGCTGGGAAAGCAGATAATAACAAGACCTGGTAATGGCTAAGAGCAGGAAAGTTGAAGAAAGAGACCGAGGGACTAATTCTGGCTGCACAAGACCAAGCCTTAAGGATAAATGCTTACAAAGCCAAAATTGAGAAGACAGCAAAAGACAGTAAGTGCCACCTATGCAAAGAAGCTGAAGAAACAGTGGACCACCTGGTAAGCTGCTGCAAGAAGATTGCACAGACTGACTACAAGCACCGGCATGACAAAGTAGCAACAATGGTGCATTGGAAGATCTGCAAGAAATATCATTTGCCTGTAAGCAAGAACTGGTGGGACCATAAAATAGAGAAAGTCATAGAAAATGACAAAACTAAACTGCTCTGGGACTTCAGAATTCAAACAGACAAGCCCCTGCAACATAACACCCCGGACTTAACAATTGTCAATAAGAAAGACAAAAAAGTCTGGATAGTGGACGTGGCACCGTTGCCATACTGAACACCATTGGCATTGACAAATTCGCCATTAGTCAATTGCAAAAGGCGGCCTTACTAGGAACTGCTTCCATCCTGCGACAATATCTCTAATAACATCAAACATCCACATCTGCCTATCCCAGGTCCATGGTAAGGACTCAAAAGGTAGACAAAAATGCCAAATCCAGTCTGAACATCGGGCTGACTGTGAGATTAATAATAATGATAATGATAATAATAATAATAATGATGATGATGATGTTGATGATGATGATGATGATGTTGGAAGGGACCTTGGAGGTCTTCTAGTCCTACCCCCTTCATTTGATTGGGGGATGTTTCTTGCATCACATGTGAGATTATATTTTAATAACGTTAATATTCTTTAAAAAACATATCTTAACATTCAAATGTTATTTTTATGGTGCTTATAGTTTACATTCTCATTTTGCAGGTACTACTTATAAAAGCAGAATCTTATAGATTGCCACAATAAAATGTTTGTTAATATGCAAATCCTTATCCATAAATCCACTGGATTTAATGATGCAAATCCTTATCGTAACAGGCCAAATTTGTGGGTGAACCAAGATATAAAAAATGCCTTTAGAGAAACTGGCAGGAATTAAAAACAAAGCTAAATTTTAATGGCATGTAAAGCATGTAAGATAATCTCTGCTTTATGAGCCTTTTTGAGCCTTTTGGCAAAGTGACATACAATTAAAGTATCATTGCAATAAACCAACCTTATATAAGCGATAGCATGATTTAAATGAAAAGTCAGCTTTTCTATACCAATACCAATATGTAGCTTTTTAATACAAAAAGAACAACTCAATGGCACTCAGTTGGACTGAAATATGTTGACATATGTTGCCATTCTGTTATTTTTCAGACAATTTTATATTCTTCCTGCCATGCCATTTCTGGGTCTGTGCAATAAGTATAGTTTTTCTTTCTCTGCTGTTACCACATTATATGCAGGACAGAATCCTTGCTAAGAAATGGGAAATAAGCAGTGCTTGTGAAATATTTATTAGATTTTTATCCCACTTTTATTACTTTATAAGTATCTCAAGGAAGTGAACATACATAATACCTCCTTCTCTTTTTCCCCATAACAAGCCTGTGAGGCAAATTTAACTAAGAGAAAATGACTGGCCTAAAGTAACCCAGCTGGCTTTCATCTCTAAAGTGGGATTAGAAAAATAAAGCAAGTTAAAAGCAATAAAGCAAGCTTTGAGAAAAGCAAAGTTTTACATTTAGGCAGGAAAATCAAAGGTATAAGTACAGATTAGGCGAGACCTGGCTCAAAAACAGTAACTGTGAGAGGGACCTTGGAGTCCTAGTGGATGATCACTTGACTATTAGCCAGCAGTGTGCAGCAGCAGCCAAAAAAGCTAATACAATCCTGGGTTATATAAACAGAGGCATAGAATCCAGATCGCGTGAAGTATTAGTACCACTTTATAAAACCCTACTAAGACCACACCTGGAATACTGCAACCAATTTTGGTCACCATACTATAAAAAAATGCTGAGACCTTGGAAAAAGTTCTGAGAAGACAACTAAAATGATCAAAGGCGGGGATAGTAAAACATAGGAAGACCAGCTGCAGGACTTGGGTTTGGCTAGTCTAAAGAAAAGAAGAAATGGGCGACATGATAGCAGTTTTCCAGCTGCCACAAAGAAGAGAGTATCAAACTATTCTCCAAAGCACCAGAGGGCAAGACAAGAAAAAAAAAGTTGGAAATTGACCAGAGAAGCAACCTGGAATTAAGGAGAAACTTCCTCATAGTGAGGACAATTAACTAGTGGAACAGTTTGCCTTCAGAAATTGTGGGCGCTCCATCACTGGAGGGTTTTAAGAAGAGACTAGACAGTCACTTGTCTGAAATTGTATAGGTTCTCCTGTTTGAGCAGGGGACTAGACTAGAAGACCTCCAAGGTCCCTTTCAGCTCTATTCTATTCTAAATGTGCTTTCAATTAAATATAAATGCATATTAAAACTGTATGGAAAAAATCTTTCTCCGAATTGCGATACATGCCTGGTCCCAGTAGTTCTAAGCTTTATTACGTATTTACCAAAGTTGATAAAAGTACCAATGAAGACTGTATGTCCAACATACGTTTCATACTCCTTTATACATCTTTGACAATTTATTAGGTGCTAATACCAAAGGTACATCATCCATTCCCTGCTCAAACAAGTTCAATTGCTCTTAATTATTTGTTGTCTAATTTTGTACGTCACTACACAGAACATGGCAACCTTTTATGTTTCTTCAGGTTTAACATCAGAAAGAATTGCTTATACACTTGATTTCAATTTAGGTTCTCCTTCAGAAAAAATTCAATTAATCAGCATAAGTCAACCAAGTTTCTCTAATTATAATTTCTAACAAAAGCTTCCTGGAGTAATAACCATAAAAGAATTTTGGAGCCAATCTTTGTTTTATACCTATTCCAAATCCTCAAGATGCATACCTAATAAAGAGATTCATAAAGGAATTATTAAAATCTACATTAAGCTTAACTTTATTATACCATAAGCAGCCATGTCACCTAAATCTCAAATCATGTTTTTAACTCCAACATCTTCCTGTTTCTCAGTCTTTCACCCATATCAGACAACAAGCAGCAAAATACAATTTTAAATCAGATAATCCTACCCCACCTCTTTCTTTAGCATGTTACAACGATTTATATTTAATTCTTGGTTTTTAAATATCTTTTTGCTATTGTTTAAATAGTACATCAGTGGTCAATATCAGTATTGTCTGAAATAAGAACATCCTACATAACATTAATCTTATTTACTGAAATTCTATTCAATAATGACAGTTGTAACTTGTCCCTCTATAATTATTCCCAAATATCAGACAATTTATATTAGTTCATCTGATCTCCAGATATTTAACCTTCTTCTCAATTTTAAAGCCATGTTTTAGACTGTTTTGATCTTGTATACTCATATTTTTAAACAACATATTTGCTTTTTGTTTTTTATTTTAAGATCAACTAATGCTCCAAAGGCCTTCAATTTCTTTAAGTGTTCAATCCCATTCTCATAAACAAAAACTAAACTAAATCATCAGCAAAATCTATGAATTTGTAAATCTCTTTTAAATTTTCAGTCTCATTATTTTCTCATCCTGTCTCTGTTCAAAACCTCGAGAACAAAAATAAAAAGCAACAAGGATAAAGACATTCTTGTCTTGTCCCCTTCTGTATCTTACATGATTTAGTTAAATTGCTATTACAGTAATATTTGTCTTCTAAGATGTATACATTGATTTAATCCCTTAAATACAATTCTCCCAAAAATCTATACTTTCCAAAATTTTGAGCATAAATGATCAATTCAAAATACTGAAAGCTTTCTCAGCATCTAGAAAACACAGTGCCACCTTTCTCTCTTTTTTTAAATATATTTTATTAATTTTTACAATAACAATCTTTAGTGCTTGGTAAGCAATGTGTTGTCTGGGACATATACTTAACAATAATCAATGATAGTTAATTTCTATGATTCCATAATCAACAAATTAGTGATACATTTCCTTGATTTTCTCTTCTTCCAATAGTATTTTCCTTTTGCCAACATTGAGTAAATAGAATTCTTGGTACTTTCAATACAAAGTTGAATGTAAACATTTTTCTAGTGTTTACATTAACATTAGTGTATAACATCTTTTCTAATCGACTTATGTTTTAGATGTATTTGCGAAAAATCATTTTATTAAATCGCTATAGTTTCTGTTTTCAAAGTTATTTAAGCTTAACTTCCCCCTCAACATTCAAAACATTCTTGTCAATTATAATTTTCTCAAAATTAATTACACTTAAATGTTCAGACATTTCGGTCACATAAGCCATCCCAGTATTTCTACATTTCTCATGTCATAAAAAGTACTATACTAATAAATCACATTCCTCTTACTATAGGACCCATTTATATCCAAAATTTATCTATTATTTTAGCCAAATAAGTGTTTAGTCATATAGTACTCCATCTGGTAAATCAGGTCATCTGTTCTCTTAAATCTAACTTTAGCCTTCTTCTTTTGCCCAATAACTTTCCGAGTCAGTGTATTCAGTTTGCCAGGGAATTCTTCCTGTATTTTTATGGATGTTATTAGGAATGGGGAGGACAGATTGGGTGGCATACTTGTGAGGGGGAGTTTGCCCATTTGTATTTGTAAAAGAGCTTCCACTTTCCTTCTCTTTCAATTTCTCTTTTCATTTTTTGTCCCCCAAAATCTAGTAGTTTTCCTGGCGCCTCTATAATCCATTTTACTGGATCTTCTTTCTTATCCTCTGGTTTATTTTGAAGTCCTATAAAATACCTTTTCCATTTCCAGTATTATAGTAGAATCTTGCAAATTTTACTTTGCTGAGCTGTGATTCCCTTCATTTGTAGCCTCCAACTTTGGGTCACTTTCCTCTGATTTGTGTTCTATTGTTTGATTTATTTGTTCATTCTTTGTCATCATTTTCTGAGAGTTTTTTAGTTGTGAAGATGGTTAAAAATGTGCTCATTTATGTCATCTAATTTGTTTTTAATCTCATCATGATCTGAAACAATTGTCATTTGAATTATTATTATTATTATTAATTTTATTTGTATACCGCCCTTTTCCCAAAGGACTCAGGGCGGTGAACAGGGCAATACATATTAAAAAACAAGATACAAAAAATATTAGTTGCAACACAGCATGCATTTCCTACTGGAAAATATTTTCCTTCTCTTGAAGTATTACTCCTGTAGGTCTCTGATGTTCCAGGCTGGGAGCTTCAGAAAGGAATCTTGGGTGTGGTTTCCTACTATTTATAGTTAGGTATGCAACATCCATTTTATCTCCCCCCTCCAAATAATCTTTCACAAGTACCATAATCCCCATATATTTGTCTTATCCAACCAACCAATCTTAAGGTCCAAACAACAAAGTCTTATATAGTTCCTATCTGCTGGTAGCTTGGGCTAGTCAAGGAGGTACAGCTAGCCTTTCTTCTGTCAGTTTGAAGGGCTTCCCCTGGATCAAACAGATCGACAGCTGTCTTTCTGTGATCTACGGGGTGGGGCCTCCTTCTTTGTCACCTCTCTGGGGCAACTTTAGACCCATTTAGGGTCCCCTGGCAGGGCATAATCAGCCATGGGGCGCAGAGCCCCGCAATTTTGTGTCTCTATGACACAAAACCAGAAGTCCCTCAGTGCCACCTTTCTCATTGTGTCATTGAGTTACTCTACTATATGCAATTCAGTTCTGAGATTATCTCTTAATAGTTACATTGATCATCATGAATAAAGTCCTGTAAAATCCTCTTTACTCTATCAGAAAATATCAATGTAAATATTTCATAGTCATTATTCAATCAATCTATAATTCTTAAAATTAAATCTCATCCTTCCTTTGGTAATAAAGCACTATTAGCCCCTTTCCAAGATTCTGGCATAGCAGATCCCTGTAATTCATTATGCTTTTAAGTGGTTGAAAAAGTTGGTTTTTAAAACTCTTATAGTATAAACTTGGTAATCCATCAGGTAAAATAAGGATGCTTTCCTTATTTTATTCTTTTTATGGCTTTGGATATTTCAAAACTTGTTATAGAATTATGTTATGGAAAGTCTTAACAAGCCATTTACAAAAGTGATTAGAAAAGTATGTGAACCCTACATCTTTAAGGGCACTGACAGTGGTTTGGACTACAGTGGCATTCCCTCATCTCTCAGAGCATTAAACCCATTGGAGATCACTGGCTTGCAGACTTCTCATGAGGAGTAATTGTCTGAAGCACCTGTGGGCAATCCCAAGTGGTCTCCTTGTCCAGAAAGGAATCATAAAGAGTCAATTCACTCATCATCACTCCATTCTGTCATGGTCATTAGCTCCACCCTCAGTCAAGCTGTCTTCAGCTTGCCATTTTTTCCTCTAAGAAGTAGCTTTTAGGTATTCCTTTAATCTGTGAGGGGGAGATCTTTGTTTTGATATAGAAGCCCAGCGCTTTTTTTGAAAAAAAAAAGATGCCGGAACTCACACATGTCATACAACCTGCCTTGCCTACCCTACAAGGTTCCATCCAAAAAAGGTGCCAGAACTCCGTTCTGGGCGTTCTATGACAAAAAAGCCCTGTAGAAGCCTATTATATTTCCAGGTCAATGCAATATACATTCATCTTCCATTATAAACCGCTAAACTCAATATAAAGCAATTACAGGTAATACTATGAAGTATTTCCAAATGATTCTGACCTCTAAAAGGAAGTTCATATGTTATGCACCAGGTTACTGACCTTTCTTTAAATGGGCTGTTAAACTTGAGCAATTTTGTTATCACTGTGAAAGAAAGTGAACTGCTATTAACCCCAACTAAATATATTGACACATATTTCTGGCAACAAATGGGCATTTCAAACTTTTAAAGACAGTCTCCATGAATTGTAAAATCTCTATATTGTTATACCGGTACTTATTGTGTTTGGTTCAGGTAGAATATGACTCAGAGAGGTTAGCAACGAAAAGAGTTTATTCAATACACAATTGTCAACTGTCAACTGTCAAATGTTACAGGCTTTTATACTGGAGCTGATTTAACTGTATCCAATCACAAGTCTCTATTTTCCCGCTTTTACAAGTGTAACCAATAATTGCACCAGAATCTCCCGCTTTAAAGAACCTTCTATGCAACCTGCTATTTACATGTTTGCAACTATCTGCTGACATAACACCCCTTACCCCCCAGTTGTTGTTATTTATTGACATAATCTCTTAAGTATTTGGGTGGCCTATGGACCCTTGATGGATATCTATTAGGTTGATTACCAAGGTCATTGCTCATAGATTGTCTGCTTGGCTGACTTACATTTGATGGTCTGGACTCTAGGATTGCTGGCTCAGATGCTACTCTACTGACAATTGGTGATTGATGTTGTGTTTGATATTGATGCTCAGCTAATGCGGGCCTGCTCAAGGGGGACTGCTCCCAGTCAATTTGACCATGTTGTGGGTTAGCAGTGGATTCTCTGGTTTGATTTTGGTTTTCTGCTTCACCACTAACAGGCAGGTTGTTATGATAAAGCCATGATGCGATATTCCCCCCGTGTACACTTTGATCACCATCTACTGGCATGCTACCCATAATTCTCTTCCTTAGCTGATCTATGTGTCTTTTGCTTACCCTATTCCCTTCCCCCTCAATGGTGTAAGACAAGGGCCCCAATATGTCAGTGACCACCCCTGGAATCCATTTGTCTCCTTGTGCATAATTTCTGGCCCAGACTAAATCTCCGATTTTGAATGATCTGTTTGGAATGTCCAGTTCAGCACTTGAGGGTAGTCTGTCCGGATGTAACCTGTCCAGTTTGGTGGTTAGCCTCTTTCCCCACCTCATTTCTGCTGGGCTCTTTCCGGTAGCCGTGCAAGGGGTTGTATGTTGGGTCAGCAAAAAGTCTGCCAGTCTTTGGTGCCAATCACCGCGGATGATCCGTTTCAATGCGTCTTTGGTGGTCCTCACGTTGCGTTCAGCCAAGCCGTTGGTGGACGGGTGGAAGGGTGCTGATGTTGCATGCCTAATCGAGTTGGCCCTGAGGAAATCCTGGAATTCAACAGAGGTGAATTGGGGCCCATTATCAGACACAATTACATCCGGTAACCCATGAGTGGCAAAGAGGCCCCTTAAGACCTGTATTGTTCTACACGTAGTCATAGAACTGACAGGTACTACCTCTAGCCACCTAGAGAAACTGTCCACCACTACTAGGAAGGTTAACCCCTGGAAAGGTCCAGCAAAATCAATATGAATCCTAGACCAAGGATTCCTGGCCAATTCCCATTTATGAGTGTGTGTGTGAGGCAGCTCCGGTCTGGATCGTTGACATAAATAACATCCAGAAACACATTCTTCAATGTCCTTGTCAAGACCTGGCCACCATAAGTGACTTCTAGCTAAAGCCTTCATACGTACTATTCCCGGGTGACCCTCATGTAATTCCAATAAAATTGTAGGTCTGTGGATCTCAGGAATGACAACACGGTTGCCCCACAAAATACATCCCAAATGGGATGATAGTTCATCTTTCCTTCTAAAATAAGGAATGTACTTTGCATCCGGGTTAGCGCTTGGCCACCCACTAAGGACCCAGGCCATGATTCTCTTAAGGGTATGGTCTTTTTTGGTAGCTTCAGCTATATCTTTGGCAGTTAAAGGGCATTCAGGAATGTCCTGTAAAGACATAATTTGTCCCACAGGAGCAGGGTCCTCCTCAATGATGTTTAAGGGCAGTCTGCTAAGGGCATCTGCATGTCCCATTTCCTTACCTGGCCTATGTTGAAGTGAAAATGAATATGCTGAGAGGAAAATTGACCACCTCAGCATTCTGGGAGACATTATTTGGGGTGTCTGTTTATCGGTGGTAAACAGTCCCAATAATGGTTTGTGGTCAGTGAGTATTGTAAAGTTCCTACCATACAGGTAATCGTGGAACTTTTTTACTCCTGCCACAATTGCTAATGCTTCCCTATCAATCTGTGCATAATTCCGCTCTGCTTTCGTAAGCGTCCTGGAATAATATGCAATTGGCTTTTGGATTCCCTGACTATCCAAGTGGCTGATAGCCCCCACACCGTAAGGTGAAGCATCGCAAGCTAAATAAATTGGTTTATTCTCAATAAAATGGGTTACTGTGGATTGGCTAGACAGAATATTTTTTAATGTTTGGAAACTGACTCTATGTTTATCAAGCCACTGCCATGGGGTTTTTTTATCTAAAAGTCTATGTAGTGGTTCTGCTATGGCAGCTTTGTGTGGCACGAATGTGTGGTAAAAGTTAACCAACCCTAGAAAGGCTTGTAATTCAGCCTTGTTTTTTGATTCAGGTGCCATTTTAATTGCCTTGATTTTATCAGGGGTAGGATGAATTCCACTTTTATCTATCCTAAATCCTAAAAATTCAGTAGATTTAACCCCAATACAGCATTTCTCCTTTTTTAATTTAAGTCCAGCCCTCCTAAACCTTCCCAGTACCTGTTCCAGACGCTCAGCTAATATCTCTTCATTTCTTCCAGCTATAAGAACATCATCAAAGTAAGGGCATACACCGGGTATGCCCTTTAAGGTCCTTTCCATCACTTCTTGGAAGATGCCTGGAGCTGCTGCAATACCAAATTGCAGTCTGTGGACTCGGAATGCCCCCTTGTGGGTAACTATAGTTTGAGCTTCAGCAGCCTCTTTAGAAACAGTTAATTGCAAATACGCCTGCGCCAAGTCTAACTTGGCAAATATGGCGCCGTCCTGTATCGTGGCGAGGACCTGCTTCACCGTCGGGACCGGGTAAACATGTTTTTTTATTCCAAGGTTCAGGGTGGCCTTGTAGTCAGCGCAGATCCTCACATCCCCATTAGGTTTAAGGGGTGTGACGATCGGCGTTTCCCACAAGCCACCCTCGACCGGTTCTAGGACGCCTTGGCCTACAAGCTTATCGAGCTCGGCCTCGATTTTTTGCTTAAGGGCGAAAGGCACCCTTCGGGCCTTAAGCCTGATGGGTTTAACCGACGGGTCTAGATTAAAATTAATTGGGGGCCCCTTATATTTACCCAAAGATCCATCAAATACGTCTGCGAATTCATCGCAGACTGATTTGAGGGTCTTGTTTTTAATTACTGAATTTATTCCCCCTATCCAAATTCCCAGGGCAGGGAACCAGTTAAGGCCTATCAGACTAGTTCTTTGGCCTTCTGTAACTATTAAATCTAATGCTCCTTTAAACCCCTTATACTTAACGCTGAGAGTAATTTTTCCTTTAATTTTTATGGGGGTTTTTTGGAAGTCGGTCAATTGGATTTTTGTTGCAATAAGGGGAATCTTTCTGCCACTTTTCTGTTCGATCATTTTAAGGGTTTCTCCGGAGATTACGGACACGGAGGCCCCAGAATCGATTTCCATTTTGCAAGGAATTCCCTGCAATTGGACAGTAATTTTTAATTTTCCTCCCACACTATTGTCAAATTTTTCCTTTCTACGGTGATTGACTCGCGCCACCTCCCCGCGGTTCGGTAACTTAGGCCTTGGTCTAGGGGTCTCTTTGCCACTATAGTAAGGGGTTACCTTACCTTCGGCCCAAACGTCGACTTCATGTAAGCGATTGTCGCGTGCACGACCCCTGCAAATGGCCTGAATGTGGCCGGTCTTCCCACACAATCTGCATCGGGCCGTACGGAACCTGCAAGTTGCCCGGGGATGATTGCCCCCACAGCTGCCGCATCTATTGTCGTTGTCGCGCGGTCTCGTTGCTGTGTCGCTCAGTTGTCGTTGGGCTGTAGTTGCTTGTCGTTGCGGTGTAGTATTTTGGAATCGGCGGCTCGGTTCAGGCCCTTCGCTTCGGGCTGGTTTTGCCGCCATTTTCCCAAACCGTCTGGTGACTTCGGCGATGTCAGCTTCCCATTGCGGGTCCACCTCCCCGTAGTCCACAAGGCCTTCTTGATAAATTTCAGCAGACGCAGCCATGCTACTTCGGGGGGGGTCGCGATACCCGGTTGATTCATAAGTTAGGAGTTCGTCCAGTACTTCTTGCAAGTCGCCGGTGAGCTTAGCTATAATTCTGTTTTGTAGTTGTTCATCACGCAAGCCCAGCACCACTCTGTCCCTGATTCTTATCTCTAAGTTGTCATACTTGCAACGTACTGCTGCTTCTCTGACTGCAGCGACGAATTTTTGGATCGACTCGCCCGGTCTCTGATTCCTTTTTTCGAATATGCGTCGCCAAAAGAGTTCTGACCTCCTTGGCGTGAAATGCACTTTAAGTTTGGCCAATAGATCGGCATACGGAACGCTTGAGACCGGTTGCGGTTGACAAAGTCCAACAGCGATCCGATACACCGGTGTGCCGCATATGGTTAGCAATGCAGCCGCCTTTTTTCGGTCATCAGTTATACCGTTGACAAGTAAAAAACCTTCGACCTGTCCTACATATTCTTCCCAGTCCTCGGGGAAGTTTGGGTCGAATTCTTTCAAGGACCCAATTTGCGCCATTCGGAGAATTGTGGATTCTGCCGCGGCCGCTGTGGTTGACAGTGACTTCTTTTCAAATTTTGCCGCCTATGCGCAGCTGTTCCGCAAATCCTTCTCTGGTCCGCCGTCTATCCCACCTTCGTCGCCAGTTGTTTGGTTCAGGTAGAATATGACTCAGAGAGGTTAGCAACGAAAAGAGTTTATTCAATACACAATTGTCAACTGTCAACTGTCAAATGTTACAGGCTTTTATACTGGAGCTGATTTAACTGTATCCAATCACAAGTCTCTATTTTCCCGCTTTTACAAGTGTAACCAATAATTGCACCAGAATCTCCCGCTTTAAAGAACCTTCTATGCAACCTGCTATTTACATGTTTGCAACTATCTACTGACATAACATATTGGAACTAAAATTACTGTGGAATATTATTTTCTGAGCCTTCCCCCACCCAAAAAAATAATAATTTAAAGCACAAATTTGATCTTTAAGATAATTATTGCCAAAAGCATTATCAGAGAACAAGTACAAATAGCCTTGTTAGAGACTGAAAAATAGCCATGTTTTGCTGCTGAAATTTCTTTAATTTCTCAATTTGTATGTATGAAGGTAACTCAATTCAGCTTACTTGAGTTAAAACAAATTAAAAATAATATAAGAGGCTAAAGTTCAGCTCATTTTGTTGTTGGGCTTTATTTTGGTGCAAAGAGGAGTAACACTGAAAAGTTATCCTCCTTGATGCCATTATGAATTTCATAGATTAGTGAACTGGCAAAACGGGCAAAACCTCCTCCCCACTCACCTACATTTTTACTAGTCATATTGATGTATTTTCCCTTTTTTTCCCCTGGTTTATTTTATTCTATTATTTTACTTTCACTTTGTTTAAACTTTCTCTTTTTTGTTATAAACCACCTAAAACAGCCCCATGGCAAGATGGGCAGCAACTAAATTTAATTTTTTATTTTTTATTTTAATCCCATTTATATCCCCGCCCTTCTCCGAAGACTCAGGGCGGCTTACAATTTAAGCACAAACCAATGTGCTTAGCAATAGCCTTCATTCTATGTATATGCCTGCTTATTAGGGCTTTCGCCCCCCCCCCCCCAGCGGCATTATTACAAAGTCAGCTTATTGCCCCCAACAATCCAAATTCCAAATAGTCATATTCATGATATTTATTAATTTCAATAGTATTGTTTATAGTGTTATAATATTCTTTGTATTTGTCATTATATTCTTTGTATTTCAGATATTTGATTCAATTTGGGGCAGTGGTTAAGGCACCAGGCTAGAAATGGGGAGACCATGAGTTCTAGTCCTGCTTTACAAAGCCAGCTGGATGATTTTCAGCTACTGATTAGGAAGATGGCAAAGGTAAACCACTATCGAAAACTGTATCAAGAAAAATGTAGCGACCAGACCCCAGGAATCAACATTGAATCAACATCAACATGCGTGTGTGCCTCTATGTGTGCTATGCACCTCAGAATCCTAAAAAAGATATTCAATTTATTACGCATCACTATGTTTTCTGACATTTTAAAGTGCTTTTACATCCACATTATAAATCCAGTTTTGGGAAAAAGCTGGCTGGAAAACTGTAACTGTTGCAGAGAAAGAAATAGCTAGACGTGTTCAGAGATTACGCAGAAATAATCTCCCGATACACCATTGCAACGAACACAGACGTGCAATACCTTTAAGCACTAGATTCGATTCATTATAGCCTCCCCTCCCCCCACCCCAAGACCTCTCCAGAGTCGAGTCAACCGCATGAAAGGCACGCGGTCGCACAAACAGCGATGACGAAGCCTTGACGTCCCTTCGTAATCACGCGCTTTCTCCCTCGCCCCTCTGTTGCCTCAGCAACCGAGCCGTAAATCCGTGCCATCTTCCCAACGGCCTTCCGCTGCGCTTCTCCGTTGCCACAACAACCACGTTGGACCGTAAATGAGAACAGTCGTCAAACTAAGACCTTCGGCTATACCAGTATGTCGGGAGTTTAGTAAGCCGGGTGGTTTCTTTCTGGTCGGGTTCCACTTCTACCGACGTCATAGGGCAGGGGTAGGCAACCTCGGCTCTTTTATGACTCATGGACTTCAACTCCCAGAATTCCTGAGTCAGCTATGCTGACTCAGGAATTCTGGGAGTTGAAGTCCATGAGTCATAAAAGAGCCGAGGTTGCCTACCCCTGTCATAGGGGATTTGCCTTGTTGTATTCTGGGCGGTCTGGTTCGCCACTGCCTTCCGCTGGGTTGCTTTCCGATTTCCCCTTCGAGACTGCAGCCCTGGGATTCCGGAGTTATCTCCTGTCCTCGCATTAACTAGGCCTAACCTGGGTAGCTTCAGTGTTTAGACAGGTCGGTGGGTGCTCCCAAGGAAGCGGCGACAAGTTAACCCTTGTGCTAGCCTGCTTTGACTTCGCCTTGGCAGCGTTTGCAAGGGGCACTTAGCCATGTTTCACGCCAAAGCTCAGTTCCCGCTTGGATTCTAACTCGCGAACTCAGAAAATGGGGCTTTCGGGATAAACCTGGGTTCCTTTAATCTCAGGCACGTGTGTCGTGTGAACGCGAATTCGGCGGGCTGGCGGGTGGGATTGGATTGGGTAAACTGCCTGAGAAAGAGGAGCAGAATCCTCCCTCCGCGGGGGCTTTTTCTCAAAAGGGAACTTGCTCTGCGGCTTTGGCCAAACGAAGCGGAATCCCCTCGCTCCCTCGGGATTTTAGTTGGGAGTCGCCCGGAACACGATTGCACCAGGTTTGCTTTTTTAACTACGCGCCATTCGGCAGGGTTATTTCCGCAGAGCTTCAAACCTGGAGGCTCTTTTGAGAAAAGAAAGAACTATCTGGGCGGTGAATGAACGAGGAGCGGGATGGTCTTCAAGAATTAAGAATCCGTCGCAGGGAGCTGGGTTTCCTTGCTTGAGAAATTACTTTGAAATCCGATTTGGCTATAACCGCTTTCAGTTACGGGAACCCATAAAGCGCAAACTGGGAGTAAGGACTGCAGTCGTAATCATCTATGTGCGGAGCAGAGACAGATCTGATTGTAAATGCAATCCTTTGGGGAAAAAATGGTTACAAAAAATCTCTGATAAGGAACCCCACTTCTTAAGTTACTTTAAAAACATTTAATTCTATTTTAAATTGAGACTATAGAGACCAAATCAGGGATACAGGGCTCCTGTGCTTGCACCAATTGGATTTCTATTCACTATACAGGTTATTTTTTAAAATGCTCATAGCAACTTAATTAGGAACGTAAACATTCTGTTATTTTTTAGCATTATTAATAATATGAGAACAATTGGATATTTTGAATTTCTAAACCTATTACATAGTAACAAATTCATTTAGTGCATGCCTGCTTTTCCTCCTTAGAGAAGGCATAGAAAATCTGAGTGTAAAATCTAGAAGTAACAGGGAGCTGTTGTTTTTTTCCTCAGGGAAACAAGCTCTTGTTACTTCCATTTTTGCAGAGAAGTCTATGTGGACTTTCTTACTTTCTTCTAAGAGTAGGACATACCTGCAGAAACCCATTTATAATCACTGTTTGAAATAACCATAAAGGTTCTTAACAGTTCTAAACAAGATAATGGAAAAAATGCATGTCTACGTGGGGGCGATATATTATGACTTTCCCCTCAGTTGGCTTATGGTCTGTATAAAAGAAGAACTTGTGCAAGTGTCTTTTTTTCCCTTTCCCATTTTGGATTTGAGTGAAAGGTTATAAAAAGTGCCAGAGCAGATGGCAGTATCTAGCAGCCACTAGACATTCCGCACCAGCCTCCAGAAATGCTAAGCATGATCCAACCTGTTTGTTGGGGGCAATAAGCTGACTTTGTAATAATGCCGCTTGGGGGGGCCAAAAGCCCTATTAAGCAGGCATATACACAGAATGAAGGCTATTGCTAAGCACATTGTGCTTTAGATTGTAAGCCGCCCTGAGTCTTCGGACAAGGGCGGGATATAAATGGGATTAAAATAAAATAAAATAAAATAATATGTGGATGGGGGACAGCATTGAAAGTGGCTAAGCTAGAGACTAGAGCAGAAAGTGGGGATATATTGTCCTAACTTTGAATGGTCCTTAGCAGGGGAGTTATTAAGTGAAGAATACCTATGTGTAGCTTTGGACAATGTAAACAATAATTTAGAGCATAACAATATATCAAATATTTCTTTATGCTATTTACCCTTAGGTACTTCGATTGAAAGAGAAAGATAATACAAAATGGCAGAAGCAGTTTTTCATCCTCCAAGAAGGAAAAGAAAAGTATATGAATCATATGAATCTCCATTCCCTATTTCTCCTTCCATAGAAGGCAGTCACGGAAGAGTTTATAAAATGTGCCGGGCTGAATTGATAAATAACAATGTAATTGTGAAGAGTCCTGAAGATATAGAACAGCTATATAGCAAGGTATTTTTGGCTCATTTTATCTGTATAAGCCATTATCCTGCGTTTCTGTCTGAACAAAGAATGTTCTGTTAAATGAGTGCTATCATAATTTTGCTTGTTTTCTAGGGATTTTTTGGAAAAGGTATTCTTTCAAGAAGTCGACCAGAATATAGTATTTCAGATCCTATGATGACTGCTAAATGGAAAGGTAAATTGAAGTATGTATGCCAGACATGTCAAACACAAGGCCCGGGGGCCGGATCCAGCCCGCAAAGTGGTTTCATGTGGCCCGCGAAGCCATCCTGGAAACAGTGAGGGAATGGCCCCCACTGCCTTGGCCCTGGCCCAGAGACCCTCCTTCTGCCAGAGACCCTCAGATCTATCCCACTCCTGCCCAGGCCCCCATAGGCACCCTTGATGCGAACGTTGTAGAGCTGGCCATGCCCACCCAGTAGGCCATATGCACTCTAGCCACGCCCACCCTGGCCATACCCACCCGGCCCCTTGAGGGCAACCGCAATGCTGATGCGGCCCTCAATGAAATTGAGTTTGACACCCCTGATGTATGCCATATGTGTATATATGTATTAGACTTATATAGCTCCACCAGAATCCTGGACAGGATCACAGAACAGCAACAACCGGTCTCCTGCACCCCCCTCCCCCCCCCAGGTTCCTGGCACCCTAAAGGCAATACTCTCCTACACAGTCACATTCAACTGAACTGAGCTCTAGCCTCACCCTATTCTGATGCTTGCAGGAAAAGCCAGCTCTTCAAAGCCTTTCAAAAGATTAGGAGAGTGGAGGCCTGCCAGATCTCAGGGGAAAGGGTATTTCATAAAGCAGGGGCTGTAAAGAGAAGGAGCACTTTCTTGGTCCTTTGGGTTGGTAACATTTAAAGGAAGGGATCTGGCATGCGCCCACCCTATCAGACCCAGTTGAAAAAGTAGATAGATATTCTGGGAGAGACAGTTCAACAAATAACCTGGCCTTTCACCCTCAAAAGAATCTTCCCTAAAAAGGGAAGGTTGGAGAATGGACAAAAATTGTCCAACTCAGTTGGATCCAAAGAAGGCCTCTTGAGAAACAGGCGTACTAATGCCTCCTTCGAGGGAGGTAGCCCTGCCCCATCTTCCAGTAAGTCATTAATCATTGTTTGGACCCAACTGCATGTCACCTCCCAGAGGATCTTAAGCAACCAGCAGGGGCACCAGTCCAGCACAAAAGTAGCAAACTGGCATCCCTGAGGACCTTTGTCCATTTCCTCAGTAGTAACCAGCTCAGACTCTTCCCAGATTAATTTTAAAAAGCATGTGGTAGGCATAGGGTTACGCAATATTGCAACAGTGCTGCTTTGCGTTCTCTGTGCAGATTAAGAGACAGCTACATTTTTCAAATTTATTTCAAGATCAGCATATTTCTAGATTTATTTACCCCATTTATTTATATACTGTCCCTCTCCCATCATTCAATGTAATTTTCATAACGCATTTTGAATATTATACAGTAAATACCTTATTATAAATGCCTTTCTAAAATTGTATCCAAATTATGTTAATAATGTTCAAATATTATGTAAAATAGTAATTATACTTTTTATTGCAGATGCTAAGTTAAATATGCCCATAATCTCATCAAAAAAGTAAGTTTTTTTTCCGCTTTGTCTAGCCTAGAGTTTGAGCATGCTTAGTAACTATAAAAATTACAGTTTAATAAGTATTGTCTCATTGTTAAGATACTTTAAAGAAGCAAAGTACTCTTTCTTTGATTCCTCAATTAAATCTTTGTACCATCATCGTTCCAATTATTAAAATGGAGAAATCTAAATATGGACAGGTTTTTCTGAACCAAAAATTATCAAGCAATTATTAAGGCAGGGGTGTCAAATTGCCGGTCCGTAGGCCGGTTGCATCATGTGGAGGCTGCACCCACCCCAGCTCTGGCAATGCAAAAAAAGTGATGTGGCAAGTTTGACACCCATGATTTAAGGCCTAATTTGATATGCTTTTAAGTATTACCAATAGAATAGAATATTTGTAATTCAGGGTTGAACTGTGGGATCTTGGTGCTCTCTCAGCTTGGTAGTTTTTTTACAAGCATTTCATTACCATGAATAACATCATGAATATACTTTTGAGTATTAGATTAGCAGTCATCTGTTGCAATATGATATATTGAATCTTGCTTCAGAATTAACAAATTGTATCAAGTGTGGTCTCCTGTTTTCCTTGTTCTCATATCAAGAAAACAATTACAAAATTTTCTAGGTGAATTGCACTTTTTTTTACAAGGGCTTGATATAGGGAACTTTGACTTGTTTAAATGTTGGTTAGTGAAGAAATCGTATTATGGCTTGTTTTCAATTATAATTTCAGCAAAGTCTGTCTTTCCAGAATTATCGGTGATTTTCCGTCTTGGAATTAACACTTTCTTCTGGAGCAGTTAAGCTGGTTGCACATTTGAACTTGCCTTTTTGAATGGAGGACAGTTTCTGGCCATACCTGGTCAGCAGTAGAGTTTGGACTAGCTACAGATTTTCAGACCCAGATTTTATAATTGAGCAGAAAACATGCACCCATACATTCTCATGAAGGATGATCTTAAAAAAAATTGTCTGTGCTTTATTCCTCACCAGTGGCGTAGCGTGGGTTGTCAGCACCCGGGGCAAGGCAAGTAATTTGCGCCCCCTAACCTGTGGATTTTAGCACTCGAGTCTCTTCACTAGATTAGTTAAAGAAACCCTTACCCCCTAAGCACATGTATTGTTTGTTATGAAAATACTGATGTAATTAAAGTAAAATGCATCTAATGCGCCCCTCCAGATGTTGCGCCCGGCCCCCCCTGCACCCCCCCACGCTACACCACTGGCTTAAAGGAATGCCAGGGACGACTATTGCTCCCCTTGTCGTGTGTTCATCAAAACCCTAAATAAAAAAAAATTGGCGTGTGATGCACGCCTCCCTGAATAAAGGTGGGTCGGGGCGAATGAATCTCTGCCCCCCCCCGCTTCCGTTTGGATTGGTGCTTTGAGAGGGCTGCCTTCGGGTCAGCGATTTTCAGAGTTCAGCCGCAAATACTCAAGGCTTTTGATGTGCGCAAAGTAGCTTCAGATTCCCTGGGGAAAAAGAAGCGAGCGGGGTGGGGTGGGGTGGGGTGGAGGGAAATAAAAAAAAGGCAAGTAACTCGTCCCTCAAAAACTTAACCCGCCGTTCCTTTTCCCCCGCCATGGCAGCCGCAGGTGCAGCGGGGATTAACCACGGCGCGGAGCCACGTGGACACTGCGGCGTCCCGCTCCGCCCCTTCCGCGAGTGGGTGGCTGATCTTCCGCGAGGCTCGTAAGCCGAGCCTTTGCCGGCTGCCTCCATCCCCAGCTTGGCTTCGCGCGCGATCGCGGAGACGAAGCGGCAGAGCCCACTCTGGCCTTCCGAAGCGCCGCTGAGCGGGCCCTCCTTGGCGCCTTTGTTTATGTTTTTTTTTTGGCCCTGGGTGCGAATCCGGCACGGAAAGGGTGGCAGCGGCGCTGCTCTTCTCTTTGCCCCGTCCCAACGCGCCTTGGCCTGATCCCAACGGGGCGTCGGCCGACGGAGAGGTGCCGGTGCCGGCAGCGGGATCGGACGCGTTGCCGGGCTTGACCGGCTGCCGTCCCCTCACTACCACCGACCCTCGGCGAAGCGGAATCGTCCTCCTCCGGCGAGCTTAATGGGCGCCCCCCCAGATGTTGCGCCCGGTGCGGCCGGCCCCCCCTGCACCCCCCACGCTACGCCACTGTTCCTCACTAACTTTAATACTGCTTCACAGAATTACTCTTTGGAATTTGCTTGTCTATTTAGAAACAGGTTTATGTTCTGTTGTGAAAGTCACATCTGACATTGCTATTGTTTCTTAGTAATGTAAAAAATATTCAAGAAATATGCTGAAAACCCACAAATTTAAGTATGTGTTAGCAGAATCTTAGAAATAGTGGCTTGAATATGGAATTTATTCCTTTTTTTTTTTCAAAAGATGAATGCAGGCATCAGAGCAATTTAAAAATGAAAGTGTTGGAATTTACTATGGCAGCCATCAAACATTGGCATCAGTAATCTTTCTGAAGCATACTCCATATCGCAGTCAAGAAGAAACCAGCATTATACATTTCAAAGTTTTTCTGGTACCGTGAATCTAATGGCAGTGACCTATAGGGATGATCGCGCGCTGCCTCTGGTCTCATTTCCATTCTCTATTACAAGATTAGAATTACATGAGTCTCGGTTCATCTCAGCTTCAATCCACAAGAAACTAGGATTGTTGCTGAATTTCTAAACATACAGTGGAAATGGTTGTGGAAGAAACAGACAAAATAAGCATAACCACAGTGGTGGTCTTCTTTGATTTAACCACTTGAGGCACTTTGACCTCAAGGAGGCAACAACAGAATATTAGTTGCTAGAACTGAAGATAGTAAGATTCAGTCTCAGCATGAATGACATTTCAGTTAAAAACCAGTATTTCATTAAAAGCTTACTTGGATAGTCAGTCTTGGATACAGTCTTATCAAGAAAACCCAACCTTCTCTGTGCGAAAATAATGCACAATATAGCCATTGTCTCTAAAGAATACTACCAGATCTTGATTTCTCAAATAACAATGTACCGTATATACTTGAGTATAAGCCGAATTTTTCAGCCCACTTTTTGGGCTGAAAAATTCCACTTCGGCTTATACTCCAGTCAACAAAAAAACTTACCGAGGACTTGTGCGCGGCCGAGGCTTTGGTGCTTCCGGGATTGCGCGCACCTCTCCCAAGCCACCGCCGTCCGGAGACCTGCCGAAGTTTGGGGAGGTTTGGGGAGGTGCGCGCGCACCTCCCCAAACGTCGCCGGGTCTCCGTTCCTCCGCGCCCTGCCTGCCTGCTTCTTTCCGCTGCGGAAAGAAGCAGGCAGGCAGGGCGCGGAGGAACGGAGACCTGCCGACGTTTGGGGAGGTTTGGGCGCCTCCCCAAACCTCCCCAAACGTCGCCGGGTCTCCGTTCCTCTGCGCCCTGCCTGCCTCCTTCTTTCCACAGCGGAAAGAAGCAGGCAGGCAGGGCGCGGAGGAACGGAGACCTGCCGACGTTTGGGGAGGTTTGGGCGCCTCCCCAAACATCGCCGGTTCTCCCTTCCTCTGCGCCCTGCCTGCCTGCTTCTTTCCACAGCGGAAAGAAGCAGGCAGGCAGGGCGCGGAGGAACGGAGACCTGCCGACGTTTGGGGAGGTTTGGGCGCCTCCCCAAACGTCGCCGGGTCTCCGTTCCTCCGCGCCCTGCCTGCCTGCTTCTTTCCGCTGCGGAAAGAAGCAGGCAGGCAGGGCGCGGAGGAACGGAGACCTGCCGACGTTTGGGGAGGTTTGGGCGCCTCCCCAAACATCGCCGGTTCTCCATTCCTCTGCGCCCTGCCTGCCTGCTTCTTTCCACAGCGGAAAGAAGCAGGCAGGCAGGGCGCGGAGGAACGGAGACCTGCCGACGTTTGGGGAGGTTTGGGCGCCTCCCCAAACGTCGCCGGGTCTCCGTTCCTCCGCGCCCTGCCTGCCTGCTTCTTTCCGCTGCGGAAAGAAGCAGGCAGGCAGGGCGCGGAGGAACGGAGACCTGCCGACGTTTGGGGAGGTTTGGGCGCCTCCCCAAACCTCCCCAAACGTCGCCGGGTCTCCGTTCCTCCGTGCCCTGCCTGCCTGCTTCTTTCCGCAGCGGAAAGAAGCAGGCAGGCAGGGCGCGGAGGAACGGAGACCTGCCGACGTTTGGGGAGGTTTGGGGAGGTGCGCGCGCACCTCCCCAAACCTCCCCAAACTTCGGCAGGTCTCCGGACGGCGGCGGCTTGGGAGAGGTGCGCGCGATCCTGGAAGCACCGAAGCAAGTCCTCGGTAAGCTCCGGGCGGTCACTTGCTTCGCGTCTCCTGAGGGAAGGGGGGGCGACTGGAGCGGGCGTGTTTCCTCGCCTGCTGGGCGCCGCGATTTGCCCGGGGAACGCGCGGGCCCCGAATGGCAGCGTGGAGCGAGGAAGCGGACAGCCAGGGCTTCCCTGAGAGCCGCAGCCACACAGGGTATTCCTGTGTATTCAGGCTTGCAAAATGGCGGATCGAGCCTCTGCTGGCGGCAGAGGCTTGCAGAACGGCGGATCGGCTTATACTCGAGTCAACAACTTTTTCCAGTTTTTGGGGGTGAAATTGGGGGTCTCGGCTTATACTCGAGTCGGCTTATACTCAAGTATATACGGTAATAATTTCTAATTAAAGAGTTTGCCTTCTGAACAATTAATACAAATAAAGATGAAATTAAATATTTCCTCTAATGTATTGCATTTCTTAAAAGTAAATAATTCTCAAATATTCCTTAAAATGTATCCTAAATGTAATTAAGACCCTAGAACTCAAACTGCAATTCAGATTCAGTTCTGCAATTCCCATCTGACATTGTTGTAATATTTTTTATTTTATCTACAAGTTGCTTTTCCTCCGGATGGTCAAGTTGCAAGAGTAACTTGCACATAAAATAAATAATACAACAATCATAAAAGAAATGGAGTAAAAGAATGAAATTATTGGTCTCATCATTCAATAACACGTTACAGTAGTGAATTTTTAATGTATTTGTCTCAATGCCACTTAGCTCTATTGTCTTGATCAGAAGATGAAAGCTTGAGTGGATAATAGTACATTCTTTATGCACCACTGAGAATGTCAGAAGGTGTGGTGGATTTCTCACATAAGGCAATCCTAACTAACCCAGAAAGAGAAACATACTTGTAGTCTTTGTATGTTGTGCAATATAAGAATAACGGTAAGAATGTTTAACGAGTATCCAGGGATATATAATATATGATTAAATAAACTAGATATTATTTATTTTTCATATTTCTAAACCAGCCATGTCCCTCAAAGAGGGGCTCCTAATATACGTAAGACTTCAATAAAACTTGAGAAGTGATCATTTGTTTTACAAATATTTTTATATTGTTCATACATTTATTCAGAACTTCTGCTTACTATGAGCCCATACTTTCTGTTTTCTTCTGTTCCAGATACCAGGACTGTGTTGAATGGGCTAAAAAACGTCTGTCAGAACAGGGAATGGATGACTCCACAATTAACAACATCATGCAAAATTATACTGAAGAAATTAATCTGAGAATAGAAACGAGACAAAGTAATGGATTTCAAGATGAAGAAACATTTAAAATGGAAGCTAATAAAGAAGAACCAAAGCTTTTAATGACTTCATCTGAAATTAATGGGAATAACACAGTGTCTTTCAGAGATGATTCACATTGTGATCCATTAGTCAAACATGACTGTAGTGAATCAGATATAACAGACCCTAACATTTTAGCTAAAACTCCTTCACCACAACAATGTTCTCTCAATATGTATGATAGCTGCAGAGAAGACAGTTACGTTGAACCAGAATCTCATTGTTTCAGTAATAGTGAATATGACCATGAGCTTCTATTAATAGAAGAAAAAGAATCAGATTTGTGTATGGAAGAGGAAACCAGTGAGAAATTGCATGTAAGTATAGCTTGATATAATGGTAATGGTAAAGTCAATTTTAAAATTATTAAATTGGGTATTTTGCTTTATAGATGTCCTTTACCCCTTTTTATTAAAGAGATTCTGAAACTAATCAATTGATGGATATCAGCAAGAAATCTTTGCCATTTATTCTGTAATAATAGCTTCATTTGAAGTTTACTTCAGGAGTCCTGTTGAATCCCTCTGTCCTATCCAAAGCATGTTGCAACACCAGTGAGACTGAATAGGAACATCCAGAAAGTCATGTCTTTGCCTGCAGATCTACTATAATGTTAGAGCAAAAGCTTGAGGATTTAGGAATGAAAAGCTGAAAAGATCAAAAGGATGTCTTATGACAAAAAAGGAAATATAATTCATTATGATGGCTGACCTTTAGCTGATGCTATGTAAATTACAGAGATTGCTTCCTTATAACTTTTATTACTTTTCTTGTAGTTAATGAAAAAAGCAAAATTAGTATGCAGAAGAAATCCTTTCAGGATTTTTGAATATCTGCAACTCAGTCTAGAAGAGGTAAGTTTTATATTCTCTCTTACTTTGCATCTCCATATACTGTTTTAGGAAAAAGCCTTATAAGGAAATCTCTTTTTCAAAAGTCTAAGCTGAAAATTTACAGGCAAATGTATAAGATTGGGAGATTAAATAGATGCACATATAATTGGAGCAACAAAGTGACATTGTCTAGCAAATCCTTCCATTGTGGGAAGTTTTGTTAAGCAGCAAGTATCTAGAGTTATCGATCCATCTGCCACCAAATGTTGCATGATAGCAAAAATTGACTCACCAAGTCTTACCACCTCATACTCTTTTTTCCTTTTTGTTCCTTGAGATTTTACTCTGATTTCATCCTTCAGCAATGGATTTCTGTTGCTTAGCACTAATATACACAATGGAAGTTTATTCCTCTCTGGACTGCTTCCATTTTGTGGTAGTACATAAGGGAAAGAATATCCTTTTTTCCTCGGTTTAACTTGCTTAGGAAAATGTCTCTGTTATTATCATTGCTTTATAGAAATACGTTTCTGTAATCATATACTTGCTTATTCATATGTAAATAAATCTAAATCCCATTTTCTTATCAAATTGTAGATATTGTAGGATAATTTTGTATCTTTAAATATGATTTCCTTTTTAATCATATAAGGAAGCTTTCCTAGCACTCGTAATACTTCAAACATGCACAAACTAATTTTATTTGATGTCATTTTTAGGCTTTTTTCTTGGTCTATGCTCTGGGATGTTTAAATATTTATTGCAGTGAGGTAAGTTAATGCCTGTTGTCAGTAGTAATTCTTGAGTTCTGCTGATTGGAGTACTGCTTATTAGCAAATAATGAAGCACATTATTTATAGCAGCTTTAAAAAGGGATGCTAATTTTTCCTTTAATATAAAGGAGCAATACTACTTATTTGTTCATGTAAATAATTTTACTTATTTGTGTATATAAATAATTTTTGGCTGCATTCCTGAAGTAATATTTTTGCCTAAAACTGACTGGTTAACTTCTATACAAGTATGAGGCAATGATTTTTTTAAAAAGAAAGTGTATGTGACAATTTTTTTCAGAAATTATTGTTGAACTTTTATCATTGTGAAATAATAGTCCTACCAAGCTACTGTTGTCTGCTTTTTATAACTAATTTCAGACTTGGCTTCTATTTTGTTTTTTATAATTTTGCAAAGCACTATTTATGACATTTCTATAATAGTAGAATATAGTTATTTGCAATAATAATATGGTTGTGTTTTTAAGGAACCTTTATCTATCTTGAAGCTATGGGACCTTTTTAGTAAAGCACAACCCAATTTTAAGGCTACCTACATTGCTTATCATTACTTCCGCAGTAAAGGATGGGTCCCTAAAGTTGGCCTGAAATATGGAACTGATTTGTGTAAGTAGTATTCTTTCATTATTAGCACCTAATGAAGTAACTGTACAAGAGTGGGTCCATTCACTTGTGAACATATGAATGTTCCTCTTTACATTCAGTCATTCTTTAGTGGGGTTGATGTTCTGCTGCTAGGAATATTGACATATTTTAAGTATAGTTACGTTTGCTTGTCATATTCTTGGAATATATTATGTGAAGGCAGCTGTACTCTTCCCTGTGTGTTTTTAGACTAAAAATCCCATTTTATGGATTTGTGCTGTTTGGAGAAAAATGTTGGCAAAAAATAATGCTGGGCTTTATTGTTCTATGAATATATGATTGTATTTATGTATTAAGTGGCAAGTTCTGTTATGTATTATATTTTCTTACTGTGCATCAGTAAAACTATACTGAACAGCCTGTGATCCTTTGGCTCATTGTTTCCTTATAAGGTTCCAGGTTCCTCAACGTCTTCAACAATGGCAGGGCTTCTGATTTATTTGAAAAGTTCTTAAAACTTCAGTGAGATATTCAGAATGCATCTGAACAAAGCCCAGTTGAACTGTGTAGCATAGTCAGACATTAAGAACTGACCACTGGAAATGTTTTATGACTTTCTGTAATATGCCATAAAATGCTTTATGAGAATTGTCATATTTTTTTTATAAAATTTATCAAATTTCAGTTCCATGGGACCCAGTTTTTAGATGCATTCTGTAAGTTAGCCCACTTGAGATATCTTGGCTCAAAAGGTTTTTCCCTATGATGCACCATTTTGCCCAGCTAAGGGTTACTGACTTGAAAGTTTTAGTAGATAGAAGTCAAAAATCAATTTACTTTCAATAAGAATGTGGTATCATTTCTACTTATTTTGAGTACATTCATGTTATAACTGGTTAGAATACAAGCTCATCTTACTATAAAGTGGTTTAGATTCTCAAAGTTTTATAAAGGGTTACCACAATCTTATCTTGTTATAACTGAGAACAAAAAACATGACTTTTGTAGTAAATGAATGTTCATTTTATTCTTGTTGTAGTGCTATATCGAAAAGGCCCTCCTTTTTACCATGCCAGGTATAGCATTAAAGTTTGGATATAGTTTTTATTTTCGCTATGTACTGTGCTTAATTTTGATGTTATTTGAAAATATGATTTTATGTTTGTTTCTAATTTGCTTTAATATAATTCAGAATATTGTTTTTCCAAAGCTTAAGCTAGGAATAACCTCAAATTAGGAGAGCCCATGGGTAGCCATCTTCAGTAAGAACATTCGGATAACCAATCCTACAGTGGAGTGTTCTGTTACCCACAGAATAGCCCTGGAGATGCCCTGAGATTCAAATAAGGGTCTCAAACACTTCAATAATAGGAATTTCAAACAAAGAAACATTATGTTGATTTTGGCATACTTATATTGTATTATCAGTATGCATTTTATTAAAAGCTGCCTTGTGGACTTCAAATGCTGCTTTGATGAAGGCAAACCAGTGTTGCTCCTACTAATTAAAGTAATTAAAACATGAAAGTGGGTGGTGATGAGTACCTCTCCTCAGAAATATTTGTTCTGTGGGACCCTTGCTGATGTCCAGAGGTGATTTGGAAAGGGGGAAAATGGCTTTGGTGGCCAGGGGAGGGTATAAATGCCCTCATCATTGTAATGTTACATTGGATTTTACCTTAGCTTTAATCTACATAGTCTACTTGTCTATTTGAATGAATACTGTGAGAAACTATCCCTAATTTACTAATCTCAGAAAAGACACTAAAAGAATATGAAAAGAAATCTAATATACTGTTGTTTGCTGAACGGATTCTTTCATTATGCTGAAGGAGCCATCAGTAGTTAAGCTATTTTGATTGTGATTTTTGAATACATGTTTTTTTCATTCTAAAAAAAAGATATTGGGGGTTATTTTCCAGCTATTCTGTGATTGCTGAATTAATTAATGATGATTTTGATGGATCATTGCACAGACCATTCAGTTGGAAAACTTTGTCTGGATTGAACAGAACTACAGCAAATGTTTCCAAGGTAGCCAATAATAATAATAATTTTAAAATACACCAAAAATGCTATAGAGGAAATTGGATGTATAACTTTAAGTACAGTAGGAGAAATTGTATAAAGCGTGTAGTAAAATAATTTTGCAATACTTTTGCAATAAATGAGCGTATGTGTATGTGTGTATGTTTCTGTTTAACAGTGGAAAATCATCTTTCATATAAATGTTGCAATGTGTGAATTGTAAAGCAATCACAAATGTGGTCTGGTTGACTGAGGCTGTTGTGATGGATTTTCTGTTCTTTTCCATCTTTAATATTTCATCACTGATACGAAGCAGATTTTAGATTCCATTTTCCAAAAAAGAGCAAAAAAAGGACTAAACTTTCATAGTGGTGACCTGCTGCTATCCTGAATTTCACCTTTCTAGTTTTTAAGGAACTCGAGTGGTTCAGATTGTATTTCTCTAATAATTGAGGTCTCCTTGAATACTTATGTACTCAGTGCTTTTTCAGCTCACTTTTCAAGTATATTTGCATTTAGTTTAGTATAGTTTTGTTTAGTTTGTCCCAATATACTATTTAGGATAAAAGTTGATAATCCCCACTGTACCTTTTAGAAAGAGTACATGGCTGGAAGGAAGCAACTGATTTATAGTAACTATAGATGAAGGTTATCTCTGAAGGCCAAGAAACACAATTTTGAGGACTTTGCACTTCAGATTTAAAGCCAAATGATGCTTTTGAAGACCCAGGGGCACAAATACAATATATGTCCTTACACCAAATTGGACTGGGCTGCAATAGGCAGCCACATAATCCTAGGAAAAGACACCGCTGCTTTCAGGAGTTCCAGGTAGGTCTAACATTTCCATACCTGCACACTCCAAAGTACATTTTGGCTTCGAATACAAAGTGCTACATATCCTTCTAGGTTCCCTGATTTTACACAAGCATTTTTCTCACCTTGGTTCCACTGAAAATTAGCTCTAGAAAATCACCTAATGGTTTGGAGCTTCCCCGCATGCAGTAAAATGATCAAGAGCGTCCAGTGCTCTTTTGAAAACTAGGAAGACTTTGAATAAAACACCCTCTTACAAAAGGACTATTTTACCCTTGCTTTAATTATAATAATAGATGCTGTCTATCCCATTACTGCTATAGAGTGAATGAACCGTAATTTGAAGTTTTCAGGAGAAACAGCTATTATATTTACATTTACTTGACATTTTGATAACATTTGTCACCAGGAACTCATGTTCTGCTATTTGATTAAGCCATCTGATATGAATGAAAAAGAAATGCTTTCACCTGAATGTCTCAAAAGAATGAAAGTCCAGGTATGTATGTTTCCTCCCAATTTAATGCTTTGTCAGAAATGAACATGGAACTGTTTATTTATTTACTGCTATAGAAAATAAACATGCTGTGTCATTTATTCACTATCAGCCCTCTAAAATCAACATATATATTAGAACAGATTAAAATACATCATTTCTCCCTAAGAAATAGGAATGATGCATGATCCGGATACATTAAACTAATTTGTCCAACAATAAGTTACAGGTAGTCCTCATTTAGTGACTGGTTTGTTTAGCAACCATTTGCAGTTATGACAGTGATGAAAAAGTAATTTTGTAACTTTAGATTTACAACCTTCTCAGGTCTGTAAAGCAAAGGAAAGCTTAAATAAGATCATAAGCCCACAGTTTCACTTAGCGACCACCTCGCTTAACAGTCAAGTTGCCAATATCAATTGTTAACACTAATGAGAACTACCTGTAATTGCGTTTGAAAGAGCAGTGCCAAAAATACATTTTGGTATAGTAAAATGAAACTGGAAAATACTGGTTTGAATGCAAGATATTCTGTTCTTTAATCTTAAAGGAATTTGAGCTTATCTTGAAATGAAACAGCCCCATCAAATCACAAGAAGTCTATGAAGCATTCCCAATACTGGAATAATATGTTCAAAGAGAAAAAGCTTTTATTCATATGCACAATTCTAAAAATAACACCTTAGATCTCAGCTATGTAAAACATTCATCAAATAGTAGGATGATCTTAAAAAAAAATCTGAAGGTCAACCAAATGATGTTGGAAGTGCTATTGCAAGTAGTACAGGCAATTATTAGTGGTAGTTACTTTCTGTAAAAATGCCAGAAATACCAAATTACCGAATGCCGAAACCTCAATAGGGAATGTGCACATTGGGGAATTCTAGTGATTTTCCACACTGCTTGTCTGCTAATAAGTGTGATAGTGGTGCACGTACTGATTTCAGGATGACAAAGATAATTTCACAAATAATCAAATTCACAAATATGGCCTTTCAAAATAATGATTGTCTGTATTTTCATTGATCAACTGTTACTTTCTTTAGAGATGAAGCAGCCATTATATGTGGACCACAGGGAAGCAATATTTAGGAAAGAATCATCTTTCCATTTCTGTTAATCGTCTCAGTAGTTTTCATAATTGTGCCAATGATCATGTCTCTGGTTTGTTATAGCTTGGTGTGAACCAAATACTTACAAAAGGTAGAAGCAACCCAAATGCTATCTCTTCAATAGGAATATATATATTAGCTAACAATATTATTCAGCAACATTTACATATTTTACGTATTTTATAACCCGTGTCTGTCTTTTTAAAGGAATTGATCCTAAATCGCTGGGTTTCATCCTGTGAACGTGAACAAGAAGAGCTATGAAAATTGGAATCAGAAAGTTGAGCAATATTAATAGAATTGCAACAAACTAAATAAATTTTAACTATTCCTCCTTTTAGCATGTGTATATTAAATGTATATAATACAGAGCGCTACAAATTTGATTTTTTAATGAAAGCTCAAATGGATAGTGACAACATGAGCATGTTTTATGACTATTAGCTTAATACTTGTAGAGTTAATAAACCTCTACTATAATCTTAGGTTAAAATGTTTTTCTAGTTTTGCCATGTGTTGGAGATGGCTTAAATCAATTAAAATTAAACCAAAAAAATTTTTTTTTTACTTTTGTCAAATGTTTTTGCTACATTCTGTCAAATAAAAGTACATCTTATTGATGTGGTTGATAGGTAGTTACATGTCCCTTCCAATCCTATGAGTCTATGAATGCTGAATTTAATTTTGTTGCTTCGTAGGAATTTCCTTAACTTCTATTCATGAATACACCCAGAGAAAGAAAAATGTCATTGTCTTTGCTGTATAGTGCCATCTGGAGTAGAGAAAGAATTATTAAAAATTGTCTTCCACTTCCAACAAAAAGGGTTTCTTGATCCCAGTGAATGGATTGTTTTTTCTATCCGTAGATTCTTAGATTTCATATCAGTGTCCTTAAATGAAAATAATAATAAATATAATTATTCAGACAGAAAGATGCTTATTGGAAAGATTACATTGTGATTCAGTTTCTGCAGTTTTATGGATAATAGGAAATAGTTCTGATTTCTCTTGTATTTCTGTCCGATTACCGTATTTTCCAGCGTATAAGACGACCCGGCGTATAAGACGACCCCCTACTTTTAAGAAGTTTTTCAAGGTTTTTTGTCTTATACGCCGGAAAATACTTACATGCCCTGCCCTCCCTGTCCGTCGCAGAGGAGGCGAAGGCCCGACTGGCCCCGCCGGCCCTCCCGCTGCTCCTGCGCTTCTGCCGGCCCCCGAGGTGCAGTGTTTCCCGGGCAGCAGGCAGCGCCGGAGGGCAGCCGCCACCCCGCCACGGCCGGCGCCCCTCCTGCTTCCCCCCCAGGCCTTGAACTTCTCCCATTCGGCGCAGGGCGGGGCAGCCCAGCGGCCGCACTCTCTTAGGCGAGGCCGGCCCCTCGAATCAGGCGCGCATAGCTGACCTACCACCAGCCCCAGTACCTGCTGCTGTGGCCGGCTAAAGAGCCGGCCTACACGGTACCAAAATCCTTCTTGGGCCCAAGGCGCGCACAGGCGCCTCTCCCTCTACGCAAGGCGAAGCCGGGTGCGAAAAGCGACAGCGCGCAGGCGCCGTTGAGCCAGCCATTTGGCGCAGCTTCCGGTCCGCCTGTACGTAAGTAAGTCTAGGGACAGAACCGGGCCGTAGAGTTATGTTTCTGATGCGATCTGGAGTGGGGGGTTTGTACGGCTGACCTGCTGCAGGGGGGCAAGAAAGATCCCACGTAAGACGCGCGAGAGGCGTAACAGTCGTACGAACGAGCCGTCTCTTTACCTGCTTCTAGTGCGGAAAGTATAACCGGGCGAGATCCATCGGTTTGCTCAGCGAGCCACTGAGGTTGCTGCTCCTTTCTTGGTGTTTGCGCGTTTCGACAGGGCAACTAAAGCCAGCGGGGTTGCCCACAAAGAAGAATTCACAAGAAAAAAAGGCGGCAGATGGGCCATTAGCATTCCTAATGACGTTGATTTAAAAAAGGAAATCCCAAAAGCGGATTTTTTGGGATACCTTTGGTGCAATTTTTTGGGATACCTTTGGTGCGCGCGCGTGTGCATGACTTCCCTGCCGGCTCCCGTCCGATGCTCTTCCCTCTTGAGGCAGCATCCCCGAGGACTCCGTAGGAGCCGGGGAGCGATGCTGCCTCAAGAGGGAAGAGCGTCGGGCGGGAGCAGGCAGGGCAGTCCTGCACACGCACGCACTCCCCAGCTGCTAAGGAGCAGCTGGGGAGTGCGCGTGTGCGCAGGACTGCCCTGCCGGCTCCCGCCACACGCCACCCACTGATTTTCCAGCGTATAAGACGACTGGGCGTATAAGACGACCCAACTTTCGAGGTGAATTTCAGGGGTTAAAAAGTCATCTTATACGCCGGAAAATACGGTAAGTATGATGGTAATGATTCCCACTTTCCTTACAACAAGATAAGAATAATGCTTATGTGTCTTAACTTGAATATTTTAATTTTATTTACCGTCAGTACCGGTAAGTGCTTCGTCCTAAAGTCAAATGGCATTGGTAGAAGTACTGCCTTTTTGAGCAGGATGGTCAACAACATAAAAACCATTCTTGTATATTTCTTTGTAGATAGTGATATATTTGGAAGCTTTTCTTGTTCGCGGAATTACAAATTTCTCTGCAAATTCATTTTTATTCACTTGTTGTTGCTTTTGGGCACTCAGCACACAGTTAATAAATGTTAGTGCGTAAGTATAACAATTATGGGAACATTCTTCATACCTGTTAAATAAAGAGAAATGAGTCAAAGTAACAAAGCTCCTGCATAATTACTATATATTTTATTAACTTCTGGTATATTTATCATTGTCTCAATGGGAATAGAATTCTAAACAACTGTTAACTTATTTAACATACTTATCCTGCTCTTTAACCAAAACAGACATCCAAAGATCCTGTTATTCAGTCTAAATAAGGGAGAAAAAAAAGCAAGCCAGGCACTGGATTTTAGTTGCAAATTTGTATCATGCCCAGCTACAATAGAAATAAATAGTGGCAGCCTGATAAATAGAATAGGTTTACAAATAAGAAAAAGTGTGGCAAAGGATACCGCCATACAAGAATATTGCAGTAAATTATTTACTAGTCCTGTACATCCTCTGAGCATTATTGGAAAATGTGAGTTTAGTAGCTTCTGGCATGGAAGGCTGAAAAAATTTAGATTGCTTAGCTGATCGTAGGAAGGTGCTGCACTTATGATGAAAACTCAATGCCCATATTGTGACAAAAAAGCAAATCTGTTTATAATTTTCTGCAGATCAAAAAATATTTTTGAATACACATGCTAGCCACCAAGGTTATTCTCATTAGGAAGTCATGTAATTCCTCTCCTTCAGTGATAGCAAGATATTCGATTTATTTTTCCACACAGGCTACTTTTATGGAATGAAACTTTCATACAAAATTCTGCAATTGACAAAGAGCTCAAAATTATTCAGATTCCAATAAATTAAATGCAGGTAGTCCTCGACTTAAGAAGGCCACAACTGAGCCCACAATTACTACTGCTAAGCGAGACAATTGTTAAATGAGTTTTTATGACCATTTTATGACCTTTCTTGCCACATTTGTTAAGTGAATCACTGCAGTTAAGTTAGTAATGTGGTTGAATCTGGCTTCCTCGACTTTGCTTGTCAGAAGGTCACAAAAAGTGATCACATGGCCCCGGGGCACTGCAGCCATCATTGATACATGCCAGCTGCCAAGCTTCCAGATTTTGATCATGTGACCATGGGGATGCTGCAACGATTGTAAAACAGTCGTAAGTCAACTTTTTTCAGTGCCATTATAATTTCAAATGGTCACTAAATGAATGGTTGTAGGTCGAGGACTACCTGTATCCCAATTTTTCAAAAATATATTTTAAAAAGATTTCCAGTTTGCTTCTGAAACTAGTTTTCTTTTCCTGAACCAAACCTTCTGGAAGAGTGAAGAAATCTCAGAAAACAAACATCTAGCACTTACCACCTGAGGGGGTTACCTTATTTGACCTGGTGATAATTGAAGCCTATGCATCTAACTTATAGAAATATAGAACACTGGGACTGCTTTCTGTTGTAGAATAATCAATAATTTCTCCAAAGTTTGTCAGCTGGTTCAATTGCAATCTGTTCATTTAGAGCTCTTGTTTAAACACATAGTCCTTATTTAACACTACATTTGGACTGGGAACTCCATCACACAATGATGCAGTCACTGAATGAAAAATCATGGGACTGTTCCTGGAGAACAGCATCAGTTCTCCTGCAGTCATTTAAGTCAACCCTCCACATCATTAAGCACAATGTTAATGTAAGTTGCAACTTACAATTTACTGCTGGCTTCCCCTCTGACTTTGCTTGTCAGAAGCCAGCTGAGAAGATTGCAATGGCAATCCTGTGATCATGGGATAAGCACCTTTTCAGTTCCGTCATAAGTTCAAACAGTTGGTAAACAATGCAGTCATTAACCCAGGACTACCTCTATTTCTTGAAACAGGTTAATGAAAACAACGGTTCTGAAGGGGTTTATTCTCTCCAAATGATTGCATAAGACTCGTCTGTAACTCACAGCCTAAGCAAAGTCCAAAAATTTAACTATTAGATGGAGTCACAAATAACATTTTGAATGCCATACCTGTGTGGAAGCCAAATATCTGTTGCTGAAAATTGTTCTAGATAAGTATCCCATTGACTAAGGAGGCCATACACATCAGGCTGCACAAGTGGAATGCTTACACATTGTTCCCATCCATATTCAGCAACAGTAATACCAGTTTCATTGTAATTATATACCAAACCTACAAATACAACAAAATATGTGATCAGAAGGGCAAAATTG
This sequence comes from Vipera berus, assembly GCF_964194415.1. Lineage (NCBI taxonomy): Eukaryota > Metazoa > Chordata > Lepidosauria > Squamata > Viperidae > Vipera > Vipera berus. Next base: position 227,338,035 of record NC_138203.1, read on the forward strand.
CTGTATATACAATGATAATTTAATGGCTTTCTCTTGTAATATTTTCATTTCCTTTACAGACATACAGAAGTTATAAGAATAATGTGGAATAGTGGAACAAAGAATATTTACCAAATGTAGTTTTCTGACCATCCAATTGTCTAAGCTTTTGGTGTCTCAAAAACATTAAAATATATCATTTTGAGCAATAGGATTATTCTAAGAAATAGAATAATTGAATGCTATATTTACTTTGTAAACATGAAATAATCTTTCAGAGTTTGCCATCTTTTATCTATCTTCCCATTTTGAATGATATAATTAAATCTTTCAGGCTTGTTCTAGAAGCCTGCCATTCTACAAGCTGCATCCTTATGTGCACAACATGCACTCTTAACCTACATGTTGATGCCCAACACGCAGGACAATTCTGAAAGATTGTCTCATTATTCAACATAAATATCAGAAAATGAAGAGACTGGTGAAATTTTAATGAATAGGCTATATAACTACCCTATGTTCAGTGAGAAACTTCCTTTAATTAAAATTGTTTAGATTTGAGGTAAAGAAAAAAGATAATGAAAACAAAACAATTTGAAAAAGTGATAAACAGAAGGGCCCAGCAATGTTTGCTACAGAACAGATACCGAAGCCGTCAATAAATATCGCAACTTTTTTTGCATTGCCAGAGCTGGGGTGGGCACAGCCTCTGCATGATACTTTTGCATCCTTTGTATAAAAAGAAGGCAGTGGCCTGAAGAATGGAGCAGAGAACCATCTTAATTCACATGTCAGTAAAAGTGTGCAAGCATCCAACTCTTCCTTGAACAAAGAGCATCCTAGCCCTGGCAAGCAAGTCAGAACTGTGAGATTTAGCAAACATTTAAAATTAATAATTTTAAAACCATAATGCTTCCAAAAGTGCCCCCCTTTGTCTTTCTCAAAGGCTCATTAATTTACTAGGCCCAAGGCACAGAAGAGTGATCGAGTAAATCCAGCCCCAAGGTATGTTGCCTCCCGGCTTTTCTGTCAGTGGGATAGATTACTAGATAGTTTGAAAAGAGGATTGGGCATATGCAGCTGCTTCTCATCACTACTAGCAACCCAGTTTGCATATCCCCAACCTAGAATCAAACGGCCTTTAAAAATTTACTATTTAAATTTCTTGCTCAAAAGCAGTGAGCTATATGGGCCAAACTAATTGGAAAAGGCTTGAGGGATAAACCAGCAAAACTGTACTTGCCTGGAGACTTGTGTTTGAACTCAAGGGAAGGAGTTTTGTGTCTTAAAGCTGCTTCCAATGGAATAGAATGGAATGATATCAGAGTTAGTAGAAACTGTAGATGTTCATGGTTTATTAGTGAGGAAGCAGTTTTTCTCTTACTATGTTATAATTCTGAAAAAACACTCTTCCTAGCTGTAGCTAGGACTTGTATTTATTAAACAAATGTATACGCCTATCCATCTAAATCAATGGAATTTTGGTCAGCAAGCAGAGGGAAAAAACTCAAATATGTGTCATGAAGTTGGTGGCAACTCAGCAAACTAGATTTTCTCCACAATACACCATCATAAACTATTATATGTACCTACACAAGTTACAGATATATGCTAAACTTCACAGAACATCCTGGTTACAGTGCCTGAGGGGAGGGGGAACACAGGTCTTTATGACTTTCCAGAAGGTAAGCAGGATTGGGGCCCTCAAATCTCTGGGTGCTCCAAGAGGCAGGAGCTATGACAACGAAGGTACATTTCCTAGGTCCCACACTAGGTGACACTGCTTCATAGAGGCCATTTCATATTGTGTCAGCACGGCATGTAATCAAACTACTATGCAGGATAGAAAATACAAAATGTCCTGTTCAGTATACTTATAATGCATGGATACTTGATATTAGAAAGTTAATTAGAAGTTTTTCTTACCATTGGTACTGGTTATTCCAACATGAAGATCGGAATCTCCATCATAATCTCTGAAAAGACATTTAATGTTTCATTTTGGAAAAACATTATAGATTTTTTTTATTAGAATTTTTGAAAAAATAGGCTGGATATAATGCCATTCAAATACAATCAGAGATAGAAATGTTATTTTATTAGCACGAGTAATTACTTCTAAAAAGCTCTAATTGAGTAAAAAGCTCTCCAGTAATTAGATGTAAAGAATCCACCCTTTCTAAATCGGTACTTGCCTTTATATTCTAGCAATGATAGAAGGCAGCTTCTACGTGGCTTGTTTCCAAACATAGAATAACAAGGAAGATCCATACCTTAGAAATGTTCCTAAAGTGGGCTTCAGTAAAAAAGAACATTTTTCTCCGTGTCCGTTAACAAATGGGCTTGGAATACTGACAGGGGCTTCTTCCAGACTTCTGTAAATCAGCCTTTGCCCACATAATGGGCAGTTCTCTGGAACAAAGGAGCCAAAAATGTCTTTGTTACAGTGGGTGACCTTAATTAAGGCTCTCTCTGAATCCAAAGGTTGCATGATTAGTCCTTCCTCGGATAAATGAACCTGCTTTCCAACTTGTATTTAATAAAGAGAAGTCAGTAGAATTGGACGTCGAAGGAAGGAAGGAAGGAAGAGATTAGTTGAGATTGACAGCTCCCAGTACCAATTATTCCTCTACTGTGGACTGAATTAGCAAATGAGGTGCAAGATATGGGAGGGACAGCTTTTCCCTGGACATGCTTTTAAAGAGATAGCATTCATTTTTTGTGTTAATTGTATCTGGTACTTGTGTGCTGACTTGATAAATAGAAACCTCCACATTTGTGTTTTTAGTCTGTAGAATAAACTCCTGTTAATTAATGGTAAGCAGATACATCTTTGCGAATCTCTCTCCTTGATTCTAATGAAGAATAAACAAATTTAGATTTGCTACCATCTCTTGACACAAATCTTCTGACTTTTGTACCACTGGCAAAAATGTAAAACTTTCTAGTCGTAAACTGAAACTTTCTAAATACAACCCTACTATTCTTGTTGGCTACACTGGCTGAGATTTTCAGGAACAGCAGTACCAAATTATCAGGAAGAAACCAGATTGGGAAAGATTGGTTTTGTCCTTGGCAGGAAAGATCAGCACCTTAAATTTAATGCTGGCTTATCATACAGTTATCAAAACCAGGTGACTCTATCTCTTTTTATTAGTATTCTATTAATTTGAATAATACAGATTTAGTCTGATATATGAATGAATGCAAAAAAAGTATTGAAGACAACTGACAATGAAGACTTTGTGAAGACCAGATAAAAATTAAGATTTCCAGATCTGAAACAGCTGCATATGGTACTTCTCATAAGCTGCCAGATATCGGAGAGTACAAGGAACCAATACCACAAAATTTCCAAAAAGTTCTGTCCTTGGTTCTAGTTATGACATCACTAATAAACTACTATCTGCATAGGTTATGTCTCCACATAATAATACACAAATATATCTATTATAAATGACATAAGATCAAAAATATTTGTATCCCATCTGGAAATGCTGATTTTCCAATTATTGCTTGATATACCTAGTTGCTGTCCTTACATGATCAGGTTCATTTAACTGCTTATCTTCCAAAGCAACATATCCTGTCCTTACCTTTAGTCATGACACTGCTGTAACACTTTCCTAATCTCTATGCTCTGCCTTTTAATCTATACATTTTACAAGATAACTTCAAAAGGAGAATCCAACATGAAGAGTTTGGATTATATGGACTAGAGATTTAAAATGTGGTAATAATTATATCAGTGCCAGAATCATTCTCAAGTATTCCACATACACTGAAGTTTTAGGATATTCATATTTTCTCTGTGTGTGTACATATACAAGATAGACTTGCTCATTTAAAATGCATTTTATAAGTTGAGTTCTGATGCATCTATATAGCTCGATCCTTCAAGGTATGTCAAGATAAATTCATTGATGTTCCAGTTTTACACCATCAATTTTTTTTTTGCTGCAACTTAAACATTTTATTGTAACTAAATATATCTACATTGGCCTAGCAGACTGCACGTCCTTTGCGCCTCAAAAATGAAAGAACAAAAACCAGACATCTATGGAGATTCTCAAGTCATCCAGGTCATGGTTATCCCAAAGATGTTCTTCACGAGGCAACTGGACTTTGTTTTTGTTTTTAAGACGTTTCGCTTTTCATCCAAGAAGCTTCTTCAGCTGAAGAGGTTTCTTGAATGAGAAGCGAAAGGTCTTCAAACAAAAACAAAGTCCAGTTGCCTCGGGAAAAAGCATCCTTGGAACAAAAACCAGGCCCTCTCCTGTTGCTGGTTGTGCATTCCCGCCCCTCCCCACCATTCCCTGCCAGATAGGCAAAAGGAACCATACAGATATCCCAGAAGTAGCAAGTCCCGAAACCTAACTTTAAACTGGGGGAGGGGCACTCTGTCCGGCAATCTCGCTTCCGCCAGGCGGCCGCTCTCCCCGCCTTCCGGATCTCTATGCCCTGCTCTTGAATGTACTGTATACTCGGGGAGCCGCGTTAGTCTATGGCAGCCAAAAAAAAAAAGCAGGAGGCCGGACGTCCTTTTCCCGACTGACAGTTTTTATTAAAACGCAGCTTTCCAATAATTTGTCAGTCTGGTCGATTTCCTTCCAATATTTAATGTATCATAAGCGGCCCTCCTGCTAAAAAGTTCTTATACCGCCCACCCTCTCCGTTGTGAAGGAAAGCCTCTCTCTCCTGCTCTATGGTGGAGTGCTTCATTCATAATTTCCGGCCGGAAACCAGTTCCTGTAGCAAAGGACCGGCTCTCTTTGTTGGGTTCCCAAATAGCTTTCCCTTCCTCTCCCCTCCCCGGCGCTACAGCGGAACCAAAATGCGAGGAGCCGCGCAGGGAGGAGACACCGAAGCAGGAGTGGTGCCAAAGGAGACATGAGCAGCACGAAGGACATAACCTGCAGGTCAGTTAACCGCTTGAGAGGAGCGCTCTCTGCCTTCCTCCCCACCCCGAAAAACGGACGGGCGCTTGGAGACGCTCCGCCCACGGGGAAGCGGGAGGGGGAGTGACGGGACCGAGATGTCTCTTGCCTCCTTTCCCGCTCTCTTCGCCGACTAAGGCGCGAGAGGAAGGGAAGAGCTGGAGAGAGGATGGTTTCCTGTCCTTGTTCCGCTAACTCGCCATCCCAACCCTTTCACGCCCCCCCCCGTGGCCCTCTTTCACGTGTGTGTTTGTAGTCCTTGGAAATGCCTGTTACACATAGGAGAGCTTTTTCCAGAACAGGGAGGATTATTGAGGGTTACTGATTCCCCCTTAAAAAATCTAAACCTGATTTTCCCTAAATAATTCCTAAAGGACAGTGTGTCTTAAGGCCAGGGCCTTTGTGCAGTTGGCCCAGAAACATCACTACAAGTCAATGTCAGGTGGTTCTCTTGGTTCCGTATCATAAGAGATTGAAGTTTGACACAGGGATAGAAGTATGACATTAATCCTATGGACTGCTGATGTGTCCCAAAGTCTCTCCTTATTGATAATCAGGAAAAGCTTTTTAGGATATAAACTACATGCATTCAGAATCTTAAAATAGATTTCATATGTTCTTTTATTGCAATGTACGGCAGTGAAAGTTGGACCATAAGAAAGGCTGAGCGCCATGAATTGAGGCCTTTGAACTGTGGTGCTGGAGAAGACTCCTGCGAGTCCCTTGGACTGCAAGGCGATCAAACTGGTCAGTCCTAGAGGAGATCAACCCTGACTGCTCTTTAGAAGGCCAGATCCTGAAGTTGAAACTCAAATACTTTGGCCACCTAATGAGAAGGAAGGACTCATTGGAGAAGAGCCTAATGCTGGGAAAGATTAAGGGCAATAGAAGAATGGGACGACAGAAAATGAGGTGGCTGGATGGAGTCATTGAAGCAGTAGGCGTGAGCTTAAATGGACTCCAGAAGATGGTAGAGGACAGGAAGGCCTGGAGGAATGTTGTCCATGGGGTTGCGATGGGTCAGACACGACTTCGCCGCTAACAAAACAAACAAAAAAGCACATTCTTTTAAAAGCTGCCAATAAAACAACATTCCTAGAGAAATCAGTGTAACTTTATTTGAGCCATGAGTTTAAGAACCTACCTCTCATTTTAGGATATTTGTGTATTTCAATACACATTCACATTCTGCTTTTATGAAATTTCTCGAGTAAATCTTGGCAGATTTATTCATGGACTTGACAAATAGTGAAAGAATTATGTATTTGACATCTGTTGCTGTATATGACTTTACATATATATTATTGCAGGTATTTTATACAAGGAGTATGTCGTGAAGGAAATAGGTGTCTGTTTTCCCATGACTTGTCTACAAGCAAACGATCTACTATCTGCAAATTCTATCAAAAAGGACAGTGTGCTTATGGAACTCGCTGCAAGTATGAGTTAGTGGTTTCCAAGAGAAAACCTGCAGTTAATTTACCATGTTAAAGACATTTAAGAAGCTACTTATTGTTTGTGTACTTCTTGTACTTAATGCCAGTGCAATTCTCATAATTTCTTACTAGCACTGTTTGCTGAGATGATTGGGAGCTGAAGGAATCTGGGAAAGCCTCTTTTAGAAGAGGAACTTTAGAATTTTGATAACTGCTTTAAAAGAAACTGCACAGAGATGTGGTCCATAAATAGGTTTTATTTTTACCAAGATGACTTTCTAAAACCTGATCATATGCAAATCTACTCGAAAATAAGTGAAATTCAGCAGGTCTTGCTTCCAAATAAGTAACAAAACATAGCAATCTCAAAGTACACTAATAATGCAATGTTCAGACTATAAGGCTCAACTATTAAAAGGAGGAAAGACTTTCTTGAATTTGTAGGGTTTTTTTTCTTTTTTTTACTTGAACTTCAAAATCCAGTTCAGATATAAATTATATGTTAAACTACTGAGAAATCAGAAATCCTGATCTATTATAAAATATCCAGAGATCCACCAATAGATTCTTATTTACTTTCTATATATCCACATCTTAAAGTCATAATCCTGCACATGCTTGAATATTTATTTTATTAAATTCATCAGATTGAATTAGCATTGTTAAACTAGATTATATGACAATAATCTGTACTGAATTTAATGAATGTCTATATCGGACTACTAAATATTACCACGAATGAAGGGTGGTTTTTTTTAATCATTTGGACTTCTATATATCATTATATTCTTTACAGTTAAGTTGTATTGAATTTTGAATTTCACAGGATAAGAATTTTACATTACGTATAGTTTTATTATATTATAAAATCAGTAACTGGCTTTTAAATAACTAAACGCCTGTTAATTCTTGCTACTTTTATTTTCGGTATCTTTCTCCTAGGATTAGAATAATTTAGGTTTCTGCATTGAGATGATCAGTTCTGTGAAACAAATCCATATTGCAAGTATTGCTGTCTTTGAAACCATTGAAAATTCCGCAATAGCACAGTCTTATGTTTGTGTTCAGTAAGCTTGCTGAAATAAATCCCTGTGCTATTTATACATTATTGTTGTTTCTCATTTGTTAAGATATGATCACGTCAAACCTCTGGGGTCCTCTGCATCTGGGGGCACGGTGGGTTCTAGACCACTTTACATTTCTGCACCACCATTCCAAAGACTGAACTCTCCATCAGAGCAAAACCCAACTGTTACCAAAAGTAAAGTACATGAATCTGGAAAACGTGAAAAGAAAACCTTAGTGCTCAGGGACAGAGGTAAGCAAGAATGGGTCTTTTTTAAAAAAAATGGATTTGCTTTAGTTCTTTAAAGTGTAAAGTTTTTCAGTCTAGTTCTACTGGTTACATTACAGACATGTCCGTATAGTTTTGTTAGTAACAATAGAGAAGTTGCTTATTATTGCCTTCTGAGTGTTTTTTTTTTTAAGTTTAATCTGCAATCCTGGTACAGTATTCATCCTCTCATCAAAGTACTAAACCTGCTTAGCTTTTTTAGGTCAGCCTTGGTCAGCCATCTATCTGGACTTGACTAGTTCTTTGTGTCCTATTTTTTCAGTCATTTTAAAGCAAATAGACCTATTTTTTTCTATTAAAAAAACAATTTTTCTTTGTTGTTTAACAATATCCATTCCCCTTACATTTCATTTGCCAATAATGGCAAGTATGTTATAAAAAAAAGTGCAGTCATTCAAGCCAAGGGTGGTGTTGTTATTCAGTATCAGCCTGTCCCAGCAGCTGAGTCTGAGGAATCTGAGGAGGAGGCGGGGTTTGGAGACCTTTCGGTGTCAGCGAGAGGCTCTGATGCACTGCAGGACTCTCAGCCTGGCCCCTCCAGTCATGTTCCTCATGAGGCTCAGCTTTGTGAGGAGGAGGTGTGGGACTCAGAGGAGTCACAGCTGAATTTGTTCAGAGACTCTAGAAGCAGAAGGCAATCCAGCAGAGTAGAGCAGAGAAAATCAATGAGGCAACTCAGTGAAAGGAGGTGAAGGCATTGAGAAGCCACGCCTTGGGACAGATAATAAAAGGGGAAGGTGTGGTCGGTGCTGGTTGCTGACGGCAACCGTTTGGAGACATTCAAAGAGAATCCTGGTCCTTGCTAATCTGACTCTTATTTGACTCTTGTTGGCTGTTTTGAATCATGTATTTTTGGTTGAAGAAAATATTCTGCTGCTTTTTTTGTTTGAAAGACTTTATTATTTGGAACTGTAAATAAATTTGGGTTGGGTTTTTTTCCAGCCTATTGATTGTTAAAAGGAAAAAGGGGTTGTCCCTGACACACAAACAGGGCTGGTCGTAGGCTGGAACAGAACAGGTGGATACATCCAAAGCATTTGCTTCACCAGACATCTGAAAATACAAGGCACATCTTAATACTTGATTGCCATCTTTTGCTAGCTTCCTGTAGAAACAGGCACATTTGGGTCTTTGGATATGTATGGCAATTCTCAGTATTCCATCCATTGGAGGCATCATTCATCATAGTGGTAAAGAAACCTTTATGTAAGAAAGCTTCAAATAGTAACCTGACATGTCTCACACCATTCACACCTACCTAAATCTTGATGCGAAGTCATTTTATTACTATTTCTAGCAAATGAGATCTGACAAGGAAGAGCTTTTCAGTGTTGGCATCATGGATATAGAGTGGCCTTGTCTTAGAAGCTTGCCTGGCGCCAGTTGAATTTTTTTAAAAAAATAACCTGACTTTTGCTTTTGAATATTTTAAGACTTGCTTTTGGTGGTTTGTATTGTAATCATTTTTAAAATTTATGTTTAATATCCAGAGGGTTTTTATGGGATAAATAAAAAGAAAATCATTGGGTCCTGTATTCTCTCAGTTTCTAGACCGACCAAGAAATAGATCCTGCATTGTGTAGTTAAGGGCAGACTTGATTCATAATGGGTGAAGTCAGAAAATAGATTTAGCCCCAGTTCTCACTCCTTTAGTGGTATTATATTGCATTCCTTGATGTTCTTTTCCCTGATTGGATGGCTGCTACTTATAGAGGGAGAATAGTAAGTGTTGTGCTTGGAGACTCATGTTGCAGCCAAAATATGCTCAAGCCTCACCTCTAAAGTCCTTGAAACAAGTTCTGGTTGTCATTACTGGCATTTTGTTAATCTGCAGTGATTTTCATGTGGTGTTGTAAACTTGAGAGATTATGTTGCTGCTGCATGGTTTTTTTAGGCAACTAATAGCCATAATTTTGTGGTTTTACAGTATGTCGCTGGAGATTATAGTAATTACTATGCTTTGAAGTTGAAAGCAGATTTACCAGGTTTGATGGAAGCGCATCAGCTGTTATTAAAAGTCAAGTTTAGAAATACTTGCTAATTCCCCCTGCTTTGGAATAGGGATTTCATGAGAATCGTGGCCTGTTTTTAATGCAATCAAATATTTCTTCTTCTTCTTCTTCTTCTTCTTCTTCTTCTCCTCCTCCTCCTCCTCCTCCTCCTCCTCCTCCTCCTCCACCTCCTCCTCCTCCTCCTCCTCCTCCTCCTCCTCCTTCTCCTTCTAAGACTTGTGTGGAACCAGTGAAGAAAGGACAAGGCCTGGGGCAGTAAGTGACTTGGCATGTTGCAGTATTCCAGCTGACACACCGGAAACAAAGCCCCATTCGTATTTAGATGCTATCCGCAGTGGGCTCGAAGATGATGCTGAACCTGGCAGCTCATATGCATATGATGAACAGCTATGTCCCTACGCAGCAGCTGGCATGTGCCAGTTTGGGGACCGGTGCCTCTACCTCCATGGGCAAGTATGTGAAATCTGTGGGTTGCAAGTACTCCATCCCTTTGATCCAGAACAGAGGAAGGCACACGAGAAGGTAAACATGACCAGAAATAAAACTAATCTGGCTCTGTTATTTTCAAATAAAATCATTATTTAATTGGCAAAAATATCATGTTAACTAATAATACAGGATGTAAAATATAAGAATGACAAAGATTGAACAATTATATGTGCATGTAAAAATGTGGAACTGGTCCTCATCTGATTTACTAGCTCTTGCTATGTTAGTGGCCAATTCCTGATGGATGTTGCACAAAACATAATGACTTCATATATTATGGGAGGGGTTGGGTATTAGCACAGGTTATAGGCTTGGTCTGAAATCAGTACTGGGGAAACGAGCACTTCAAATATCTTTTTAAAATTATCAGTGAAGAAAAGCATGCTTAGGAAACTCAACTTGCCCACAAGGGCATAACCATATTACATATTACATTAAAGTTAATACCTACAAATTTTAAAAATGATTCATTCCTGTTCAGCTTATGACCTATTGTGGCAAACTTTGTTAATCTGTTGTATTGGCTGCATGTTGTGGAGCTTTCCTATACACATCGACCTGGTTCACATATCATGCTGTGATTTGTGGCTTATTGTGTAAGAAATATGCGCTCATTTATTTAGGTTGATAATTTATAAAAGGTACAATTCTGTTATCGCATAATTCTATTCAGTTCCTTTTAAAATCCAAATTGTCATCCTGTATCCGTATCATTTTTTTTCCTGTCTGGCACTTCAAATGCCAGTGTTATTTATGGTGGTGGATCATGTCCCATTTTTCAGTAAGAACAAAGTGACTGGTAGTTTTTAATAAGGTTATTTGGTATTATGTAATCCAATTTAATTAGTGATGGTTCTTATTAATAAAATTGAGATGCTAGCACTTAAAGCCTTCAGCTGTATGCAAAGACAGCCCTTTCTCAGCTACAGTCCTGCATCTACTGTATTTATGTCAGAGTAAGCCTCGTTGATTTTAATGAACTTGTGTTTTTACTGTGAGCATTCTGTTTGATCAGTCTAGAGCAAACACTCCTCTCCTTTGTCTTTGCCTTCTCTTTCCCAACCTAGATGTGCATGGCTAACTTTGAACACGACATGGAGAAAGCTTTTGCCTTCCAGGCAAGCCAGGACAAAGTGTGCAGTATTTGCATGGAAGTGGTTTACGACAAGCCATCAGCCTCAGAAAGAAGATTCGGCATCCTTTCGAACTGCAACCACACCTACTGTTTGTCCTGTATCCGTCAGTGGAGGGGAGTCAAGCAGTTTGAGAATCCCATCATCAAGTAAGTGCCCACAGCCTGCCTGTCCTTCCAAAACTTAGTTTGTTAACTTGTTTCCTTTCAAACAGTTTAGTCCTTGCAGCTTAAATAAATGATAGAATAGCTGACAGTTGACAAGGGGAAATGGTTTAACTTACAGTTCTATATTCACCAAAAGACACGTAAGTTGAACAAAAAAAAAATAACGGTGGATTTCTTAGTTGCAGATTATCTTGATTAATTTCAAACTGGCTTTAGAGTGGGCTTTGGGACTGTGATTTCCAGTGGATTATCTTCCTTTGGGCATCAGGTTACAAACTAATGTTTGGTGCCGGCTGATTTCTGCATCATTATTAATGCCATTCAGCACAATACATTTCTGCTGTTTTCCACAATTCTATTAATTTTTTCAGACACATTTTGTTGTTAGTTGCGAAGTCGTGTCCGACCCATTGCGACCCTATGGACAATGTTCCTCCAGGCCTTCCTGTCCTCTACCATCTTCTGGAGTCCATCTAAGCTCACGCCTACTGCTTCAATGACTCCATCCAGCCACCTCATTCTCTGTCGTCCCCTTCTTCTATTGCCCTCAATCTTTCCCAGCATTAGGCTCTTCTCCAGTGAGTCCTTCCTTCTCATTAGGTGGCCAAAGTATTTGAGTTTTAGCTTCAGGATCTGGCCTTCTAAAGAGCAGTCAGGGTTGATCTCCTCTAGGACTGACCGGTTTGATCGCCTTGCAGTCCAAGGAACTCGCAGGAGTCTTCTCCAGCACCATAGTTCAAAGGCTTCAATTCTTTGGCGCTCAGCCTTTCTTATGGTCCAGCTTTCACTGCCATGCATTGCAACTGGGAAGACCATAGCCTTGACTATACACACTTTTGTTGACAGGGTGATGTCTCTGCTTTTTAGTGTGCTGTCTAGATTTGTCATGGCTTTCCTCCCGAGGAGCAAGCGTCTTTTAAATTCTTGGCTACAGTCCCCATCTGCAGTGATCTTGGAGCCCAGGAAAATAAAATCTGTCACTACCTCCATTTCTTCCCCATCTATTTGCCAGGAATTGAGAGGGCCAGATGCCATGATCTTGGTTTTCTTAATGTTTAGTTTCAACCCAACTTTTGCACTCTCCTTCTTCACCCGCAACAAGAGGCTCTTTAGTTCTTCTTCACTTTCTGCCATTAGAGTGGTATCATCTGCATATCTTAGGTTGTTGATGTTTCTTCCGGCAATCTTAATTCCAACTTTTGATTCATCTAGCCCTGCCTTTCTCATGATGTGCTCTGCATATAAGTTAAATAGGCAAGGCGACAGTATACAGCCTTGCCGGACTCCTTTCCCAATTTTGAACCAATCAGTGGTTCCGTGTCCAGTTCTCACTGTTGCTTCTTGGCCCGCATATAGATTTCTCAAGAGACAAATAAGATGGTCTGGTATGCCCATCTCTTTAAGGACTTGCCAGAGTTTGTTATGATCCACACAATCAAAGGCTTTAGCATAGTCAATGAAGCAGAAGTAGATGTTTTTCTGGAACTCTCTAGCTTTCTCCATGATCCAGCGTATGTTAGCAATTTGATCTCTAGTTCCTCTGCCTCTTCGAAATCCTGCCTGTACTTCTGGTAGTTCTCGATCCACATACTGCTGGAGTCTAGCTTGTAGAATTTTAAGCATAACTTTACTAGCATGAGAAATGAGTGCAATGGTGCGATAGTTTGAACATTCTTTGGCACTGCCTTTCTTTGGAATTGGAATGTAAACTGATCTTTTCCAATCCTGTGGCCACTGTTGAGTTTTCCAAATTTGCTGGCAAATTGAGTGTAGCACTTTTACTGCATCGTCTTTTAAGATTTTGAATAGCTCAGCTGGAATACTGTCACCTCCACTAGCTTTGTTGTTGCTCAGCTTTTCTAAGGCCCACTTCACTTCACATTCTAGGATGTCTGGCTCGAGGTCAGTGACCACCTCATTGTGATTATCAGGGACGTTAAGCTCATTCTTGTATAGTTCTTCTGTGTAATTTTGCCACCTCTTCTTAATCTCTTCAGCCTCTGTTAGGTCCCTGCCATTTTGGTCCTTTATCATGCCCATTTTTGCATGAAACGTTCCTTTCATCTCTCCAATTTTCTTGAAAAGATCTCTGGTCCTCCCTATTCTATTGTTTTCTTCTATTTCTTTGCATTGTTCATTTAAGAAGGCAATCTTATCTCTTCTAGCTATTCTTTGGAATTCTGCATTTAATTGGGCATATCTTTCTTTTTCTCCCTTGCCTTTCGCTTCCCTCCTTTCCTCAGCTATTTGCAAAGCTTCCTCAGACAGCCATTTTGCTTTCTTGCATTTCTTTTTCTTTGAGATGGTTTTGGTTGCTACCTGTTGTACAATGTTGCGAACCTCTGTCCATAGTTCTTCAGGCACTCTGTCTATCAGATCTAATTCCTTAAATCTATTTGTCACCTCTACTGTATATTCAACAGGGATATGATTTAATTCATACCTGACTGGCCTAGCGCTTTTCCCTACTTTCTTTAATTTAAGCCTAAACTTTGCAACAAGAAGCTCATGGTCTGAGCCACAGTCAGCTCCTGGTCTTGTTTTTACTGACTGTATAGAGCTTCTCCATCTTTGGCTGCAGAGCATATAGTCAATCTGATTTCTGTGTTGACCGTCTGGTGATGTCCATGTGTAAAGCCGTCTCTTGGGTTGTTGGAAAAGAGTGTTTGCTATGACCATCGTATTCTCTTGACAAAATTCTATCAGCCTGTGCCCTGCTTCATTTTGTACTCCAAGGCCAAACTTGCCTGTTATTCCAGTTATCTTTTGGCTTCCTACTTTAGCATTCCAATCCCCCATGATGATAAGGACATCATTTCTGGGTGTTAGTTCTATAAGGTGCTGTAGGGCTTCATAGAACCGGTCAATTTCATCCTCTTCAGCACCGGTGGTTGGGGCATAGACTTGGACTACTGTGATATTGAATGGTTTGCCTTGGATTCGAACTGAGATCATTCTGTCATTTTGAGGATTGTATCCCAGTATTGCTTTTCCTATTTTTTTATTGACTATGAAGGCTACTCCATTTCTTCTGAGGGATTCTTGCCCGCAGTAGTATACCTGATGGTCATCTGAATTAAATTCACCCATTCCTGTCCATTTTAGTTCGCTGATACCTAAGATGTCAATGTTTAGTCTTGTCATCTCTTGTTTGACCACGTCCAGCTTTCCTTGATTCATGGATCTTACATTCCAGGTTCCTATGGAGAAAAAATCTTTACAGCATCGGACTTTCCTTTCACCACCAGACATATCCACAGCTGAGCGTCCTTTCGGCTTTGGCCCAGTCGCTTCATTCTTTCTGGCGCTACTAGTACTAGCCCTCTGCTCTTCCCCAGTAGCATATTGGACGCCTTCCGACCTGAGGGGCTCATCTTCCAGCGTTATATCGTTTTGCCTTTTGGTACTGTCCATAGGGTTTTCATGGCAGAGATACTGGAGTGGGTTGCCATTTCCTTCTCCAGTGGATCACGTTTTGTCAGAACTCTCTGCTATGACCTGTCCGTCTTGGGTGGCCCTGCACGGCATAGCTCATAGCTTCATTGAATTACGCAAGCCCCTTCGCCACGACAAGGCAGTAATCCATGAAGGGGAGACACATTTTAGTTGGGGTAATTATGATGTCCCTCCAAGTTCTAGTCTGTCTTCATTTTATTTCAATATTTATACGGAACTGATGGAGTTCTCCAGCAGATTTTGAGTTGGATGGTGCTAATTATTTCTTAAATTCTAGTTCTGCCACTTTAAAAAAAAATCTAAGGAGACCAACAAAAGGGTAAATATAGAACTTTCCAGGAAATGAAGTAGGTGCTTTTCAAACACTGTAAAGCTTACTTTTATTATAAAAAGTTAAGCCATAGGAATGAAAACCTAGATCGGAAAACACAAATAGGAGGGACTTTTCTTAATAAAGAGAATGCTTAGGTTTAATACAGTTACATTGTAAACGTCTTAAAAATCATGACCAGTGCAAGGGTAATTCATTCAGAGAACCTTTGGGAGGGGTTGCTTTTTGTTCTATTTTTGAGTTAGTTAAAATAGCTTTTTCAACAAGCAATATACCAGCTTTTCTTTTTGCTACTCAAGGTCCTGTCCAGAATGCCGTGTGATATCAGAGTTTGTCATTCCCAGTGTGTACTGGGTAGAAGATCAGACAAAAAAGAACGAACTAATTGAAGCATTTAAGCAGGGGGTTGGGTAAGTATACGTTCAAGCATTTAAGGCCATTTGTAGGACATTTTTGTTCAGTGCTGTGCAGCTTGAAACTCTTGCTTAATGAGCGTACGGTAAACAGGGACTTCCCTGTAAATAGGAGAAAGAATTCTGTACGACCGTTTATTTTCAACTGAAGCGGAGTTGCGTGTTGCAAAGTAGGACCAACGTATTGACCCACCAAGAGTCAAATCATTTCAATAAGCATGTACATCTCTAGTCACTCTGTGGATAATCCATGCTACGCGCTCTTACTTTCTTCTACGAACTCAGCCACTGCACCAGAGTCTAAAAGAGCGGAGGGTTGTATTTCTGACCTTGGTAGTTTTCTTTGAGACGTTTCATTACCCAAACTAGGCAAGATCATCAGTCCTAGTAAGGAGTGGGGTTTGCTCTCGGTTTATATTCTAGCAGCCTGCCCTGTCCGTGTGGGTGGGGGGTGGTCTTGGAAGTTCTTTGGTTGGGCTGTTTGCTGTTGGCTTACTTGGCATTTCCTTGATTGGGATACCCAATCCTCATTTCAACCCTGAGCTACAAATATTATCCCAATCAAAGAGCCCCCGAACAAAGAATCCCCAGTACCACCCCCACCAACACTGACAGGCCACTAGAATATAAATTGAGCAAACTCCATTCCTTACCAGCACTGATGGTGTTGCCTAATTTGGCAATGAAACATCTGCAAGAAAACACCCAAGCTCAGAGAGCACCAAGGGACACCAAGGCCCCATTTCAGCTCTGAAATACAAATATTATTCTTTATTGTATTTCTGTGTTGATGGGATGTGAAGAATTACAGGGATAATAACATGCACTTGCCTATTGTTCCTTATCGGAGCCATTTTTAATTGCCTGGGGCCTGCTTGCTGAACTCTTGGGAGAAGACACTGTGGAATTTCCTAAAGAGGAGGCTATGGAGTGATTTGGGAGGTGCCTCACAGTTCCACTAGTATTGCGCTTTCCAACCAACTCGGAGGAAGAAAGTTTGGCAAGACAACCCATGGCTAGAGCTCCACAGCAAAAACATAAATCAAGATCTGTCCTTCTTTATTTCTTCACTACTGATAAGGATTACTTCACCAGTCCTATTTTCATGGGTTTACTGTGCTGGAGTTCAAGGAGGCAGTAGGAGCAGAAATACAAAATGCCATGAAATCTCTTTTATCCTTTCTGTGCTTCAACTCATCCATCATTTAGCATACAGCACAATGGTTTCAAATTCTCTGGTATGCTCCGTTTTACTAATTTATCCTTCAGTTTATCAGACTCAAAGTCTTTCTGAAACTGTTGAATTAGGACAAGATCATTTAGTGCACATCTCCAGCATGCAACTAAAAATTAGCCACATACTACTACAAACTCGCTAGTTCCTTGTTTTACTTTGCAAATCTGCCAGACAGTGGTCATTAAAAGCATCTCCAAATCTTTTTCTTTCCTAAGCCCAAATCTTTTGCATATATGTAGGACTATGTTTTCAAATCATATTCTTTTGGTAAAACATCTTTCATTGATTTATTGAAGTTATCAAATATGTTCTACAAATAGCAAATTCAGAATGAAAATGTGAATAAGCTTAAGAAACATGATATTTTGATCAGTGTTTTTTATTTTATAAGCTTTTTATGGTGTGTTTTTTCTTTACATACATATGTTAATTTTTCAAACGGCGTGTGATCTGGGTTCATAAAACGCTAATACATAATCAAGTCCTACTCTTTGGTTCTCTCTTCTAGCCATTTGTAGAATAAATTCCAGCTTTGGTAGTATTCTGTTTCTTCTTTATCTTTTAGCCTCATAGTTAATCTGTCCATCTCTGCGCATTCCAGTATCTTTTTTATTGCTTCTTCTTCTGAAGGTATTTGTTCATTTTTCCAGCATTGTGCATAACTTATTCTTGCTGCGGTTATAATATGTAAAACCAAATATAGGTTTTGCTTATTAATCTTTTCTGGTACTATACCTAATTTAAAAAATTCAGGATTAAATACTACATGTTCTCCTAATATTTTTTCTAGCCAAGCATGTATTTTTTTCCAGTAGGCCTTTACTTTGTCACATGTCCACCAGATATGATAATACGTACCTAAATTATGTTTACATTTCCAACATTTACCTGATACATTTTTAAACATTTTTGCTAATCTTGCTGGAGGCAAGTGCCATCTATTTATTTTATTTATTTATTTTATTTAACTTATATACCGCCCTATTCCTGTAGGACTCAGGGTGGTTTACAGGGCAATTAAAATCATGCCATACAAAAGTTAAAAAATTTAAAACAGTTGATTAAAACAGTTAATTAAATTTAGAGCCCAAAATTTAAAAGTTAAAACATTAAAACCCAATTAAAACCCCTTAGTGTAGGCCCGACAGCTCAAAGAGCCAGGTTTTCAGGTCCCGGCGGAATGAACAGAGGTCGGAGGCAGTCCTAAGTTCCATCGGAAGTTGGTTCCAGAGGGCAGGCGCACCCACAGAGAAGGCCCTCTCTCTGAGAGTCACCCGCCGGCGGTACCCTAAGAAGGCCCTCCCTGTGGGAGTACACAGGACAATGGGAAGTTGATGCCAGCAACAGGTGTTCCCTCAGATAATCCAGACCCAAGCCATTTAGGGCTTTATAGGTCATCACCAGCACCTTGAATCTCACTCGGAAGGCAACCGTAAACCAACGCAGCTCACGGAGAAGAGGTGTTACACGGGAGTATCGGGGAACTCCCATCACAACTCGCGCGGCTGCATTCTGCACCATTTGAAGCCTCCGAGTGGTCCTCAAGGGTAGCCCCATGTAGAGAGTGTTGCAGTAGTCTAACCGGGAGGTCACGAGAGCATGGGTGACTGTGCGTAGGGCATCTCGGTCCAGATAGGGCCGCAACTGGCGCACCAGGCGAACCTGGGCAAAAGCCCCCCTGCTCACGGCTCCTATATGATCTTCAAAGCTGAGCCATGAGTCCAGGAGGACGCCCAAGTTGTGAGCCCTATCAACGGGGGCTAACACCTCACCTCCCATCCTTAATGATGGAACAAACTGGTTAACCTGAGATGCCGGTACGTACAGCCACTCAGTCTTGGCAGGGTTGAGACGAAGCCTGTTTCTCCCCATCCAAACCCGGACTGCCTCCAGGCAACGGGACATCACATCGAGGGCATCACTGGGTTGGTTCGGGGTGGAAAGAAAAAGTTGGGTATCATCAGCATACTAATGATACCCACCCCGAAACCACGAATGAGCTCGCCCAGCGGCTTCATATAGATGTTGAAGAGGAGGGGAGAGAGGTGCTTTTTTGCTTATCCGTAAGATTCTTAACGATTATCTTGGTTTTCTCTTTATTTATTTTTAATCCCGCTATTTCACCATATTGTTCTATTTTCCCCCACAATTTTGGGGTCATCTCCAAGGATTCTTCCAAAATAAATACTAAATCATCAGCAAATGCTTGTAGTTTATGTTTCACCCTTTATCCCCAATCCTCTAATTTCTGTATCTTGTCTTATATTTCGATTTAAAACTTCCAAAGTGAAAATGAATAACAGAGGGGATAGAGGGCATCCTTGCCTTCTGCCTTTCCTTATTTCAAAGCTCTCAGTACACTCTCCATTCACAGTCACTTTGGCTGTTTTTTTATTATATATTGTTTTTACCATATTTATAAAATTCTGTCCAAAGTCCATTATTTGTAATTGATGAATCATAAATTGCCATGAAAGATTATCAAATGCCTTTTGAGCGTCTAAAAATATTAATGCCATTTGTTTCCCTGGATGTAGCTCATAGTATTCCAATACATCTATTATCACTCTTAAGTTATTTTTAATTTGTCTCTTTGGTAAAAAAAAAAAACCATTTTGATCCGGTTGTATACATTCAGTCAAGTATTTTTTCAATCTCTCCGCCATTATTGAAGTAAAAATTTTATAATCCACATTGAGCAATGAAATCGGTCTATAGTTCTTAATCTGAGTCAAATCCGAATCTTCTTTTGGTATTAAAGTAATATTTGCTTCAATTCACGTCATTGGCATTTTAGCTTCTAATAAAAGTCCATTACAAACATCTTTCAACGGTTCGCTTAATATCTCTTGTAAGTTCTTATGTAAGTCTGCCGGAAGTCCATCTGGACCAGGAGTTTTCCCATTTTTTTGTCTCTTTATAGCCTCTGTTATTTCCATCATTGTAACACCTTCATCTAACAATATCTGAAATCTTTGGAAGATTACTTTCTTCCAAGTATTTTATAGTTTTCTCTCTTGAAGTCTCCTCTTTATCATACAGTTCCTTATAGAATTCTTTAACTATCTTTTTTATTTCTTCATTTTTATATTGAAAATAACCTTTTCCATCAAGTAAATTATGTATCATCTTTTTTTCTTTCTGTTTTTTAAGTTGTAGGTCAAGGCAATTGTAAGTTGAGGGATGAAAAATTTCACCAAACTGCCTGCTTTTATTTGAAAAAACAGTGATCAGTATGCACCATATAGAAATGATTCATCTAGTATTTAGTTAAAAGTATGTTATGGTTAACAAAATGATGCATTTGTAGTTCTGTGACCTTCACTGCTAGCCTCTAAAACGTTTTATGTGTGACTCTTTAAAAAGTTGAACTTTGATTGTTTAATTTATGTTGCTCTCTATTTATCGAGCATTTTGCTTATCAGTCACATCAGGAGCTATGCTGTTAATAAATCTAGAGCTGAAATCTGTAAACATTGATTAGAATGCACAGATTAGATATATATTACATAATTTAGATTATGGTCTGTGTTTGAAGTGTATAATGTATAGATTCCCATAGAAATTAAAGAGCGACTATTAAAACTGATTGTTCAATTGTTTACCGATAATGTTCTCCAGGTAACCTATGGAATAAATCCCTTTGTGCAGCCAGGTTAAAAGATCCTGTGAATTTATATTTTGCAAAGATGTAACTGGAAAAGATTCAGTGATTTGGTTATAAGTCTAAGTGGGAATATAATGTCTTTCACTTCTGTTATTTTCTTTGCAAAATGATAAATTTAACAAAGTTAAGATAGGCAAGAAAATGGTGAGCACCTGTCCACCCTAGACAAGTTCAAATCACCAGGACCAGATGGATTACACCTCAAGGTTCTGAAGGAACTGGCAGATGTGATCTCATAATCACTGAACTATATCTTTCAAAGATCCTGGAGCACTGGAGAGCTACCAGAGGACTGGAAGAGAGCTGATGTAGTTCCCATCTTCAAAACAGGAAAAAAATGGATCCAGGAAACTACAGACCTATCAGCCTGACCTCTATACCTGGGAAGATTCTGGAAAAGATAAACAATGAATCAGCGGCCACCTAGAAGCAAACAAAGTTATTACCAAAAGCCAACATTGTCAAATACAGAACATGCCAGACAAATCTTATTGCATTCTTTGACCAAGTGACAAAATTAGTGGACCAGAGGAATGCTGTGGATATAATTTACTTGGACTTCAGTAAGGCATTTGATAAAGTAGATCACAACTTTTGACCGGACACAGTTAAGATCCTTTTCTAGATCTTACCTTGTGGCAATGGAGGTGGCGAAGCGTGCTCACTTCGCCACCCTCATTGCATCCGCAGATAACCGCCCGGCCGCCCTGTTTAGGGTGACCCGTTCCCTTTTAAATCAGGTCCCCTCCAAGGTCCCTTCCAGAATTAATTTTTATTTTATTATTATTATTATTATTATTATTATTATTATTATTATTATTGTTGTTGTTGTTGTTGTTGTTGTTGTTGTTGTTGTTGTTGTTATTGCCTAGTGACTTTTCCACATCTTTATTAACTCCGTGGTTGACTAAGAGGAGAGAATGTCTGTCATACTTCGGATTACATAAAATTTGGTAGGATAATACCATTCAGTAACATTCAAAATTATCTTTATAAATTGGAGAAATGGGCTAAAATAGAATAAAATGACTACAGAAAAAACAAGAAGGTACAAAGATCTGGTACGTTTCATTTTGACAGTGGCAGTCAGAGAAATGGTTTTGTAACCCTGTACACTTACAGATTGTTCAGCGAGGGTTATTGCCAATATTAACAGAGAGAAAAGGGAAGCTGTTGGTGTTTATTCCAGCATATCAATACAGCCAAAGGTATTAAATACCGAGTTGCTTTCCTTTATACTTTTGTCATCACAGTTCACATTTCAGAAATTGTCCCCAAAATATGCATCAGACTCTCTTTCAGGATTAATCTTCTATGTGCAAATTGGCTTCATTAAACTCCTTGAGTTTTTAATAATCAATTGAACGGTCAGTGTGCACATGAGTAACCCTGATACACATTCTTCTCCCTCCCTCTTATTCTAGGAGAAAAGCCTGCAAGTATTTTGAGCAGGGAAAGGGGACTTGCCCATTTGGGGGGAAATGTCTGTATCTCCATGCTTATCCAGACGGAAGACGGGCTGAGCCAGAGAAGCCACGAAAGCAACTCAGCTCAGAGGGGACAGTCCGGGTAAGAAGATACACAACTCTGTCTCCTGTCTTAGCTTCCCAAAACTGCCGAGGTCGCTAATAATCTCCTTCCTTCTACATTTAAACATTTTGAGGCAGCACATGCTATTTTCAAAATAACTGAATAGTCGGGATAAGGGGGAACACTATCTGTGATCCCCAAATAATAATCTTAGTTCCTACCTTTGTTGTTTGTTGTTTCCCTTTTAGAACCAGTTAACCTCAATAATTTTAAAACGTGTGCATTTAAGAGTACATGGAGCTATTTGTCTAGCAATTGTAGCTCCAACAGCTTTGGAAATGATATACAGCAGTCCTCACTTACTGACCACTTGTTCAGTAACCGTTCAAAGTTGTGACAGTGCTAAAGTGAATAGTACTTACTGCCAGTCTTCAAAGTCCCAGCTGTCACAGCAGTTCCCAGTCATAAGATTGCAATTTGGCTGCTTAGCAACCAGCTTGCACTTAACAATTGTGACATCCCATGGTGGTGTGATCACTCTTGGCAAGCTTCCCTGCTGGTTTCTCACAAGCAAAGTCAGGGAAGCTGCCAGAGAAGGTTGGAAGTCACTCTGGTGCCAGCCCACCCTCCCCCGGCCTTTCTGCACACTCCACTGCACCCTCCTTCCTCAGCCTCCTTGTGCAGTGAGCTGTTGGAATGCTGCCCTGGCTGTAAAAAAAAAGTTGTAGTTGTAAATCCAAACAATGCCTTAAATATATTAGTAAGAGATATGTGTAACTTTTGCCTTCTGTTTTAGTTCCTCAACTCTGTTCGTCTGTGGGATTTTATCGAAGACCGAGAAAACAGAACGCTGCCAGTTGCCAATGATGATGTATCCGAGATTGGAGAGCTTTTTATGCATCTTTCTGGCACAGATGCTGAATCTGCTGCTCCTCCCTAGAAAAACCACAAGATCTCTCCCGTGTCTCTTTCATATTGATCCTTCTGTTTCTTCGGTAACTTTGTACCACAATGTTAGAATTACTGTGCCATGGAGACTGAGGTCCTGGTGAAATTCTAGTATGAGTGTCACTGTAGAGCAAAAGTGTTGAAACATCATAAAATGAGTGCTTGGAATAAAAGTGATAGATGTAATCATGAAGAGAAGAACTTTTCTATTAGAAGGGAGCAATGTGTTTTTAGTTTAAAAGAACATTTACTCCCATTTTACTGAAAAAACCTTGGTATTCTAAGATTTGAGGTAGATTCAAGTATTTGGAGGCTGTCTTTTAATATAATCATAATATCTTAATAAAAGAACGGAAAAATACATCTAATTATCCATGTCAAATATATCAGTGTGGTTTAAAACTATCAGACTGTTTTCAGGGTTGTTAGCAAAAAAACAAGTTATCTGAAGGGTTTGTAATTGCACATGGTCATTTGTTTTTTAAAAAATAAGTGATCTTTTTTATTTAAAAAATGGGCATGAGTATCGCTAATGTATTTCATAAGCAGCATGGTTATTTAAACATTTGCTGCGCTAGCTGTGCTACAGTTCTCCTGGTTTGAGTTGCACACATTTAATGCAACTATAAGTAGCAACATTTAAGATTATTTGTAGGGATGAAATATGTAAGAATGAAAGTATGGTCAAAATAATCCGTTATATGATTTTCTTGGAAGCAATAACCAAGATTCTACTTACACATATAAGTAGAGAATTCCTTTGTTAGCTCCAAGTAGGGGGTGTGTGGCCTTTCATAAATAATTGTTTTAGTTTCAATATGCCTAAGTTCAAATATTGAACTAAAATCTGTTAAATCTATATACAAGTTTTTTTTCTTTCCATTTAATTGTGTACAATTCTTGGAGACTGGACAAGCCCCTGCAGTTTTCTTGGTAAGGTTTTTCAGTAAAGGTTTGCTATTGCCTCCTTCCTAGGGCTGAGAGAAAATGACTGGCCCAAGATCACTCAGCTGATTTTATGCCTAAAACAGGACTAAAACTGATGAGCTCCTGCTTTCTAGCCTAACCACTACACCAAACTGGCTCTCATGGCCATAATAGGCATTGCTAGAATACTGGTGCTGTCACATGATATAATTTAACTTTTTTAAAAAGTAGCACTGTCTGAACAATGCCTGAAAAGTAGGACCATGCTGCATTTCAGATTTGGAGGCAAAAAGAGGCTTTAGAGCAGCATGTTTGCTCATGGAGCCCCTTTCTGCAGCTCTTTAAAGCAGCTTTGTCTTTTTCTGAATGCTGTGCATTTTTGCCTTCACATCCAAAGTATTGCAAAAATCTTCAGTTGTTTTCAGATGTTCTCTTATGCCATTGCCATTAGTGGAAGCTAGTAGTGTGGTAGTAGTAGTGTAGTAGTGTACAGCCTTCAAAACAGCCCTCACTGATACCATACTATATAGGAGGATAGCAGGTAATGGGAAACCATGACTCGTGTCAGTCCCAACTAGTGGGTGCATGTACTAATTTGCACACAAAGAACTTTCTGGGTTTTGAATCTGTTCTTGCATGGAAATTTCAGTCCCTGTCAGAATGAATGACTCTTTTGGTAACTGTCCTATCCTGCCTGATATTAACTGAACTTTAATATAACATTAAAAAGAATGTCCTATATTCCTGGTAACTACAGGAAACATGTACTTTTCTTGGCAGGCATTACCAAGTCTATTTGTTATTGTTTTCTGAAAAAAAGAAATCCCTCACTTTAATATACAGTCCTAGAATTCCCAAGTAGTCTCCCATCAAAGTATTCATCATGATTGACCCTGCTTAAATTTTGAGACTGGCTGAAGTTGCTGAGGCGACTATTAACCATTTAGGCCCATGGTGGTGAACCTATGGCACGCGTGCCACAGGCGGCATGCAGAGCCCTCTCTGTGGGCACACGCACCGTCGCTCCAGTCCTAGGCCCCTGTCCATGAGCAACCTGAATCAATACCCATGCAGGGTAAGGTTGTCGCACCTGCCCCTGCCTCCCCAAGCGGTTTTTTACTAACCGGCCTTTCAGCTGCATTCTGTTTCTCCGTTCGCTTCTCAGCCTTCGTCGTGTGTTTGTGGGACTATCAGTAAAAAAAAGAAAGTTCTATCAGACTTTCTAACCTCGCGAGATCTCGCGAGAAGTTAGTCTGATGGAACTTTTTTTTTTTTACGGATAGTCCTACAAGCGCGGCAAAGGCTGAGAAGTGAACGGAGAAACGGAACGCAGCTGAAAGGCAGGTTAGTAAAAAAAACGCTTGGGGGAGGCGAGGGCATCTGGGCAGGGGCGGGCGCAGCAACCTTACCCTGCATGGTTGTGGGAGGGTGGGGCGCATCCCTTTCCCATGCAAGAGCAGCCCCTGCAACCCAGGGGCGGCCATGCTGGATGGCGGTGGGCAGGGTGTTGAGGTGGGGGCCAGCAAGCTGACCAAAGCAGTAGGTGGAGTGTGGAGGCCTGGGAAGGGAGGGTGCTGAAGTGGGCGGTCGGGCCATTGGCAAGAGCAACGCGTCTGAGCAGAAAGCGGCCCCAGAACAAGTGGGGCAGGTAAGGAAAGAAATCCTCGCTCCCCCCAGAAATTGCCTTTCTTTCCTTACCTCACTTCTAGCCCCATGCCGTTACTCCTTCGCAATCCATCACTGCTGCTGTGTATAAGGAAACGAAGGGTTTTTTTGGGGGGGAAAGGTCAATCAATTCCAACTTCTCATGAAAGATTGCGAAGTTGGAATTGATTGACCTAGAGCAGACATGTCAAACACAAGGCCCGGGGGCCAGATCCGGCCCGCGAAGTGGTTTCATGCGGCCCGCGAAGCCATCCTGGAAACAGTGAGGGAATGGCCCCCACTGCCTTGGCCCTGGCCCAGAGACCCTCCTTCTGCCAGAGACCCTCAGATCTGTCCCACTCCTGCCCAGGCCCCATAGGCACCCTAAATGCGAATGATGTAGAGCTTGCCACGCCCACCCAGTAAGCCACACCCACCCAGGCCACACCCACCCAGCCTCCTGAGGGCAACCGCAATGCTGATGCAGCCCTCAATGAAATTGAGTTGTAGACAAATATCCAAGCAGACTGAATAATTAACTTGCTTCTTTGTCAGTGGTTAGTAGTGTCACTTTCTGACCCAGACTAAGCTTATTTGAAGACTATATTGGCTATTGCTGTAATTTATTACTAGATAATTTATTAAATATTCCAGGCTTGTGGTCCTTCAAATGCTACTGAACATATGCAGCTTTCTTACCACAGATTTAGAATTTGAAATGTTATTGGAAGAACTGCAAAAAAGGGTGCAAAAATACAGCCCAGGGATGATTTGCCAGCATACCTTTTGCAGAATAAGCAGAACCAATATCTTCAGCCTCATTTTTGTTCTGTATTGGCAAGATTTGTAAAAAGCACACTTTAAACCTCGTGGGGACTCAAGGCATCTGTTTGAATTCCCCCCTCCCTTTAAATTCACCCAAACCTAAAAAAAAAGTAGGTCCTGGTCATGCCTATATGCCATCTAAAACCTGAGCCAAAGGTTATTTATACCTGTATAAATAAATAATGTATCATTCTTCAGAATATCTACAAGATAGAGAACCTTGATTATAGCTAGCCAAAGATACATTCGTTTTCAAGAACTCCCAGCATCCACAGTTGATCAAAAAGAATAATCTATGCTATTTGTATGAAAAATTACATTCTTCTGTGTATATATTGGCTGATAATCACTCCAAAGATTATTTTACTTCGAAATTAACTTTTCCATTTATATTTAAATAGCCAATTTATTAGTGAGTAGTTCTATTTAAATAGATCATAGGTTTGAGTTCAGGTTACTTTTCTAACACAGAAAGTAGTGTTCTTTTGACTGATGTGTGTTTGACTTCTAAAGAGTTTCAGAGGGCAATAATTTTAATTTAAACTTGAGCCAATAAACATTCAAGGAAGATAAAACGAGTTCTCTTGAGTCTCCTTTTGCTAACTTTGCAAGTTCTAGATCTTCAGTTTTCAAACTGCAACTGATAGCATGATTACTACAAAACACAGTTTTGAAATAGAAATGTTTAGTTTTTACTTCTATATGGCTATAACTACATTAATATTTTGTAATCAGATACATAAAACAGAACATACTATACTGCTCAAAAAAATAAAGGGAACACTTAAACAACACAATGTACTTTATTTAATAGTAGGATGTCTTATCTTGTGTTCCCTTTATTTTTTTGAGCAGTATAGTTCTTTCAACAGCTTTTCTCTTATTCTATAGGGTTCTTTTAGATTTAAACATTTTGAATTCATATAAGATTTGTCAGATTTATTTTTAAAAACTGGATAAAATCATGGCAAATTCATATTAATCTCTGGATTTTTTCAAGTTGGTGGTGTTCCAATAATTCAGAGCTCAAAAACTTATAGTAAATTACTAAGAGATTCCAGTAGACAAATAAAATCTGATGGAGTTTCAGCCACAGGAAACTAAAGAGAACACAACTCTAACTGAAAAAATTCTTCAGATTAGAATATCTTACTTAAACAAACAGCCCTTCTCAAGTAGCAATATGCAAAGACTCATTTATTGGTTCTCAAATATTTTGTTCTCAGGTCTCCTTTATATTCTTAAAAACGATTGAGGATTCCAAAGAGTTTTGGTTTACACTGATTATATCTATCATTATGTGCTGTATTATAAATTAAAACTGAGAAATGTTAAAATATTATTTGACCTGAAAGGGGATCAGGGACCATACTTGGAGAACTGCTGACACTATGTCATTCAACAGATAGGGGTCTTCAACCTTGGCAACTTTAAGACTTGTGGACTTCAACTCCCAGAATTCCTCAGCCAGCTTTGAAGTCCACAAGTCTTAAAGTTGCCAAAGCTGAGGACCCCTGCAATAAGATTACAGCAGTACAGCATGCTGGTTGGGGAATTCTGGAACTTGCAATTGACAAACCTTAAAACTGCTCTGATTGAGAACTACTGGATTATAGAATATAAAATGCAGTCAGTTTTTTCAATATTTCTTTCAAACAGTGTATTTCCCCTATAAAATCTTAATATTTTGAAGTTGTGTGTTTTAAATAATGTCTGGCCAATTTTTATGTAAGTATTGATATGTCTCTAGGCACAAATCTAACAAAAGCAACCAAACTATTTTTTGCTAATGTTTTACTTGCATAGAAGTGTGCCACTGGCTACAAAAACGGTTGGTGCTTGTGAATTGAATTAAAGTAATATGGTAACAAGACAAAACATGCATGGAATGCCCGAATGTATTGAAGGCTGGCAAATCAGCTCAAGTTAACAGGTTTTTGCATTTCTAAATGTACACTGAAGCTCATCATTAACATGAGAACATGCACAGAATGTAAAGTGCACATCAGCGTTCAGCTAACCATCACAGGCTAATATAATCCTTCTATTTGCACAATTGCAGCAACATTATGACTTGTGGGCACAGTACTGCATACAAGCACCTATGCATTCTCAAAATAAAACACCATAACATATCACACCCAAACCCTTGGTCTGCCCCACTTTAATTCTAATTTCTTTGCAGCAATTAAAAAAAACAACAGCAATAACATACCAGGCTTCTTTCTGGCCATTATTAAATGACATGCAAGGGCTGTGCAGTGGGTTAGAATGCAGTATTGCAGGCTAATTCTGCTGACTGCTGATTGCCAACAGTTCAATTTCTTACCGGCTCAAGGTTGACAGCCTTTCATCATTCCGAGGTCTGTAAAATGAGGTTTCAGATTGTTTGCCCGGGGGGGGGGGGGAATATGCTATGTAAACTGCTTAGAGAGGGCTGTAAAGCACTATGAACCAGTATATAAGTCTAAGCACTATAGCTATTGCTTTAACTTTCAATACTCAATAGTATGTATCAGTCTGTTCTATTTAAACCTCTCTCCTCCCGTCTCTTCAATTTCATGTGATACTGGCCTATTCAAAAATAATAAGTTGACAAGTGTCTCCTCCAATATCACACTGAATTAATTGGGGAAAAAACAAAAAAATTGGTGGAAAATTTGAGGAAGATACTAATTTTAAGTGAAAAGGCATTCATGAATATCTTCTGCTGCTATCTTTTTCAAGGTGAATCCTTATTGCACACTACAACCAAGACCAAATATCAAAATGGACTATAATTTCTTTTATTAATCTCACTCGACATTGGTGAAATAATGCCATTATATGCAAGTTCATATATACTATAAAGACTTTATACCTGATATGTTGAATGTAAGAGAAAATAGAGTATCACTAAAACATGTTTCAATATCTTTTCTTTTGAAGAAGAAATAGATGTTCAGACAGACTGATAAACGTTCTGTGTCCTTGAAAAATTTAAGGACACTGAGATAAAGAACAACAAAAAGATTCCATAGAATTTGCAGACGACACCAAGTTGGCAGGAATAGCCAACACTCCAGAAGACAAGCTTAAGATACAGAAGGATATGGACAGACTCAAACACTGGGCGCTATCTAACAAAATGAAATTCAATGGTGAAAAAAGTAAGGTTCTACATTTAGGCAAGAAAAAATAAATACACAGGTATAGTAGGTTGTGCCTTGCTCAGTAGTAGCAAATGTGAGAGGGATCTCGGAGTCCTAATGGACAATCACTTAAATATGAGCCAGTGGTGTGCTGCGGCTCCCAAAAAAACCAACACAGTGCTAGCCTGCATTAACAGAGAGATGGAACCAAGTTCACGTAAAATATTAATACCACTTTACAATGCCGGAATTGGGTATGTCTAGTCTAATGAACAGAAGGACTAGGGGTGACATGATAGCAATGCCCCAATATCTCAGGGGTTGCCACAAAGAAGAGGGAGTCAAGCTATTTTCCAAAGCACCTGAAGGCAGGGCAAGAAGCAACGGATGGAAAACTAACCAAAGAGAGAAGCAACCTAGAACTAAGGAGAAAATTTCTGACAGAACGATTACGTAATCAGTGGAACAACCTGCCTCCAGAAGTTCTGAATGCTCCAACACTGGAAGTTTTTAAGAAGAGACTGGACAGCCATTTGAAATGGTATAGTTTCCTGCCTGAGCAGGGGGTTGGACTAGATGACCTCCAAGGTCCTTCCAACTTCTTCTTCTTCTTCTTCTTCTTATTATTATTATTATTATTATTATTATTATTATTATTATTATTATTATTATTATTATTATTATTATTATTATTATTATTTAGTATTAACATATATATTGGATGACTCAACGTTCTGCTTCAGTAGTCCAGTTTAACAAGAGACTGGAAGTACACTGGGAATTTTTATGAGTATGTAATGAGTATCAGAAGAAAGACATTTTCTTCGTATACTATAGAAAATCAGAATCCTGCATGGAGGTCCAGCTGGGGAAAGAAGCGATACTTTTGGCCAAACAATCTTTCTCCCTGCAGCCTCCACTGCCAGTGCCCATGCAGCTTCCTAGAAGGCACAGAAGCCTACAGTAGAATTGAAGAACAAATCACTGCCTCCTCCTTCCCACATTCATGGAATTTGGTCAAGTGCAAGTCTGAACCCAGCAAAGTATGTCAAGTATCTGTGGGACAATGCACAGTGAAAAGCTGTAAATACAGTGGTTTGGTTTTTTTAAGAAATAGCATTTTAAAAAGAATTGCTTCAGTATTTTTTATTCCCTTCCTTTAAAAGTACTCGATAAAAGTAGAATTTATGGATTTAATTGCATAAACACATACATGCACATATTGAGAGACCAAACCCGTTGTGTGTGAAACAGTTAAAAAAACCATTATTAATGACAAATTTAAATTTAATTTATTTATTAAAATAAGATAATGAGAAGAACTGGGCTTACAATAAATGGTTTTCTCTCAGAGCAATAAAAACAAATTAAAACTCATATCAGCAAGGAAAAATCCTGTATATGCCAAATTTCCTTATAGTGCATCTCAGAAAAAAAGGGTTGTGTTTTTCAGTCTATATTACTGAACCCTCCAGGTGCTGTAAGAAACAAGTCTGAAGTACCCAATAAGCTTCTTATGTTACCTTATGAAGATTGTAGCAAGATTGTGCCAGCTTCTGGGGAGTAGTGCTAGTTATAATATACATCTCATCTTAAAATGTTTTTTTTTCTTCTATGTGCAAAATTATTTGTAGTGATGAAACTTTAACCACCAATATTAAGCGATTATGACAAATGCTCAGTCGGGGACACTTCCATGAACTTGCATTTCCCTCTTCCCTTAAGTCATTTTTATAAATTGGCATTTTACTTATGATTTCTCCAAGCCAGAATGTTCTTAAGGTATAAGAAAAACAGCACCATTTGCATTGCCTTTTCTCAAATGCTGTTGCTATACAAAAAATAACAGTTTGTTCAGCAGAATGCAAGAGTTGAAACCAGAAAAGTAATACTTTTTTTCCTTTGCCTTTTTTTTTTTTTGCATATGGGGGGGGGGGGAAAATAAGGCTCAAGTGCATCTATAAAAAATAGCAATAGAACTTCTGTTTATACAGTCTGTGCACTATTTCCATAAGATAAACTGTAGCAAAAGGCAACACGGAGTTTTGTCCCTGTAGGCTTAGAACAGCAGAAATTCATTAGCAGCTCACTCTTAAAATTGGCACCCAGGGGAATCCCACGCTGGCTGTTCCATTCTGTAGACTGAAGCTTTCAAAACACAACTGCTATAAAATAACTGTTATTGGGGAGAACTGTGAAGACTGCGTGTGGATCTCCTAGAACACAGGTAACTTTGTTGAAGTCAATGTGCAGGAATTTATGTCCTGGGTATGAGTTGCACGATGCAGAGAAGGCTCTGAAGCACTTCGGTTAATTTTGGGTAAAGAATGTTGCAGCAGTTCAATGGAAGACAATATCTGGAAGACAATGGGGAAAGAAAGCAAGAAATGTTTTTATTTTTCAGAAATAACACATCCACATAACTATATTTTGAATATTATATTCAGCACATGAACATTAGAGAGACATTAACATTAGAGATACAAAAAAAACCCCTTCGAATCTATATAGGTTTAGTTTCAGTTGACGATCATGGGAATAATTTATTTATTTATTTTTTATTTTAATTCCATTTATATCCCACCCTTCTCTGAAGACTCAGGGCGGCTTACAAGCTTAGCAGTAGCCTTCATTCTATGTATATGCCTGCTTATTAGGGCTTTCGCGCCCCCCCCCCTAAGCGGCATTATTACAAAGTCAGCTTAATTGCCCCCAACAATCTGGGTCCTCATTTTACCTACCTCGGAAGGATGGAAGGCTGAGTCAACCTTGAGCCTGGTGGGACGCGAACCTGCACTAATTGCAGGCAGCTGGCGTTACTTAAGGAGGCTGATTATCATTATCACTGATTATCATTCATTACAATATAACATGATCATTCCAAATCAAAGAGCTCCGTGACAGAGCAGAATTTTTATTTTTCAACTTGCAATTCACAGAATGTATATGCAATTTTTTCCCCTGATCTTGTTTTATTCAAATGTATCGTAAAACGTATACTCACCTGTGGAAAAAGAGGTCTCTCTTCCCTCACTTTTTTCACACAATCTGCTACAAGCCTCTTCATAGCTTTTGGACAGTTTTTGTATAGTTTGCTGAGATCAGGCGATGTATAACCACGACCAACCATGAAAATGATCTACGAATTACAAATAAATACATACATGTATGTCAACTTTATAAATGTGCATCAACTTTTCATAATTCTCATGAAAAAAATGAAGGGGAAAAAAAGAGTCAATAAGCAGCTGCTAAGCTCTGCGCGGCAGCCTTTCATACAAAAAGGATTCCTCCAACTCTTTGCATTTTCCAGCAATAGCCATTACTAGTGCACTAAATTAAGTTCCATCAGATGGGGAGTTAATTTAGGGTTTTAAATATTTGTATATTTTATTGTTTTATTTTGGGCATTAATTTAATTCTATTTTAACTTTTGTATTTTTGTATTTTTATTATATGCCCTGTTCACCGCCCTGAGTCCTTCGGGAGAAGGGCGGTATAAAAATTTAATAAAACTAAACTAAACTAAACTAGAGTCACTGCCAGGCTAAGAAAAGAAAAATGCAATTAGTGAAACAGACTTGTTACGGCATAAAAAAAGTGGATGAAAGGTGCTAGAATTGCAAACTATAGCTGCCATCTCGAGCAAAATGTAAAAAAACATTCTATATTAATTCACATCGAGGAGAAAATAATTAGAAGGATGTGCTGATGCAGAGTTAACCTATATTGCACCTATTCAGTTCTGCTACTGGAGAGTGGAGGTATAACTTTCCTGAAATGTAGACCTTGCTGAAGCATTTGTTTTCACCTTACAACATAGACTGTAGAAGGTAACCAAAGAGTAGGAAATCTTTATCCATAAGAGTCTAACTGCTGTACTCAACAAGTAGGACAATTGGGGGCTTCAAGCCGTGACTAGACTTCCAAGCCTTCTCAAGGCAGATACCTTTGCTCAGCAACGAACATTGTGCTTCTTAAAATTTCCTCACTGGACAGAGGTTTTAGACTAGACTAGACTAGACCAGGTTCACCAAGTGCTCAGAGTCCAACTGACAAAAGAGGCACAAGGCACCCGTAGATATAAATTTATACCCCTAGATATAAATTCCCTATCATCCCTTGAAGAAAAAGGCAGGAATGTATCAACTTTACTGCTGCATAGTGGCACCATTTTCAGTCTGTTTATTAATCAGCAGCCAGGAACGGGCTTTCACATCCTCCATTTGGTGCCCAAGAATTGTCCAATTTAATCACAGCATTTCCTCCGTGGATTTGGAATGCTTCCAGTCAAATCCCTCCTTCTTTAGCTTCCATTTGGGAGGAAGGCTACTCATTTATTATGCTTGCTAGAGGAAAGTGGCAAATGAAAATGTTAAAATCTAGCATGCTCTGATCATTCTCTGATCATTCTCTTTAGTGACTGGATTAGTTAAGTTTTTTTTTACAAAATTAATTCCATCATATCTCACTCTTCTGAAACAATTTCAGACCTTTCTCCCAACTAGCATAATGATTCATGATCTCTGGGTAAAGTAGAATACAAAAGGGGAAGACCAAGGAAAATTAAAGGAAGTTCTTGGAATATGCAATGTGAAAACACCAATGAGCATAGTTCAGTATAGAGGAATTCTAATTTTGTATTTTTAATACATGAATCCTGTAGAGGGTCACAAAGAAGGAGCTTAGGACAAAGATGATGGCATTACACTGGCTTGAGGCACTGTAAAACAGGAACCATTGCAAAATTATTGAGAAAATATGCAATAACATACAAGATAGATATGATCCAAATACAATTCTTAACTGTGCATATTTTAGTCTGTTTTAATGGGAAAATCTATATAATTTAAAAACAAAACTTGATCCAAAAATACAAAGCCCCTTATCAAAAAATAATAATTTCTCACCTGATCTCTATTGTTAATATTTGAATAGGGTAACTCTCCTGTCATCAGTTCGTATAGTACTATTCCATAAGAATACACATCTGATTGAAAGCTGAATGGATTGCTGTCTTGCATTCGAATTACTTCTGGTGCCTTTAAGAAAACATAAAATGATTTTTTTTAAAAAAAAATAATAATGGAACAACCTACCCCAAAACCTATACTTCTCTGTCCACACCCACCCGACAACCATAATTTCACAGACTAGAAGAGTGTTAAACTTTGAAAATAATTTTCTAATGCATTTAAATTGGGTCCAAAACCATACATACATTCCCATTCACTATTACCTTTCATGGAAAAGGAATAAAAAGTAGAGTCAACTAAATTAAAGGTTATAGGTTTAAAAAAATCATGAAGCGTAATTTAAAGTGAATGGTTGGGTATAGACTACTTTATCTTACATTTTTTTCTTTATGATATCTGTCAGTGAACAGATGGCTGACCAGCAAATTAAATTAAGAATATGCACCTAAGACTATGCACCTCTACACAGGATTTTCAAAGGAAATATCCTGTGTTGCCTATAGAATTGGACATATACAGAAGACTGGGATCAGATCTCTCCCCAGCACCAATCTTATGCATGGAAATAATGGAAGGTTGAAAAAAATACTACCGGTTGCAATAGGGCAGGGGTCGGCAACCTAAAAAAGAAAAAGAGCCACTGGGAACCGATTCCATCACAAATTAAAAAAAGAGGGAGCCGCGTGCGTGTGTCCATGCACGCGCATGCGCAAAAAGGTTTTTTGCGCATGCGCGAACGCACGCGGCTGCCATTTTTTTAAAAATGAGATGGAACCGGTTGCCCGACGGCGACGGCCCGTCTGCAAAGCTGCCGCTTTCGGCAGCTTTGCAGACGGGCCGTGGCAGCTTCCTCAAAGAGCGGCGCCCCTGCCCCTTCGCACGGAGGTACGCGCGCACCTCCCCAAAGGTTTGGGGAGGTGCGCGCGCAACTCCGGTCGTTCGGAGAGGTGCGCGCGCACCTCTCGGAATGGGCAGGGGCGCCGCTCTTTGAGGAAGCTGCCGCGGCCCGTCTGCTAAGCTGCCGCTTTCGGCAGCTTCACAGACGGGCCACGGCAGCTTCCTGAAAGAGCGGCACCGCTGCCCATTCGCGCGGAGGTGCGCGCGCACCTCCCCAAACCTTTGGAGAGGTGCGCGCGCACCTCTCGGAATGGGCAGGGGCGCCGCTCTTTGAGGAAGCTGCCGCGGCCCGTCTGCTAAGCTGCCGCTTTCGGCAGCTTCACAGACGGGCCACGGCAGCTTCCTGAAAGAGCGGCACCGCTGCCCATTCGCGCGGAGGTACGCGCGCACCTCTCCAAAGGTTTGGGGAGGTGCGCGCGCACCTCCGCCCATTCGGGGAGGTGCGCGTGCACCTCTCCAAACGGGCGGTGCCACTCTCCATTTGGAGAGGTGCGCGCGCACCACTGCCCGTTGGAAGAGGTGCGCGCGCACCGGGCGGCTGGGAGCCGCAAGAGACGGCTCAAAGAGCCGCATGCGGCTCCGGAGCCGCAGGTTGCCGACCTGTGCAATAGGGAAAGATCCCTCACATTCCAAAGGCAGGGGTGGGAAGTGTCAATTTTTGCATAAGTGCAGGCTATATAGTTTGGACCTGAATCCAAATGAGATCAAAGCAAAATTATTAATTTGTTTGAGAAGCCCTGTATTCTGTAAACACAAATATACTATTAACACTGCAGCACCAGAAACTTGGTTCTTTCGTAACAGCGAAAACAGTTGTAATGGGATAGAAAGCACTACATTTTGGGGATTTTGTTGTATATAAATAAATCCTCATTCACGTTAGAGCAATGATGCATAATTTAATCGTCTTTTTCACTTATATTGGAGACCTTACCATCCAGAGGACAGATCCTGTAGGTTGTTCCACCTGTTGAGAACCACTCCATCTGGATTTCACTGTTGCCAAACCAAAGTCTCCTATCTTCACTGTTCGGTCTTCATGAAGAAATATATCTTCACAATTGTTAAGGAACACATCTGGACCATAATTTGAATTACCAAGCACTGTCCCACTTGCAAGTAGGTCAGCCAATCTGTTTAGGCTGTCCATAGTTAATTATAATATTTAATTAATGTACTTGTAAAATATATGTTAATCGAAGGAGCCACTTATGTATACTTCTTTATCAGCCTTTCAAAAAGATAACTACTATTTATGCTTATGTCTATGGAGATTCTCAGGCATCCAGGTCATGGTTGTCCCAAAGATGCTTTTTCAAGAGGCAACTGGACTTTCTTGCTTTTTCTTTGAAGATGTTTCGCTTCTCATCCAAGAAGCTTCTTCAGCTCTTGGATGAGAAGTGAAACTTCTTCAAAGAAAAACAAGGAAGTCCAGTTGCCTCTTGAAAAAGCACCTTTGAGATATTTATGCTTGTGTTTTGCTAAATAAAAAGATCATTGTTTGCCCCTCTTCCCATCTACAAAATTCAGTCTCTCTAAACAGGCCAACAACCCTTTCCCTCTTATTACTGTCATTTTGTTTTGAGAGAAAGACTAAGGAATACACTGTGTATTTCTTGAATGTTTGGCACTCACAGGACTTATGATATGAACATTTTATTATTTACTCTGTGTATTTATGAATATTTTTGTTCTTTAGTTCTAGAGTAATTAAATTATCATTTTTTGCAGAGAAGTATTGTCTTAAGGCCACAGTATTTCCAAAAAATGCTGCATAAGAATTTGTCCATTAGCATGAAGTCTAACAATTACATATGAGCACTTTTCCACCAGGGACTACACGCAGTGCGACTTTTGATATTTTCAGCCCTAATTCGTATCAAAATAGCAAATGAATGCAAAAAGATTCATTTGTTTTGTCAACAGCAATCATCTTGATCTCATGAAATCACTACTCTTAGTTAGCAGTAGTAAGCTTCTTTATTGCTTTAATCAATTGACTACTAGAAATCTCTCAAGCAGAAAGGATACTATTTGATTTCATGTCTCTGTGTATTATATTCTTTGCATGCAAGTAGCTATAAATAGAATTTGATACATTTTTAGAAATTTTGAAAGCAATAAGCAGCACAATTTCCCCAAACTGTTTTAGACGAACAATTCTACCCATCTAGAATAAGACAGTGCATTTTCTTTCCGTACAAAGAGAAATACAGGAAGCTCTCAGTTTATGATGACTCATTCAGGAGCTGTTTTGTAAGTCACTCTTATTCCAAAAGCTTTATCTCCTCAGGAGCCCAAGTAACAAAGTATAAGATTCCAAGCATCTCATACTCCATAGCATCCACCCCTCCCACTTGTGTGGCGCTGCAGCAGCCGGTTGACTTGTGGCAGAAGCCACCCCCACCCGACTGCCACTTGCATCGTGCCACAGCAGCCACTGATGAGCTTTCCAGATTTATGATTTCCTGCTGGCTTCCTCACTGATTTTGCTTGTTGGAAGCTGGCAGAAAGTTGGAAGTCCTTGCTTAATGGCAACCAGAGATTGCTACCTGATTACCCAAATATCAATACAAGCAATGATGATGTTACCTAGTTTGGATAATGAAATGTCTGCAGGAAAACCACCAAGCTCAGAGAGCACCAAGGACCCCCTCATTTCAAACCTGAGCTACAAATATTCTTATTAGACTACTATCTCTAAGCAATGGGGTCACTTGACATCACAAAAGGTTTTGCCAAAAACCTAAGATAACATTTCCTCTAGAATCATTTTTCTTCTACTGAGCAGTCAACCACACTTCAACAACCTCTTAATGCAACAAGTTCCGTTATCATTAAGCCTACTCACTCCATTCCTTGTGCTGTCTGTCTTGCAATATCAATACGTTGTAACATTGGAAACTTGGTCTCCTGAACATGCAGGTGTTTATATAGGCTACTTCCTTCACACCACTGTGTGACAATGGCCAGGTTATCTTTAGTCATGTAGCCCATAAATAGTAGAATATTAACATGCCGAGTTTTCCTACCAGAGACAAATAAGAAAACATGTTCAGCTGAACTTTTAAACATCTTAACATCAATAAAAATGCTGAAAGTCCATCTCCACATACAATGTAATGTAAAACAAATGTGTGATACAAATGAACTTCTAAAGTCCTCAATATTGACATTTAGTATTGTTTTGCTGTAATTCCAAATAATATTCTTTTAAGTTATTTGGACTGCTTTTATTGGTATATGGTAGAACCACATGGTTCCCCAACGTGCTAGAGTCCCTTAATTTGTAAAGGAGTACTTAGCAGTTTATTTCATTGCTTTCCATTTATATCTCACAGCATTTCATATTGTTTCCCATCTACTTAATATCTTCATAAAATCACAGATTAAGACCACTAACAATATTAACACTCCTGCACCTGTAGGAGAAGGAGTGGAAGAACCAGGGGGCAGAGTCAAAAGAGGAATCAGCCTAGAGAATCTACATAGCCACAAATGAAATAAGTCGAACACCCCTTGAATTTCGTTGACCGTTATCTAATGCCAAGATAGTTGAATAGATTCCTCTACATTGGCATGGTTAATAATAAATCAGTTTATTTGGAATTTCCTGTGTGGTCCTGATTTTCCATGCCTGACAGTACTAAAATTCGGATCATTTGAAAAGCAGAGCTTTGGGCACACAGCCCATTATGTGTCACCACATAAGCAACTGGGACAAATACAGCTTGGAATCAGGCTTTAATACGGTCTGTTGCCAAAAGATAATACAGCCATTACAGTATCTTAACCGAGGAGAGCATTAAAATTAACTGTCTGGTTATTAACTAACAACTGATAAATTTTAAAAAATAGTCTTTCACAGAGACTCTCTCAATATAGTAAATTAACAGGAAAGTTATGAAACATTTTAAGAGACTGAAATATCTCAGAACTGTTTTCTATGCTGAATAGAGTTTAATATTCGAAAGAACTATTTTCCACGCTGGAGAGTTCAGTATTTGAAAGACAAAATGAAAAGAAGTACAGCTGCCATCTCTAGTTTTTCTGTATGAGAGAAGGGTGGATTAAAAACATTTGGGTGGGTGGATTAAAAACATTTGAAGCATAGCTATTTAATTTTTGAATACTTTATATTTCTGGTCCAATAATGAGTCCCAAACTCAGTCCTTTGACTTTGGAATGGCATCAATTAAAATTTAAGTTCATATAGAAAACATTACCATTGGGTTAAATTAATTACTATTCTGACTTTTTAAAGTAAATTTGAGTCTTCTTCGTGGAAATTGCTTAGCAGAACTCTAAGACCATTGATTTTCACTTAATACTTATCTCAATAGGTTTTGAATAGATCAAATTATTCCTCAAGCAATGTGAAAAAGACAATGATTTCTGATAGATTTGTCCTCACTTTATCCCAGTAAAACCAGAAAAAAGCATTGCATCTTTCCATCATTTAATATCACTTCCACAAATCAGAAAGAGTCTTCACATTAGCCCATTACAGCACCTTTACATCTGTTCTTCCAGATGTATTTCTTCAAAATTGTAGGTCAGGTACTACTGTGCTTTGTAAAAATATTCAAGACGTATATATTTCTCCAATCACAAAATTAGGCAGAACTGAGGATGACAACTTATATTAACTGATGAAGAGGAAGAAATCTTTGGTAGTTAGAATCTATATATTGGCTATGATGGAATGTACATATTGCTTAAAGCAGGAAAGTCAAGTATTGCTTTATGTTAATAAATTTTATATGTTTTTATATATTACCTTCGTGTGTGTGTGTGTGTGTGTGTGTGTGTGTGTGTAG
Source organism: Vipera berus (assembly GCF_964194415.1). Lineage (NCBI taxonomy): Eukaryota > Metazoa > Chordata > Lepidosauria > Squamata > Viperidae > Vipera > Vipera berus. Next base: position 227,378,344 of record NC_138203.1, read on the forward strand.
GTGTACACACACACATACACACATTTTGATGTACTTATTTTATTACTGATAGTTGCTTTAATCTGTAGGTGCAATACATTGTATTTTAAACTTTACTACAATCTAAGCAACAATACTGACAGGATAATTTTAAGAAACAATGTTTTCTAACAATGAAATTCTGGAATTTTCTCCATTTTATTTTACAACATAAAATTCCAGGAATCTGGAATAAATGCAACATTATAGCTAAACTCAAAGTTGTTACTACCCATGTATATAGAGACTACATTAGAGCAGAGGTCCCCAACCTTTTGGGCACCAGGAGAAAGGTTTTTCCGCGGACCGGAGAGTGCATGGTTTTGTATGCTGCCTGCATCCAACGGATGGGGCTTTGCTTGTTTGTGCGGACCAGTTGCTGGAATGCCACGGCCCAATATTGGTCCACAGACCATGGGTTGGGGACCCCTGCATTACAGTACAAATATGTGAACAAAGCATGCTGATTTCAATGCCTTTATTTTAATTCCTAAAATGAAAAAGAACTATCTTCTATATAGATAGCTCCCCTTGAAATATTTGTCAAAATTATTACATTAACAATGTTCTTTTTTTCATCCTGGAGATCTATCTCACGAAGAATCAACATTGACTTGATAGAACATAATTAATCAATCAATCAACCAACCAACCAACTTTCTTTTTTATTCTCCTCACCAGCCCTTTGCAGTGTATTAAAATTTCAGTAATATTTTACCTTAATACAGCTACTTCATTTCTAAAGGCTTGGAATTGTTCTGGGGTTGGATCTACAACCTTTAGTATCTTTACTGCTACATCGCCTGCAAAAATAATCAATAATAAACATAACACCAAAATCATTCATGGAAGTCTCAAATGCAGAACTTTTATGTATATACACAACAGCTGTTATGATAAGGGATAACTTGAAAACAATATGCCAGTTACAGTAGAAAGTACAAAACTAGAAGTTTAACTACTCTGCATCAGGCTGTTTCATAAAAATGTACACTCCTTGACAGACATCTATAAAATGGACTTTTCAGACTGAAAAGCACAAAAGCATTTTTTCGCCTCAGAGACAATACTAGTTTAGCTAAAAGCAAAGTGGTTTGAATGAAAAATGCTCCGTTTTTATTTTGAAACAACTCAGTTCCAGTGTGGAATAAACTGTTTTGATACAAGCTCTCTGAATTGGCCTCTTTTGACCCAAAGATATAGTGTTGAACTCTAAATATCCCAAAGAACCAAGATGTGGATTTCACATTATAAACAACTATTTTGCCCTCAAAACAAATTCAAATTTTAAGCAGTTCATATATAAAATATTTACATACCATTAAATATATTATTCAGTTAACTAATAATTTTAAAATTGTCGTTAAAGAACTAATTAATTGTAGAAAGGCATTTGTATTGATCACATCAAGCTATGTGTTTAGTAAAATAGGAATCCCAGAACATCTTACTGTCCACATGATAATCATATATATACAGGTCAGGAAGCAAAAGTACAGACAGAATATGGCGATACAGACTGGCTCCAGGTTGGCAAAGCAGTGAGACCCAACTATATACCCTGCCCTTATTTATTCAACCTATATGCTGAATATATATTAAGGACAGCTGGATTGGAAGTTGATCATTTAAAACTGGAGGAAAAGGGGTCAATAAGCCTGAACTATGTTGATGACACTACTCTGATAACCAAAAACACAAAGAATTTGGAAGCTCTAATGATAAAAGTCAAGGAGCAGAGTAAAAAGCTGGGACTAAAATTATTATAAAGAATAATAGACTAATGACAACAGGCAAAATAACCAGCCTTAGAACTGATAATGAAGATACTGAAGTTGTAGTTAATTGATCCTAAAAGACAGAAGCTATCAGCAATCAAAAAATACGCCACAGACTACCACTTGTAGAGCAGGAATGAATGAATGAATGAATGAATGAATGAATGAATGAATGAATGAATGAATGAATGAATGAATGAATGCTATGATGTGTCTATACCAGGGGTAGGCAACCTCGGCTCTTTTATGACTCATGGACTTCAGCATAGCTGACTCAGGAATTCTGGGAGTTGAAGTCCATGAGTCATAAAAGAGCCGAGGTTGCCTACCCCTGGTCTATACCTACAAAAATTACAATAGGGCAAGCAATTATATAACCTATGACATAGAACATTCTCTGTTCTATGGAAATAAAACTGAACTTTGAAGAAGTAGTGTAGGAAGAATGTTGATGCTTTTGAACTTTGGCATCAGAGAAGACTTCTGAGAACATGGTGGTCATAATGGAAAAAAATCTATGTGGCTACTAAGAATCGACACTCACGTGATGGTACATAGCCAATCAAAAGTTAAAGAACATAAGTTACATATAGTAAATGATTGTGTAAAAAACAAATACTGTACATCTCTTTGCAGATGGTATGCTAAGTATTCTTAAGAATCTGCACAGAGACAAATATCGGTTGTGCTTTAAATAAAGTACAGATCAGAGTGCAAAAATCTCCATCGGCTATATAACCTGAAGATTCTTTCAGTTTGTGAAGCAGCAACCTTCTCACCTTCCTTCCCTTACCTTGAATGCTGCCAGCCGACACTGTTAAAATGTAGAAAATTCTCAGAACAAGTTGCACAATGGCCCAGGGGTCTATTCAATTAAAAAGAAGCAGTGGGAGGTCTCACACAGAATACCCAAGCACATGGGGGCTGTTAAGTAGCTCTTTGGATCCTAGCCACTGTTTCAAACGTCGTGTCGTCGTATTGTTGGAAACTCTCCCAGTCTTAAAAGGTTCAAACAATAGCATATATAACTTTCCCCTCATAAGAGTAATGGAAAGGATGTGTTGAAGAACAATTTTTATGATGGAAAATGTCAATAATCGTCCTGGCCACTCTGAGCAGAGAAGCATCCTCTAGCAAATATAATACATAGCTAAGCTTCTTCTTAATATGAAAGCTGGGCCAAACCAGTAATTCCACTTTCTCCTCGTCTTTTCTGCTCCGGATTCGGCAAAGATTGGATGCTCTTATTTAAAGGCAGCAAGCATCAAACCTGGCTAGCATGCATCTAACAGCTCTTTTTGAAAATCTACCCACTTAAGTAGCAGTCAGTGGGGGGAGAACAAAAGAATGGAGCTGCTTGAATGCTTCTAAAAGACAATTTTTCTGGGTGTTTTTTTTAAAGTCTTTATTTTTCTTAATTTTTATATTAAATTATATTATATTAATATAATTTTTATATTAAATTTACATAAAGTTCAACAACATGGATGAAATGGATTATACTGCTATGTATGTACTTAGTCTTAGATGTATCTATTCTATTCCTTCTCCCTTTTTTTCTTTTATTACTTAACTTTTTCAAAATATAAAAAAGAAAAAAAAAGAAAAAGAAAACAACTTAGATCTCTGCAGAATTCATTAAAAATCTGTAGTTGAAAAGGCTATGGCATTTATCTGATAAAGTTAAATGCTTGGAGAGCATTTTGCTATGCTTATAAGTTCTTAATCATCAAATCTAGTCTCTTTTTATTCTGGCAAAATAAGAAATAATCTTTCTTTTGGGAAGGATTTGGGTCTTGTTGCCCTTAGAATAGTATATCTACAATGAGTTTGGAAAAGAAAGTTGAGATAACAAAGAGAATTAGGCAACTGACCTAGATGCTCTGCATCTAAATTAGATGATCTAAAACTAACTAAAATTTGATCCTAGGAAAAACCACGAACCAGCTTTTTTCCCCCCATCCATAATTTTTTAAGGAAAAAGAAACAAACGTAGAACCCTATCAGGTTAGCTTTGTTTTTAACCTCAGTTAAGTGCTCGAGGAACAAATTTAGACCATATATTATCTTCCAAGGGCTCATGACTTGTGAACTCCCTTTACCCTATTTAGTCTGCTGTATTCAATTCAGTTTAGTCCGGCGTACTCATCAAATGCTGTCCTGCTTATGTGCTGCACCCTAGATGAATTCTTAAGTAGAAGTTTTCCAGTTACGAAATGTTGGGTTTTCTCTCCTAATCAGTATAAATGGCTGATTAGGAGACAAAAGTATCATTCAGACTATTAGATATGGACACACAAAGTAGAATTAAAGCAATGAAAACCTGAACTATCTGCATCCTATATAAACATTTGATCTTTGTCAAGCCAGCTTTTCCTTTAGCAAACTAGCATTCTTCTCAATAAGTTGTTGTTAGCTGCGAAGTCGTGTCCGACCCATCACGACCCTATGGACAACGTTCCTCCAGGCCTTCCTGTCCTCTACCATCTTCTGGAGTCCATTTAAGCTCACACCTACTGCTTCAATGACTCCATCCAGCCACCTCATTCTCTGTCGTCCCCTTCTTCTCTTGCCCTCAATCTTTCCCAGCATTAGGCTCTTCTCCAGTGAGTCCTTCCTTCTCATTAGGTGGCTAAAGTATTTGAGTTTTAGCTTCAGGTCTCAATAAGTACCTTTATATATAATCACTCTATCCCATAGGCACAAAGACAGGAAAGAAATATACATATACATTTATTTACTGTCATTCCTTTTCAGAGCATCAGGAGAGTCACATGTCTACCTATGATGGTGTCTGCATCCAGTCTCTTTTCCCTGTCCTTATTCCCTGTCCAACCTAGAACTAAGGAGAAACTTCCTGACAGAACAATTAACCAGTGGAACAACCTGCCTCCAGAAGTGGTGAATGCTCCAACACTGGAGGTTTTTAAGAAGAGACTGGACAGCCATTTGCCTGAAATGGTATAAGGTTTCCTGCCTGAGCAGGGGGTTGGACTAGATGACCTCCAAGGTCCCTTCCAACTTTATTATTATTATTATTATTATTATTATTATTATTATTATTATTATTATTATTATTATTATTATTATTACAACACAACTGAAAGACCTAGGAACTTGAAGATACTATCGCATCTTAAATATCCATGGACCCCATTACATACACTATTCCTGACTTTTAAAAAGATGGTACTGTTAGTCCTATTATAAACTTTTGGAAAAAATAACAAATCTATTATTTGGGATATCACTCCACTCATCAAAAACATTATTATAATCCTTAGTACTTACTTATGAAACAAATACATATTAAAGATAAGGTAAAGGTAAAGGTTCCCCCACACATGCGTGCTAGTCGTTTCCAACTCTAGGGGCCGGTGCTCATCTCAGTTTCAAAGCCAAAGAGCCAGCGCTTGTCCGAGGACGTCTCCGTGGTCATGTGGCTGGCATGACTAGATGCCAAAGGCGCACGGAACGCTGTTACCTTCCCACCGTAGTGGTCCCTATTTTTCTACTTGCATTTTTACGTGCTTTCGAACTGCTAGGTTGGCAGAAGCTGGGACGAGTAACAGGTGCTCACTCTGTTACGCGGCACTCGGGATTCGACCCACCAAACTGCCGACCTTCTGATCGACAAGCTCAGCGTCCTAACCCACTGAGCCACCACGTCCCTTATATTAAAGATAAAGAGAGCCAAAAATGTATTTTTGCTATTGCATATATACTAACAATAGTTCAAAAGTTAACAAAAAATACTCAAATAGCTACCATGCCATTTTCCCTTATAAACTGTTCCAAATGAGCCTGATCCAACTCTGGTTGACAGCATAACTTCACTTGCTTCTATTTCCCAATAATAGCTTGAATCCCTCTGTCCGCGTGGTCTCTGCAAAACAAGCAAGTATTTCAGATAGCTTGATGTGGAATCCATGGTTTAAGATTCTGGGAATTCTGGGAGTTGAAGTCCACAAGTCTTAAAGTGGCCAAGTTCGAGGACCCCTGTTTTAGGAGTTCATTAAAAGCATATATGAAATATGTTTCATGATACTTGAATACACAACCTGTATTGGCCATACAACATGCAAAGTTGAATTGTGAATTTAAATTCTGAACAGAATGTAGTGTAAAAAATGAGGATTAAATTATTAGCTTTCTGTTCAGAAATCTGTGGATCATCTGATAATTTTGTTCCCAAGAAAATGTTTCAAGCTACAGAACTTACCGTGCATTCTTTTAAAAATAAATGCAATTTCATTTCTGTTCCTCTGCTTCTTTGCTAATACTCACTGCATTATTGCCAATTAGCAAGATTTACTCTAGCTCAAGAGCTACTGTTACAATTCTAACATAGAAGGTATAAGAGAATACCTCAAGTAAAAGTAAGAAAAACATTTTATTTTATAAAAGCCCTACGTCTTTTGTTTAATTTGATTAAAGGATGCTAGTGCCTATCCTCTTCTTACCCTCTTCTTTCTTTGAACAGTTATGGAGAGGGAAGATCTATTGGAAGCTTTGGGATTTCATCTGCAAACTTGCAAATAGAATTCCAATCAGGCATGGCCAGCTCTACATCGTTCGCATCAAGGGTGCCTATGGGGGCCTGGGCAGGAGTGGGACAGATCTGAGGGTCTCTGGCAGAAGGAGGGTCTCTGGGCCAGGGCCAAGGCAGTGGGTGCCGTTCCCTCACTGTTTCCAGGATGGCTTTGCGGGCCACATGAAACCACTTTGCGGGCCAGATCCAGCCCCCCTGGGCCTTGTGTTTGACATGTCTGAGATATACTAAAGAGAAAACACCAATTTTGACAAGCTCATAACTTTTTTAAGAAACTCACATAATATTCAGGTTAAGTAAGAAACATTTAACTATACGCATATACAAATCAAACTTGCATGTGCAGATATCTGATGTCTGTATTATATTCATTTCATGCAATTATATTTTTATACTTACTATTTTTTTTTCTTGCGGATTAGCTCCTGTAGCTCGCTCTCTTTGAGCCGGAACTGGTGTTTTAGGCTGTGACCACCCTGTTGGACTTGTATTGTTGGGGCTTCCTGACATAGCTGGCGGTGATGCTTCAAATATTCAAAGAAAAAAGTAATAGATTCTAATAATACAGAACGCCTTCACAAGCAAAGATTGTAGACAATTACTGGCATGAAACCTGCATATATGCCATATTGTATAAAGACTAAACAGCACTTGACAATATTAATGCTAGCTTATACTGGTCAGCGACATTCTAGCACTTCCTATGTAGAATAGAATAGAGCTGGAAGGGACCTTGGAGGTCTTCTAGTCCAGCCCCCAGCTTAAGTAGGAGAACCTATACCATCTCAGACAGGTGATTGTCTAGTCTCTTCTTAAAAATCTCCAGTGATGGAGCGCCCACGATTTCTGGGGGTAAGCTGTTTCACTGATTGATTGCCCTCACTGTCAGGAAGTTTCTCCTTAAATCCAGATTGCTTCTCTCCTTATACAGATAGTCCTCTGTTTAAAAGGTAAAGGTAAAGGTTCCCCCGCACATGCGTGCTAGTCGTTTCCGACTCTAGGGGCCGGTGCTCATCTCCGTTTCATAGCCGAAGAGCCAGCGTTTGTCCGAGGACATCTCCGTGGTCATGTGGCTGGCATGACTAGACGCCAAAGGTGCACGGAACGCTGTTACCTTCCCACCGTAGTGGTCCCTATTTTTCTACTTGCATTTTTACGTGCTTTCGAACTGCTAGGTGGGCAGAAGCTGGGACGAGTAACAGGCGCTCACTCTGTTACGCGGCACTCGGGATTCGACCCGCCAAACTGCCGACCTTCTGATCGACAAGCTCAGCGTCCTAACCCACTGAGCCACCGTGTTTACTCCTCTGCTAAACACCGTGTTTACTCCTCTGCTAAACAGCTGCCCTGTTTAGCAACCATTCAAAGTTGTGATGGTGCTCAAAATTACTAGCAATCCTCGTACTTATGATCACTGTGGCATCCCCCGATCATCACATGATGTCTCGTTTAACTACTGTCACTTAGTGACGGAGCTGCCAGTCCCAACTGGAGTCATAAGGCAAGGACTATCTGTATACACTACTTGCTATATGCAAAATAGAGCAGAACATTCTGTCTGACCTGAGTATTCTGGATAGTTTGAGCATTTCCAAAAGTGCCAGTTTCAAGATCATTTTGACACATTTCCCGTTTCCCAAGAAATACATTTGGAGAGGAATGAATCTGGAACATTTGAAGTAGTCCATTCTGGCAGGAAAACTGAAAGTTGTGGGCTGCTTCATTTCACACTTTTAAGGAGTATCTAGTTACTATATTTTAGTGAACACACTCACCAGATTCACTGTGACTACGTATAGCATCCTGAAACAGAGAGAAAAAAACTCTTTCAATATATACTTCTGTGAGAAACAGAACAGAGTAGCAACTGTCTCTGTAAGAGAACCTGACTCAGCAGCTCTGATTTTAGACGTCAAAACATCAGCCAAGACATATAGAGAGAAGGGATGTTGGCAATTCAAAGCACAAGGAACCCTAATTGCACTTTCAGCAATTATAACATGCTTAGCGTTCAAAACTTTGAACTTGAGGCCCAAATTATTTCTTTACAGTTTGTACAGGAATGTCAAAATAGTTATCCACATTTTTGTGCCCTGCTTAGAAATTATTTTAATAAGTCATTTATAAGCAATCCAAAATAGATAAAGCAAGAGAAGAACAAATGCATAGGACGGTTTTAATATTTCAAATTCATTTTTGCATAAAATGGTTTTTATCCTGGTGTCTCAGGGGTGTCAAACTGCCAGTCCACGGGCCGGTTGCATCATGCGGAGGCCGTACCCACCCCAGCTCTGGCAATGCAAAAAAAGTCACGATACGTCACAACACGTCACACGGCGAGTTTGACACCCATGTAGTGTCTAAAGCAGATACTTTGCTGAAAACATAGCAACAGGCTGATCTGTAAAAAATTCAGATGCCCTCCAGCCTAGCACTGCTGCAGCTGAGCTGGTTTTTCTTTCTCTTCCTTAATGTTACGCATGCTAGTCTATGTAAACATGCACAGCAGTGATCAAACACACATTTGTACTGTTCCTCATCTGTCCAATACCATCCAAATTAATATTTGGATAATTGACAGAAAGACATATATACTCTGGAAAAATACTCTGGAAAACAAACAAACCCAAGGTCAAAACGTGGGCAAAAAAAATGGCTTGAAGGCACTTCTGCTGTTGATGAACTTGTCTGTCCCTGTAAATTGGCTACAAACCACTCAGAACTTTTTGAAAGATAAGTGGGTTTGAGAATACAATCCACAAAACAGAAATAATGAAGGTTCAAACAGTTTTGTAATAAAGCTGTGAAAAAGTTGAATGGAATCCTGTGTGAGAATTACATAATCTATGAAAAGATTCAGTTATAAAAAAGACAACTGGGAACAACCTCAGGTCCTAAGAATGATGTATAAAAACAGCTTATTTATTGTTTTCACTTTACTTTTGCAAGGCATAAAAATTGTGTTTCAGATAATCAGCGGAGCTTCTAAAACAGTTCTTGCACATGTGTAAAGGGAAAAGAGCACGTGCACACAAGGTTCACAAAATGATGCCTGTCGGACTGAAAGCAACTATTGCACATTCTTGTAGATTTATGTAGAACACAGGTTGTTTTTCCAATATTTTTTTAAAAAAACAATTCTATTATCAGTAAGACATATAACCAAGGTCCCAAATTGCTAATGCTAAAAATAAATGGCTGTATTTCAGCCATTTTGAAATTATACCAATTTCAAGTTTTACCAATTTGAGAATCACTTACTTTCACTTCAATTATGTATTATGTATTCTATTTTAAAAGAAAACAGTTATGCTGAAATCTTACTTTATATAAACTGAACTGTGAATGCAGATTCCCATTCAACTACTTAGTGAGAATCTATACTGATTCCTCAGTAAACGGATGGCTATTTCTGGCTCTATTTTTGTATATGTATTTAACAAGCAATTAGAAAATATAAGAGGATGACACTGAAATGAAAAAGTTCAGATCTTAATCTGTAGTGCTGTACTGCAACTGAAATTCTACTAAATATAAACAGCCCTGATTTTTGTATTAGGGTCAAGCAAACATGCCACACTAGTACTTCAATATGAAGTTTCAGTTAATTCACTCTAATTGGGTCAGCTGTTTTGTTAAATGAACCAAGCAAAGGCATCCAGATAATACCTACTCTTCCCCTTAAACAGAATCGTCTGCACCAGGACCTGGGAGAAGCATTCAGGCTGTTATTCTAGTTCAAAGCAATGAGAAATAAGAAAAGAACAGAAGGAGTAGTAAAAAAAACAGTTTCCAGCTGCTCAAGATGAAAGAAGTATAGAACAGATTTGGGGGGTGGGAGAAGAGTTAATGTAGTAGCTAAGCGTAGGTTTACATTATCTAAGAACTGCAAGAATTTTAAAACTGATGCAATCGCCTCACAAAGTTAGCCAAGCAGACCTTCCATGGACCATGAAAGTTCCTGAAAGGGAAGTTCTCAAAATTATCTTCTTCCTCCTCCCCAAAATTGGAGAGTAGTAAGATTCTGCTGTAAGCCAAACTTCCAGGCAAAACAAACCAATGGAAAAGAATTCAAGTATGTTGTGAGTAAACAAAACACCTAACTTTATAAGAAAAACACGTGGAAAAAACCAACAGTGCAAAATCAAGTAGAATTAAACTAATCAATTACATTTCATTTCTCAAAAATGCCCAACTTCATTCAATGAAAAATCAAGGGGGGAAAAACCCACAAAATTATCATGGACTCCATGGAAAAATCGCACACCCCCTTTGTTCACCTCAATACTTTAGGAAACATTTCATTGCTTGTTTAAGCATTTCTAGGTGTGAGAACATAACCTGCCCCCGACCTTCGCTCCAGAAAAGGCAGATCAACACAAGTACATGAATACAAAGTAAAACCCACATTCATGGAATCAGAACAAGGAGCTGAAAATTCTAACATAGCCCTGTCTCTAACAATTGTAAATTCTGTAGCTACTAGCTGAGGACATTTGAAAAACATGTTGCCTGAGAAATGTTTAAGAAAAATATTTTTTCTTAGGGAGGGCACAGTGAATAAATGGCATACAATGTAGCTTAATGGTTTAGAAAATCAGAAAAAATGCATCTGAATGAAACCACTTTATGAGTTATTAAGTAGACATACAGTTAGATATTGTAAAATACCAACTAAATAACAGGGAGTAAGAATACCTCAATTATCTGGTTATCCACAGGCATAGTAGTACTGACCATGTGGACATTTGGGGTAGAAGTGGATCTCTGTCTTTGGGAAAGGGAACATTCAGGAGAAGGATTTGTTCCACTGAAGGTGAAGACATGAGGTGTAGAATATCTATGCTGAGAACTAAGGAGAGAAAACAAAATTATAGATGCATGCTTTTGTATAAAGAGATTAGCATTAACTTGTGAGAATCTGTAAAACCTATTTAAGAATAAGAAGTTTTATAATATACTTCTCTAGAAATAAAAAGTTATTCCGGAAATGAACATAGTTTCACAACTAATCCATCTTGGGGTTTTTTACACCAGAGATTCCCCTCCTCCACATATGGAGGAGCATCCTAGCAATGTCCCACATGCCAGGGGTGAGAACTACGAGTGGTGGACAGGAGGCAGGTGCAGTGAATGGTGTGCATTTGGGAGCTTGGGCAGGTATGCACTGTGCATCCCTATTGGCTGGGGCCTTCTTTCCCAGAAAAAGGCCCTGGCTGTGGTGGCACAAAAGAAGAGCACAGCTGGTAGTAACATGTGGTGTGCTGGTGTGGCAGTGGGTGGGGTGGTGCAGCAGGTAGTCCAGCAGATAGGTGGGTGAGGAGAAGTGAAGTGGAAGCACTTACTCCTTTAGATTGAGAGGCAAAGGAATCACTTCTTAACTTACAGTGACTGCAAAGCTACACTACTTTGCGGACAGCCTGAAGTATTACTGAAGAAGTGAATCAATTTGAGATGAAGTGTTCTTTCCAAAACACCTTACCATTTTACACGAATGAAATTTGCCCAGAAATTCATAATGATTTTTTAAAACATCAGTTTATGTCATTACTGCTATGAATGTTGTCAAAAACAGTAACAACCTAACACAATACAACTTAAAAGGGCCACTTACTTAACAGGCATCCGAGACACAGATTCACGTATTCGCCGAGTCATCAAAGGAGGTGCTGAGATACCACTATCACCAACATTTGAATGTGGAAATAATCTAAAATCAAAGCATTCGAAGGATAAAATTACTGAATTCAAGAGATCTTAACATTTCAACCAGGACAACTGTGTTGTCTTCTTCAAAAAAATCATCCTAGGAAAAATCATAATCAATTAATACAGTACTTAAGTTTAACAATGCATTTGCATGGGACAGTATGCATAACTAGAAGGTATTGTGCAAAACATGATTAAGCAAAGTAGAACTTAGCATGATAAACTTAGAATTCTTTTACCAACACAATCTTCTCTCATTGTTTTTCTTGATAGCACAGTATCTTAGGGAAGGGAATAAGGAGTTATATTCTGGTTCTCATGATTTTGCCCAGGTTCGCCTGGTGCCAGTTGCGGCCCTATCTGGACCGGGATGCCCTACATACAGTCACTCATGCGCTCGTGACCTCCCGGTTAGACTACTGCAATGCTCTCTACATGGGGCTGCCCTTGAGGACCACTCGAAGGCTTCAGCTGGTGCAGAATGCAGCTACTCTCATGTAACACCTCTTCTCCGCGAGCTGCATTGGCTTCCAGTTGCCCTCCGGATGAGATTCAAGGTGCTGGTGATGACCTATAAAGCCCTAAATGGCATGGGTCCGGACTACCTATGGGAGCACCTGCTGCCAGCATCAGCTTCCCATCGTCCTGTGCGCGCCCACGGGGAGGCCCTCCTTAGGGTTCCGCCGGTTAGAGACTGCTGGCAGGTGATTCCCAGGGGGAGGGCGTTCTCTGTGAGTGCGCCCACCCTTTGGAACGAACTGCCGATGGAGCTTCAGACTGCCCCCGACCTTCGCTTGTTTCGCCGGGACTTAAAAACCTGGTTGTTTGAATTGTCTGGCCTGGACTGAGGGATTTTAAATTATATTAATTAAATTAAATTAAATTAAATTAATTTTAAATTTTAATTTTTAATGTTATCTTAATTGTGGGCTTGTATTAATTTTATTTTATTTTATTCTCTCTTTTGTATTGTTTTTAACTTGCCCTGTGAACCGCACTGAGTCCTTCGGGAATAGGGCGGTATATAAATTCAACTAATAAATAAATAAATAAATTTATCTTGAGAATATGAGTTTTTATAAACAATTAAAGCTATATCTTTGAACAGATAATATAGACAAAATGCTTCTGTTTGGAAGTACAGAGTTGTGCATTTTTTATTAACAGAATGCTCTATGTCATCTCACGTGCTCCAATCTTCTTTTATTTATATATTTATCTTGACTGTCTCAATCTTCAACTGCTTCACTCTTCACATCTCTTTCTCTCCCTTTTTCTTCTTAATTTACTGGTCAGCCTTGTTTATAAGGAAATGCCCAGTTAACCCTTTACTTAAATAGAAAGTAACAGCACATGTATGTAATTGGTAGAATGCAGATGTGCATCTTCATTGGATTGTTACTATGTAATAGTGAAGAGGCTTGCATAGCTGAATAATGCAATGAGCCCTATGCTATTGGAATATTCATTCCCAGAAGGGTCTTGTGACAGGAAAGTCATAAAAAAGGGAATCAGACTAAATGCAATCTACTGGAGAAAGAAACGGTAACCTGTTCTAGTGCCCTGACAAGAAAACCACATGGACATTCGCAACCACAAGATATCAATATGATACTGAAAAGACAAGATACCCTGATTAGAAGATCAGCAATAAACTCCTGGAGAAGAGCATATTGCAAGTATAAGTAGCACCAATATTTATTGTGTGGCTAGATTAAAACCAAAAGGATGTGTCAAGAAGCAAAAGAAAAAGTTCAGTGCTGCAACCTCAACAAGATTGAACACTGAATTCTGGGAATCAGCACACTGAAACTTGCTGGAATGATACTTCACAGAATCAAGCCTTCTACTGGATGCTCCAAATCTATGTTCCAACCACATGTGCAGAGGAAGCAAACTTTCTGTGACAACTTGCAGCACTTTGTCAACACAAAACCAAAAAGAGACTTATCATAAATTATAAGTGACTGGAATGCCAAAATTGGAAATAAAACAGTATCTGGAATAATGGGAAAATTTAGCCTCAAACAAAACAAAGCAATAGAGTTACATTTAAATAAACAGTGCTCCCCAAATGGAGGATAAAAATGGGAAAGACAAAAGAGATTTAAGAAACAAATTTTAAAAAACGAAGGAAAACCTTTAAACAAAGATGGGCATAATAAAAAAACAAAAAAGGAAAGATCTACTGAAGAAAGAAAATATAAAGAAAAAATTAGTCCAAATATATTGAAGAATTATAAAAAAAATATCCAAAAATCAAATATACAAAAGTTTGATTACTGAATTGGAACCAGATATTCTGGAAAGTGAATTTAAATGGGTTTTAGAAAATACTGCTAACAATTAAATTAAGCTGCAGAAATTGATAAAATAACAATCAAATTACTTAAAATTTGTAAAAATGATGCAGATAAAGAACTATATGTGACTTTTTACTGGTTATCAAAAGCACAGCAATAACCAAAGATTGAGAAATACCTGTTTATCTTGAAAAAGAACAATCTGTAGAATTTCACACTACAGTACTGAATAATTGCACATATCTCACTCACATGCCAATAGGATAATGCTCAAGATTTTACAATCCAGGTTTCAACAATAGATGGAACATGAACTGCCAAATGAACATGCTGGATTCAGAAAAATCAGAGGCATTCAGGATCATATTGCTAAGATCTGATGGATAATAAAAAAGGCAAGAAAATTCCAAAAAAGATGCTTATATTTTCTCTATTATACAAACAAAGGCTTTTTTGACTGTGAAGATCACAACTAATTATAAATAGCCCTTAAAACATGGGTGTACCTGTCCAACTGATTTAACTTTTGAAGTATTTTTATGATGACCAAGAAACTACAGTACAAGCAAAATACGGAGTAAAAGAGTTGTTTGGTACTTGAAAGATGATGATAGACCTAAATCAAATGTTAAAGTGCAGAGATATCAAATTGGCCATAAAGGTAGAAATCAAGGCCTTGACTTTCCCAGTGGTAAAATGCTACTCTGAAAGCTGGACCATCAAAAAGATTGAACAAAGAAATGCTTCTGAACTATAGTTACTAGAGAAAATTGTTTAGATTACCTTGGGAGAAAGGTATCAGGTGGATACATACTATCACTGATGACAGAAACATGAGCTTGTAAGAATTCAAAGAAACAGTTACTGACAGATAATCATGGTGAAATGATAGCACCAAGTTGGAAGTGACTGAATAACTGAAAAATGACAAGGGGGTATGGAAAATTTTTTGGATTCAAACAACTTTGAATTTGAGGCTCTCCCAACAGTTACTTGGAAACATGCTATTTCAGGTTTCGGGGGGGGGGGTGGATTTCAAGTTCCAAAAATTATCAGAATGATTGAAACAACACATAATGAATGCAGAACAGCCATTCTGAACTCAAAGCAAACCATTTTGATTTTAAATGCTTTTGCAGATTCCTTACAAAAGGAGCAACTTATTACTCTATCACAAGAATCATATTAGCTTTAGCAGAGATCTTTAGTACAACGTCAGAACTAGGACAAAAAAAAACTGGCAAAGAAAACAGTAAAAAATTACCAAAAGACTAGTAGACCTTGCTCACTGGTTCGTTAATTATAGTTTACTGAACAAATTTGGCTTAGCTCAGACATGGAAAGCTATATGTCACAATCTATAAAACGCTATGATTGGATTCACCACACCAAAATCAAATAAAACACATTTTGCTTTTCCATGTTGGCTGAATCAGACTATAAAATAAAGTTGTTAAATTAAAAGTTGTTTTTAGATTCTATATAAGTACTTTGCTTTGTATCTTTGAGCAACACAACATACTATAAATTTAGCTATAAAGCTGCAGCAGTGAGTGAAATGACAAAGATTCTAAACAAACAGGCGGGGCAGCTAATTTTACAAATACTTTTCCCCATTCCTGATAATACCTGTTGAAACAAGCACCAGAATTACAAACAAAAGAAAAACAAACAACTGAGTACTTTAGGGAAACTGCACTGGCAAAGCCTAGCTCCTGCCAGGTGTACTAAGGACAAATAAAAAGTGCAAAAGATGTAGCTAGAGTGCGTGATTAAAAAGACATGCACATAGTTAGCGCATATCAAATCACAGATTGAGGCATTCTATAGGAACTAGGCCAGGGGTAGGCAACCTCGGCTCTTTTATGACTCATGGACTTCAACTCCCAGAATTCCTGAGTCCCAGAATTCCTGAGCCATAGTGAGCATAGCTGACTCAGGAATTCTGGGAGTTGAAGTCCATGAGTCATAAAAGAGCCGAGGTTGCCTACCCCTGAACTAGGCAAATGAAATGCCAATATCAAATAAAGGAGTTTTAAAGTTTCAGAAAAATTCTCTGCAGTTTTTACACAAAAGTTTAGGAAAAAAATCATCAAACAGGCAATTCATCAATAATAGGGTGACCAGCTTTTTTTTTTTGCTTTTTTTTTTCCAAAGCAATTACTTCAACAAGTCCTTACAAGAGTTGCCGGATATTGCTCCAGTCCACACACATAGTTGGAACTTTTGTGCTGCAGTGCTCGTGGAATTTGTAACCGCAGGTTTGGCATCGGAATCCATTTAGTAAAAACTTCTGACAGATGTCACAGTATGCAAGCTTCAGAAACGTTTTCCGTGCCTAAAAAACAATTGCAATTGTTTTGTCACTTATGTTGCCAATTATGAAGAGCAAACAACTTTCAATAAACGTGTTTTCAAAAACTGATTTTAGTTTATATTTTCAAATGGTTTCCGTATAGTTTCATGGGCACTGAACTTTTACAACAATCAGCAAATCATGATCAAATTTGAATAAGCACACAGAAACAAATACATACGCAGTTTTCTATCCGTTTGCATGTATATCATACACAGAAGAAATTCTCAAACTTTTCTTTAATTCCTCCCCCTCCCCCCCCAAAAAATAAGTACATATTGCATTTGCTCACAGTTACCTTTTCTTCTCACTATGTACCACATCAATTGCAAAGATTCTTTGAGGTTCAACATACCCAAGGGGACATAAGTTTCAGGGAGGCTGAGCTGTGCTAAATTTACAGATGGATTAAAAAAATGCTCTGAGTATCTTTATATATCCTAGCCCAGGGGTAGGCAACCTCGGCTCTTTCATGACTCGTGGACTTCAACTCCCAGAATTCCTGAGCCAGCATGGCTGGCTCAGGAATTCTGGGAGTTGAAGTCCACGAGTCATAAAAGAGCCGAGGTTGCCTACCCCTGTCCTAGCCCAATGAAGGCATTACTAAATGAGAAAGGATCATGAAATTGTGTGTTCCAATCTTTATAAACTGATGACAAGGGCTTTTACATCATACAGAGAACTGCACATTTCATACAGAGGATTGCACGGTCAGCAAACTTTAGTGTCTTTCTTTACAGCTTTTTCACCAATTTTCAGAAGTTTCAGAAAAAAGAGCTGAAACCGGCATGTCCCATGCTCCCTTCTTACTTTCATTTTGTAATGCCTGTACTTGATTAGTGAGAGTGTTCAACTACAATCATTAGACCAAGACTGGAAGAAGCACTAAGCATAGCAACTGCAATGATTCAGGTGCCTAGAGGATCATAACACAACACAAATTAGTGTATTTTCTGCCTCTTGCTTCGTGCAAGAAAAGGAAGGTCAGAATATCTTTGACTACTGTGTTGTATGTATATGTATATGTATATATGCACCAGGAAAACCCATTCACAAATTTGCTGCTAAGAACTATAGAGGAGCATAAAGAATGGAAAAAATATTAAGTGGTTAAGAAAATTAGTTTGTGTTATTTCCATTAGTTAAAAAATAACTTTCAAACAATGTAGACACTGACGCACGGATCAAAGGAGGAACTCTGTAGTTCACCTGATTACTTTAGGTATAAAATCTAACTATAACTACACTTGTGACCATCTTAATGGACATTAAAAAAGGAGAGTTTTTAAACTGCACTTGATAATTCTTAATCTTGCAAGGAAAAATGTCCAATGCAAGCAAGAAAAAATTGTAGGAAAGAAAAAGACAATATGCTACAAGACTAGTGAACAAAACAGTTCATTTTATTTCAATATTGGAAAGACCAGAAAACTCTATATTATAGCTTTCTAATTTACATGTTTATTTTGTAAGAAGACAATAGGATAAAGTCTGTATAGAAATCTAGCAGCATTGCTTTCCGTAAAGCATTTCCTGTTTTATACATACAAAAGATCAACCTACGAAGTTATGTGTTGTAAGTGGAACATGATCAAGGAAGTCAACTTGTAATTCTTCTCCAATCAAGGATGCAGCATCTGTACCCCAATCCAATCGTGCTTTTTTACTACAAAAACAAATAAAACCTCTTAAATATCTGCAAGCATTCACTTTCCAAAGATGTTAGAATTATGCAAAAAACAATTTGGAAACTTCATTTATTTCAAATAATAGAAACAGAACTACCTTAAGATACACATGATAATATATTTACTTTCTAGGCTGAAGTATTCAAAAACTGCAAGCAACAAGACTTAATATTATACTTGTCCGTGGATATCTGCTGGGAGGCCAAAGGTGGCACGTGGTAAAACATATGAAACATCATCATACAAATACCATCATTTTGTAATTAGGTCAGCCATCAGTACAGTATACAAACACATAATTTTTGCACTTCCGTATTGATGTCATTGTATCTGTTGTTATTTTGACATCTTCACTAACTTTGTTAAAGATGGTGCTGCAGCAGCTATATAACCACTTGAACCTTAAGTTATCTGGAATATACATTCAGGAGAAGAAAGGAAACTGACATCCATGAATTGGGCTTAACGTGGCCTTCAGTATAAGCCTTAGAGGGGCTGAAGTTATCCTCTCCAGCAGCCTGGTGCAGAATTATTTGATCTCGTCCTATAAAAGGCAGAGGAATACCTAAAGCAAGAATCATAACCGATTTGTTAAAAAAAAAAGGTCCTGTCTTAAGAGAAGAATCTGTAACTGCTATATGAAATGAAATAGACTAAATATTATCTTAAATAAACTCATGGGAAGAAATTATTTATAATCAACTTAATTCAAATTCTTACCCTTTGTGTTGTAACCGAAAAACAGCACAGCATTCTGGCTGTAGACCTCTAACTTTGAGTGCTTTCATAAGACAGTCATGAAGAGTCATTCCATTACGTACATTGACCTGTTAAGCACAAAAATGTAAGTTTTTCTAATTCCAAAAGTATAAACTATTATTTAGCTTCTTAATCTTCATATTTCAATTATACAGCAATTGTTTTTAAACTTTGGAAGACTCAAACCATTAGACAATAGCCAGATGCATTAAATGCTGGTAAACTCTTAAGTTCAATGCAGCATATAGAACTGAAATTTCACCTCCTTACTATTGTCAATTCTTTCTTTCTTTCTTTCTTTCTTTTTTGCATCTATCCCCGTAATTCTGTATGCATTTACCTTGGAAAAACTAAATTCAAGCAACTTGCAAAATCCATTGAATATACTGACTTCTGATCACAATAGGGGATCAGAATTTCTGTCGCTAAGCAAGGCTGTTTTTAAGTGAGTTACACCTGATTTTACAGCCTTGAAACTGTATTTGAAGGTCTTTAGTTTATTTTGATGATATGTTTGGTGACCTTTCTAAGTGAATGCACCTAAATTCTTGGATTACATTCACTTGGAAATGATCTCATTTCTTCACTAAAATCCTTCTAAAAGTTGAGAAAATCTTCAGTTCTAGGAAGCTAATTTTTTTGATAGATTTATATATACTGACGTACTAATTTAACCCCTTGCTCTTTTATTGCTTATTACAGCTGTTGTTGCATTGGAATTCATTCTGCTCTTTTGGGGCCTCAAGTACCCATTTAGGCAGCTTAAAGCACCAAGTGTGACTTTTGCGTTAAGAACTAGGAGAGGAATGGTAGAGAAACAGGAGCACAAGCCCTCTATAAACTAAAACACTCACATTCCCATATAAAAAGCTCCAAAACTAGAGAAAATGGATCAAAATCACTCCACCATAATTTAACAACAAATTGTCCAAATTCTGTCCAAAGTCCAATTTTAGGTAAAAATAATAAAACACAGGTGAGAATACAAGCAAAGGACCTGTGCTGGTGAAACATGTTTATCCTCACATTAAAATCATCTTAAATTTCCCAAACCACTGAAAAACGGGTGAAACATGCTGGCTGTTCTCTTCTAGTGATATCACAATGACTTCCTAAATCCATCCCAATGAGTAAGTGGCTACCCCACATCAAGGACAGAACCAAACTAGAACTAAGGAGAAATTTCCTGACAGAACAATCAGTGGAACAGCTTGCCTTTAGAGGGTGTGGGTGCTCCTCATGGGAGGGTTTTAAAGAAGAGATTAGACTCTTCTTGTCTGAATAAGTATAGACCCGTGGTGGTGAACCTATGGCATGTGTGCCACAGGTGGTACGCAGAGCCCTCTCTGTGGGCACGCGTGCTGTCGCCCCAATCCTAGGCGTTCAGCTGGGTTTTATAAAACCTTTTTGCTTTAGGCCTCTGCTGCCGTGTGCAAAAAAAAGGTTCAATCAATCAATCAATTTCAACTTCTCGTGGGGAAAAAAAAAGATCTCGCAAAGTTTGAATTGATTGAATTTTTTAGTCCCACCCAGTCTGCTGTTACCACCGCAGCCATGCCAACCAATGGGCCACACCCACCCAATGGGCCATGCCCACCTGGCACCTGACTATACATAAGTGGGTTTGGGGTTGCAGTTTGGCACTCGATCTCTAAAAGGTTCACCATCAATGGTATAGGCATTTCCTGCTTCATTAGGGGGTTGTACTACAAGATCTCCAAGGTCCCTTCCAACTATGTTATTCTGTTATTTTAAATCAATACTTTAAATCTATGTATATTGTTGTAAACTGTCCAAAATTGTATATAGAATAGACAAAATACAAACTCTATGAATTAATATTGTTAGCATGGATTCCTAACAAATTCACAATTTTAGATTTTGTTTGAGAGGAAACCTGGTAATTGTTAATCCTAATAGGCAATTATGCAGATTAAGGCAACCAAGGAAAAAATAAAATACCCCTGGAAGAAGGGAAATAGACATGAGAGGTTTCAGTTTCTGCCTTTTTTAAAAAAAAACTCACAGTAGACAGCCCAGTAGCTTTACTCTTATATCGGGTTTCTTTACAGTACACAATCTACTTCAAATTTAAGCACTTTTTAGTAACTATAGGCAAGCTAAGGTTAAACTTTGTACAAACAGGGAAGGGTTAGAGAATGCCATCCCTGTTCCATATCTGGCAAAAAAAAAAACCTGAATAGGATGTCAGAGAAGAAAGCAAGATGAGAAACACGTTTATAGATCATTTCTATGAATAAAATTAAGATGCTATCTAAATTTATCATTACCATGTCCAGAAGCTTGTCAGCCATTTAACAAAAGAATCCATTTCAGATTTTTTCTAATTTGCCTGAGATTATGTGATTTTTGCTGCAATGTTTAATGATCTATATTCATGACGTGGATACAAGTCTAAAATTCTTTGAGGTTCAACTCAGGAGTCTCTTTCAAGCCAAGAGCAAAATACAAGAAACCATCCAGAAAGGATACGTTAGCAGGACCTACTCATAAGAGCAGGTATACATATATTCAGAGAAATTACACTAGTCTCACTATTCTCTCCAAAGTTATGGTGTGTATATATTGAGTAAACACGTTGAACAAAATGTCAGTGTATCCATTCTGGACTCTTCCACATTTGAACATTTTTAGACTACTGGGGCACTGGAATGAACTAGTAGGGAAAAAACAGTGAATCTTTTATTTTGCTCAAAACAAGAAACAGACTCACCACTGTGCGTTGCTTATTAGGCAAAAAAACACGAATAGTATTACTTGTCTTGGAGGAATCTAAAAGTTTCCCATCATCAGATGCTCTGCGCTGATAACCAAATTGTTCAACAATGGTAGGTGAAATACAACTGGATCCATTGAAGACAGAATCCTTTAATCCAATTCCATCAGGAAGAGTCTTCCAAGCTCCAGGAATGTGGTCCATTGAAGCAGCTTTAAGCAACCAAACCTTTAAAAGAAAGACAAGTCTCCTCAAGAGCATGCCGAAACCAGCTTATTATTTTGCTATAAAGTATTTGCAACACCAATGCATAGTGAAGGATTTATAATTCACTTGTTAAATATAAGAAAACTTCATCATCAACTGAGTTTATTTTGCCTTAGTGGATATACACAGATACATGAACGTATTTCTGGAGCAGCACATTATAACCACCAATAGGACCAACTGTTTACAGGTAGTCCTTGACTTATGACCCCAATTGGGACTAGAACGTGTTACTAAGCAAGGCAGTTGTTAAATGATTCACAGCCAATTTTACAATTTTTTTTACCATGATTGCTAAGCTAATCCTTGCAGCTGTTAAGTGAATCATGCCATCTTTAAGTGAATCCGGCTTCTCCTATTGACTTCGCTGGTTGGAAATCAGGTAGGAAGATCAACAAGGGTGATCATGTGAATCCTGAATGCTGCAACTGTCATAAATACATGCCAGTGGCCAGGTCTCCAAAGTTTGATCACATGAACACGGGGATGCTGCAATGGTTGTAAGCGTGAGTACCATTTTCAAGTCATTCTTTTCAGTGTCACTGTAACTTCAAATACTTGCTAAATGAATGGTTGTTAAATCAAGGACTACCTGTATATCACTAAGCTTTCTACATTATCAGTTCCTTGAATCAACGGACCAAAATCATTCACAATGGCAAAAGATATACTAAGTAATTAATAATTTGTTTTCCCTTTTTTTTCTCAAAGGAAATCCATATATCTCGGTTATATGTACTTCTTTGTAAACCATAGGAATTTATTTCAGTCCATGAAGGCCAATCTTTTTTTTTTTTTTTAAAAAAGTAAAATCCCCTGGCTTCAGCAGATATGACAGTAATAAAATAGAGGGGATAGGACTGACATTTTCGGATATTTTTAACTTTTTCCTTTTTTGCAAAAGGAGACCATGGTTTTTAGTTTTAAAAGTAAAGTAAATGTGCTAAGCTAAAACATTCTGAAAAAGTTATATCCCTGAATCCCTGTATATTTAGTTGTCAATTTTCAATGGTATGATTTTGGTAGGAATCTCTAGGGGCATCAATTTAGGAAAGAAATTAATCCCCAGTTACACCATTAAAGGCTTGTATACTATATAAGAAGCTTTCTTTATAATAATCACTGATCAAGACTCTCATTTAAATATTGTGCTAAGCCATGATGTGTCTTAAGATAGTAACTGAGTCTACCCACTGGAGTTTAGTACTGGACAGACCAGGCTATTGTTACTTATTCAAGTATGTTTCTGACCTAGAATGATGAGGCAACTCAGCTACTAGTGCCTCTCTTCTCTTTCCCTTACTACAATTTATCAGGAATTAAATGCAGACAGTTTTAGAGGGAAAATACACATACAGATAGCCGTGCCTAATCAATTACAAAGACTACTTTATTTCAGTTCTAATAAGACATATTTGTTTGCTAACAACTTCTTTAAAAGGTAGTAGCTCTATCTTTATGCTGGAGGGATTTTTTTTTCATCAGCCTACAGGCCCTACACAGAATGTTACATACCAATACAATGTTAACAGACATAGACAAGATCTCATTATTACCATAATAGCCTGGAGAGCAAATATACTTTTTAACTATCAGTACCAATCAAAATTGATCTTGAAATTTAACATTCCCCATTTGATCTAGGAACTAAACCCTGGATTTAAACACTATTCTTTTATATTAGATTAGTACAAGCATGTACAATTTAAAATTATCTATTCAGTTACTGAATATTATTTCAATTTCTAAAACGGTAGTGTCATTTTCATTAAAAAAAAACTGACCAGCTTAATTTAAGAGAATCTTCAACAATTAGAATTCTGCACACAAATTGGAGAGAACAAGTAGTCTGAATGGTGAAAATAGAAAATACAATCTATTCTACCCATTCCAAATTAGGTTTAGTGGGGACCTTGCTTTTACTTATGTGACCTATTTTGTATTATTTTTGCAATGTACACCAAACACTGAGATTTCACCTTGTTAAGGTCAGAAGTGTTTGTCATTTTCAAAGAATACCATCCATAACACACATGCACACTGACACTTCCAGCCAAGACTCACTTAATTTTTTATGAGAACAGATGAATTCACCCAGTCTGACTTCTTATCACATTTTTTGCCACTAGGAGGGAGAAAGGAGCTATGCTTTGACAACCTCCACAAAGAACAGATGAGAAAAATGCACCAGCCTCTGGGGTCCCTCCATGACCTCTGGCTAAGTACTGAATGGCAAAGAAAGGCAAAAACCAACCTAGAATTGGGATAGCAGCACAGGAAAATAGTATAGAATAAGCATTGAGACAGGACATTTTCCAGAGTTATATTTCTCTGTGGGAAAAGTTCCCATATTAAAAGACATGCTATTTTACAGTATTAGTATTCTAATAAACAAACATTTTTGTATGAATCATGCATACAGACATTCCATACTGACAATACATACAGGAATGTGGATTTTGGGTTCTAGTGGCGGAATAACAGCTCTCAGCTTTTGTGTATTTTTCTTGACATTTAAGCAGTGTAAGAATCTCAGCACTGTATACTTACTAGAGCTTACATTATTTTGGAGGAAAAACAAAACATTTTGAATAGCATTTAAAACCATTTAAAATAAGTGTGATTATTAAAGAAAAAATGGAAATAATTATATGGCATGCAAAATACAATCCTACACGTTATAATAAAATAGTTAATCCTTCAGGTGCCACAAGACTCTCTTAATCCTGTTTTTTGTTATTGTTTGGTTTTGTTTTTTTGCTGTAGAAGTCCATCCCTTGTTACACTATGACAATATGTTCAATAAGTATAGCTATTTTGGTTTTAAAAACACAATGTACATCTAGCACAATGAATTAATCCAACCAACTATAATTTATTCAACAATGCTGCATTATTATACAATAATGGAATTTTCCTGGAATATTTTGAATCTATTTTTCAGAAATTATTAAATGCAATTCAGTGAGGTTCAAACATAGCATTCTTCAGTTTGAGACTATGGGTAAATATGTAAAGGTAAAGCTTCCCCCGCACATGCGTGCTAGTCGTTTCCAACTCTAGGGGCCGGTGCTCATCTCCATTTCAAAGCCGAAGAGCCAGCGCTTGTCCGAGGACGTCTCCGTGGTCATGTGGCTGGCATGACTAGACGCCAAAGGCGCACGGAACGCTGTTACCTTCCCACCGTAGTGGTCCCTATTTTTCTACTTGCATTTTACGTGCTTTCGAACTGCTAGGTTGGCAGAAGCTGGGACGAGTAACAGGCGCTCACTCTGCTACGCGGCACTTGGGATTTGACCCACCAAACTGCCGACCTTCTGATCGACAAGCTCAGCGTCCTAACCCACTGAGCCACCGCGTCCCATGGGTAAATATGTGAAATCATATAAAATGTTTCAAATTTACTATTTTAAACGTATTTGAGACATTAGTTATTTATGTAAATGTATGTTTGAATCAAAGCAATAAACTATGATTTAAATGAACCTTTATCAACCATGATCACATTCTTGCTTATAGGGAGCCCTCAGATCATGGAAGGGTTAAGTGTTAAATAGAAATTATTTCACAGAAGCAATTTTAGGTTTATGTTACAGATTGTTGAGTCATGATCACATATAATTTGAATTTCATTTCAGCACGTTCTCATGGGTTTCAGTGTATTAAACATTCTTTTGGTTAAGTTCTATTTTGCATGTTCATTTAATAGACTATAAGATTTAGAGGAAAATAGATCCAAGAAGCCTACAAAATTGATGACAATTATTAGTATATTTTAAAAAATTATCTCTGGTGAAGCGCTTCTAAAATGTATGCAGAAATTATTCACATATTACATTAAATAATGTAATATGATTATTACATTAGTACATTTGCAGTGATTCCAATATCAACATTTTTATAGGTCAATAATGACATCAAGAACAGTTCATTGAACTGCCAGTTCAGCCAGTGTCTCTTATCAAGAGTGGCAAAGGAGGTGAAACATTATCAGCCTTCAAATGTTGATGTCTGTTGTTCACCACAGCATAATCAAACAACTCGCAACTTGCACTTGATATTCCTTGTCTATGCTATTCATTTAAAACATTGATAACTCACCTTTTATCTAGAAAATCAAGAAAGCTGTCCAAATATATTCTTCACAACAAACCTATCTGTTTTTGTCACCCTCTAATACAAAGTTATATAAAAATAACTATGAAAAATTATGGGGAAAAATTCAAAAAGAAATGGAGAGTTGGGAAAAACTGCAATTGTCTTTGTTGGGAAGAATCGCAGCAGTGAAAATGAACGTCCTGCCTAAATTTTTATTCTTATTTCAAATGATACCGGTTCTTAAGAAAGATTCTAATTTGGAAGAATGGCAACGGGGTATCAATAAATTTGTTTGGGCAGGGAAAAAGCCACGAGTTAAACTTAAGATTATGCAGGATATTCGAGAAAGAGGTGGTCTTAAAATGCCCAATCTTAAATTATATTATGAAGCTGCTGCGTTAGCAGGAATAAGTGATTGGATTAATTTGACACAAGAGAGATTATTAAATCTTGAGGGCCATAACTTGTTATTTGGCTGGCATGCATATTTGTTGTATGATAAGAAGGTAGATAATGTGTTTAAAGTGCATTATTTTAAGACAGGCATTGTTGAGAGTTTGGAAGAAGTATAGACATAAGTTAGATTGTAAGATACCATTGTGGGCAATTCCAAAACACGCAATAGAAAACATAAATGTTGGCTTCAAACATGATGTGACTACGTATAAGGAGATTTTAAGCTTGGAAAGAAGTGTATGGTGTTTAAAATCGTATAACCTCTTGCGAGATGAGAAGATTGTTCAAACCTGGTTTCAATATACTCAGTTACGGGCCAGGTAGAAAGAAGATCAGAAAACTGGTTTTGCAATGACTGATGAAAATTTGATAAAGCAAATTAGAAATCAGGGTCCAGCACATATCAAACGGATATATCTTGCATTGATAGAAATTGACTCAGAAACAGAACTTGTTAAAGATTGTATGATAAAATGGGCCCAGAACATCCAAGAAGTTATTACAATGGACACGTGGGAAAAGATCTGGGTGAGGAACGTAAAATTTACACAAGCTCAAAATCTAAGAGAGAACTTTTATAAAATGTTTTATAGATGGCATTTAGATCCTAAAAAGCTTGCAAGTATGTATCCGAATTATCAGCCAAAATGCTGGAGGTGTGGTGGCGAAGATGCAACATATTTTCATATATGGTGGACCTGCAAAAAGGTTAAGGCTTTTTGGATAAAAATTTGGTGGAATATGCAGAAGATCTTCAAGCAAAGGATAAAGTTCTGTCCGCAATTGTTTTTGTTGGGCATAATTACAGATGCTACTGTTGTGGCCACTAAGTTGATATTGAATTTAATTACAGCAGCAAGACTTTTAATAGGTCAATATTGGAAGAAGGAGGAATTGCCGACTATAGAAGAATGGACTTTAAAGGTTTCTGACCTGGCAGAAATGACAAAGATCTCGGCTTATCTGAAAGATCACTCGCAAGAACGTTATATTATGGAGTGGAAAAAATGGATTGAATATATCCAGAACAAATATGGGACTAAAAAGTTTCATTTAGCATTTGAATAAGTCTTCCTTTCTATCTTCTTTTTTTCTATATGAAATATTAGTATTGCTTGTAGTTATCTTATATGAGCTAGAGAGTGATAGATTTAAGAATTTATGGTTGGTAGCATATGGATGCTTATGATTGTTTTTTGTTTGTATACCCTGTACTTAGCTCTGGGAAGTCGGGGGGGGGGGAAGGGGGGGAGGGGTAGGGAGGGATAGGTAGGGGAGGGGGAGGGGGGATTGTTAAAGGTAAAATGTATTTTAAAACTTTTCAATAAAAAAAACCTATGAAGTAGTTTAGATGGAGAGATAGCAAGTGACACCAATGATTTTCATGACTGTAGATATTTGACATGAAGTTTTCTAGTCTTAGCTCAGTTTCTTAACAAAGAAATTTTAACATGCTAGAGGCTCATCTTTGGATTTTTTAGTTATGGTGGTGCACTACCTATTCACTATGAGAATCTGAGGTTCAAAAAATATTATCATTGACCTGACATTTGTGGAAAGGCTATTTATTCAGTTGTGTTTACTGAAAGGGATTATTTTTGCCAACTCATGTACAGTTCCCTGTGCCATTTCTCATACCAAACATAATCTTTGAAAACAGATATTCCAAGTATTTACAGGGTATTAGAAAATATCACTAGCCTTCCTTAATAAATCTATGATTTTTGGGAAGGTACTATGAATCTTCAAAAAGGTATCTCAAAAGTACATGAGTTGGCAAAAATAATTCCTTTCAGTAAACAGTCTGATATAGTGTACATTTTAGGGGGTTTAAATTTCCTTGTACCAAAAACAGACATACCACACAGAAGTCTGAGATAATCAATTCACAGAAACAATATTAAGCAGAAATTAATACATCATCAATATTTTATTTTCAATAAAAGAGTTTAGCTATTTCCAGTCTTTTTTATATATCAGATATAAAATTCACATGAAACTCTCACAAAAAATACTAACATTATTTCAGTTAGAGGAAAATTCATTTCCTCTAACGAAGGCGGGAGAAAAATCTAATAAATAAATTATATCCTAATTTATAATATGGAAACAGTTACCAAGCAACAAATATGAGACAGATTTTTTTTAAGTACATTTAATCCCTAGCTTCTGCTCTGTGTGGCTGTGAAAAATAATTTTATACCAACATCTCACCCTACTAAGATGACAAACTTCTACATCAGTGAGCTTTTAATATACTGCCATCTATGTTACTATCAGGTAGAAATAAATAAATCTGCTTTTGTCATTCTGATCAAAATATGCCATGTCCTCCTTTACTTCCTTTTGGATCATTCATATTACTTATTTTGCATGATGTAACATAAACTATGGCAAATCAAAATAATGCAACCATCAAACTGGTTTAAGAGTACCTGGTGGTATTAGTAACAAGAACTGAGGATGTTATGCTGAACTTGAACTATAAATATTACAAAGCATGTAATCACCACCAAATTATCAGCATACTCTCATATAATGCTGGGCATTTATTTATATAATGGCGGGCCAATGGCTCTTTGAAGGGGGATATAAACAGTCCCCTATTCAAAATTCCACAATGGGAAAGTTCTGGACTTTAATGGGCCTTTAAAAATGAGATGCCATTTCCTGTAAAAGAATTGTATGCATTTTGGGCACCGAACAAATTTTATATTATCTCTGCAGCAACCATAAATTGAATGGTTTTGAGGAAGATCTGTATGAACTGTTTTTTTCTTTTAAAAAGTACACAAACATGTTTTTCCAAAAATAGAGAGAGAGAGATGACTATTAGGAAAAAGTGAATGTTTAACTTTTTCATGGAAAGTTAAATGTCTTACCAATTAAACAACTAAAAAAACTCCATTTTTATGACCCTGTAATCCCTTAATTAAACAACTAAAACTAGTAAACTACATGAAAAAGTATAAATAGTTCTGAAAATGTATTCAGGAATTTGGAGTTTCCTTTTAGAATTCTTCCACATACAGTAAGGCAGAGACATAATCTTTACTGATTGTACCATATTTGTACCAGATTTTTATGTGTTGCTTTTTGCCTTTACTTTGTAAAACCTGCACTTCATACCCTAATCCAGTGATGGCGAACCTTTTAGAGACCGAGTGCCCAAACTGCAAAACAAAACCCAATTATGTATCCTTGGGTGATGGGTGGGCATGGCCCATTGGGTGGGTGTGGCCCATTGGGTGGGCATGGCTGCAGTGGTAACGGTAGACTGGGTGGGACTAAAAAGTTCAATCAATCAATTCCAACTTTGTGAGATCTTTTTTTTAACCACGAGAAGTTAAATTGATTGGACCTTTTTTTTTTTGCACATGGCGGAGACCTAAAGCGAAAATGTTTTATGAAACCCAGCTGAAGGCCTAGGACTGGGGCGACAGCGCGCGTGCCCACAGAGAGGGCTCTGCGTGCCACCTGTGGCACGCGTGCCATAGGTTCGCCACCACGGCCTAATCCTTCAGAATTCGATGATGTTCGTTTCTAAAACTTATACCTATCAACCCGGATGATTCTCATTTTCAAAGTGTCAATTTCTTCTTTTCAAGTGTCTTTATTTTCAAGGGCTGAGATGGCACAACAATTAAAGACTAAGGGCTGGAGTGCACATATTTTGCCACGGGGATGCTGCCATCACCATCCTGGCTAGAACATACAGAAGTACTTACTGTGTGGAGCTCCGTGATCATGCACTGATATCCCATGCTCCCGTTTTCAGCAACATCTCCACCATGGCAAATGTAGCTATGTGCTCCAGCCCTAAGAATATCAAATGCAATATGTCGATCATAACTAGGCCACACCAGGTACATTAAAGTGATATACTATATATAATCTGCTCAAATTAACAACTCCTCAATGTGATAAATTTCCATTTCCCATCTTAGTACACACCAAAGCTTCAACATTTCTCTTTGGTCTCAAGTTCCACTATATCACTGAGCTTGTACCATGACTAATTACAATCTCATGGAAAAAAAAGGTTTGTCTACCAAAAGTTTTACAGAGGATCCTCCCTCCCACACATGCATTTTTAAAAGAATATTTTCAGAATTTTAATTCAGTTTAATTCTGAACCCTTAGTTATCAGTAAGATTTATCAACAAGCTTTTTAGTTTCCAGAGTCACTTATTTTTTACAACCACAGAAGATGCTTGTTTGAACTCTTTAAAAATTGCCTAGATTTGGGGTCAGATATTAGATTCAAGGTCAGTGTAGAGCAGCGGCTCCCAACCTTTTCTATACCCTGCAACCTTAGAACGCTTCTGATACATTCTCGCATCCCTTACAAAAGTTAAAAATAATGGCAACAAATTATGCATATACACTATAATTTTGAAAACCCAAATTTTCGCACCCCCTGGAATATTGTCTTGCACCCCCAGGGGGTACGAGCACCCCCGGTTGC
This sequence comes from Vipera berus, assembly GCF_964194415.1. NCBI lineage: Eukaryota > Metazoa > Chordata > Lepidosauria > Squamata > Viperidae > Vipera > Vipera berus. The sequence continues at coordinate 227,409,533 of NC_138203.1, forward strand.
GAACCCCTGGTGTAGAGGATAGATTGATTACTGAAGGACCGTTAACCATGAGAAAAAAGCAAGATAATTTTTTTAAATCTCTCTGCCCATGCTTCTACAGGTAATCCTCAACTTGTAACAGTTCGTTTAGTGACTGTTCAATGTTACAACGGCACTGAAAAATGTGTCTTGTGACCATTTTTCACAGTTACAACCTTTGCAGCATCCCCAGGATTATGGGACCAAAATTCAGATGATTGGCAACTGACTCCTATTTATGACTGTGTCCCAAGGTCATGTGATCATCTTTTGCGATCTTCTCACAAGCAAAGTCAATGGGGAAGCCAGGTTCATTAGCAACCGGGTTACTAACTTATCAACTGCAGTTATTCACTTAACAAATGTCTCGCTTAACAGCAGAAATTCTAGGCTCAGTTGTGGTTGTATGTTAAGGAGTATCCGTACTAGCCCAGCCTAGCCCATTCTTTCCATCACCCAGTGTCATTTCATAAAATATAAAGTTAGCAAGGGATCTAGAAGATCATCTAATACAGAGGTTCTCAATCTTTACTTCACCACAGAGCCCCTTTAAATACTTTTTGTGGCCATGGACCACTAAGACTTAACTCATAACATTTCTTGAAGCCTTCATGGACCCTTGTGACATCGTGGGCCCCCTGGGGTCCGCAGACGACAGGTTGAGAATCAGTGATCTAATAAAAGCCTCTGCCAAGCCCAGGAATCTACTACTGCATTATAACATTTAATAACTTGAGAAGCATTCCTATTCAGAAATGCAATTTTATACAAAGCATAAAGTTTTAATCATCATCATAGTAAAAGAAATGCTAAAAATGTGCACCAAAGGGTACTGCTATCAATCATAGAGATGTAGATTAAATATTGAATTAGCAAAGACCCATCTTCACCCTAGGACTAGGTCCTGCCAAGTTCTCTAGATTGGGGGTCCCCTTAATAAACAGAAGGAACTCCTCTAATTGTAAGATAACTCAGTTCAAGTTTCTCTGAATACCTTGAAGTGGAAAAATGAAAACTAGCGGTTCATGAAATTCTGTATATGTCATAATAACCATAATAGCAGATGCCAATATATTATGTCAGCATTAATTGTAAACCATTGTAGTTTAGCCTTTTAATCACAGAAAAACACTAACTTTACCAAAATTATGGCAATGACATGAATTAGCAACACAAAGGACTTGAAAGATGGGGGGAGAAGGGAATCTTATTTGATTCAAATCAACTATGCAAAATATATGTTGTATTTTAAATGTGTTTTCTATAACTTTTACTCAGACTACTTAAATGTAATTCTGAGATATGTCACATCACAGAGGCTTTTAACCCAGCTATTTATTACACAATATATAAATCCAGGATTTTTATTAACTGACATTAATGATACTTATATTACTTCTGCAATAATTTCTTATTTCTGCAATATCAGAATTGTTTACCAAATTCATTTACTAATCCCTTAATAAGACCACTCTTGTAAAGGTAGGGGCTTTTAAAATGTATTCACAATTCCACTACATTAAGGGGAAGTTGATGAAGAAAGATACACACACACACACACACACACACACACACCTTAATAACCACACTCTTGTAAATTTAGGGGCTTTTACTTTACCATAGCAATTAATATTAAAACTTAAATTACAGGGTGGATACCAGGTGAGGCACCCCGGGGAAATAGGTGCTGGCAATGGGAATTACCAAGCTGCTAACCCCAAGGCACAAGACTGGGTGAGTGTGAAACCCAAGAGACCTCCAATCTTCCACCCCACCAGTTCAGTACTCTGCTACAAAAAGCTCTTCCATCAATACAAGATTAACCCTCAATGCAGTCAACTTGAAAAAGCTGCATCGTTTCAGTCATACCTTATATGTGGGTTAAAGAATGCAATGCTGCATATTTCATGAACTTGGGAATCAGAATAATCTCTCTTTTCTATGGATAATGTGTACAAATACTGGAGTTATATTTCTGTATTTGCATGGTTAATGGTTTCTAATCCTGTAAAGAAAAAATGCATGTTATTTAAACATTGCTATGAAGGGCAACATGCTGAAAACACAAGCTAAACACAGTCTGATAAGAGAAGAAAACGGAGAAGCTTGAACTGCAAATTAATTAACAGAATTCTCTTCGGGACAAACTCTGCATGCCCTGCTCTGGAAAGTGCTCTAATCTTCTGAAGCAGAGTTAGGCAGAAATGGTAATGTACAACATGGAAGAAATGTCTACCACTTTGGCCATTAATACTCTTCTGAAAAACACCATTTGACACATCTCACTATAACTGGAAAAAAAATATTTTTCAAAATAAAAGTTGAACTAAATTCAAATTATGTTTATTAAAGATTTCTATATAAAAGATAGAGGAGAAATAATTTGTAAGGAGGAAAGATACCGTGCTTGTGCTTCTAGTTAATTCAAATGAGCTAATGAGAATAATTGTTACATAACATATTAAAAAACTGGAAGTTGATTTGATGGTACAGAACACAGTGGCTCTGGAATCACAATATATTATAAACAGTCTCAAATTCCTTATGTAGTGCTTGCCAAAATTATTTGAGGATTATTGATTTTGCAATTAATGCAAATATTAATAGGATCAGAAGAAAATTAAGGTAAGTTTTACTTGCATCATAGTTAATATACATGAAAACATTTTAATTTCTTCAATATCACATTACTTCATCAAAGTAGAGATATCTCAGAATTTACTAAAGTGGCAATACGAGCTATATTGACATTACATTTCTTCAAAGTAGGTTTTAGATGAAAATTAAAAAACACAAGGGATGGTGGTTAGAGTATTTTATTTGGAAAAAGAAGAGCAATGTTAATGAAAAGTTAATTTAGAATGAAATTTAGTGGTATGTTTTCACTGACTGTTACAACACTGGAACTGGGAGAGAACCTATTCATAAATTATCTATTCCATGCTGTTTCAGATGTCTGCTAATCCAGAATTCAGATCACGCAGACCCTGCCAGCAATTAAAGACCTAAGTATTATTCCCTTGGAGAGGGAAGAATATTGAGTAAGCTTATCTCTAGATACTATGGTAGCATATTGGTTAACATCTCAATTGCCAATTTGATCTGCTGTTTTGATATATACTGTGTTTCCCTGAAAATTAGCCCCACCCAGAAAAAAAGCCCTAGTGATTTTTTAGGGTGCACCTAATATAAGCTGTTACACCAAAAATAACCTGGGGGGGTGGCCAGCAAGGCGGCGAAAAGCATGCAGGGGCCAATGGTGTCTGGCAGCAGCCGCAGCCCACATAGCACAGGTAAGTCCAAGAACAGAGGCAGAGGTGGGGGGGAAGCGGGGGGAGGCGGGCAATCCCGACACGCTGCCCATTCCATCCCACCATCTCTGTTTGCCCGCGGACACGCTGGGGCAGGCAATCCCAACGCGCCACCCACTCCGTCCCACCACCTCTCAGCTTGCAACATGTTTTAAAGATGGGAGATACTAATATCTAGTAATGATAATTTGCATATCAAGGTTTCAAATCCTTTAATTCAATGGATTGTTTACTTACACAGATATTCTAAAACCAGAAAAATGAGCATATAACGTATTTTTCACTCTACATTCACATACACTTTATTCAAGATTCATCTGTTTATCTTTTTATAATAGTTTGAATTACTTATTTAACCTTCGAGTCAGTCTCGACTCTTGGTGACTGCCTGGACAAGTTCCTGAAGTTTTCTTAGCAAGATTTCAGAAGTGGTTTGCCCTTGTTTTCTTCCTAGGGCTGACAGTATGTTTGACCCAAGGACACCCAGCTGGGTTCATGCCTAAGCCAGGATTAGAACTCATGATCACCCAAAGAGACTCTTTTCAAAACTAGTAGTGACATTTTATTAGAAAATATATTGATATAATTGGCAGCTTTAGCACAAAGAATGTATATAACACTCATGTTTAATTACAGTATAAGCACAAACACGCTTATAATGATACTAGCTTAATTTTCAATATTTCAGAACTTCAATAAAGGAACACAATTGGAAATAAAATGGTCTATAGATTTAATAAAGACCAAACAGATATATGGTTATACAGTTCAAAAAATTTAGAATCACTATACAAATAAACGGACTACATTCATGTAAAAAATCTCTAGAATATGCAAAATGTTTACTTATTAAAGAATTTAGAGTAATAAAAGATAAAAATTTACCATTTGTGCATACTTGCACCAGTGAAATATTATCAAAATGATTTGTTTCAAAATCAACAAATTGGTAAAATAATTTTAGAAGTAAAAAATGGTAGCATATTTAATATACAAGCTTTTAAAATGTAGGATTAGGAATTCCTAAATAAATGTTCGTGAGAATAGTACTGTACAACTGAATAAGAAAATTCCATTTAGTTGAGAACAGCTTCTTATAAAATAAGTACTACTAATTTAAGATGCCAAAAGAGATCTTAAAATTAAATTAATGACTGGTTCAAAAGGATTTTGACCTGTTAAATTCATGAGCAGCAATCTATGAGTTAAGCTTTAAAGCAGTTTAATCAAACTGAATGGGGCAGTAACCCTGACTAATAGATTAAGAGACTGCAGTAGCTTGCCTTGTCTTATTTTCCCAGCATGCAACAGCCTCCAGAACATCAAGGGGTATATTCTCATTCCTAAATAGCACAGGAAAGCCCAATGTATCCTAAAAGACCAATTTTAAAAAACCCATATTTCAAACTTCTCCCTAGGCATACAGACTCCAAGGTAAAATAGGTAACTTTACAAAAAAAAATTAGGGTACGGCTATATGCATATTATAAGAATAGAAGCAAAAGCAGTACTAATTATTTGGAGGAATTCTACCTAAAAACTTATGCTTTGGATGACTTCCACATAGGTAACATCCCTGATGAATAGAAATTAGTTAGAAAGAAAAAATAATAGAGTTAACATGCATTGATGGCATATTATTGTATTCAATCCATTCACTTCCATTGTATTTATAGACAAGTGACCAAATGAAGAAAGAAACAACTATAATGTTTGAACCCAGGATTGTACCTCAGTATGCACAAACAAGTCAGGATAGTAAATCAGTTATAAACCATGATTTGTTAGTATGTTTGGTTACCCTTTGCTTATAATACTGTATTGCAGACATGTCAAACTCGCGACATCACGTGTATCGGAGCTTTTTCCCCACTGCCGGCAATGGGGTGGGCGTGATTTCCTTGTGACGCGTCTGGCCCGCGGGCCGGCAGTTTGACAACCCTGCTGTACAGCTTCAAATTAACTGACCCCCATTTAACAGTCCCCATTTAAGGGACTTTGGATGCAATGGACCCAAACAAAGCCTTAAACCATAAACAAATTGGTTGCGTTCAAAATATTTTACCTTCTGGTTAAGTTTTACCTTAAGTTTATAACCTATGCAGTTATTACTCATTTGCATAATTACAGTAACCTGAAACAAAAGACAACTGGCCTCAATTAAGTCTATTACACTTAATTTCACTGTATTAGCTTCAGATATTGCACACCACTGCCTCTGCCTACCTTGCCGCCCTGCCAGCCTATCTGTCTTGCCACCCTACACTTCACCCTCTCTGGCAGCTCTGCCAGCCCTCTCCACCTGAACTTGCTGGCCATGCCATCCAGCCAGCAGTTGCCTTACACAGGGCCAAGCCAGATGTGCCTCATCAGCAGTGGAGATAGCAAAGATCAGCTGAATGCAGCAGGATAGTGGAACACAGGGCAATGGGGTAGCTGGGGCTTTGCACTATAGTGCTGGAGTGGCTGGCACCAGCATGGGGCTTGAGGTGGCACTTCTAAGTGGTGGTGGCAAGGCTGTGGCTAGGCCCAGGGGCATCGAGCCGAGAGCTTCTACTATCCAAGCACCACCACTGAGCAATGCCACAATGCAGGGCAGTCAGACAGGGAGAAGAGAATAAGCAGCTGGCGGGAACTGAAGAATCCCTGTAGTTCATAAGTGCAGGCAGGATGCCAAATTTTGATCATGTGATTGTTGGGGGGGAACCCCACTCCAATGGACATAACTTCAGTGGCTGAGCATAAGTACCATTTGTTCAATGCCACCATAGCTTTGAACAGTTGCTGAACAAATGGTTGTAACTAGAGGACTACTTGTACAGAAAATATCCACCATCTAATCCACATCATACAGGTTGTCTGAAGATGTTCCGACAGGCCATCACAATCTGAATAATCATGTTTAGGTAGGCATGAAATAGAGAAGTTCCCCGAGGATCGACTCCAAGATGAGTCCAAAAGCTTGGAAGAAAAAGCCTCTGGTCCCGTTGACTGACTCAGATTGGATCCTCCAAGAACATTCAGCCTATGTTTATAGCTTATGAATTTCTGGTTGGTTTAGTCATATGGCAACCTCCTGAGGAGCATGTACAAAATGTTTATTTGTCTTTGAAGTAAAAAAAAAAAAAGAATGTCACTAGGAGTATCTGTATGTTATTAGCTGTTCAATAATAGGATGGAAAACAGGTGTTGATGATTCAAGAAAAGTTTAATACCTGCATGTTTAACATCTGATCTTTTTAAGGAAAAGGAATAATAGAAGATCATGCGCAAACCAAGTAGATATTCTTCTGTGCTTAGTATCAAAACAATTTACTCAATCCTTTGTAGAGAACACCAAAGCACTTGGACTAACTATGCTTAGTTGGAAAACTGATTAATTCTAAATATACCCTGTAGCAATTAGCAGATTTAAGCCTAAAAGCAATATTATGAAGACTGAAAATTCTATTTATTCTATATACTCTATGGATATGTCACCATGCTGCAACTTCTAAATAAAAAGATCATACAACTGTACTGTTTAAACGTCTACAAAAGTGTGCAGAGAAGAGTAGCAAAGATGATAAGGGAGCTGGAGGCTAAACCATAAGATGAATGGTTAAGTGAACTAGGTATGTCTGGCCTAAGAAAAGAATGAGGGGAGACATTGCAGCTCTCTTCCAGTACTTGAGAGGCTGTCACAGAGAAGAGGGGGCTAACTTATTTTCCAAAGCACCGGAGGGAAAGACAAGAAGTATTGGGTGGAACCTCATTAAAGAGAGATCCAATCTTGAAGTAAGGAGAGGTTTCCTGATAGTGAGAACAATTAATCAATGGAACAGTATTCCTTCCAGAATTGTGGGTTCTCCATCACTGAAGGTTTTCAAGAACAGACTGGATAACAATTTGACCAGGATAGTATAAGGCAGGAGTAGGCAACCTTGGCTCTTTTATGATTCGTGGACTTCAACTCCCAGAATTCCTTGGGAGTTGACGTCCACGAGTCGTAAAAGAACCAAGGTTGCCTACCCCTGGTATAAGGTCTCCTGCCTTGACCAGGGGGTTGGGCTAGAAAACCTCCATGATTCCATGAATACAAAACATATCAAATCCCAATGAAATTCTGTTAAACTAGTACATTGTCAAAAGAATCCCAAAGTTCACAGCAATCTTGCAAAATATGCTAAACAGAATTTCTATAATAAACGTAACATTTTTCTGTCAAAATGGTGACAGTTTAGCACACTAGATAAGAACTTCTCAACTGCTCATTCATTTTTATGCCTGTTAGATGAGAATGTGTAAATTTTCTGATATGGATAAGAATAAGAGATGAACTAATAATACTATCATGGGTTAACAGTAGTCTGGCATAATAATGCTAGCATCTAAAAGATGTTCTAGTTATGCAAGACGTTATTTTTTTAACCTGACAAATTCAAACAACACATTTCTTTCCCTTTACAATTTATGATTTTTTTAGTGAGCTTACTATGTTGCTTTCCTGATTGCTACTAGTCATTGTTTTAGGATCTAGTTTGTTTTAAACTTAATAACTAGGAATGAGAATTGTAAGTCTGATACTTGTGCACTGAAGTACCATAGAACCCCAAGTAAATAAATGAATTCCCATGGATAACAATCATGTGTACAGCAAAGTCAGACTGTTGAAATCCCTCTGATTGTTGTAGCACTTTTTCAAACAGCTGCAAGGCGAGGAATTACTGCCAGCCTTAAATGAAACTGTCTGGTTTGTAAATTTTTATCCATATCTACAACTCGAACAACGAAGAATCTCTCATACACCCAGTCATAAGATTTCTAATACACAATGTATAAATTTCTAAGCAAATACAAGGCAGGCTGCTGCTGTCTGCAATCCCAGGGCCCAAAACAGGACACATCTACCTTCTCTTTTCTGTACCAAAATGTTCATCTTGCATCCATAAGGAAACCCCCTGAATGAAGATTTCTTCATAAAGAACAACATGATTACTTCTCATGAAAAGCCTAACTGGTTGGCACAAAAAGGAAGCAGCTATGGTGTTGAAGACCTGATTTAAGACTAGTCAGTCCAGAAATAAATGCACATATAAACACATTCCCAAGTAAAGTCTCTAATTAATTCTATCTTTTCATGCAACAGAATGCCAATGTAAAACTTCCCTGGAGCCTTCTCTACCAATAATTCTACAGGTAGTCCTTGACCTACAACCACAATTGAGCCCAAAATTTTTGTTGCTAAGTGAGAATTTTGCCCCATTTTATGACCTTCCTTGCCACAGTTGTAAGTGACATCATTGCAGTTGTTAAGTTAGTAACAAAGTTGTTAAATGAATCAGAAGGTCACAAAATGTGATCACACGATTCTGGGACACTGCAATTGTGATAAATATGAACCAGTTGCCAAGCATCTGAATTTTGATCAAAACATGATGGCGATGCTGCAATGATGTAACTTTGAACAGTCACTAAATGAACTGTTGTAAATTGAAGACTACCTGTACTGAGTTAATGAAATATATCAGTGAGGAGCATCAATACTGTAAGGAAACCCTGGATTCAATTTTCATTTTAGCCATCACTGAAATCGGCATTCCTTTGTAGCAAACTCAATTGTGTAATAAAGGTCACATAACTTTTTATATGACACAATGGCTACATTTTATATAGTTTTTTTTCCTATCATGTCTACTCTCTGGAATCTGAGTACACACATTTAACAAGATTTTGGGTCTGATTTTTGTGAGAATCACAAAGGTCCTTGAAACACTTTGTTTTCCCAGATCTTATGAAACTGGAAGAATATGGACTACTGCAATGCATTCTACGTAGAGTACCCTTGAAGAATACCCTGGAGTTTCGGCTCGTGCAGAATGTGGCCATGCAAGCAGTTTTGGATCCCTCAAGGGCTGCACATGTGACAACTCTGCTACATGAGCTGCATTGGGTGCCAGTTTGCTCTCAGGTCCAATTCAAGGTATTGGTCCTCACTTTTAAAGCCCTTTAATGGCACAGGACCAGATTACCTGAAGAATCATCTTGTTCCAATTACATAACCCATCCCAACCAGTAATGCAGGAAGCATATGTTATGGACCCTGTCTGTTAAAGAATTTTATCTGATGGAGTCTAGGAAGTCAGCCTTCTCTGCTCTTAGAAATCTCTAACTCCATAGACAACATTGCTGAGAGTTGATGTCCAACATCTTAAAAAATGCATAGGTCAGGGAAAGCTGTAATACATGTCTCTGACACAATTATATATTTTAATAAAAATCTCACTACAGTGCTAAGGTTTCAAGAAAACCTTTTCTACAAAATGAAGAAGCTAATATTCAAAATCAACAAGGAAACTAATAAAGCCGAACCAGAAATACATCCGGAAAAAAAATCAGTTTTCATTGCATTATGTAAGCAAAGCATTAAGGTGGTCAATAATTGCATTTTTTATCCTATTAGATATTTTTTCTGGGTATAAAACAAATAAAACAAATTTCAAGTGCTGTCCTTTGGCTTAAAATTACAAGGGATCCTCTGGAATAATTAAAAATAGCACTATGAAAGATGCCAAAGAAAAGTCTTTCAGCTATATGGATGCTGCTTAGTCTGAAGCATTAGCTGGCTTTCTTTTTATAATTCTTTGGCTACAATACCAAAGTACAGCTAACTCAGCAAATTTTTAAAAGGTTGAGAAAGAAAACTCAATCGCTCTCCTGCATTCAACTCTCCCTTTAGTTTTTCCTTTAGATTACAGCTCATTTCTAAAATTACTTGATTCTGTTATCTGCTGCTTGTCTGATGTAAATGAAACCTACTGGAACATTACTTTCAACAAATCTTTTCAAATACAGGCCAGCACTTTATAAGTTGTAATCTTTAACAGTAAATTTTATTTTATTAAAACACCTTTATATGGCCATCTAACTCACACATAGCGACTCCAATCTTGTAGGGGTGGCAATACAGGCACAAACACAATGGCCACTTGATCCGCTCCATGTCAGCCTGGGGTCTCCAGGTTCACTGACAGAATATATATTTTACTAGTTTGACTTTTGGTTTGCGTTTTATGTGCTATGGATGTCTGAAATAGAGACTGGTTATATGCAATTCACTACATCTTATATGAATCAAGGTAAAAAAACCTGAAGATTCAAAGAGTCTTCCATTCATAAGTAAAATACCGGTACTCTTCTTTCTTATCTACACAACCTTCTCAGCAATGTTTCCTATGAAACTGGCTGTGGAAGATTTTTATTCCCTCCTAAATATAATAAAAATTGTAGCAATATAAAAATCAAACAGGACATGTTTGGAACTTTGGAAAATTTATAACATATTTTATTTAGAGCTGTGTCATTATTCCTTAATTCATTACATTTATATGCTGCCCGTCTCATTGTCAAGCGACTCTTTACAACACGAGTGTCAAACTCGCCACGTGACATGTCACAACATATCGCAGCTTTTTTTTTTTTTGAATTGCCACTGGCCTGTGCTTTACAATGAAAAATTTGAGAGAGGAATTGAGATGGACTTTTAAAATTCAATGTATACTGAACCATTTAACTCTAAGATCCCAAATTTTCAGTCCATAAATATCCATTGCCCTATTAATATTTTATTGCCAAATTCAATGAAGATTTTTTCAAATAAAATAATCAATGCAAAGATGTTATAATAGAATTAGAATAATTTAGGATATTTGAGATTGCTGCTAAGATTGGATAAAACAAATACACATTTTATTGCAAGCAAAAAAAGCCTGGGGAAAGGGCTTTATTTTGTGGTTACTTAAGAAGGAAACCTTATAAAAAAAACTAGGATACCAACTCTAAACTTTATTTAAAAACTGACTGCAAATCTGTGTTTCATAAATACCGAATACACATATAGAGGACTATATACTTTTGATTTAGTAATTAAGGCATCAAGTTAGAAACTAAGAGTGTGAATTCTACTCCTGCTTTAGACAAGAGGCAGTTTCTGCCCTAGGAAAAAGGAAATGACAAGCCACTTCTGAAAAACCTTGCCAAAGAACTGCAGGGACTTACTTATCCAGGCAATCTACAAGAAGTAGAACAATTGAACTGAAGGGAAAAAAACTTTTCAATCCATATCAAATAAATATTAATATAATGATATACTTCTTCCTCTATTAAGTTACTGTGTCCTTAGATTTTTACCTATTCTATAGCTAGCAAAAATGTTTCCTTGATTCATATATAACTATTCTATATAACTAATGATAATATTATTTGGGTCTAAAATCCTGTAACAAATTTAATTACTGTTAACACCACACCCATCCAGCAAGTCGGCAAACCAACCTCAATCAGTTCACAATCTAAAAATATACTAGAGGCCCCAAACATTTTTAAATGTAATTATGTACAGTAAATGGAACACATTGCTAATTGATAGTTTTATGAGTATTTGCCAGTATTCAAGCAATTTTGGTTACACCACAGCTGTACTGGAACACCATGTTGGAACATGAATAGCCACTCACACATCATAAATATCACACTATCTCAGATAGTACTGAAAAGTCTAATACATAGACGTAACAGCCACCATATGCCTAAGTTTGTGTACATATGATACATCTGATTTATTCTGAAAAAAATGCTAATATAGTTTTTTATTAGAATTAAATGGCCACACAAGCACCCATGTTACAAGTAGCCTAAAGAAAGGTAAACCAATAATATGTCTATGTTCTTAAACAACAGCTGTACATAATTAGGTTTTTTCCTCAAATTGGTTAAGTATGCTTCACTAAGATTTAATATTTGTTCCATTTTGAGTTAGCTTTATATATGAATTCAGCCATTAGGCTACAATTAATGATCTTATTTAGTATCCCTGCAAGGTAGCTTAACAAATCAGTTAAGTAAATCATGGTTTAAAACAATGTATCAATCCACCTAGTGAAAAACACACCTTTCATAGGTTAAAATACAATTTCATCAAGTATGTACTGCCATACAGATGGCTCATAGAGGTTCACCTGAAAAGACATAAAGCAGTTTATTCTTTTTCTTTTGACTGGAAGCACTGTTGTTTTAAGTAATCCATTTTGTTTTTCATGTTACAATCATAAACACATTTACTTGAAAGTAAATATCATTCAAATCAGAACTTTTAGTTTAGTTCAATCTTGATAAGTCTGAGCTATTAGTGGAAAGTAATATTCTTACTTACACAAGACTATTCAAGGCAAACCTATATTACCATCGCTGGCTTGGTTTGTATTACTTCACTTTCTTTGATCTTTTATAAATCGGGGGGGGGGCACTTAGCGACCAAGAAAATCTAAATAGGGTAAAACCAAGGCAAATAGGCATGCCGCTTAGGACCCACCGAGAATTATCACAGCCATAAAATTAAGAATAGATTCTCTCCAGAACGTTTCACTTCGACGCAGCCAAAATCGTTTTCACAACTCCCCATCAGCCATAAATTACACCAAGAAGTTATGGGGCAGCTCAAATTCCTCTCTATTCGATCTCCTGGCGGCAAACCGCAATTGCCTCTCTCTTTTTTTTTTCTCCACCTAGCAAGAACCTTTCCCGTCTTCGTGTCTCCTGCAGGTTTAATTCAAAAGCCTCTCCCGGGGGATTCGCTCAGCGGGGTCCCGCTGCGCTCACCAGTCTCGTTCAACGCCCGCCCAGCCGACGCTTCTGATGCTCCGCACAACCCCGCAAAGCCAGAGCGCGCCAACCTGCTGTCCCGATGACAGCTGGCTGGAGGCGGCAGCACCAACAAGCGGCAAGGGCTAGCATCCATTCCTGCCCTTGTTAATAAACGGAGGTCCCGCAGCCTCGGACGCCAGCAGACAAGATGTCCCCAACACGGACTCAAGTCCTCCCCTCCACCCCCGACAGGACAGGCTGATGCTCCGACTCTTTCCCTCCTCCCGAAGAGAAGAAAATGAGGAAGCAGCTCGAGAGAGAGAGAGAGAGCCCAAAATGGCAAAAGCAAACGGGGAGAAAACCAGACTCCTCCACTGGGTCGCCTTCCTTCGCAGACAAGCTGCAAAGCAGGCATCCCGTGCAAGAGGGCGAAGCAAGCCGAGATCGGTGGTGGCGGCGGCGGCAGCGGGGTTGCAGCCCACTCCAATGCAGACGCCTTTTCTCTCGGCGCTCCTTGCAAGCGCCCGAGGCAGAAACTCAGAAGCCAAGCTGCAAACGCGGCTGGGAGGGGGGGGGGGAATGCTCCTCCCGCAGTTTGTCCGAGCCCCGCTACTGTGCACCGTACACACGTACCCCTTTCCTCTCGAGCCGGCAGCCAAGCGTCCCTTACTCCACCCGATCCCGTCCCGGGTTCCGACCGCGAAACACACACACACACACACACACACACCCTTCGCACGAAACTGGCGCCATACCTGCCCGCTTCTCGGGTGCTGTCGCTTCCCCGCCGCGAGGGCTTTTCCCTCACTCGAAGCCTCCCACTCCTCTCGTCATCTAAAATGGCGGCCGGGTAACAGCCAGACATTTATTGCAAACCCATCCAAGTTCTCGGCGCTCGGTTTCTCGAGTCTGGAGCGCCGAGACCTCAGCGTCTCGAGCGGCTTTCCGCCCCGCCCCTAGGGCTCTCCGACTGTCTCGCCGCCATTTGCGACTTCTACCCTCGGGGAGCCAGAGGAGGGGGTGTGGCCAGAATTCCCCCCCCCCAAGAGAGGCGGGAGAATAGTCCCGGTTAGGAGAGAGCGCGGCAGGTGCTCAGTGTTATTGCTGCTTAATCTTGTTTAGGTGGATTAAGTTTCCCAGATGTGCCTCGTTTTCATGTAGGTCTTCTAACCAATGGAACAGGGGTCTTCAAACTTGGCCCTTTTATGACTTGTGGACTTCAACTCCCAGAATTCCTCAGCCAGCTTTGCTGGCTGAGGAATTCTGGGAGTTGAAGTCCACAAGTCATAAAAGGGCCAAGTTTGAAGACCCCTGCAATGGAACATCAAGAGGGGCGTTTTCCTGCCATTTCCCCTCCGTTTTCCTGCCATTTCCAGCTGATACGCAGAGGAGTGCATTATTGCTCGTCCGTACTTCTGAGACCGGAGAGTTACTACGACTAAGACTTGGAAGCAATTGATTAATCGAGGGCTGCGTTAACATAAAACGCCAGCGCCTGGTGTGCTTGAATTAATCCAGGTGCTTGCCCGGGGGGGGGTTTACTTCAAAATTCACTGAACCACAAACTAACGTACAGACTAGGTTTGCTCTAATCGTTAAGCAAGCAGGCTTCAGCTTAGTCCAGGGGTAGGCAACCTTGGCTCTTTTATGACTCGTGGACTTCAACACCCAGAATTCCTGAGCCAGCTGTGCTGGCTCAGGAATTCTGGGAGTTGAAGTCCACGAGTCATAAAAGAACCAAGGTTGCCTACCCCTGGCTTAGTGTGTATTGGGCAAACCCAACCTGTCACATAGGATGAAATAGACAATTTTAAAAAAACAAAAACAAGCTGTGCTCATAAATCGGAAAACAATAAGGTCTTCGGCTTGTTATAAAAAACGAAGCCCTGATTTGATTTAGCGTGCGTAAGCCCACTAAAATGTGGCTCATTCAATTTTAAACCATTGTATAGTGTGATGATTGAATCTTATCATTTTGTAATGATTTCCAGAGCGATGGCCATGCCAGAGTACTTAGTTTAAGCCTAGGGCAAGATTGAGAGGCAGAGAATCTCGCTTTTCACCTCAGAACGTTCCCAAATCAGCCCCACCAACACTGTAAAAAGAATGGAGCAGCGTTCCTGAAAAAAATAATGCAGAGGGCAATTACAACTTAGCCTGCAGCATAGCCAAATTTAAAAAACAAAAGCTGTCTGTCGCTATTTAAAGTGGGAAGGGAAAGGAGGGGGAAATGTGAGGGGAAAGCGTATCCAAAGGGAGTGGAAAGTAGAAGAAATGAGGTGGAAACTGTGATCCAATCAATCTCTACTTATCCTAAATAGCACCATTGGGAGCAAAAAGGAAAAGTATTTCAACACTTAAGAAACTAAGGACCCTTCTACATTACCATCGTTTTTTCTATCTGTTTCCTTCTAAGACACATTTGAAGCACACACATTTGTCTTCACTGCTGCTCTTAAAGCACAGAAAATATGTGGTGACCACCAGAAGTCAAAAATTATGCTCCCTCCACCTGAACAAAAAGTGCAAAAAACAGTGTCCCAGGTGCCCCACATTCCTGTGGATCCTGGAGAGGAGAGGGAAGAATGGAGAAAGAGCGATCCATATATATACTTCTCCTTTCCCCCCTCCAAATGCAATGATTTTGCTGTGATGGAAAAAATCCAAGTTGCCTTGCATTCACTTTGGTGCATACTAAAGTATTTAAAATCTAATGATTTTATACTGGCAATTTTGCAATTAATGACTTCTCAATACTTAGTATGTTATAGTGCTATGATGCTATAATAGCTAGAGTGGGGGAATAAGTCCTAAGCAAGGCACACAGATACCAGAAGTTCTATATTAAAATGCAGCCAAGGATAAGCTACACTGTTTTGGCATGTGCAATTCCTTGTACCCCTTGCAGGGTGAAATTGACACACATTCTTCCCCCTTCTCTTTGGCAGGAGACCAGTCAATATGCAAAATGCTAGACTGCTTGCAATTTTTTTCCAATGCCTGCTTTGAAAAAAATAGATTGCTTGAGCCAAGAGTAGGCTGGTGAGAGAATGGACCTCCCGCAATCTCCAGCGTTGTGTAAAGTAACTTTTCTCAGAGTTTAAAATAAAGTGGCTGAGTGCCAGAAAAAGCTGAATTGCTATCAAAGAGCTAACCTCATCCAATTGGACAAATCTAGTTTTGAACTGAGGCAAAATCCTTATGTAGAATTAAACATTTTAGTACAACGCCTTGAAGATTACTTTGTTTCCTGGTCTGTACTCACTTCATCAATTGCACTATTTTTTTACCCTCATATAAAACCTGTACTATAAATACCATGCATATTTGTATGATAGGACAAACCACTCTGGTTGTTTAATGGGGACACACAGTCTGTTTTCCTAATCCTCTCCTGTATAACTTCATTTCCCCTAACTATTGTCAAAGTCATTCTTTGGCTAAGCATGTTGTCTCAACTTGGTTCATTTTTTATTAAAACTATTCAGAATTTGAAATGCATAAATTATTGTGTTTTCCAATTCCTATTTGTGATAACCTGAGAACCAGTTTGGTGTAATGGTTAAGGCATCAGACTAAAAAGCAAGAGAAAATGAATTCAAGTCCCACCATAGCCATTAAAGCCAGCTGGGTAACTTTGGGCTGGTCACTGAGTATTTTTTTAACTTAAAGCAAAGATTTGGAATTCAATGTACCTGTTTTGTTTCCTCCTCTCAATCTATTCTGTTTTATAAATCCTGAGTTCCTACATTGTACTAAGCCATAATATAATTTCTTAGCTATCCACCTATTGTGAATTAAAACATAGTTTATTATGTAGTAGATTATGCTGCCCCAGCTTCTTATGTTTTGAATCATGGCTTGGCATATGTAAATCAGCTAATCATTGATAAGGCATATGTATATATATTAAAAACCTTTCAATGCAAAATTGTTTCACTGAATTCACTCAAATGCACATTTAAGTACACATTTACTTAGGATCCAGCTGTACTTCAATTAAAACATATACTGGCATATAATTTGTGTAAGGCCTGTACCTTTGATATTGTTCCAGAATTGTATTGCTATACTAGCAGTTTATAAATTATTAAGTAGGACTATAATACCTTTGTTAATATGCTTTCATTCATGTTCACATACCACTAGTGGCTTCATAAGAAATTGTTGTTATGAAGACACTCCATTCTAAATCATTACAAATCTGAAGCAATTGTGGCAAACAATGCTTAACAAAGATCATGCGAATTCTTTTTCTTTTCCAGTTCTTGCTTGATGAAGGCCTCCCAAATTGTGTAACATTTCCCATGGATCTGGGCCAGCTTCCAAGGCAGTTCAAGTCTGCTGCCACATCATTTCATCTCTCCTTCTGGCTTCCAGCCATCCGTGTGTTTCATCTGCAATTCTCTTAGGCCTTCAGTCCACAGTATTGACTTTACTATTTAAATATGAGGTTTGCCTGCTCCAGACAGTCTAGTTCAATCATGGTTTTTCTTTTACTTTATGAATCCCTGTCTAGAATAAGTTGTATGCCCAGCTTTATGCACTACATATATAATATGCTTCCTGAGGGATTCACTGGAATTATAACAGCGATATGTTGGTGAAATGTTTAACCTTTAGAATATTTTGCTTGTTAAAAATATTCATCACTTTGCCTGGCAAGAGTTTGCATAACAGATTCTTCCAGGAAGGCTGGACCATTTTAATTCTATTTAACTGATTGTTTGTGATGTGTTATGCTGTTTTTCCATGTTCTGAAAAATACATGACACACGGTTTACCACCCACTGGGATATATAAAACTTTTTATTTGGTGTCTTGTTCATTGGCATCTTTGAGCATTTATTTTTCTTCATATCAATAGTGTGTATATGCTCAATTTGTATCCATTATTTAAATGTGCTAACCAGTGAAGAAAGTTGTTGTTTTATTTATCCATCTCCACAAAATACGTATTATGTATTTGACATGCAAAATTGTGACAGTAAGAAACAAGCTTCTGTATGAACACCTGTACTGCCTGTGGGAATCCCACAGGGAATCCCAATTTGTTCTCCAACTCTTCCAACTTAAAGAAGTATGTGTTTGTATGCCAGCTGAATCATCCAAATTGCCTAGCTTTGTTTTGTCACAATTCTATTCAGGGAGGGTGATGTAATTTTCTTCCTGAAGGCTCATTAGGAAAGTACCTGAATAATTCTCTGGTTAATGTGTTTAGGTGTCTGTGTGGAGAGAAAAGTGTATAGAACATGCTTGTAGAGCTACAATTTTACCTAAACTGCATGTTGAAATGCTAGTCCACTTAGAGTTGTCGCAATTAAGGGCAATATTCAAAATTAAGCTTTTCCCCACACCTTACTTAGAATGTTCATAGAGGAAAACACACAGGTATGTTCCCAGAAAAGTATGCAGGCAGAAACTATTGTTTGTTCTGAATGAGGTAAGATAAAGCCTAATTTTATTTCTTATGAGGATTGCCCTCATAAAAAAGTCTGTTACGTTATACTGTATATATCCCCATTGCTCAGCAGACCATTGGTTTCCAATGTATTTACAGAAATGCTCCCTGTTGAGAATGACTGAGGCAAGATGCCTTGAGAGAAACTTCCTCCTGCTATTCCATCTCTGGTTCTCCTCCGTGCACTCACACTATCACAAGGATCAAGGTGCTTGCTCCAAGGATCGTTCCCTGCTCCCAAACACACTAGCTCTTCTTCAATGCTGCCTTTTCAGTTACCTTCAACTTTTTGTCATCTGCTACAATCAACCATCTCTGACTGGCCACAGTCCTCATAACACCTATCAGCCAATTATCTCTTCTGTCAATTGCCTTTTCCCTGGTTTCTAAGAACAGCTTTATTTCAATCCTTTAAAAAGCAACAGCCTGTACTCACCACTAGACCAAGTTCTCATAAAGGGATTGGCTCAGCTATCTGCTCTTGAATTGATTTATCTAGAATGGTATGCTGCTGGGCTAAAGGATCCGATGTCTAGAAGATTTCAAGATGCAAAAACAAAAATAAGAATCCCATCATATTTTAATAACTAGTCTCTGAAAGGTATCCTCCATTTGGAAGTTTATCCTATGACACCTTCCAGACAATTGGATTCTTGTGTTGTTATTTTTTTTTAGAAATTGCCTCTTTTTCTTGTTCTCTTATATGGTGATAGAAGTTGTGTAGCTTTATTCAGGATAATTAGGATTTGGCAAAATGATATGGTATTACATTTTGAAAAAGCTTGTAATACTTGTACGTTACTCTATGCCAAAGTATTAAATGTCTCCCAAATTCTATAGCATCAAGATATTTTAAGGACACAATGCTTACCTAGCAATTTCACGTAGCATTTGCTCATTTTGAAATATTTATGGTTATATAGAACGTATCAGTGCATATATTGAGAATAATGGTTTACTTTAAAATATTCCATTTAGCAAACAAACAGGAACTGGTGATAGAGCTCAAGCAATTGTGCATGGGACACCCTATGTCCTACTGGTTTTAGCTTTGGCATGGTGGATTAACCAAATGATAGTTAAACAAACCAAATCAATAGTTAGGTGGAAGCATACTAAAACCTTTGCATGGAAGCATTCCCTAAATCCCTCAAACTGTAATAACCCTGCACTGTATTTCTTTTTACTTACAGACTGCTAGCTACACTATCTTGCTTTTGCCTGATGAGAGAGGAGACAAAAGATGTCTCCTACAATGTCACCTCTGCCCATCATTATGCATTTCTTGTCTGTCTTAGTGCTTCAAAAAATATGCTGAACAAAACCCTGTCCATGGTGGTCTCCTATTCCAATGTATACTTTGAGAATACCAGTCCATCCATTCCCAGCAAAAATTTGTACCTGGTGTTTGTGCCACTGAAATTCGGTGACAGAATGGCTGGTTTTTAGCTGCATCCTTTTGCTCTTCTCCCTTCGAAAGAGTGACAGCAATGGGGATAAGAGACCTCTAGGCAAACTGTAGGGTCCTTGGTCTTCTCTGAGCTTGGTTATTTCTTGCAGACATTTCATTACCAAATTAAGTAGCATCAGTGCACAGTGCAACCCTGAGATACAAATATTCTCTTCTATCAATTCTTCTAGGAAAAGCAGTTCATTTCCTTAAGTCTCCACTCCATCCAAAAACACAGACCAAAATAACACTACTGAAATTTTGGTAGCAGAATTTTAGCCATTTCGTTTGGACTGAGCAAATTAAAGATGAAACAAGAAATGTTCACCACTGAAGTTGTTCTCATTCCCATTGAAACACACCCAAGTTTTTAAAAAGGATGCAAAGTTATCACCATCCTCCCGATGATTTTGCAACAGTAACGGCATCATATGCCTTCCAGGTAATCAGGAAGTGAGAAGAAAGAGTGAGGTGCAAGTGTCTCAACCAACAAAAAATTGGCCAATTCTGCCTTGCGACATATTCAAATGAATTTGGAATATGGGCAGATAGTGCTTGGAATCATGGGTATGTCTAGATTGTTCAGAGTCTAGAACAGGGGTCCCCAACCCCTGGGCCACAGCCCACTACCAGATCATGAACTGTTCAGATACGGCCTGACCAAGTGGGTGAGCATGCACGGACACATCCCCAATGGCATGAGCAGCATGTGTACGTGTGTTCCATTTGCACAGGTGGCATGCCTGCCACTTGTGCAAATGGACCTGTGTGCACACCACTTGCCCTCTGCTCATGCAGAACCATCCCCTCTCCGCCTCTTGCCAGTCTGCAAAGCCAGAAAGGTTAGGGAATTCTGGTCTAGAACATGATTAGCTTGGGAATTCTGGGATTTGTCTATATAACATATGGCTGCCAAGTTTGAGAAATACTGGTTTAGAACTACTTCATAGTATCTGGCAATCAATGTTTCTCTTTTTTGTTACAGCAGTCCAGTATCTGAGTTTTCTTCAAATTAGATAAGATAACCTTTATTGTCATTTTTTTACTGTGGGCACAACGGCACACATCAAAAATGAAATTTAGTTGCCCACTCTCAAAGTGGAACACATACATAACACACACCTAACCTAACCATACTATATACACATATGTATAGACCCACACCCTACATATACATAACAAATAAATATTAAATACTGTCCATCTTGAATATATAACGGAAGGAGGAAGCTTGAGAGTTCACAAGGTTGATGCTGTATGGAATGAAACTATGGCTGAATCTGGATGTTCTGCTACGGATACCACGAAGCCTCCACCCAGAAGGCAACAAGAAAAACAGGTGGTGAAGAGGATGAGTAGTGTCCCAGATAATCTTATGGACCCTGCTCAAGCAACACTTCTGTGCTATGTCCTGGATGGAGGGGAGGGAACTGCCAATGATCTTTTCGGCCATCCTCACCACTCTCTGCACCGCCTTCCTGTCTGAAGCAGAGATGCTTCCAAACCAGACTGTGATGCTGTATGACAGGATGCTCTCGATCATCCTCCTGTAGAAAGTGGTCAGGACAGGGGAAGGAAGATGTGCTTTTCTCATGTGATGCAGAAAATGTAAGCACTGCTGTGCCCACTTTACCAGTTTCTCACTGTTGAGCGACCAAGCCAGCCTACTCGTTAGCAGCACACCCAGGAATTTGATGCTGGTAACCATCTCCACAGGTGAATCATTTATGCACAGAGAAGTGTGGCTGTGCCTGCCTTTTCTGAAATCGACATTACCTCCTGGATCCCCACCCTGTGCATTGAGTTGTGATTAGGTAAAATCTCACCATTTCTCCCTTTAGAATAAGTTGGTGAGAAAAATCTCTTCAGAGAAATAGCGGCCAGAGAACATGCTGTAAACAAAAGCAAATGAAGACCCTAGCATATGAGAGCACCATGATGTACCTTATTCAAAAGCTTTTCTGAGGAGGTGTAACTGTGTCAACACAATGACAAACTAACATTCAAAAAACATTCTAAGTTGAGCAGTAGGAAAGGTTCCCTGAAAGAAGATCAGCTATAACAATGCAGAGAGAAATATCAAGGTGTGGCAGCTCCATGAATAAGAAACAATCTGTATGAGACAGATGTATAAGATTATAAATGCTACAGCTGTCCTGTTTTCAGATGTGCAAGGAGCTGAAATGTAAACTTTGTGAAACAGAATTTTTTCCGCATAAAAATCAGGTAACCTCTAGGAGCTGTAGACACTCTTCAGAGTTCCCCTGTGGTAAAAACTGTACAGTACATTTCAAAAGAAAAATTAACTGGTAAACAACATGGCAAGGGGAGCTGAACAATTATGGTATACAAAGAGGTTGTGCTTTGACCCAATCTGTACAGAAGTGATGTGATTCGCCTGAGGCACTTCATGTTACCTTGAAACTCGCCAACAGTGAGATTAGCCAGGAAAAACTTTTGGCATGCTTCACTTTTAGCAAGAGAGCAAGTGGGAGGAGCAATTTTAAAAACAGTGCTTCACACAACCCTTTATCACAATGAAACAATCTTTGAAGGTTTGCACAGGCTTGTTGAATAAACATTAGATTATAAACATGATAATCTCAGTGTGGCAAATTGGTTGGGCATTCTGTTAGCAAATTAAAAAAGATACTAGGCGAAATAGGCAGGTTGGAAGAAATCGTTCAGATCATTCAATCCAATTCCCCTTGAAGCTTCAAATGTTATTAAAATACAAACTGACGTAAGTGCTCTTGAAAAGACAGTCAGGAAAACCCACTTTTCAGAGAAAGTAGGGAGAAAATCTACCCAGGTACAAGTTCATCTGATTAAACATTTAGTGATAACAGCTAAATTCTCCAAAACATGGTTGGTGTGTTCTTCTGTAGCATCTAAAAGCAAGCAGTACATTCATAGCAACTCATTACTATGTCTGTCCTTTTATAGACCTGTCTAAAGTAGAGTAGCTATGCATTAATTCTGACAGAGAATGTATATTTTTAATTAATTGTGAGAAAGTAATTTTGCAAAGATCATAGATTTTAAATGTTAAAATAATTTACGTAGACTAAATTGCAAAACAAGGTAATCCATGTATCAGAAACCATGATGGCTTGATTCCAAGCATGACAACATTTCAGCCGACATACAATGTAATGCATCTGACCTTGTTGCCGTACTAAGGATAAACAAAGCAGCTGCTATATTAAGCCACTGATTGAAGTACCTGATCTTAACAATCACCCACTGGTTCCCCCCCACCCTTGTAGAAATGCAACTTAGTTTATTTATTGTACTGAGACAGCTACTATGTCTGCATATGCATGAGAAGGAAACCTTAAGTTGTGTCAACATACATGGCATTATTGTTAAACTCATTGCTTGTTGTATGAAGTTTGGGACTCTGTTAGTCAAACTCAAAATACATGCCATTTTGAATCTCTTTCATCCAAAGTTGTAATCAACTACCCCAAAATTAAGGCAGAGCATCTGAGTTGAAGGGAACTTTGAGGTTGCCCATTTCAAATTCAAACACCATGGTGAATCTTGTCTTGTATATGGCATGCAGGGGTTAAAATTTGATTATGCAAATATAGGTCGAATGAACATGGCTTTATTGTGGTTTGTTTGGTTGAGTCTTATGTTTTTGAACCCAGCGTCTGTTGGTTTTTTTCATTTAATGCAAACCCAATTATCACTTGGGTTAACCCCAGTCAATTGTAATTTATTGATAAACTAGAATTTTGTTAAGAAAGCAATTGTTCAATGTGATGGGCAAACCCAAACTGAAACCCAAACTCATGCACTTGTGACCTCCCGTTTGGACTACTGCAATGCTCTCTACATGGGGCTGCCCTTGAGGACTACTCGGAGGCTCCAGCTGGTGCAGAATGCAGCCGCGCGAGTGGTGGTGGGAGTTTCCCGATACTCCCATGTAACACCTCTACTCTGTGAGCTGCATTGGCTTCCAGTTGTCCTCCGGGTAAGATTCAAGGTGCTGGTTATGACCTATAAAGCCCTAAATGGCATGGGTCCGGGTTACTTACGGGAACATCTGCTGCCGGCATCAACTTCCCTTCGTCCAGTGCGCTCCCACAGAGAGGGCCTCCTTAGGGTGCCGTCGGTGAAAGAGTGTCGACTGGCGGCCCCCAGG
Source organism: Vipera berus (assembly GCF_964194415.1). Lineage (NCBI taxonomy): Eukaryota > Metazoa > Chordata > Lepidosauria > Squamata > Viperidae > Vipera > Vipera berus. The sequence continues at coordinate 227,433,547 of NC_138203.1, forward strand.
GGGAGGGCATTCTCTGTGGGCGCGCCAGACCTGTTTAACCGTTTACCGGTGGAGCTCCGGACAGCTCCCGACCTTCGCTCCGTCCGACGTGACCTTAAAACTTATTTATTTGAACAAGCCGGCCTGGTCTGATGGGTTTAGGGGTATTTTAACATTTTGTAATTTATTAAATTGGGCTATTGTATTTAATATTTTTAAATTTGCATATATTGTATTTTATTGTATTGCCCTGTACACCCCCCTGAGTCCTTCGGGAGAAGGGCGGTATAAAAATTAAATTAAATAAATAAATAAAAAATAAATAAATAAATTACTTGTAGTGGACTTTATTTCTAGAAAAGGATAGTGACTTCTGCTTCTAGAGCACAGGTCTGCAACCCGCAGCTCCGGAGCCGCATGCGGCTCTTTCAGCCATCTCCTGCGGCTCCCAGTCCTCTGCCATGTGCAGTCCAAAAAAAAAAGTGGGACTAAAAAGTTCAACCAATCAATTCAAATATGCAGGGTAGGTGCATATCTCGCCTTGGCTCCACTCTTCAGTCAAACCCTGTTGTGCGCATGCATGCATGTACGCACATGCGCACACATGTTTTGCGGCTCCCAGTTTTTCCTTTTGTGAGGGAACCGGTTCCGAGTGGCTCTTTCACTGTTTCAGGTTGCTGACCCCTGTTCTAGAGGAACCATCTTTTCTTCTTTCCTATTCATGCACCACTGCCATATCTCCTCTCTTACCCATTTTGCGTTGATCTTCAGAGTTTTTCTCAATTACTACCACCTGTTTCCTGCTTTGCCCTCAGCTTGAGCCCAGATTTCCACTGTACCCTACTTCCTCTTGTCTGTAGTTCACTGCTGAAACTATGGTCTATGTCTGTTTACCCCAGGACCAGCTGTTCAAGCTTCATACATAGCTTAGCTTTCTTTGTGATCCACTTAGGTACTGTTTGGTTCTCCAATCCTGATTCTGACATGCTGAAACCTGATATCTGGCTTGAAAGTACATTGCAACTTTCATTCCTAATATGCTATAGAATTAACTAAAGTAGTCCACGCTATGTCATCTCCTGCACTAAGAAGGCCGTGATAGCGCATCTTTGGTTGTATTGACTATGTTTATGCAAAATGGTAAACATTTTGCCTTTGCAGTTCCAGGTAACGATCATCTTTGACCTAAAACATAAATCTGCCTGCCCTTTAAACTTTGAAGTTACATTCTGTGAAATCTTGTTCCTGTTTTCACCTCTCTGTCATCTCCCAAATTTTATAGCATGGTTCGGCCTGCTCTCCAGCCTGTGAACACTACAGGTCCTATTCACAAAGAAAACTGCTTGTCACAAATGCAAAGGTTGAATGACAAAGCACTTCTGTTGTAGACTGTGCACATCAGTAACACAATAAGAAGCAGATAAATGCAGTGAATCTGCATTTATAAAAAAGGTTCATATATTATATTGGTTTTGTCTTCTGTGCCTTCAAGTCAGTGTTGACTCCTGGTGATTGCCTGAACAAGTCTCGGCAATATTTCTTGGCAAGATTTCAGAAGGATTTGCCCTTCTCTTCTTCCTAGGCTGGAGAGGCTGTCATTGGCCCAATGTCCCCCAGCTAGCTTTGTGCCAAAGGCAAGACTAAAAATCATGTCCTCCCTGTTTCTAGCATGGTGCCTTAACTGCCACACCATACTGGGTTCTTAGTTTAATCATAATTTACTTTAAAAAAATAAACCACAATGCAAAGCCAACACGGAACAAATCACACTACAACTCATGTAAAACCCAGACATTGCAATGGTTATTAAAACATTAATTCTCTACCTTTTTCTTTGAAGACACTTTGTAGCGTAATCAATAAAACAAGAGACAGCTTGGCTAGGAATCTGTTAAAGCAAAATGATGTCATAAAGAATCAGTCCACACAAAACCATTGAAGAAAGATCAGAAGCCGACTTCAGGCAATCTCACTGATCTTGTGAGGAGACCTTCTATCCTTCCAATTCTCTAATGATGTCACTGGTTGCAGCATGATGGTCTCTCTTTGCTTCCAGCATGACTGGAAATCAGCAATGTCACAGTTTCAGCTTTCCTGGAAGCTTCTTCTATTGCCTATATACATTCTGTATCAAGAAATGAACCCTATTTAATGATACCTCTAATGAGAGAGTGGTGAAGATGGATTGATTATATCCAGAATAAATATGGGACTAAAAAGCTTCATCTAGCATTTGAATAAGTATTGATGTGATATTTAAATTGCTTGTAGTTATTTTATAAGAGTTAAAGTGCGATAGATTTAATATTTTATTGTTGTTTGCATAAGGTAGACTATGATTGCTTGTATTTTTATACCCTGTATTGAGCTCTGGGAAGTCGGGGAGGGGGGAGGGGGAGGGGGGAGGGGGAGGGGAGGGAGGTGTTGGGGAGGGTTGGGGAGAGGGGAGGGGGTTGGGAGGGGTTTTGTCTTTTAAAAAAATTTATTGTAAAACTTTTCAATAAAAAAAAAGAAATGAACCCTATTTAATGATACCTCTAATGAGAGAGGAAAGGAGGTAGTCACTAGTTATAGAAACAAACATACGTATTGTCTGAATATGATGGCCAGAATAATGGCATCAGTACCAGATGACTGTATTACAAAGCCACTCTCCACAGTCTAAATCTTAGCACTGTTACCTAATTTATCTTAGTCTTGAATTCTAGAATATTTTTTTGTCCTGGTACGTCAGCAGATTGGAATGTAGTCTAGCAGTGATGTAACCACCCTAATATAAATAACATGAGATAGTCATACATTATATTCTATTATGGGTGTTTCTGTTTTTTATGATCTAGTACACCAGAGGGAAATCCCTTAATCATAAAGAAATCATGTCTTTTTTTCAGAGTTCTTTTAGACTGATAATGTTCTCAAAAAACACATAAATATAAGTTTAGCCATCTAGAAGTCCAGATGAAAGACCAGAGTGACAATTCTGTATAAAAATACAAAACCATTCCCCCATCTTATCTGGTGTCTTATCTGTGATTAACATTTTCTTCTAAATCAAATTAACATAAAGGATAATTATATGAACAACTGTGCTTAGGGGGAAGGGGGCAGGGCTGACAAGATCAGCCTGAGTAATTTATCAGTCTTGAAATGTGGACAGAAATATATTATAGCACCACCATTTCCCTATATTAAAGGTGTGCATGACAAGTAGGATATAAAGGGTGTTTCTGTTTCTCGTACCTGGTATCAACATTTTCAGCATGATATCTCTCTATCCACATCCAATGAAAGAACTTTTCCATGTATGTATTTATAGTAAAATGGTCATCCGTAAGTGAAGACGTATATATTATTTGCAATGGTGCATCCATCACTGAATCAGAATAACAGAGTTGGAAGGGACCTTTTAGGTCATCTAGTCCAACCCCCCACCCAAACAGGAGAATATACACCATTTCTGACAGATGGCAGTCCAGTCTCTTCTTGAAAGCTTCCAGTGATAAAACTCCCACAACATCTGAAGGCAAACTGTTCCATTGGTTGATTGTTCTCACTGTCAGAAAATTTCTCCTTTTTTCTAGGTTGAATCTCTCCTTGATCAGTTTCCATCCGTTATTTCTTGTTTGGTCTTCATGTACTTTGAAAAATAGGTTGACCACTTCCTCTCTGTGACAGCCCCTCAAATATTGGATCACTGCTATCATGTCTCCTCTGATCCTTCTCACTAGACTAGCCATGCCCAGTTCCTGTAACCGTTCTTCGTATGTTTTAGCCTCCAGTCCCCTAATCATCTTTGTTGCTCTTCTCTGCACTTTTTCTATAGGCTCAACATCTTTTTTATAGTGTGGAGACCTAAACCGGTTACAGTATTCTAGGTGTGGTCTTACTAAGGCATTATAGAGTGGTATTAGTATTTTACATAATCTTGATCCAGTCCCTCTGTTAATACAACTTAGGACTGCATTGGCTTTTTTAGCTGCTGCCACACAGTGTTGGCTCACATTTAATTGATTGTCCACTAAAACTCCATGATCCCTCTCACAGTTACTGCTAAGCCTGATATCACCCAATCTATATGTGTACTTTTGGTTTTTCTTGTCTAAGTGTAAGACTTTACTTTTCTCTACATTGAATTTCATTTTGTTAGATAGGGCCCAGTGTTCAAGTCTGTCAAGATCCATCTGGATCTTGAGCCTATCATCTAGGGCAGGCATGTCAAACTTGCAACATCAAGTGACATCGTGTGACATATCACAACTTTTTCCCCATTGCCGGCAATGGGATGGTCACGGTTTCAGCGTGACGCATCCAGCCCGCAAGCCAGCACTTTGACATGCCTGATCTAGGGTGTTGGCTATTCCTGCCAGCTTAGTATCATCTGCAAATTTGATAAGTTCTCCTTCTATTCCCTCATCTAGGTCGTTTATGAAGATGTTGACGAGTACTTTCACTTTATAAGAGCAACTTCTGTGAGAAGATTGTCACAACTGTACTTTAAATTTACAGTCAATATATCCCTTCACTCACTGTTAACTTGACAGTTGCTTCTAAAGATGGATTTTAAATTAAAGATTAAAGATAATTTTTAGTCACCCATAGCAAGTAATATATTTTTATAATTTTATAGAAAAACTAGTTAAAAGTTAACTAACGTTTTGTATGGTTCAACAGTTTGAAATGCTTAATTGCTTAACTGTCTAGAGGGTCTCAGTTGGATCCCACTAGAAAATAAAGAACAGAACTTAGAAAATAAAGTATGGCAAGCGAAGCCAGCACAACAAATATCAGGTTCAACAAGGAGCTGATCCGGCCAGAAATTGTGAGGATTGAAGATGGACACATCTGACTTTTGCATGTTCTCCAGGATTTTAGTAGCTGGAGGTAAAATCTCTAGAGTGGAGTTCATACAGTTTTTCATATATGAAGTTTATTTGGACTGAGGAAACCAGGAACCAACTGAGAGAGGAAGAGGAAGATTGGAGAGAAGGCTCTAGGTATGGAAAAATATTTGCCTTCATTTCCGTTCTATTTCACAGCATACCTTATATTTATGGCAGGGAGTAAAATATTAGTCGTGTCATTTTTATGAAGATGGACATTCAGAAAAACTTGGAGCTACAATTAACAACTTGTATTATTCTATCACAGAATGCAGCAGATTCTTCTGAAGAAAGCATTTTTAATTTGTTCCAAAATACCTTTCCCTTGCATTTGATTAAGCTGCACAATAAAGACCAATTGACAGCAAAATTGCTATGGCAACATAATCAAAAGTTGAAGATAAGGAGCAAATCATTTATTTGCTTTGTGAAGATAATATTGGAGGTACAGGTTATTTAGATCTTTTTAATCTTGCTTTTTATTTGGAATATTGATTACTTTTTTGTCAAACATGATGTAAAGCATTAAGAAGTTATTTAAAACAAAGTCAGATTATGCTACTACTGTGAAATGACACGGAACAATAAATAAGAAGGACCAACAAGCCACTAATAACTGCAGATTAGTAATCTTGGCATTTGTCAGCTGTCCAAACATTATTGTAATGGGCAGGGTAAACCTTCAGAATTCTGTTAGCTGAACAGGATTTGAGTAAGAACAATGTTAGCTGAACAGGATTTAAGTAAGAGCAATGAGAGGAAATCTGATAGAGAACAAGTAACTGAAAGGTGACATTTGCTGCAAATTCCAAAGTAATCACAAGCAGTTTACATTGTGATCCTCACCCCAACCTAATGCCCTTTGTCTGCAATAAGTCTATTATCCTCGAGGACATGATCATGGACAAGAAGAAGGACCTGGGCATGTTACCACTACCTGGGCTTGACAGAGTGAGGTTCTCTCTCCAGAATGTATCTGGCTGGCTTTTGGGTGGTTCCTCTACCTCAGGGGTGTCAAACTCAATTTCATTGAGGGCCGCATCAGCATTGCGGTTGCCCTCAGGGGGCCGGGTGGGTGTGGCCTGGGTGGGCGTGGCCTACTGGGCGGGTGTGGCTAGAGTGCATATGGCCTACTGGGTGGGCGTGGCCAGCTCTACATCGTTTGCATTTAGGGTGCCTATGGGTGCCTGGGCAGGAGTGGGACAGATCTGAGGGTCTCTGGCAGGAGGAGGGTCTGTGGGCCAGGGCCAAGGCAGTGGGGGCTGTTCCCTCATTGTTTCCAGGATGGCTTCATGGGCCACATGAAACCACTTCGCGGGCCGGATCTGGCCCCCGGGCCTTGTGTTTGACATGTCTGCTCTACCTCAACAGAAAAGGAGAGGTAACAATCATGTATGGAGAGCCTATGTATGGTACAGGAAGCAATGCATCACAGGGTCCAGCTAATGAGGATCTGTTTGTAATGTTTGTGGAACAGCAGCGAATATTGTACTATCCTCCCAGCTACAGGGCTGTTATCTTTCTTGAACTGTTTTACCTTACTGCAGAGTTCATCCAAAGAATTAGTTCTAGGTAATTTCATCCTCATTTTTCTGGTGTTGGAGGTAGCATGGGGTTTCATGGCTACCAAGACAACTGTGAATATCTCAGGTCATTGCTGGCCTGGCTACATTGAAAACCAAGTTGGTAAGGGAGGTAAAACACCATTAGTTCTCTGTATCTGTGGAATACCATGCAATAATACTGTTAAAGAGTGACCTGGATCCTTGCGGAGAAGGATGAACTATTTAAGTGGGCATTTTTGTAGGGGGGGAAAATCACTCAGTTACTCTAAACTGGAAACTGGATAGTTAGAATCTGTGGGTCTCAGTGAAGTGAACACAGTTCTTTGCGATACAACACTATTACCTATTGACCTATTCTCTGCCTCTCCTGGGTGATTAAAAGTATTGGGAGGGGGATAGGGAGTTTGGCCTGATAAATAATCAACATCTAATTGTGAAAGGCAAAAGTGCCAGCTTGAAAAAGTTACTGATTTGCTCCTCCCTCCCGGAGGCCTACACAGGACCCATCGAACTGGAAGAATTATCATGTTATCTCCAATCATCTTTTGGGGGCAAGTTGGTGGAGATGTTGGTGGGGCAGCAGTTACTTCCTGAGAATCCTGGGAGAAGTAGATAATCTGGACCCCAGCAGGCTACACTGAAGTGCAATTTTAGAAAAGAAATGCATTGTTCACCTTTATAGATGTCCTTATGGCATAGCTGGAATACAGCCATTTTTTTCTGGCTAGATCTCTCAGTGGCTTCCAATACTGAGAACTCTGGATCTTTGTGGACCACCTGTGAGTTTAGATTTTGCACTCATGTCAGAAGCATCGAGGCACTTATGGGTTGAAAGAATTAGCTGGTGACATCACAATTGCCCCGGGGATGCCCAGTTGGGGGCTCCTTTCATATTCCTGGCAGGAGCTGGAGTGAAGGATGGGAATTCAGTCCCTCCCTATGGCAGCTCTAGGGCTTCGAATGTGGGCTTGCTAACTTCCTGCCCAGCATTCCAACCACTCACGCCACCTTGCTCCCCTGAGTTTAGGTTTAGTGACATCAAGGTTTAGTAATTTCTCTTCTTCCTAAGTAGGGCAATTTCAGTTAGTGGCTGGTTAGAGAAAAGATTGAGCCCACAGGAACTCCAATATGGGATGCTCCGGAGCTCAATCCTTTCCTGCATTTTATTAAATAATATGCTGATAATACCTTATGTCTTGACTCTGAATCAAATTGGGTGAGATAGTGGAGGTCCTAGTGACCTTTTTTGGAATGGGGATGTGGAGCACCGTCACTGTTACTCGTGCCCATGTTAGTCAATGGACTACTCCAATTCATACTACATAGGGCTCCCCTTGAAACCCATCCAGAAGCTTGAGTTGGTGTAGAATATATATGTGTCCACCAGCTAAGAGAGCAGTCCCAGTACCGTTATATTAATATTGAGGGAACTGAATTAGCTCCCAGTCAGCAATAATTCAAGGTGCTGATTATCATATATAATGCCTTATACGGCTTACGTCTTTGAGACTGCCTCTTTTGGATATAATCCACCTGCCTATTTCATGAAAGCAGAACCACTTATTCAATATTATTTCCCACTGAGACTTTTGATGGGAGAGAGACACAGAAGCTACAGTTTTCTATAAGCACCAACCTCCTTGGCACAGCTTGCTCCCAGAACCAAGAATGGTCCGATCTCTCATAATTTTCCAGAAGACCATTTAAATCTTCTTGTTCCAGAAAGTGTTCAAAGTCAAGGTACATTGTTGTCTGAGCCAGTTATGCCATCAGCTAGTTTATTTTTGTATTTTTTGTTTTCTATTTTATTGTGTATAATATAATGTCTCTTTACATATCTGTACACAGTTTAGAGCCAACTATAATTGAAACATTAGATAAGATTAATAAATCAGTTTACAGAATGTCGTGTCAGTGTTACATTGGTTGGGAAATTTGGCAGTGCCATCTCAATATGTCTGGAAGGCAGTAGACAGAGAAAGCTCTCAGGACAGAATTAGCTGCCTATACAATGCCTATTTATACCTGTTTCATAGGAATTCATATATGATTCAGAATGAGGAACCAGTCTGAAGTAGTATATAATTCTAGACTGCAGAATTCAATCTGCAGGGACACAGAAACACTTTTAAATTTTCCCTTCTATTAAGTAAGGCCTTACACATATTCAACAGGGGAAGAAAAAATTACATTAAATGTTTTCATTGTCATGTGTTAGTTTACTGCATGCAAAATACATGGTAAAATTTTTTTTAAAAATAGGCCCACATTTATAGTATGAAGCAGTATACTTTTAAAACATCTTTCAGCTCAGACCAGGCAAAAATGGGAGTGAACAGGAAATGAATGTAAGGGGGCCAATGTGACTTGTTGAGTGTTGTTCCCAGGAAACACAAGCCAAGACTTAAATGTTACATTAGCCTTGACTAATGTATTAATTGACTGAAAACAGATCAGTTCATGCAGTTTGGAAAAGCACCTGGTGGTTGAAGGCTGCCATATTTATTTCTTTGTCGCCTCATCCCTAATTTTACTGAATTCCACATGTTCCTTGCCAAGTCTTTAGTAAAAGTAGAACTTTATAGAGCAACTAATTGTAATCATTTCCTCAGATAATGGTTCATATGGCAGCAGAATCAAAGCCACTATCAAGTGCTAAATATTTTGGACCCATACATTTAAATGAGCAAGTTTCCATGTAGGGTGTTAAACATATTTTGAAGTGTTAATATTCAAGATAAAACTGCAAAATCAAGTTAAAATATACAATCAATGTAAAATACCTCTGCCATTATGGTCTCTCCTGCACACAAGCAGCATGAGAAACCTGAAACAAGCAAGGGCAACCCACTTCTATCTTAAGCCATCATTTAATTGTTTGGATTTGCTTTAGCATATGGTGTAAATCAGCCTATGTGATCTACAAAAGAGGGGTATTGTTCTGAGAATAAAATAGAAACTCCGAATGCAACTGTGAGTTCCTAAATAAGAGCCCAGAATTAATCAAAACAATAAATAAACATAATAATTTCCCCATTTGTTTGAGTGGGATGAGAACAAGTGACCATAGAAGCAAACACTATTAAAGCAGCCAATGAAGAAAGTAATCTGATGCAATTCTGTTGGGAAAAAAGGAGGGGGACATTATTCTTCCAGCTCCCAGAACCACTCACAGATGGAAACTTCCAGGTGTAGAAGAAGATTCTACTCCAATTTTATGTATCTACCCTTATCAGAACATTATTGTTTATTTATCTTGAAGAATAAAATTGTTGATGTTTTATCATTTATTAGAGATAATGCACATAAGTGAACTTAAATTGAACAATTGCATTCTGTGAGTTTTACAATATTGTAAGTTTGATTCTCCACCCCCCACCCCCCTATCTCCTTGCTTCCACCTCTGTCATTTAATCAGTCATTTTACTGACTGGTCTCAATTCCCTGAAGTGATTCTCTCTTCCAGTAAAAAAAAAACACTGATTCTGGTTCTACACAATTGTTAACTATGGAATCTTTAAGCTAAAGTAGCAGGAGAAAAGAGAGGTATCTCCACATTCTGATCTTTCTAAAATTTATTCTGAGAACAAGAAAAACAAGTAATAAACCTCACAAGTATAAGGCTGCTTCAGGATTTGTCCAAGGGGCAGAAATCAGGTATCTTAAAGTAGAGGTGAAGAACTGTGACTGAATGTGGTCCCTGAACCTTTGTGGGGAGGATGACCCAAGAAGCCCTATGTATTTAGACACATCTTTCTCCTTCTGTCCTGGCCACTTTTTACAGAGGCACAATTGAGATCATTTTAACAAAGTGTATCACTGTTTGATTTGGTGATAGCAATGCCTCAGATAGAAGGTCCATATAGAGAGTGGTAAGGACAGCTGAGAAGATTATAGGAAGCTCGCTTGCCCTTATTCAGAATACTGCTTAATTAAGCGCTATGTGCTTAGAGCTTGAAGCATGGTTAGCGACCCCACACACGGTCTGTTTATGTTGCTCCCCTCTGGGAGAAGGTTTCAAAGTATTTCTAGCAGAACTACTATATTCTGTAACAGCTTTGTTCCTTGTGCCACCCATCTTGTAAATTCGGAGGATTCTTTTTTCCGCCATATACCTTGTATGTATACATTCGAACTAGACTGTGATGTTTCTCTGTGTCATATATGTGTGTTTATGTGAGTATATGTATAATGGTATTTTTTTTGAGAGCTGAATGCAACAAAAATTCATTTTAATGTATGCTGATTAGAGTACATTTAAAGGTATTCTATTCTATTCTATTCTATTCTACACTTTCTCAAAATTTTAAAATTTTAAAAATAAAATTGAAGAGGTATGTAAGATTGGCTTAGCACACTTAAAACATTAAAGACAAATACTCCAAGAATCAATAAAAATTGTCATTGACAATGACATCATAATACTGACCACTTTGGTTTTAACTTTGTGTATGTGCGGTAAATGGGGGGAAACTCTACCTCAAGAGGTCCAGACCCTTAAAGGGTTAAGGCAGTACTTCTCAACCTCAGCAAGTTTTAAGATATGTGGATCAAGGAATCCACATAACCAAACATCTTAAGGTTGCAAAGATAAGAAACATTGGATTAAAGAAAAGTTGGATGATCTGTCTCTCCAGGGCGGGGCAGAGACCATAGAAGACTAGGAAAAATCAGATGAGGAGCCAATTCACCCAGCTTTTAAAAGAGGGGAGGCAGTCTCCATTTAGCTTGTGTCTTTTTTTGAGGTCTTCAAACAAAATAGGAAAAAGGAAAACATCCCAACAAAATGCTGAATCTACTAATTTGGGTAGGATTAGTAAAGCTATTTATGTATGTTGCTTTATTTTATGAATAGAGATCTAGGCTGTGTATGTATTCAATTGTGAGAAGATCCTGGGGCTGAGGGATCACCAATTCCTAAGGTGATCATGACCAAGACCAGCTTTGTTGAAAAAGAGTTATTTATGTCTGTTTACCTTTTACTTCAACTTTTTTTAGGACTGTAACCTCATGTATAGATAATATATATTTAGAATTCTTAATGAAATGAAAGTGATGCTCATTTGGACAGGGATATCTACTTTTTAAGGAACGTGGTGGCTCAGTGGGTTAGGACGCTGAGCTTGTCGATCAGATGGTCGGCAGTTTGGCGGGTCGAATCCCGAGTGCCGCGTAACAGAGTGAGCACCTGTTACTCGTCCCAGCTTCTGCCAACCTAGCAGTTCGAAAGCATGTAAAAATGCAAGTAGAAAAATAGGGACCACTATGGTGGGAAGGTAACAGTGTTCCATGTGCCTTTGGCATCTAGTCATGCCGGCCACATGACCACGGAGACGTCCTCGGACAAGCGCTGGCTCTTCGGCTTTGAAACGGAGATGAGCACCGGCCCCTAGAGTTGGAAACGACTAGCATGCATGTGCGGGGGAACCTTTAACTTTTATCTACTTTTTAATATAAACCTAGTATTTGTTTGAAAGAGATAAACCCTAGAATCACCATTTCTGCTCCATCTGACACTAGGGAAAATCAAGACACAAGATCAGGCTCTTCTCAAGAGAAGATGATATTTCAAAGTAATTATCAGTTCTGCACAGAATGGTCAATCCTAGTGACAGAAATTCTACCAAGATCTTAAGCATATAAGGCAGAGCAGATCATCATATGCCCTCTGCATGGGTTAAAGGTTCCATTCAATCTTCTGTCCATGATGAGAAAGTTAGCCAGACAGACCAACTTTAATTCCAAATCCAAAATATATCCTGCTCTTGAATAGGGTATTATCCTGAGACAGACTTACAGATGTCAGGTTATCATGAATTACTAAACTCATCCATTGGAAGAGAAATATAAATAAAGGACTGATTCCCTAAAACAAGTTTGAAGGCAATATTACAAGTGATTCCTTGTAATATTCAATTGGCTAAGACAACAGACCAATTAATCACTGGGGTATATGTATTACCTAGAAATATATGCAGTGGATATAGGTGCAAATGGATAAACACTTAAGATGAGCCTCCATTTTGAAGGTAAATTATTCAAGAAAAATAATCCCATTTTTTTATAAGTATGTACCATTGATTGCTGAAATCATTTCAGTATACGATTGATTGCTTTTTCTCAACAAAGACTAATTCTTTTATGTATTGTTGCAGTCTATAACTGGTTGGTTTATACATACTTAGAGCAAACCATATTGTTCTGAAAATGTAGCATTCATTGGTCAGGCATAAAGTGATCATACAGAGAATGTGCAGGCCCAGGATTGCACAGCAGCGTGTGAAGATGTTAACACACAATCGTCACACAATTTGTGACTATTAGCACCTCTGAATTGTTCTAACTTTGAGTCGTTTCAGAGATGGTTTAGTCCCATTGTAACATATAACTTTTCAAAACTAGTGGTCTATCACATGCCATGATAACCAAACAAATGCAGATTTATTTTTATTTATTTTTTAAAAAAAATCACCTAAGTCCCTGTCTGACTGATCCGGGGATTTTCCATTGAGGCAGTTCACTCACTCCCACAAATTAAAAGAGCATATGTGTTAATGTCAGCAGACATTATGATAGTCTCTCCCAGTTTAAACTTATAAAGATTATTTCTAGAGCGTGGAGAAAATGTATCCTCCTAAATCATTAAACAAATGAAAACAGAGTTGTTTAGCATTGGATACTGTGTTGTAATTTCAGTCCTGGAAAGGTTACTTCTACATAACAGGAGTTCCTATAATACAGCAACATGTTTAATTTTATGAAGAAAGAGTTCACACTCTCTCCCACCAGTGAGACAACAGACCAACCACAATTCCGGTATTGCGTAAGGAAAAGAAAAAAAAAAGAAAAAAACCACAGCACTCCTCTGGTTTTCAAACAAGCTAATCCAGAGCCAGAAAAAGACAAGTCAGCTTACAGAACCAACTGATGCCATCTGGATCCAGCAAGTCTAAACCTGATTTGAATGGAAACCTTCCTAAGAGACAGATAGGCACTGAGGAAACATCTCCACATTCAGCAATCCCCTGAATTCCCCTCTTTCTCCAACCCCCTTCCTCCCCAGTATGAGAATTACTGGTCTCTGAAGAAACTTTTTTGTGTGATGACTCAGATGGGTTGTGCTTATGAAGGTATTGTCAGATGGAAATGGCAAAGAGGTTGAGAAGAGACGCATGCATAACATTTGACACTTCCCTGGGATATTCAGTGCCCAGATAGCCACTCCAATTAGTCAAATACTGAAGATAGCCTGTGCTTCACCCAGAGTCCAGAATGCACTTACGATCTTAAAACCCGTCCCCTCATTTATCTAGCTGGGAGGACCTGACAGGCTGAAATATTGTAAGAGGTGGAGAGACTATTGTCAGGACGGGGAAAAATGATGGAAAAATCAGGTGTATCTTCAAGGTAGCCAGGAAGTACAACTGTGCTGTCACAGGAAACGGTGGGATTGACTTTGTATCCAACTTTTTGGTGGCCCTGTGCAACTAAGAAACTTAGCGGAAACCAGACATGATTTCCAACAGTAATTGAGAGGAGGGGTTGCTTTTTGACAGTGCAATCGGCAGACCTCTTGTAGGAGAACTTAGTACTCAAACTGTTCTCTAAGGAATGGCTGGGCTGTCTGAGACTTCTGAAGGAATGGGGAAACTTTGAGGATGAGTGAGGGCTCAGGATAATTCAGAAGAAAACAAGGATGGTAGTCAGAGGTGGCCTTATAGAGCAATGACAGAGTGAAGGCAATAGCTAATTTATTTAACTTATTTATTTGTCACCTATCTCACCTCAACTGGTTGCATAGTCCCAGGAAAACATGTGGTTCTTTAAAGATAGATGCTGGGTTTCTATCCCTGCACATTCCAAAGCACATTTTCAAACTGGGTTCCAAGCACTGCAGATCCCTACTTCTTCTTAGTATCTGCATGTCCTACATACTAACCATAAATTTGACTGGACAGCTTGCAACCACCCAAGGTTGTTTGTTTTTTTAACTGTTGAGCGACATGGGATTTTTTTGGCAATACACTTCTGTTAAAGTAAAGCTAGAGATCCAGACACGTGAAGGTCAACATGATTACTAAGTGCCCTATCATAGCATGAAAAGTTAGGATGCTACACTTGGTGCATGCCATTATTTTTTACTGAAATAATAGACACATGACACGTACAGTTCATTTAAAGCTCTGCAAAAGATGAAAACCACAAATGCTGACAGAGGATCAGCTGCTCCTGAAGATGAAGACATCACTTCCTTTAATGTTGTTTTTGTCACAACAATTTATCATTTCAAAGAATGTTGTCAGCGGATGAGAGACAGAGGCAGGAAACCTTGCGCTACTGATAGACAAGGTTGGCAAGAGGAGGCTCTCTTAATTCTGTTGCGAAATGGTAGATGTGCAAAGATCTACCAATGCGTAAACTTTTCTTTAAAAATATAAAAAGCAAACGACTCTGGCATAGAAAAAAGAATGCATAATCTATACCAATAATGTTATCTTCACAAATAAAAAAAAAGAATTGAGCTTCTTGCAGATTTTGTTTTAATTTTGATTGAATTTTTCTTGCTTCCAGAAAATTTTATTCTATGCATTGCTTAAAGCAGGGAGCCTTCTAACTTAACTACAATGTCCAGCGTGGCCAAGGGTAAATTTTAATAAGTTTTAACTATGCTAAATAATACAAATTCTAGTTATTTGTAACAAAGCTTATAAATTTCATTCAAGGTGCAATTAACACTCTTTATTGAATAAAGGACAACTTAAATCACAACAGGCAAAGACATAAAAGCAAATATTCCCCCTAATGAATCAGGTTTTTCAAAATTAAACCTGCCTTAGAAAGGAATGTTGTAAAATTAAAATGAAAGATGGAGCATCATCAATGCTACCTTAGGCTTGTTTGAGGAACATACCCTATATTCGTGATGTGGATATTCATAATGTGGACCACCTAAGAAACACTAGCATAAAGCATTGATTAAGGCTTGGGATCTGGATTGTAGAATAAGCTGACAAGTAATTTGGCTGGGAATCATGAGACTTGTAATCCAATATATTTGGTGGCTGTCTGAGGAAGGTTGCTTCTAGAGCACATTTTCTTATAACTCAGGGGTCTTCAAACTAGGCCCTTTTATGACGTTGACTTCAACTCCCAGAATTCCTCAGCCAGCATGCCTGGCTGAGGAAATCCGGGAGTTGAAGTCCACAAGTCATAAAAGGGCCTAGTTTGAAGACCCCTGTTCTAACTGCTACCTCCCAGTCACTACAACTTAGAAGTTCCTGCAGAGAATGTATTGTATTCCATTGTCTTCATAAAATATACCAATCGGTTTGAATAAATCAATTTGAACAAATTTATATGTATTGAAAATAACATGATATAAAGAAATATTTTGCCTAATGCTATTTTTAAGACTTTAAGAAACATTTTATCTGCCCAAAAGCTTTGTGAAAAAGGTTCGTTCTTCTGATTATATTTTCTCTTGCCCTCCTGGATCAGTAAAGGGAAGAAGAAATCAAACTTCATTAAATACAACTTTCATTGTACTTTTGGCTTGGCTTGCATTCTGTCATGGTTGTTTTGCTTTTATACAAATGAAAAATTATTTTTATAAAAATAAATTTTTATACTGGACTTGCTGAAAAAGAAGAAAGCAGAGTAAATAGTATGCTATAGACCATGCCCCATAACAAACCAACTGTCAGTGTTAATAGAATTAATACTGAGGTATTGGAGATTGTATTTCACATGCCTCAATAAATTAAGTTTTGGTGCATGATGGACAGGGTGATAGTCAAACACTGGTTCCAGTAAGACAACCATGAGCTTGTGAAAACAGTTAAATCAAATGAATAATGTAACATAGTTGTGTTATGACATCCTTAGAATGCCAGCTCTTATAAGAACGAAGGATAATGTCACCCACAGTTTTGGCTGCTTTTGTATCAGCCTTTTCATTTGACTGACAACTGTTCCATAGCCTGCCAATTGCAACTCATCAGTAATCTGAAGGCAAGCCTTTAGCATGGAGATGTTGTCCATTAGGGTAACCTCTCTTCTGCAGCACACCAAGCCCCAATATCAAAAGCTGGGACATTTCTAACTCACACTGACATTTGATGTTAACTCCTCCTGATACTTTAATCCAGGGTTCTTCAACCCCCAGTCCATGGACCAGCACTGGTCCATGGCATGCCAGAAACTTGGCTGCACAAACAAGAGAAACCCCATCCATGGGATGCAGGTAGCATGTGAAACCATGCCCACTCCGGTCACGGAAAAACCTCTCCATGGAACCAGTCCCTGGTGTCCAAAATGTTGGGGGCCGCTGCTTTAATGGATCCTTTTGTTCTATCACATTATAGTTTTATTTTATAGCAATTTCATAAACTCATTCAGAACATTTTATAATGAGAAGTAGAATAATTATTTTTAATAAATAAATAATATACTAATAGAACAGCACTCTCCTCCACAGCCTTTTTAAAAAATGGTCAGGCAAGCTGTCACAATTGGCTGTTTGGACTGGATAGGTCTTTTAGAACCTAACGGAAAGAGAAATAGAAGCCATCATCTCTAGCTTTTTACCATGAACTGGGGATGCCATGGGCTGTAATCGAGTAGAGCCATTGACCCGTGCTGAAGAGGATCAAAGGCTGTGTGTCTTAAAAGTAACTTATACTTCAGTACTTTTTTTTCTTTCAAAAGGAAGGAAGTTTGGGATTTCCCCTACTATTGAGTTGAAGTGCTATTCACCATCCTTGGGCTGACATAAAATAATGCTGACATCAAAATTAATTGTCCTGATTACCAGTTTCTGTCCAATCCCTTCTGAGTCTATCTGAAATCACTGTGGAATGGACTTATCCTGATTAGTGAAGTTGCCCCTTATTATAAGCAAGGGGAGGGGTTGTTCTGTCCACTATCCTTGCTGCCTTCCCTCTTTCAAATGTTACTAGATATTGGGGAAATTCTGAATCTGAATGCTGAACATTCCATCTGAATGCTCCATCAGGAGGATCACCAACTTCTCTAAGTTGCTTTGCCTGTCCTCTTCCCACACCTCATTTGGGCATTCCCCAAGTTAAAAGAATGGGAAATGTATATGGGAAGACACTTGAGTAGAAGTGTTCCCAGAGAGAAAGGAGCAGATTCTGCTGTAGTTTGCAATTAATTCCTGCAGAGCTGAAGAACTGAAGCCAACTGGCTATGGGCATCCACTGCTCTTATTTCAAGAGGGAAGGGAAGTGATTGAAGGTGACAATTGCAGGAAAACTGTCAAATAACAAATACATTCCTTCTTCCTCCCCAAGTCGTGAAGCAGTATTGCTTTCTGTTGGGAAGCCTGGAGAAAAGATGGCATCAAAATCAGGAAGACAAGGGAGGTGAAGAGTACTCCAGAAACAAAAGGGATAATGGGAGAGGATAAAGAGATGGCCGCATCTCCCAACACATTCTATTCACACCAATAACAGATCACTTAACTTCATACCAAAGGGTGAAGTGTAACCGATTTTATGTATGTTGAAGCCATTCTTGGATAGGGTCAAAATAAGGGAAAATTTGTGTGTGTGTGGGGGAAGACAAGAATGTATTTTGAGTAATGTGTTCAAAATTGTTGAAGTGTTCCATTTATAATATAATTTGCAATATTATAATATTCTTCTCTCAACCTTACTGAGCGTAATTGTATCCCCCCCCCCGGTTCTTCATCTTTCTCCTTGCATGGGTAAATATGGTGAGTTTGCATTTCCTGATTACTGCCTCAAGAGAGCAATTGCTCTTTATTTGGTTCAGGACTGATTGATGACACCTTCCAGTCTGTGGTACTGTAAGTAAGTAAGTAAGTAAGTAAGTAAGTAAGCAAGCAAGCAACTGCAAATCTGTATTTTCAAGAGTGTTCTGTCAAAGTGTTCTGTCACATATCTACCAGAGCACACACAAGTCCATTGAAAGAAAACATAGAACATAGTGTAGCAGATGGACCAGAAAGGGAAAAACACTGCTTTTGATGCAGAACTAGAAAACTTTGGTGGGCCTTGGCTTCCCAGCATGCTGGTGGGATGCTGAGGACAATATCACCCATTCCTTTTCTCCACAAATAGAAGATAGGTAACCCATCCTTGTGTTAAGGCAAACAGGAAATGCAGATTAGTCCTCCCATTTTTTGTAAACAGAGAGATGTGGTTTGTGTTCCTTGCACATAGTTGTGTGTTGTCCTCTAGTTTTGATTTCAGTTGTCATCATTTTGATATTTGATATTTAATTTTATTTATATACCGCCCTTCTCCCGAAGGACTCAGGGCGGTGAACAGGGCAGATATATAAAAAATACAAAAATACAAAAGTTAAAAAAAATTAAACATATGCCCAACTAGAAACAGTAAATACATATATTAAAAATGACAATAAAAACCCAACCCGTCCCCCATCAGGCCAGGCCGGCTTGTTCAAATAAGAGTGTCTTCAGATCGCGACGGAAGGAGCGAAGGTCGGGCGCCATCCGGAGCTCAACCGGCAACCGATTCCATAGCTCCGGGGCGCCCACAGAGAAGGACCTCCCCCTGGGGGCCACCAATCGACATTCTCTGATCAGTGGCACCCTGAGGAGGCCCAATCCTGCCATTCTTTTAATATGCAGATGACCCAAATCTGTGGTTCTGTGACCCACCATTTCACAGGTCAGATTACTGTACAACTTTGTTATACAACAGGAGTTCCCAACCACTGGTCTGGGGACTGGCACCAGGCCACGGCATGCCAGCAACAGGGCCGTGTAAACAAATGAAGCCCCATCCACAGGATGCAGGTAGCATGCGAAACTATGTCCTCTCTGTCCATGAGAAAAACCTCTCTCCATGGAACCAGTCCCTGGTGCCCAAAAGGTTGGGGGCTACTGTTATACAAGTTAAATGCTCTCATGGATTCATAATGTTTTGGCTTTTTTCTTATTTTGCAGAAGCTTTTGTGTTATGCTCATACAAAATAGTGGAACAGGTTTTTGTACATGTGTAAAGTATGCTTTTTAAAAGTCTCATGATTCATTATCTTATACAACCATTCACTGGCTTATAAAATCCCTGCAAATAACAGGAAATACCTGCTCTTGCTGTAAAAGTTATACAGATATGGGAACCATTTGCACGCTGGTCTTTTTCAGTTTCCTATTCTGGACCATTCTTAGCAATTACTATCCTAACAACATGAACTAGATGCTCTACAAGACTATGCACAATCCTAGCAAAAGGGGTAATCTGACTGAGAAAAGCTTTTAAAAGGTCTTTGGAATAGAGCACTGAATCTGTCCATATCTCAGGAAATCCTATTCTCTCTCTCTCTCTCTCTCTCTCTCTCTCTCTCTCTCTCTCTCTCTCTCTCTCTCTCTTTCCCTTCAAGAAAGGGGTATGTGAACAAGATGACAGACCTTCTCCATAGCGCCCTACACTTTGGCAAACTTTAGAACTCCTTACCCCCAGAGATCTACAAAGCTATTTACGTCATGGTTTTTAGCAGTGCTTTTTTTGTAAAAGAAAAAGGTGCCGGAACTCACACATGTCATACAACCCGCCTTGCCTACCCTACAAGGTTCCATCCAAAAAAGGTGCCGGAACTCCATTCTGAGCGTTCTATGAGAAAAAAGCCCTGGTTTTTAGGAGGCAACTTGATTTCACCAGGCTTTCAACTCTAGCTAGGTTTTACTGACATCCAACTTGGGGGGAGGAGTGATTTATTAATGATCTCTTGTTTCTGCTGGTTTCATAATTGTGATTTATTTTATTGTTACATTTAGAATTTTAATTTGTTGTAACCACCACTACTACCCGGAGTCTTTGGATTTATGTGAGTTATAAAAAGTGGAAAATAAAAATACAAGCTTTCTTTTTGGAGAAGGCAGCAGTTTTGAAAATAGCCTGGGTAGAGTGGAGAAGTAGTGACAGGGAGTTGAAACATTGTCCTCCATCAACTCCTTTTTCACTGAAGAAAGTATGTGAAACTCAAAACTCATGGTAGCAAAAGATGATTTTGGTTCTGGAGCTATGGAGGAACAGGATAACTAGCTACTGAGTAGCAGCTTAAAACACCATTGCTGAACAAAACTCCCATATGATCTCTCATTTATATCAAAACCAGCAGGTTTTAGAATTTAGATATAATATGCAGAGATAGTTCATTCTTTCCTAGATCTTCATACATCAGGAGGTGAGATCTTCAGAAAATGGTACCATTACAGTATAAGCATACAGTTGTTATTCAGTTGAGGGGAATCCAATTCACTTTGCAAAGATTTTGAACAATGAAGCCTTAATGTGATGCCTTCTGGCAACATACTACAATGGCCATCCTCTTTAACCTGGAAATTGTGATTAGCTGGATTCATACAGCAAGTGTTTTCATTAACTATTGTTTTTAGAATATCTTATATTTTGCTAAGAAATAATGAACTTTGGCTGTGCTTTAGTGTCTTGTCTGAACACAGAATTTATAGTATTTAAATCAACCTGGAGCTGGGAACATGCAGAAGCTAGAGTTGAATTTGGATTGCCAATTATGAAACTGTCATTGTTCCTTTAATAGCACATGATCCAGAGACATTAGCAGAAGATAATGTTTATCACCCTGCTATAAGATGCTTATCTCGCCTTCTGATTTATGCAGATTAGACTGCTATTGTTAAAGGCAGAACAACTGGCTTGTAGCCTTCTACTGCATTGCTGATTAGTCACCAACCCTACATTGTGGAAATTTGCTTGGTGAGAAAAGGAGAGGAATGGGAATCCTTGCTATTACCATTAACATTTATCAATTATTTTGGGGAAAAGTAATATTGTGGCAGTTAAAACTTCCAGTTTTAAAATTATATACCAATTACATATACAATCAGTGCTTTTTTGTCATAGAACGCACCGGAACAGAGTTCCGGCACCTTTTTTCGATGAATTTTCCAAGTTTTAAAAGTAACTTTTGAAAATTTGATATTTGGTCCACATGGACTTGAATTGCCCTGTCGAGCATAGCAGGTCGGTGGCAAAATCATTAAAACAGTATATGCGGGCTGCTTGTATGACAAGTCTGATTCATGCATACTTCATCTGCACTGGTTGTGATGGCACTGCTCGGGTTGTGGCACTGTTCGGCTTGTGATTGGTTGTGTGGTTGCGCGCTGAGTGCTTTCTCTGGGCAGCGACCGTTATGTTTCATTACAGAACTGACGTGTGTGGGTATGTGTACAGTGACTGACTACTTGCGAAAGGTAAATAATTTCTTTGCTTTAAAAAATCATTGGTGAATTGAAAATCTTTTTTTAATTTTTAGTGTAAAATTTACTACGAACATTTGCCTTAAACACAATAAATTAAATTTATGTCAAGAACTGAATATATATTTTTTAAATAAAAATAAACAAGATGTGAGTTCCGGCACCTTTGTTCTTACAAAAAAGCACTGCATATAATTATATCATCCACAAACAATTGAAAGCAAATATACACGTTCCAGGATAATGTTGCAGGATCCACTCTGAGTCAGTCACCTGGACCAGAGGTTTAGTCTTCCAAGCTTTCGGACCCCTGCTGGATCCCATCCTGAGGGAACTTCCCGCTCACCACATTCTCTCATGCATTCTGGTGAGAGAGGCAGTTTCCTGAGGATGGGCTCCAGCACAAGTCTGAAAACCTGGAAGACTAAACCTCTGATTCCGGTGACCAATGTAGATTGGATCCTGCAACTCATACAGTTCTAAGAAATGATGGACAATTGTTTTGTTTAATTTTTTTGAACCAAGTGGCAAACCTCTTGGCCGTGTTTAACACTTTTTTCTAAAAAACCTATTATTTCCCTCTTCCTTGACTCCTGTACTGAATCATACATTTAGTTCAGCTAGCAAAACACCTTTATGGGGTTTTTTTTCCCCTTTATCTCTGTCAGATTGCATTTTTTGGCACGATTGGACTGTTGTTGTTTTAATGTTGCAAATCACACGTATACATACCACGTTTAAAAATAATTGAGAGGTGTTTATTACCCATGTCTGGAAAACTAGGCTGCTGTGCTAATTAAGTACAAAGTACGGTAGATTGTCTGTGTATAAGAGATAGCGCTCAGTTCCATTCCCAGCCAGACAGCCTGGCATGTACCAAAGTTTGAAGAGAAAACCACAGGTACATTCCACAAAACCTGTACTGTAGTGGCTGCAAAGCATGACCATTACAAGTAATCCCCCACCACCTTTGAAGCAGAGATCATTTCTCAGGTGAACAGCTGTTTCTCAATGCAACCTCACATTTCACGCTGACTCAAGCAGAAAATGTTAGCTTGCCTTTTGCCTGAATGCAGCAGTAACCTAATCCTATGGCTCCCTGTTTGGAACTAAAAATGGTTCCTGTTGTTTCCAAACCAAGGCACTGCAGGCAACTCTTGTACAGTTTTCACCGCCCTTCCCCTTTCTTCTCCTGGAATTTGGAAAGTGTCCCAAGACCCAGAATGCAGTTCAGCGGGTTTCAGGACAACTTATCATAATGACCTGATCCAATTATGTTGCATTTCTTTCCCTTTTGAACTCCTAAACTAACCTGTATTTTTTCCTCTCACATGCCTGGAGCTAAATTAAGTGTCTGATACACCCAAAGAATTCCTAATTTACCACTGCTGTCTAGATTGGGAGTTGACAACACCTAAAATGACTGCCAGAGGGCTATCGCTAGGCCTTATTGCATTCAAATAAAGCCGATCTAAACAGGTGAGAAGAAAGCATGTATGTCTGCTTCTTGTAATGGGGCTATAAATCAGTATTTCTTTAACTGGTGAAGTTTTGGAGCATCAGAAAGAAGGAAAGTTATTCCTTTAAGCATTTAATTTCAGAGCTTTAAAAGATACTTTATGGATTTTAATCCAAGAAAGAAATCATGTACTATGATCGTCCTTTCACTGGGTGAACTTATTGGACTGAATTCCCATCATCCAACCCAGAGTTGGGCAATATAAGCACTGTCCAGATATTGAACTTGCATCTCATCTAGAACTAATGAGGAATGATAGATTATGGTCCAAACCTCTGGAAGACCACATGTTGCACATCTCTCTAAGCAGCTAAATGTCTATATGATTCTCATATAGGTCATGGTTGTCCCCAAGGTTCTTTTTCACGAGGCAACTGGACTTTCTCTTTGAAGATGTTTTGCTTCTCATCCAAGAAGCTTCTTCAGCTCTGACTGGATAGTGGGGAATGGAAGGAGTATAAATCCTTCCATTCCCCACCATCCAGTCAGAGTTGAAGAAGCTCCTTGGATGACAAGCAAAACATCTTCAAAGAGCAAAAAGAAAATCCAGTTGCCTTGTGAAAAAGCACCTTTGGGACTCTCTAAGCTGCCTTCATTTGTGTTTCTCTTGTGACATCACATGACGTGCAACTTATCGGGACGGTTTTGCCATTGCCGGCAATGGGGTCGGTGCGGCTTCCGGATGACGCATCTGGCCTGTGGGCCGGCAGTTTGACACCCCTGCTCTAAAGGCACTGGTCAACAATTCCAAACAGCTTAATCTGTGTGGTATCTTGGTTGAAGAATTGAGGAACACTGGAATTGTAGTATAACACTTCTGGGAGAAGCTGATGTACATTGTTAGCAGTACTCCAGAAGAGATATGCTTACGATTTGCATGATTAACACGACAATTTATCCAAGTTTGCTCTTGGATACTGTTATGTATGTAAATAGTTAGCAATTGGCCTTGGAAGAGATTGCAAACACAGTGCAGCTTTGCAAGGTTTTAAGCGGGAAAATAAGGTGCATTCATTGGACGCCACAACCATGGAGCGGGAAAAGAGACTGTTTGTATTGGTTACAGTTCAAACGCTTTCCCTATAAAAGGGTTGCAACATTTGACAGTTGACAGTTGACTTTGTGTATTCAATAAACTCATTCCTTGTTAAACCACTCTGAGTCCTCGTCTATCAGAACTAAACAACTGGCGACGAAGGTGGGATAGACAGAAGACCAGAGAATCGGCAGAATTGTCGCGCAAAGGCGGCGGAATTCGAATACGTGTCAAGTCAACTCAGCGGCCGCGGCAGAATAAAAAAAATTCTCCGAATGGCGCAGATTGGGTCACTAAAGGAATTTGACCCTAACTTCCCCGAGGATTGGGAAGAATACATCGGGCAGGTCGAGGGATTCCTGTTGGTGAACGGAATCACCGACGACCGGAAAAAAGCGGCGGCACTCTTGACAATCTGCGGCACACCGGTCTACAGAGTTGCTGTCGGGCTGTGCCAGCCTCAACCAGTCTCCAGCGTGCCCTATGCCGACCTCCTCGCAAAATTAAAAGTTCACTTTACTCCCCGAAGGTCCGAACTCTTTTGGCGGCGCATCTTCGAGAAGCGGAATCAGAGACCGGGGGAGTCCATACAGAAATTCGTCGCTGCCGTCCGGGAAGCGGCAGTTCGTTGCAAATACGACAATTTAGAGATTAGAATTAGGGACAGAGTCGTGCTGGGCTTACGCGATGAACAATTACAGAATAGAATAATCGCCAAACCTACCGGCGATTTACAGGAAGTGTTAGACGAACTCCTCACGTATGAGTCAACCGGGTACCGCGACCCCCCCCGCAGTAGCATGGCGACAGCACCCAAAATTAACCAAGAGGGCTATGTGGACTGCGGGGAGGTGGATCAGCAGTGGGAGGAAGAGATCGCAGAAGTCTCCAGGCGATTCGGAAAGATGGCACCAAAACAACTCAGAAGCGAGGGGCCTGACCCTGGCCGCCGGCAACAACCCGCAACACCGCAAAGACCACCGACCGGGGCACAACGACCGTGGCGGGACACAGCAACCAGACCGCGCGACAACGAAACGCAGAACCGATGCGGCAGCTGCGGCGGCAACCATTCCCGCGCTTCCTGCCGATTTCGTACCGCCAAGTGCAGGGCTTGCGGCAAGACTGGCCACATCCAGGCCATCTGCAGAAGTCGCGGTCGGGACACCCGTCTGAACGAAGTTGATGTGTGGCCAGAGGGTAAGGTAACCCCTAATGCTAGTGGCAAGGAGACCCCTAAACCCCGGGTGGAAAGTCCAACTCTAAGGGAGGTGGCCCGCGTCAATCGGAGACGGCGGGGAAGGGGGCACAATTTTCCGGACGGAAAATTAAAAATTACAGTCCTTCTGCAAGGGGTCCCTTGCAGAATGGAAATCGACTCAGGGGCTTCAGTGTCGATAATTTCCACTGAAACCCTTGAGAAAATTGAACAACTAAGTGGAAAAAGAATTCCACTTAAACCAACAACTATTCAATTAATGGACTTCCAAAAAAGTCCAATAATCGTAAAAGGGAAGACCAGCCTTAAAGTAAATTTTAAGGGGTTTAAGGGGGTCTTAGATTTGGTAGTTACGGAGGGGAATAGGACCAGCTTAATAGGGCTTAATTGGTTTCCAGCCCTAGGAATTTGGATAGGGGGAATAAATTCAGTGATTAGAAATAAGACCCTCGAATCCGTCTGCAAAGAATTTGCAGACGTATTCGATGGATCCCTAGGCAAGTACAAAGGGCCCCCCATTAACTTTAACCTAGACCCCTCAGTAAACCCGATCAGGCTAAAGGCCCGGAGAGTGCCTTTTGCCTTAAAAGGAAAAATTGAGGCCGAGCTCGACCGGCTTGTAGGCCTCGGAGTTCTAGAACCTGTTGAGGGCGGTTTGTGGGAGACGCCGATTGTCACACCCCTCAAACCCAATGGGGATGTGAGAATCTGCGCCGACTATAAAGCCACCCTCAACATTGGGATGAAAAAACATGCTTACCCGGTCCCGACGGTGAAGCAGGTCCTCGCCACGATCCAGGACGCCGCCATCTTCGCCAAGCTCGACTTGGCGCATGCGTACTTACAGTTAACTGTTTCCAAGGAGGCTGCAGAGGCACAAACAATTGTTACCCACAAGGGGGCGTTCCGAGTCCACAGGCTGCAATTTGGAATTGCAGCAGCTCCAGGTATCTTCCAAGAAGTGATGGAGAGGACCTTAAAGGGCATACCTGGAGTATGCCCTTACTTTGATGATGTCCTAATAGCTGGAAAAGATGAAGGAATGTTAGTAGAGCGGCTGGAACAGGTACTGGGCAGATTTAGGAAGGCTGGGTTAAAATTAAAAAAGGAAAAATGTAGCATAGGGGTTAAATCCACTGATTTTTTGGGGTTCAGGATTGACAAAAGTGGAGTCCATCCTACCCCTGAAAAAATCAAAGCAATAAAAGGGGCTCCTGAACCAAGGAACAAGGCAGAACTACAGGCCTTCCTAGGCTTGGTAAATTTTTATCACACTTTTGTACCACATAAGGCTGCCATTGCAGAACCTCTGCACAGACTCCTAGATAAGAAGACCCCTTGGCAATGGCAGAACAAGCACAAAGAGAGTTTCCAAACTCTAAAAGACATCCTTTCCAGTAATTCAACTGTGACTCACTTTATTGAAAACAAACCAATCTTCCTGGCATGCGATGCTTCGCCTTATGGCGTAGGGGCGGTGATCAGCCACTTAGACAACCAAGGAATACAAAGACCCATTGCATACTACTCCCGCACACTAACCAAGGCAGAGCGGAACTATGCGCAAATAGACAGGGAGGCATTAGCTATTGTGGCAGGAGTTAAGAAGTTCCACGATTACCTGTATGGTAGGAACTTTACTATACTGACTGACCACAAACCCTTACTGGGACTGTTTACCACAGATAAACAGACTCCTCAGATTATGTCACCCAGGATGCTGAGGTGGTCCATTTTCCTCTCAGCATACTCATTTTCCCTCCAATACAGGCCAGGTAAGGACATGGGTCATGCAGACGCTCTTAGCAGATTGCCTCTAAGCACAACAGAGGAGGACCCTGCCCCAGTGGGACAAATAATGTCCCTACAGGATATTCCTGATTTGCCATTAACGGCAAAAGACATTGCTGAGGCAACCAATAAGGACCTCATCTTAAGGAGAGTAATGGCCTGGGCCATGAGTGGTTGGCCCAACGCCAACCCGGACGTAAAATACAGTCCATTTTTCAGAAGGAAAGATGAACTATCAGTTCATATGGGGTGCTTACTCTGGGGAACTCGTGTAATCATTCCGGAAATCCACAAATCAGCTATCCTAGTCGAATTGCATGAGGGACACCCTGGAATAGTAAGGATGAAGGCCCTGGCTAGGAGTCACTTGTGGTGGCCAGGATTGGACCACGACATTGAGGATTGCGTTGCCAATTGCCATCTGTGCCAACGCTCCAGGCCTGAACAACAACACATCCGCACACATAAATGGGAGCTAGCTAGGAATCCTTGGTCCAGGATTCATATTGATTTCGCGGGACCTTTCCAGGGGTTAACGTTCCTTGTAGTGGTCGACAGTTACTCTAGATGGCTAGAAGTAATACCAGTCAGTTCAGTAACGGCAGGCAGAACAATACAGGCATTAAGGGGCCTCTTTGCCACTCATGGGTTGCCAGATTTAATAGTGTCAGATAATGGGCCACAATTCACATCTATTGAATTTCAGGATTTCCTCAAGGCCAACTCGATTAAGCACAAGACTTCTGCACCCTTCCACCCCTCCACCAACGGATTGGCTGAAAGGAACGTGAGGACCACGAAGGACGCGCTTAAAAGGATCATTCGAGGTGACTGGCATCAGAGACTAGCTGAGTTCTTGTTGGCTCAACACACAACCCCCTGTTCGGCTACGGGGAAAAGCCCAGCTGAAATGAGGTGGGGCAGGAAGATATTGACCAAGTTGGACAGATTACATCCTGACAGACTCCAACCAAACAGTGAATTTGACATTCCTAACAGAACATTTGCAGTGGGGGACTTGATTTGGGCCAGGAACTACGCCCAAGGGGACAAATGGATTCCAGGGGTGGTAACTGAAATCTTGGGTCCCCTATCTTACATCATTGAGGGGGAAGGGAATAGGATTTGTAAAAGACACGTAGACCAACTGAGGAAAAGATCGAGGGGGTGTGTGCCTGCTGAGGGGGACCAAGGATTAGTAAGGGGAAACAGTACAGACAACATTAGGCCTGAAAGCGTTGTGGGGGTTGGGCATGATAACACATTCCCTGATGCCCAACAACAACAATTCAGTCCAATTGATTGGGAAATACCCCTGCGAAGTAGGCCAGTGTCTACTGAATTCCAAACACATCCTATTATTCAAGACAGTACATCTGTAGACAGTAACCCAGAGCCCAGTAGTAACCAGCAGCCTAGCAGTCAACCAGAAAGTAGGGTCCCTAATAGCCAAAGCAACAGATACCCGTCCAGAATACATAGGCCTCCAAAATACCTAAGGGATTTTGTAAGAAAATGACATCAACTGGGGGGTAAGGGGTGTTATGTATGTAAATAGTTAGCAATTGGCCTTGGAAGAGATTGCAAACACAGTGCAGCTTTGCAAGGTTTTAAGCGGGAAAATAAGGTGCATTCATTGGACGCCACAACCATGGAGCGGGAAAAGAGACTGTTTGTATTGGTTACAGTTCAAACGCTTTCCCTATAAAAGGGTTGCAACATTTGACAGTTGACAGTTGACTTTGTGTATTCAATAAACTCATTCCTTGTTAAACCACTCTGAGTCCTCGTCTATCAGAACTAAACAGATACTCTTCCTGGTGCCTCCCTTTGATGATTTGCTTTGTGTGCTATCCAAACTGCAGTTATTGAAACTACCAAATAAAACTTTTTTACTATTCAGCTAGAATGTGGGTTTAGCATCTCAAATGCAATCACAGCTTGTATGCTTTGCTTACAAACAAAGCATATCCTGTTATAACCTTCAGTCTCTTTCTCACACCTTAATTTGGGGTTTGCTTGGAATTTTGGCAGCCAGAATTTGGAATGCAGAATTTGGAAAGCAGTGCATATTCTACAGTGCAATTTCTGCAAACAATTGTAATTCTCACCGTGCAACGCCAGTATGTCTTTGGAAAGTAACCTCAGACCTGGGAGTTTAAATGAGATGACTACAGTAAAACTGATAGTAGTCTGATTTTCCCACCTCCTGACCTTCCCAATCACCAAACGGCTCTACTCAGTAAGATCTAAAACGGTGATGTAATCCAACATTCCAAGGACTTTGGAACGCTGCAGACATGAGTTCGCCAGCTTTGTTTTCTGACAGGGCCGTTCCTTTATAGATGAAGTGTATAGAAGAAAAATTGGCAGGTTCTCCACTAGCACAATATCTGCACCTCAGGAAAATTGCATGTTAAATGTCCTTGTGATAAGGGGCTATTAAAATTGTCAAGACCATAGCAGAAAAAATGTAAACACCTATTGTGAGAAAAATTATCAGCCTTCAGATGTGGATACCTGGCTTCACTGAAGCCAGTGGCGTAGCGTGGGGGGTGCAGGGGGGGCCGGCCGCACCGGGCACAACATCTGGGGGGGCGCGCTCGCACTCGCAGCTCTCTGCCCCTGCCTGGCTCACTCACTCTCTCTCACTGCAGTGCTGGCTGTGCGAATCCGATCCGAGCCGCCGGGTCGCCGCCCACTGTGGAGGGGGGGTGCCAGGCGTGCAGTGCGGTGTGGAGAGAGAGAGAGGGACTATCTGGGGGAGGGACAGTGCAGCGGCCGGGTGCTTGCCCCGGGTGCTGACAACCCACGCTATGCCACTGACTGAAGCCCACCATTATTTGTTTATTGATTAAAAATGAGCAATTTAGGCAGCTCATACAGTGTCTAGAAAATAAGAAAAATGGTTCCTGAGCCCTCTCAGAGTTTACAATGTGAGTTTCTGAGCACACTGCATTTTTTCCCCTGCTCACCTATTTCAGTAGGCACAATGTGCTCCTATCAAGAATATTCTCTCTGTTTTAAAGGGCTTGCATTCATAAACATCATAAAACAACGACTCATTACCTGACTCAAATGTTAGCTTACATATGGTTACTCCAAAGCCTTCAGCAATAACTTACTTGCATCAGTTTGACTCAGTTACCAGGTGGTAGCAAGAATTCCTGAATGACAACATAATTGCAATGAGTTGTGTTGTATAGATCCAGATAATTGTAATTAATTTAATAAACCATCAAGAAGCAATTCAAGGCTTAACGGGCTGTGTGAAAAATGGCCACTATATGTGAAAAGTTTTCAGTGCTTGAAATGTGTGCTGTAAACAATGGAATGCAAGTAACCATAGTGATACCACAGAGCCAAATATTAGCTTGCTTGAAGCATTCATAAGGAGAACATGCAAGAAGCAAGTGAACTCCACTCTTGGCTTATCCATCCTAAAAAAATATGACTCCTGTCTAGGTTGCAACAATCTAAGTGGCTGATAGCAGATGGCAGTAAAGCAATAGGAAAACCTGAATACTGCCATCTAGTGGTCATCCATATTTTTGCAGTCCAAATGTAACCTGCCTGTATTATTGGAAAGATACATAATGAGGCTATAAGGGGAACATTGTCCTGGGATTCAGAATTCTTGTGCTTAATGAGATTGCTGGTGAAATTAGTGTTTCCCAAGGTCATACCAACTGCCATCACATAAAAGAAGTACAGTACATTTTTCTGTAAGAGTTAAAGAGAATTAACCTATTATTCTTCCATTAATTGCTGTGTCTCTGCACAGCTTTCAAGTTGTAGTGATCGGCCTATCACTCAGCACTTGTCCTATCCTTGTGGTATGTAGTTGGATAATGTTGCATTGCAAAGGAAGCTGTTCATATCCAATGCTGCTCCTGGCTATTTCTTAAACATAATTTGAGAAATTTTTAATTTGGATTATACAGGCATGGGAACAACAGTAAGTCTGGACAACAGTGATTGCATTTTCCCCTTCCCCTCCACACAGAGAAAACAAACTTTGCTGATTGGATCCTACGTGGGCTAGTCTACCTTTTAGGAATGGTTCTCTTCTCATTAGTCCCCATGCCTTTCCTTTGCTTTCCCAGATGTTGTTTCCAGACATGGACACCTTCATGTCCTCTTCCCACACTATCTTCTTTGACACTAATACAGACCCTTCCTTTTTCCCCCCTTTCTCTTATTGTGCCATTATAGCTCTGATGCTACAATAATTAAAACCATAGGGGACAGGCCTTACATTCTTCTAGAAGTCTCTGGAAATGTTATAGCAAGAGAAGATAGATTAGCTTCATAAAAGCAAAGTAGCAACATTCGTACATTGCAATGTTAATATATATTTAAAAGGAAATAGAAGGGAAGGGAAGCTTTCTAGTACTGTGAGCAGGGGATGGGAAAGCAAAGGGAGCATGCTTCACCCAACCTGGGCAGCAGCTGAAAGATTACCCAGTAGGAGATGTATGGTTTGAACAGAGAATTAAATTCTAGGGTTGAGGATAATGTTTGGACTTAACAGGCCATCTTCATATCATCTGCAAGTAGGTTTGTTTGTTGTTTTACAAAAACTGAAGCCCTGAACAACAGACAACACATTTCTAGGAGAAATGGCTGCTTGGGGCAGTAACCAACTGCTGGAGGGGAACAGAGCTGCCGGTACTGCAGCCAATGGGAATTGGGGTTGTTACTAGAATGGAGATGGATACCAAATGCTCTGAAGGGCTCAAGGCAGCTTCCCTGGTAAAAGAGCAGTTGTCAATCAAAATTGGGCAAATGTGGACTCGGGGTGCTTTTGCAATGAGCAGACAGCCAGGAAATGGTAAGTGGTCGAGTCTGGCAAAGGGCCAAGCAGAAAGTGTTACTCTCCCTTACATGGTTTTCATCCCTTGTGTTTTAAATAATAACATTCAGCATAAAATAATTAGCCTCTGATACGCTTCACACATCTATAAATATTCAAAAGATTTAAAAACACCGTGAAAAAATGGGCAGAAAACACTCCTTCAGTAATGCCATCGTGCTGTTCTCCTTGTCTATCCTTCTGCTGCTCAAAAGGTTGATATATAAATATATAGAGAGAGACATACATATACCTAATGTATGTGTATATTACACACAAACATACCTATGGATATAGTATGTGTGTGTGTGTGTGTGTGTGTGTGTGTGTGTGTGTATACACTTACACAGTATATGGATGGAAATAATTCTTTTTGTGTTATGTGATCAAAAATGTGATTCAGTTAAAAAAAGTAAATGTCAGAAATATAAAAATATAATATAAAAATATGAAAGTAAATATTAGAGAAATGTTTGTCCTCAAAATATACCCAAAATATTGAATCCAATTCTGGATCTTGCATTTTAGGAAAAATGTTTACAATTTACAAATATTTACAACTGTCTTTAACTTTTGTATTGTATTGACGTTTTTAAATACTTTGTCAACCTCCCTGAGTCCTATGGGAAAAGGGCGGTATATAAATTCAATAAACTAAACCAATAAACTAAATTGTATCATGTCCAGGGATGTCACGTACCAAGGAGACAACCAAGTTGATAAAAAGCCTGTAAACAAAATGTAGAAGAAATGGATAGAGATAAGAAATGGATGTCTCTTTAGTGCCATCAAGTGGTCATTTGGGTTTTTGCAACCTAGATACAGTAGCTAAACTTTAAGGCTGGAGATGGCAAGAGTATTCCAGACAATTCCCTTTGAATATCTATGGGTTGTCAGGTAAGATGGACAGATTTGGTCAGGGTTGTTCCAGAAGAGAGTACAAGGTCTAACAAGGAAGTAGACTTTACTTGGACACTAGAAAAATGCCCTAATGGTAAGAACTGTTCAACAGTAGGATAGATTCCCTTGGCATGGGTTGGAGTCTCCTTGGCTGGAGTTGTTTAAGCAGAAGCTCAATGACCATCTCCTAGTGATGCCATGGTAGTGTATTCCTGTACAAGATCCTGTTGGATTGTGCTGAGACACTATGATTATAACAATAATAATATCAGCACATTAGGTACCACACCAAAAAGTCTGGGATGGCACTTAGAAAATCTATGTATTGGCAAAATTTTCAATTGGACTGGATCTGCACATAACCTATGCTGATCCATTATAATATCTTGTTCTTGGGAAAACTCAGTTCTCCGTGATTTCCCAGTTTTGTGTATATAATGATAATAATTATTGGTAACCATTGATGGCCACTTGTAACACTAGTGGTCTTAATATTTAGCGGCAGCTTAGACCTATTTATATTGGACACCTATCTTTTATTTATTTATTTTTATTTTAATCCCATTTATATCCCGCCCTTCTCCGAAGACTCAGGGCGGCTTACAATTTAAGCACAAACCAATGTACCTATCAATACAACTAAGGTTCTAATTCAGACATGTCAAACACAAGGCCCGGGGGCCAGATCCGGCCCGCGAAGTGGTTTCATGCGGCCCGCGAAGCCATCCTGGAAACAGTGAGGGAACGGCTCCCACTGCCTTGGCCCTGGCCCAGAGACTCTCCTCCTGCCAGAGACCCTTAGATCTGTCCCACTCCTGCCCAGGCCCCCATAGGCACCCTTGATGTGAATGACGTAGAGCTGGCCATGCCCACCCAGTAGGCCATATGCACTTTAGCCATGCCCACCCAGTAGGCCACGCCCACCCAGGCCACACCCACCCGGCCCGAGGGCAACTGCAATGCTGATGCGGCCCTCAATGAAATTGAGTTTGACACCCCTGTTCTAATTAATCTAATTCCACTCCTCTGTTAAAATACTGATTTCAGTCCAAAACAGAATTACTTATCACTCCAATAATAATGATAAAAGAGAAATCAACCACTTCAGAATTATGAATTTAGTCTACAGTGATGGTCACTGTAGACTAAATTCATTGAGCAGATGATTAAAAACAACCATCGTCATTTTGAGGCTTGAACCCTGAGGATTCCATAGTCTATACCTATGTCCTTCTCTTATTTTCTAGCTCAGATCCTTCATACCTGAACATACCTATTGTCCTGCCACAATCACCAACCACCAATTCTCACTTGGCCCTGAGTTAAACCACTGGTTTCTGCCTATTCTGTCAAACTGTGATTTTTCCACTAAAAAGAGCTTCCCTGCCTTGTTCTACCTTGAACATGTTCCTTGTAAGACTTATATTTACAATTTTGCCCAGGAAACATGTATTCTGCCAGCATATTTTGATTGGCTTTTCTTAAAAAGAAACATTTAAGGTGGGTGTTGAGACTGAAGCCATTGCTTCATCTTGGAAGAATCAGAACATGGTTTCTCTGCCACATTTTAATGATCAGAGCATTTATTATAGAAAGAAATGCTCCTGTTCATGAATAAATGGCTGCTATAAATATCCAGAACTATCCAAGTTGCTCAAATTAAACTTAGGAACTATCCAAGTTGCTCAAATTAAACTTAGGATAAAGAGCTGTCGGTAGGCATCCATTTTATTTCAATCACTTTCCTAGTGGAAAAGTATTCAAGAAATCTGAAACTTGTTCGCAAGAAATAGTCAACCCTGTTAAACTCCCTGTTGAAATTATAACATGAGAAGGCACCCTGAAAAATGTTTTTTTCCTAACGTTTTTTATTTAAGGTTCATCCCTGCATGTCCTTATGCTTGGACCATCAGCCATGTATGAAATGCAAGCACCAATCTAATTAGCAGAAAAAATGATGACTCCTCCATAGGAACAACTCTGCATTAATGATGAAACAACTGAGCTTTCAAGGGATGATTTTACTAAATTGCAACTTTGATCAAGGGAACAAATCAAGGGGAAGAGAAATGAGCTGAACTGAACCACACACAGAACTGATCTCAGTTTACACTGTTATTTTCCAGCTTCCGTAATTCATGACTAACCATTCTACCCATCGGTCATTTTCACATCAAGCTATGACCTGTTTCTAGACAAAATTATCCTCCATTTTTAGATCCAATGAAAGATTTTTTAAAAACTGGGAAAATCATGAAAACTTACCAGTAGAAGTCCTGAAAGCTTCTTTACTCCACTTAAAGTTCAATCAGGAAGCTTTCACACAATGGCATCCTATTTGCTTGCAGAACTAGTGAACTAGAACAGGAGCCTTGGCAGATCTGAAAACAAGGTGCAACTGTTCTCAACTAAACTGGAGGATGGGAGGAAGGTCCTAGGACTGACAGCTCAATTTGTCTTTCCCAGATTCCCATGCAGATTAGACAAATGCTTCAACTGAACGCACGGCTGCTGCAGACCGAAAAAAGGCAGCGAACCCACAATTTCCAATTAAATACCACCCAAGGTATTTTCACATTTACTTTGAAGCCTCTCAACGTCTTTTCAATACAGCCTGCAATTTTCCCTCCTGTGTTCTCTTCAACCCCACCCAATTTTAATTGCTTGCTTTTTTTTGCTTTGGCTTGATGCTTTTTTTCTCACTCTCTTATTTTTAGATTGTCAGTATAATACAGTCACTTGTAGAGGCTGCACGACAGCAGCAAATGTAACTGGAGCCGTAGCTCTTGAGTGCCAGGAATTGCAGCCTCAAGCAGGACTTCACTAAGGGTACTGGCGGGAAGGTCTGGGCAAAACAAAAGGAATGGAAACCTCCATTTTACATCAACAACTATGGTAGTTTCATGGAGGGAAACTATGAAAGCTAAAGCAGCTCCAGATTTTGGAGATGATTTGCCAGTATATGCAGGGGGGAGAATTCCAGCAGAGCAATTGATGTTGTCTAAGCAGTGGGTATCTTCCCATCCTAGCACTGCCATAATGGGATGAGAAACTAGAAGATAGGTTCCCAAAGACCTTCTAAGTCTCCCAAAATTACTGTGGGTGGGACCAACATGCAAGTTTCAAATGTTTAGCAGAAGAAAGCAAGGTTCTGAAAGACAGAAGAACCAAGCAGAAAATGTAGGCGCAATGATTGTGCTTTCATTATTATTCATTTAAACTGCTCAATTTATAGGAAATAAGAGAGCAGAACTGAGATCTGGCCAAAGCCAGTTGTGCATCTAAGTTGTCCTGCAATGCAGGCAAGAAATAAAGAAATACAATTTTGTGCTCTCCATCTGTTTGTGCCCATTAGCTTGAGTTAAATGTTCAAGGGCAAGGGATGTAACAATTATAATCCAGGTATCAGTGAGCACCATGTTATCTATCCCTGCCTCAAAGCATCTTTTATAGAGAGAAACTTGGAGTAACAAGACAGTTTCTGCTTTTATATATTCTTCTTTAAACTCCTAGTGTTCCTCTGATTACATCTAACAAAAATCCACAGTGCAAATTACTTTCCTTTTGAGACAGAAAACACATTGCAGCTGCAGTGTAAATGCTAAAATAGTCTTCACTAATAATAAAGGTGGGGACCCACAAAGCTCATCTAAAAGAAAAAAAATCAAGAAAAAAACAAGATCACAGGACTGCACACCCCAGCCACTAGATGCCTCATTCATGCCAAATATTAAGCTGACTCCTAGGTGGTTATAGTTGCCCACCAGTTTGATGAAGGTCATGCCTGGGTATTTCATGTTTGGGTTTATTGGGTATTAGTCTTCAAGTGAGATCAGTTCATTTCTTCATCTTTGGCTTGTCAAATACAGCTGCAGATCTGACCTTCCAAAAGCCACAAACAAAACAACCTTGTTATATGATGCCAAACTGGGGCAAGTTCAAATTCTGTTCTCCCTGCAATATACTCCAGTGATTTAAGGGAAACATTTCTTTTAAACTGGAAATTACCCTTGAAAAGGCTCTAATCATTAGAAGCAAAGATATAAGCAAAATTGACAGATACAAAAATATAGCAAATAAATTACTTATTCTAGAAGTCATCTGAAGATGAATGAGATTTGGTTTGATGGTTGCAAGAACTAGTACTACATTCATATATAGAATAAAATACCATGCTTGTCTATTCAAAAGTACATCTCACTTTTTTCCACTGGGTTTATTCCCAAGAGAGATAAGTAAATAACCCTCATCCTATTCTAGGGTATCTGGTTGGTTTTCATCTATTTTCATCTCCTTTAAAATGATTTATAGCTTT
The DNA here is from genome assembly GCF_964194415.1 of Vipera berus. NCBI lineage: Eukaryota > Metazoa > Chordata > Lepidosauria > Squamata > Viperidae > Vipera > Vipera berus. Next base: position 227,470,862 of record NC_138203.1, read on the forward strand.
ATTTGTAAAAAGCTCTATAGCACAGCAATAGCTGTGCACCAAGAACATATCTATCTGTAAGATCATGAGCTCAAATTTGATGAAGCTTCCAAATAATGTGTTAATGTAATCATTGGCACCATGATTCTTTCATTTTCTTGAAAGTATACAAAATCCAGGTTTTGGAAAAGAATTGAAGAATAACATGACATCAGCAAGCATAGATCTGATTTCTAGAAGCCATTTCTAATAATTTGTTTAAAAAACCAATAAAATATTTTGAGTAGTTGTGTTTATTACCCTGCCTTTTCCTATCATATTTTTATAATATCTTTCCTGTCAGTACTTGCTACTTTTTTATATGTTCTTTTAACTTTGATTAAAACTCTTTTTTACTTTTTTATCCTAGTTTTTAATGGGATTGCCAGTTTAGGTGGTTGCAAATTGTGGTGTAACATATTTGGAGAGAATACTAGAGAATATTGGGATATTTCCAACATCTAAAAAGTTGGAATAGAGCCATCAGCAAACCAAAATTTCATATTCTGCTTGTGGTGAATGATTCTGATGGCCACAAGCAAATGGTATATTTTTGACACAAAATTCAGCCTATCCCTTCTTTTAATGTTCTGGCTGACATTAACTCTGCCAGATTCAATCCCATTTTAGAAAGCTAACTGGGCAGGGTTACATGCTTATTTGGAAGCAAACTGCATGATATTCAGGCTGATACATTGAGGTGGAGATTGCTGCTTAAATTTCCAGCTTTGCTTTTCTATTTCACCTAGTCATACTCATTAGGAACACAAGTGCATGGAAGGCAGGCAGCCTCCCACAAAAGGGACAGAGGCAGCATATAACCCTGCATTCCTTCAAAACCAGAGGGGAAAAACTTCTTCCAGAGCAGCCAGAGATTTTGTCCCCATGGAAGAAGCTATCTCTGGTCTGCAGGCAGCAATCAGTAGGCTGCATAAGGAATGGTGTACTCCTCTACATGGGATTTATTTTCCTTCTGACTTTGTCTGGGCATCTGTGCCCAGCATTCTCTCACCTAGAAGATGTCCTCTGTTGGTTTCAGTAACAAATAATCAAACCACAAGTGTGAAAGCCTTGCAATCAGCAAAAACTGGGTGCACTTCTGGATCAAAATGATAAATGGAAGTCTTTTCAGAAGAACCTTTTATTGCATCTCTGTTCATAAATATCAAGGCATGGTTGATTTATATGAGCAATAGAAGCCCAGAAAGGCCATAAACATTGAATGTGTAAATATTTAGAATCTTGCATTCTAATATAAACAGCAATTCCTCAGCTCTACAACAACATATGAGAGTGGTTAATTATAACCTCCATTACTAGGTGCTGTGTTACCCCCACCAATAAGCAGGGCCTTGAAACAAATCTCTGAGAAATGCTCATCCTTCTACATTTATAAACAGACATGGGGGTTTTGCAGAGAGACCTCCCTTCTGCATGGACAGTGCTAAAAGCAAGAGAGGGGATTGTAGACATTGATAAACACAAGCAAGAGCAATGTAATAACAGCTACAGTGCTTGAGAAACTGGCCTCAGTGGGGAACAGAGAGGCACCAGTGACCCAAATAGTATTTATGACTAGTTCTTACTTTGATTGTGTTAGCAGAAGAGAGAGAACGTGTAGGCAAGCTATTAGACTGGAAAGCTCTCTGGTATTAAAAGTTACCATCCAAATTATATTAACTCTTTTCTGTTTAATGGGTAGAGTCGCAGCTCTGATCCAGATGAAGTTTCACACTAGAGTGAAAGGCACAGCTTTGCAAAATGGCTGAGAATGTATACTTATATTTATTTATAATATTTACATATTTTTCCCAGACCCCAAAGTTTATACTCAGGGCTGTTTAGATAAAAATGTAATAACATATCCACTATACTTAAAGTATAAACAATAAAACATTAACAAAATCCCTCCAAGTTAGCAGTTGAATCACAGTAATTCAGGAAAAGCAATCAAAGGCTTATGGGAAAAGAATCCAAAATCCATACTTTATTGAGTCCACTCAAGATGTCACAAAATAATGTGTGTACTTGCAAGCCCTCCACAATGTTTACTTAAGCAAAATGTTGCAAAAACACAGGATGGAGAACAAATGAGTAAATCCACACATTAGGTCAGATGTTTAAACCAGGAGGGCTGACGTTCAAGCTCAGTCACAAAATGAAGTTGTGAATCAAATGCATGGCTAATGTTAGGGGTTGTTAGGATCAAGCTATATTTAGAGTTTAGAGGCAAAGTCCCACTCCAAGCTCTGGAAAAACAAAGACCATTAATCCTTAATCTATTACTTGGTATGGGTGACTCATAGAGGCAACTTGGCCTAACACAGGAAAAAAAAACCACTACAGAAGCTTCTCCAAAATAAGTATAAGGAAAGGCCAACAGAAGTTTCCACAGATTGGGATCATAGCTCACTAAGCACAAGCGTAGGAAGTCTGAGGTTTAATCCTGTGGGATTTCTGACTAAAATGGGGTGAGGAAGTAAAGTTTGTGGCTGGAGGCGGACTTCTATTTTTTGGCAGCTGAAAGATGTAGAGGTGAGTATGGCCAATATTTAATTTATGGAAATTTAGAAGGTTTTTTTTAAAAAAAAATTTTAAAACCACCCACATACAGGTATTAAGTTTATCAGAAGCCCAACACCTGTTTTTGCCTTCTTGCTGGAAATTGGTGGAAAACTGAGGCATTACTACCATTATAACTGGCTGGCCAGTGAATTTCAAGACCATCTTTGAGGGAATCTGGAAACTACAAGAAACAAAGTGGCTTGAAGGTAACATGGACCACAGATAATTATCTATTCCCAAGTTTAGAAAGATCCAATAACAAGTAATGGGAAAGATTCCTGCTACTAAGGAAAGTAGAGAAAACAGACAATTACTTTGACCTGGGAGGAAGTTTTGTGTTCCTCAGTCTTGGAGACTTACAGCAATGGCCACATCCTTAGGTGTTGATCACTTGACCTTCATGATAACATCAAGAAAAGCAACAAGATAGACAACTTGCAGGACTTACAACAAAGCACAAAAACTCATTATAGCAATTCTATTTTATTTATTGACAATATCTTAAGCCTGCTTTTCATTGAAAATGATTAGATTTAAAGCTAATTCTAAGGCAGGATCCAATAAATCCAACCAATAAAATCAAAGAAGATTCCAAAATTAAAATTGTACAAGGGAGCACTTAAAAGGACTTGTTGCGGATCTGCTTCTTGGTCCAATTCAAGGTGTTGGTTATTACCTTTAAATCCCTTTATGGCATAGGTCCAGGCTATTTGAGGAACTGAGTGATATGCCCCACTATTTGAGTGATATGTCCCACTCACTTCAGCAGAAGAGGCATGCTACAGATCCCGTCAGCAAAGGAATTGCGATTAGCTGGGTCCAGGGGAAGAGCCTTTACTGGCATGCTTTCCACTCTTTGGAACATCATGCCCCTCAAGGTGAGATCTGCACCTATGCTCTTGGCCTTCAGAAATCAACTGACTGCCAACTGGTTTGGGGCCCCAATAGAGACATTCGATTCTAAAGAATAATAGAGTAGAAGGGGCCTTGGAGGTCTTCTAATCCAACCCCCTGCTCAAGCAGGAAACCTTATACCATTTCAGACAAATGGTTGTCCAATCTCTTCTTAAAAAACTTCTGGAGACAAGTCGTGCCACTGATTAATTGTTCTGTCAGGAAATTTCTCCTTTGTTCTAGGTTGGTTCTCTCCATGATTAGTTTCCATCCTTTGCTTCTTATCCTGTCTTCAGCGGCTTTGGAGAATAGGTTGACTCCTCTTCTTTATGGCAGCCCCTTAGCTATTGGAACACTGCTATCATGTCACCCCTAGTCCTTCCTTTCATTAAACTAGACAAACCCAATTCCTGCAAGTTCTTCATATGTTTTAGCCTCCAGTCCCCTAATCATCTTTGTTGCTCTCCACTGGACTCTTTCTAGAGTCTCAACATCTTTTTTATATCATGGTAAACAAAAGTGGATGCAATATTCCAAGTGTGGTCTTACCAAAGCATTAAAAAGTGGTATTAACACTTTATGTCATCTTGATTCTATCCCTCTGTTAATGCAACCTAGGACTGTATTGGCTTTTTTTTTGGTAGCTAAAGCACACTCTTGGCTCTAATTTAAGTGATTGTCCACTAGAACTTCAACGTTCCTTTTGCAGGTACTACTATTGAGCCAGGTACCACCTATTCTATACCAGTACATTTGGTTTTTCTTACCTAAATGTAGAACCTTACATCTCTTAAGACCCTTCTGTATCCTGAGCCTATCTATTCCTGCCAGTTTGGTGTTGTCTGAAAATTTGATGATTTCCCCTTCTATCCCTTTGTCTAAATCATTGATGAAGATATTGAAGATTACTGGACCTAAGACAGAGCCTTGGGGTATCTCACTGCATACTTCCCTCCAGGTAGAGGCAGTTCCACTAAGGACTACACATTGAGTGTGGTTGGTCAACCAGTTACAAATCCATTTGGTGGTGATGCTGTGTAACTCACATTTTTCTATCTTATCAAGTAGTAGGTTGTAGTCTACTTTATCAAATGCCTTAGTGAAGTCCAAGTAAATTATATCCAAAGCATTTCTCTGGTCCAATAATGTTGTCACTTTGTCAAAAAATGCAATAAGATTTGTCTGGTATGATCTGTTTTTGACAAATCCATGTTGGCTTCTGGTTATAACTTTGTTTGCCTCTAGGTATTTGCAGATTTGTTGCTTATCTTTTCCAGAATGTTCCCAGATATTGATGTCAGGCTGATAGGTCTGTAGTTTCCTGGATCCATTTTTTCCTTTTTTTGAAGATGAGAATTACATCAGCTCTTTTCCGGTCATCTGGTAGTTCCCTGGTGCTCCAGGATCTTTGAAAGATATCTTTCAGTAGTTCTGACAGCATGTCTGTCAGTTCCTTCAGAATCTTGGGGTGTAATCCATCTGGTCCTGGTGATTTGAACTCGTTAGGGTAGACAGGTGTTCTCTTACTGTTATCTTGCCTATTTTAACTTGCGTTCTGTTTTTACAGTACTGTTTTGATAGGTTAATGAGTTAAGCAGTTCTGTTTTCTCCCTGTTGCTTGTCACCTTCTTGCCATTTTCTCCCATTAATGGACCAATCATTTCCTTGACATTTTTCTTGTTTTTTAAATGTTGAAAGAAGCTTTTTTTGTTATTTTTTACTTTAGTCACAAACCTTAGTTTATTTTGAGCCTTAGCTTTCCTGACTTCATCTTTGTAGGTTCAGGCTACTTGCTGATATTCTGTCTTAGTTATGTGCCCCTCTTTCCACTTTTTAAACTTATCCTCATTTTGGATGTGGCTGGTAGATAAGGAGAAGATTCCACCTCCACCCTCTTTACATATTGGCCCCTTTTGTCCACACTGTTGTTAATTTTAATGTTTTAAATTTCTGCTGTGGAGTGTAAGTGTTAATCTTCACTTCCACACATCAGGGCTCCCTACATATTTTTAATGTTTTTAACTTTCTAATTGCCTTATGCTGTTGTTTATAGCATTGCAAGTAATACAGAGTTACTGGATAGTGAGATGGGTGACATATGCATTAAATAAATAAATAAACACACATAAATAAATAAATAAATACATACATACATACATACATACATACATACATACATACATACATACATACATAAGGTTAGTATTATTTTGAAAGATAAAATATCTTCAGAAAAGATATTAGCCTTGGTGGAGCAGTGGGCTAATGCCTCCTTAAGTAACACCAGCTGCCTGCAATTAGTGCAGGTTCGCATCCCACCAGGCTCAAGGTTGACTCAGCCTTCCATCCTTCCGAGGTAGGTAAAATGAGGACCCAGATTGTTGGGGGCAATAAGCTGACTTTGTAATAATGCCGCTTGGGGGGGGGCGAAAGCCCTAATAAGCAGGCATATACATAGAATGAAGGCTATTGCTAAGCACATTGATTTGTGCTTCTTAGATTGTAAGTCGCCCTGAGTCTTCGGAGAAGGGCGGGATATAAATGGGATTAAAAATAAAAAAATAAATAAAAAATACTACCAAGCTTCTGCTGTGGAGTGTAAGTATTAATCCTCACTTCTACACATCAGGGCTCCCTATATTTTAATGGTTATTTGTGAACTTTTATTTGTGACACCCCAAACTAATACTTGCAATAGAAACATTTGCAGCAAGAGAGTACAGGAAGATGAAATGAGAATAACATGTAATGATTACATCTCAAATCCATCACCCTCTTTGCCTGCTTAATTGACAGCTTCTTAGTCTCAGCTCCAAAGAGATGTGACTTTTCAAAGACTAATCTGCTCTCACTAATGGAGGCAAGTAGGGGAAAAAAAGAGATAAGTTTCCCCTCCCCACTTTAGACAGTTTTCTAGCAGTGGGAGATACATGAAATAGGAGAACTAGAATTGTGTTGGATAAGCTTGTGCAGCTTTTGACTGATGTGACCATATATTGATCCAGAGGCAGCAGATGTATTGCATTGTCCTGATAGTACATTTCCTCTTAGTAAACTCCCCTGAACTCAGTGGCATTTACTCTCTAGTCAAAGTGCTACTGCAAGCTGTGACATGTTTGAGTTGTAAACCTTTTGAGGAGCAAACATTGTTTTCTGCATTAGTTCAGGTGGCTTTTCCATTACCTAATCTAGCCTCACACTGTATTAATCTGTCTGTATATTTGTCATCTGTTGACTTTTTGTTCAAATGTCATAGATACACTTTGTACTTCACTTGATTGCACAAGGGAAAAAGAATTACTAGCGCTGGTTCAAAAAATTCTAACTGGTTTAATGACCAATAAGGACTCTGAATTTACAAGGGATGTTTGCAGTAAACCATGCCAGCAGCTTTCTCATTAGTCATCTAGGTATCCTAGTGGACTGCCACTTAAGTATGAGTCAGAAGTGTGCTGCAGCTGCCAAAAAAACAATGCAGTCCTTGGTTGCATCAACAGAGGGATAATGTCAAGATCACAAGAAGTGATAATATCACTTTATACTGCACTAGAGAAGCCACATGTGGAATATTGTGTCCATTTATGGTCTCCAAAATACAAAAAAGATGCTGAGACCCTAGAAAGAGTGCAGAGAAGAGCAACAAAAATGATAAGGAGTCTGGAGGCTAAATTGTACAAGGAATGGTTAGGTATGTAGCATAACAAAGAGAAGGATTAGGGATAATACAACAGCTGTCTTCCAGGACTTGAGAGGCTGTCAAACAGATGAGGGGGTTGATGTATTCTCCGAAACACCTGAGGACAGGACAAGCAGCAATGGGTGGAATTGTTAAAGAGAGATCCCATCTGGAATTAAGGAGAAATTTCCTGACAGTGAGAGCAATTAATCAATGGAACAGGCTGCCTCCTGGAGTTGTGGGTGCTCTTTCACTGGAGACTTTCAAGAAAAGATTGGACTTCCATTGCTCCAACATGGTATAAGGATTCCTGAGTAGGGGGTTGGACTAGAATACCTCCATGTTGCCTTTCAGTCTATGATTCTGTTCTTTCAGCATTCCTTTGCTTACTTTCCTTTCAAGAGATCATCTTTTGTTATCATCGTGGTCCTTCTGTAAGACATGTCATCACTCCTGCCCAAAGCTAGTAAGCAGTATTTATCTCTTTAAAGAAGGAATGGGTACTTTCTTACTTTTAATTAAATGTGCAGGACTCAGTGGCAAGACACGTATTTTAAGGTGATTTATAATAACAAAGCACCATGAAGCTGCAGTGAATAAGATGCATCACAGGGCAGAAATATCATTTGCTTCATTTTCACATAATTATGGTCACTCTGAAAGATACCGTGCAATTTTAAAATTTTTCAAATATAATGGCATGAAATTCATATATGAAAAATAATCTGAGAGCCAGAGGTTCTCAGACAAGAATCAACAGATTTGTAAACACACTTGGCCAAGGCCAGCAACTGCTTACAGCTCTGCACTGGCAGTGGACAGTCAGTTGTTTTGTTTGGATTCATACTTGTTTACAGTAAATATTATTTATCCAAGCTGTGCTTGGGAGAGAACAAATCTGAGTTTTAGCCTAGAAGCCTAGCTAGCCTTGTAAATCTGGAGAAATGTGATTCAGTGCTGAATCAAGATTAGGGGACCTGAGAACATATTGCAATAAGACTAAATGCTTTGATGGGGGAGAGAAAATTGTGTCTTAGCAAAATCAAGTCACTATTTCATTTCCATCAAGATGTATGGTTTTGAGCATCAGGGAAAAAGTCAAGTGGGAAAAACTATTATTTTTTGAGTTGCTACACTGGAGATAGCAGAGAACCCCACAAGATGCATTCCCCAGCAATAGGATTCGTGTCTTCACTTAGAGATGGATTTTACCATTATATATATTTCAAGATGGTTTGTTCTTTTCTCCAGGGACACCTTTTAAGTACAGTATTTTGGGACTAACACTTCCAAAATCCCATCCTGGTATGATTAATGGCCATAGTGAATGAAAAGTTTTGGAACTGCAGACCCAACCTATCTAAAAGGCCACACGGTGAGAAAGCCACAGATCTGACTGATTGGGGTCAGTGTTTATACCATATGTGGAGATACCCAGTCAATGAACTGATTGAATTAACTACTGTGACCTTAGTGTTGAACAGGGGGGGGGGGAAAGCCCTGATTAACTTCTTAGCAATATTATCTATAAGGACTAATTAGATTTGTCATCTCTGTCCCAGGATTAGTATTATACCCTGGGGATGAATATGCAAGTGACTGTCAAGGTTGAATTGCTAAAATGCTTGCTAACCTCTTTCGCTACTCAACTTGCCATAGAACCAGGGGGAGGGAGAGTCTGGGAAAGAAATGAGCTAAATAAGCTAAGAATCCCAGCTGCTGGAGTATCTCCTCTTGGGAGCTATGTTTCAATTCTCTTATCAACTAGATAACTCCCCCATCTTTTAAAAAAATATTAAAAATATTAAAACTTTAAAAATGTCCTTTTTTATTCACCACATGGATTCACCATAGATTTGTGTAAAGAGCATTCTTACAATCAGAATTTCCTTCCTAATTATTCAAGGGATGGACTTTGCTTTGTTTACAATTGTTCTAGCCTGAATTCCACCATGACTTCAAGATTCCTTTCCTCATTAGTCTACTTTAAGCATAGATCCCATCAATAGCACTGTGGAGTGGTGCATAAGTCTAAGTGCTATTGCTATTGCTAAGGAAGAGACTTGTGCCGACTTGCATAATTTGTTTATGAATGTACATTCACCACTTTGAAGAATTCCTACTTACCCTATATGAAGATATCCCTTTGAATTTTACTATCTTGAATAGTTTGGTATTACAGCCAGCATGGCCCCATCATTGCCCTAACTCCAGACCATTCACGTACATGCTAAAAAGCATGAGACCTAACACTAATTCCTATGACAACCCACTTGGAGCACTTCAGTGCTCCACGAATTGCCCAAGTATTCCTATTTTCTACCATTTTTTCAACTACTGTACTTGCCAATCCAGGACAAATGCCCTGACTATCCCCTACCTTCTGATGTTTTATAGGAACTTTGTGAGGGACTTTGACAACAGGTTTTTGAAATTCAACAAACACAATATCTTGTTTGCACTAATAAAAAGCTTTGTCACACACACAAAAAAAGGGGAGGGGCAGGGAATCAAGGCTTAACCTTCACAAAGGAAATAGCCTTCACAAAAGGCATATTTTTCAAGGCCATTCTGCTGTCTCTATTCTGAATGATGGCTTGTTGCTCATCTTGAGCTGTCTTCATTTATTTTTGATTCTTTGCATCCAGATTGGTAAAACATGCCTGGAAGCCTTCATCCTTTGATGATCTGGCACTCAGATATATCCAGTGCTTTTTTTGTAAAAAAAAAAAAAAAAAAGTGCCGGAATTCACATACGGTATGTCATACAACCCACCTTGCCTACCCTACAAGGTTCCATCCAAAAAAGGTGCCAGAACTCCAATCTAAGCGTTCTATGACAAAAAAAGCCCTGGGTATATCAGTGGAACTGATTGCTTAGCATGCAGGTATATCTGTGGAATTGGGCACTTGTGAGGTTATAAATATATGATAAAGTAGCAACATTCCATTGCACAGTCCTGCAAAGAAACCATCTCTGGGTATTCTTTTCTGGGAGCACGATGAATAGTTGCTAAACAAGTATTCAAATATTATTTCTTTTCAAAGCATTCTTCATGGTGGCAGGAGTATTCTGATATTCCCCCCTACTTATGCTGATGATGTTCCATGCTTTAAAACACGGGTGTCAAACTCGCTGCGTCACGTGACGTTTCACAACATATCGTGACTTTTTTCACTGGGGTGGACGCGGCCTCCCCATGATGCAACTGGCCTGTGAGCCAGCAGTTTGGCACCCCTGCTTTAAAAAGAAGAATCCTTTTGAAAGATGTAGTGATGTAATACACTACTATTCACAACTTCTCATTCCAACCATTTAACAAAACCATTTTTCTCCAGTGTTCTGTTTGTGTCTCTTTTGATATAAATCCATAGGCACCCTGCTTTCAGAGGGATTGTTGTGTACAACTCTTTCAGCATGGCACCTGAATTCCTATATTTGTTTAATTACATTGTGGACTATTAGCGCAATATTTTATTTTATACTTTGAGATCACTTTTCAACTCTGAATTTATTTATGGAAAATGATACTATAAAAATCTTAACTCTGAGCCAAACATTGGTAAGGGTTGATGAGGTATACAATTTCCTAAATGGCCATTTTCCTTCCATATTTTGCCACAGTAAGATGCAATCTCATGATTTCATTCCCATTTACTTATACTTATTAAGATTCCCTCCTCAGCACCTGGATTGCAAATTTCCTTTGATTATTAATTTAAGCAATGCTTAATGCAGAGTCCCTTTGTGAGGGAGATGATTGGTTTTAAAAACTAGATAAATAAAAATACATAATACTACTCTACTGCCCCATTCCTCCTGGTGATAGCACAGCTGAGCCCAACTGAAAAAAAACCCACTGTCCAATCATACAGATGAACTTTCTCCAATGCAATCTTTCCACACATTCTAGATCTGCCATCATCCACAGCTAGTACTGCAAAGACAATAACAAACCATGTGGAGAAATAATCTTAACTTATGGGAATCCAGTGCTATGTTCCCAACATTTCCACTTTCTATTGACTATGGAAATGTTCTTCTCAGAGCACAGGGTCATCCAGCTATAAGGCACACAAAATAAGTTCTGTTTTTTCATGAAGCAGACAAATGGTCTCTAGAACCATGGATAAACAATGGCTTTTCAGATGCTAATGTCCAACTCCCAATTTCCCTGGGATGAGTCTGGTTGCTGCAGCGAGTCTGGAAGACTGCGTGTTCCACTCTCCTCTGTTAAAACTGTATCATGTATTATTTATTTAATCAGTTTTATATGGCTTCACGAATCAAGGAAATGGAATATGAAAACGTTTTATTTCAATCAAAAGAGCTTGATGGATTTTTCACTCCGTTATCCCTTGCCTAGCACAATTTCAGTTTGTCCCACTTTGCATTACAGAGGGGTTAAGTGAATGTCAGTTTGCTTTAAGGACACATTTATGTTTTTTTAAAAGGCGGCAATTAGGACACTCCATGGAGAAAGAAGAATGAGGTAAAGTAACCCTGTTTCCCCGCAGCAGACTGCTCTGATTCAGTGACGTTACCTTCACATTTTTGGTCTAGTTTCAAAAGAAATCCAAAAGCTTCATTAATTTCTCCTGCTCCTTATGTGACAAAACACCTGCATACAAAGTAAATTACATGAGGCCAAATTCCATTATCTGCTACTCCTGTCCCAAGGCCAACACAGCACATGTGGCTTAGGGCTCTCCCTTATGTCTGCTGTGTTAATATGCATTCCCCCAGACCCTGAGTCAGCAGAAAAGTATGTCGATAGGAATTGCACTGTTTTGTGTGCCTCAGGCACCGTCCCCTGATCTAGCTTTTCAGATTCAATGCACCTCAAAGAAAATGATTGGACAAACAGGCCAGCGGAATGTTGGGAGCCCTCCAGTCGGGGCTGGTTCCAGGCTCGCTGCCCCCCTCCTGCTGTCTTTGCTGGCTGGAGCCGCCGCCAGGAGGCCAGCAGAACGCCGGGAGCCCTCCGGAGCAGTCGGGCTGGTTCCCGGCTCACCACCTTTCCCCCATTCTCACCGGCTGGGGTCGCCGCCGGGAAGCCAGCAGACCGCCGGGAGCTCTCTACGGACGGCGCTGGACGATCCGGCATCACGCTGTGGGGAGGGGAATCCCAGTGGTGTCCTCATGGATGCAGGCATGGACCTCCCCACAGAAACCCCACTCGAGCATTCGGGAGGAAAGGCGGGGCTCCCTCCCTTCTTTCGGCAAGCGCAAAAGACGTCTGGACGGAACAAGCCTAGCCAGGTTCTGCCAGCCCCCACCCCTGCCCAGATGCCCTCACCACCCCCAAGCGTTTTTTTTACTAACCTGCTTTCAGCTGCATTTTGTTTCTCCGGTTCTCTGCCTTCACCACGTGTTTGTCGGACTATCGGTAAAAAAAAAAAAGTTCCATGAGACTTTCTAACTTCTCGTGAGATCTCGTGAGAAGTTAGAAAGTCTCATGGAATTTTTTTTGTCCCACAAACACGCGGCTGAGAAGCGAATGGAGAAACAGAATGCAGCTAAAAGCAGGTTAGTAAAAAAACCGCCCTCTACTTTTTTTTTACTTTTTTTTTTACAGTGCTGTTCAACTGGTCCTACGCTTATCACCAGCCAGGTGCTCGCGTACCACTAGTGGTACGCGTACCACCGGTTGAAAAGCCCTGTTGTACACTACTCAGCACAATATAACAATGGTAAAACATGTATGATGAGAATGAAAGCTTTTTTCTGATAAAAGGAATGTATCGGATAAAACAGGCTGACATGTCAGTCCAACTCCTAATGTTTGTCCTGCCTCAGGAGGAGGAGGAGGAGGAGGAGGAGGAGGAGGAGATTAGTTTCACCTCTTTCTAATCAATTTCACAATAGGCCCATTTCCAGGCATTCTGAATGAATAAGAGGTGGGGGGGCTCTTGACGTTTGTAATGGCTTAAGTGAAAAAGAAGTGAAATGGTATCTGCAGCCCTCCATCACAGGCCTGCAGATGAAAAGGCAGAAGTGTTCAACAGCACTGGCACATCTATACACACATATATCCAAGGACTAACACTTAAAAGCAAGGCTCCTAATTCCTGGTTCACAAAAAGTCTGCATAACTCTCCTGACCACACTCATGGACAGATAGCTCCAAATGCCCCATCTCTCCAACACCCTAAGCCAAAATAGCCACCAAGATCAGTACTAGGTGAGTGGAGATGAGGAGATGTGTCCCCAGCAGCCTAAAATACCTATAGGAGCTAGGCAGATCCTAGCCTTATGGCTGCAACCAGCCAGATATCCTAAATGATCAAGTCTTATGTCTGGAGGATTTTAAAATTGAAACAAATAGGGATCAGTTTAGAGTAGTTCAGCCAAAGCTGGAGATGAGATGAAGCTGATAGCATGAGAATTTCCTCTTAAAAAACCTAACAATTCATCCTGTGCTGACATTCGCAAGATGTGAAGATGAACCCCTATGACTGATACAGCAGTATTTAAACTATCATTGTGATTCCACTTCATATTAGTACTGTATCTTTCTAATGAGATGTCATTTTCACACTTGGTAGGCTTTGCAGGGGGAAAAACCCTGGGACTGTAACGCAGAGAAAATAAAATGTATAGTTTACTGTGTTAAACTATGGAGAGATTTGAAATGAACGTATTTTCTAGTAATAACTAACAACGAAGCACTGAGATGAATATGCAAGAAAATGCATCCTATATCCATCAAGCAAGTCCTGTCCATGTGTTAAAATGTAGATAACACTGTTCCCTGTATTTTGAAGTGACCTGTACTGTAGCACAAGTGATTCCTTACTGTGGAATGAGTTCTCCACATACTGTGTCATTTTTAATGGAGCACGTAATATAGCTGTACAGATTATATACATTTAACCAGGGCTTCCCCTTCTTGGATTACTGCCTTGTCGTGGCGAAGGGGCTTGCGTAATTCAATGAAGCTATGAGCTATACCGTGCAGGGCCACCCAAGACGGACAGGTCATAGCAGAGAGTTCTGACAAAACGTGATCCACTGGAGAAGGAAATGGCAACCCACTCCAGTATCTTTGCCATGAAAACCCTATGGACAGTACCAAAAGGCAAAACGATATGACGCTGGAAGATGAGCCCCTCAGGTCGGAAGGCGTCCAATATGCTACTGGGGAAGAGCAGAGGGCTAGTACTAGTAGCGCCAGAAAGAATGAAGCGACTGGGCCAAAGCCGAAAGGACGCTCAGCTGTGGATGTGTCTGGTGGTGAAAGGAAAGTCCAATGCTGTAAAGATTTTTTCTCCATAGGAACCTGGAATGTAAGTTCCATGAATCAAGGAAAGCTGGACGTGGTCAAACAAGAGATGACAAGACTGAACATCGACATCTTAGGTATCAGCGAACTAAAATGGACAGGAATGGGTGAATTTAATTCAGATGACCATCAGGTATACTACTGCGGGCAAGAATCCCTCAGAAGAAATGGAGTAGCCTTCATAGTCAATAAAAGAGTAGGAAAAGCAATACTGGGATACAATCCTCAAAATGACAGAATGATCTCAGTTCGAATACAAGGCAAACCATTCAATATCACAGTAGTCCAAGTCTATGCCCCAACCACCAGTGCTGAAGAGGATGAAATTGACCAGTTCTATGAAGCCCTACAGCACCTTATAGAACTAACACCAAAAAATGATGTCCTTATCATCATGGGGGATTGGAATGCTAAAGTAGGAAGCCAAAAGATAACTGGAATAACAGGCAAGTTTGGCCTTGGAGTACAAAATGAAGCAGGGCACAGGCTGATAGAATTTTGTCAAGAGAATACGATGGTCATAGCAAACACTCTTTTCCAACAACCCAAGAGACGGCTCTACACATGGACATCACCAGACGGTCAACACAGAAATCAGATTGACTATATGCTCTGCAGCCAAAGATGGAGAAGCTCTATACAGTCAGTAAAAACAAGACCAGGAGCTGACTGTGGCTCAGACCATGAGCTTCTCCTTGCAAAGTTTAAGCTTAAACTGAACAAAGTAGGGAAAAGCACTAGGCCACTCAGGTATGAATTAAATCATATCCCTGTTGAATATACAGTAGAGGTGACAAATAGATTTAAGGAATTAGATCTGATAGACAGAGTGCCTGAAGAACTATGGACAGAGGTTCGCGACATTGTACAACAGGTAGCAACCAAAACCATCCCAAAGAAAAAGAAATGCAAGAAAGCAAAATGGCTGTCTGAGGAAGCTTTGCAAATAGCTAAGGAAAGGAGGGAAGGGAGAAAAACATACATATGCCCAATTGAATGCAGAATTCCAGAGAATAGCTAGAAGAGATAAGAATGCCTTCTTAAATGAACAGTGCAAAGAAATAGAAGAAAACAATAGAATAGGGAGGACCAGAGATCTTTTCAAGAAAATTGGACAGATGAAAGGAACGTTTAATGCAAAAATGGGCATGATAAAGGACCAAAATGGCAGGGACCTAACAGAAGCAGAAGAGATTAAGAAGAGGTGGCAAAATTACACAGAAGAACTATACAAGAACGAGCTTAACGTCCCTGATAATCACAATGAGGTGGTCACTGACCTCGAGCCAGACATCCTAGAATGTGAAGTGAAGTGGGCCTTAGAAAAGCTGAGCAACAACAAAGCTAGTGGAGGTGACAGTATTCCAGCTGAGCTATTCAAAATCTTAAAAGACAGTGCAGTAAAAGTGCTACACTCAATTTGCCAGCAAATTTGGAAAACTCAACAGTGGCCACAGGATTGGAAAAGATCAGTTTACATTCCAATTCCAAAGAAAGGCAGTGCCAAAGAATGTTCAAACTATCGCACCATTGCACTCATTTCTCATGCTAGTAAAGTCATGCTTAAAATCCTACAAGCTAGACTTCAGCAGTATGTGGAACGAGAACTACCAGAAGTACAGGCAGGATTTTGAAGAGGCAGAGGAACTAGAGATCAAATTGCCAACATACGCTGGATCATGGAGAAAGCTAGGGAGTTCCAGAAAAACATCTACTTCTGCTTCATTGACTATGCTAAAGCCTTTGATTGTGTGGATCATAACAAACTGTGGCAAGTTCTTAAAGAGATGGGAGTACCAGACCATCTTATTTGTCTCTTGAGAAACCTATATGCGGGTCAAGAAGCAACAGTGAGAACTGGACATGGAACCACTGATTGGTTCAAAATTGGGAAAGGAGTCCGGCAAGGCTGTATACTGTCGCCCTGCCTATTTAACTTATATGCAGAGCACATCATGAGAAAGGCAGGGCTAGATGAATCAAAAGTTGGAATTAAGATTGCCGGAAGAAATATCAACAACCTAAGATACGCAGATGATACCACTCTAATGGCAGAAAGTGAAGAAGAACTAAAGAGCCTCTTGTTGCGGGTGAAGAAGGAGAGTGCAAAAGTTGGGTTGAAACTTAACATTAAGAAAACCAAGATCATGGCATCTGGCCCTCTCAATTCCTGGCAAATAGATGGGGAAGAAATGGAGGTAGTGACAGATTTTATTTTCCTGGGCTCCAAGATCACCGCAGATGGGGACTGCAGCCAAGAAATTAAAAGATACTTGCTCCTGGGGAGGAAAGCCATGGCAAATATGGGGAGGAAAGCTATGGCAATTCCTGGCAAATAGATGGGGAAGAAATGGAGGTAGTGACAGATTTTATTTTCCTGGGCTCCAAGATCACTGCAGATGGGGACTGTAGCCAAGAAATTAAAAGACGCTTGCTCCTGGGGAGGAAAGCCATGGCAAATCTAGACAGCACACTAAAAAGCAGAGACATCACCCTGTCAACAAAAGTGCATATAGTCAAGGCTATGGTCTTCCCAGTTGCAATGTATGGCAGTGAAAGTTGGACCATAAGAAAGGCTGAGCGCCAAAGAATTGAGGCCTTTGAACTATGGTGCTGGAGAAGACTCCTGCGAGTCCCTTGGACTGCAAGGCGATCAAACCGGTCAGTCCTAGAGGAGATCAATCCTGACTGCTCTTTAGAAGGCCAGATCCTGAAGCTAAAACTCAAATACTTTGGCCACCTAATGAGAAGGAAGGACTCACTGGAGAAGAGCCTAATGCTGGGAAAGATCGAGGGCAATAGAAGAAGGGGACGACAGAGAATGAGGTGGCTGGATGGAGTCACTGAAGCAGTAGGCGTGAGCTTAAATGGACTCCAGAAGATGGTAGAGGACAGGAAGGCCTGGAGGAATGTTGTCCATAGGGTCGCGATGGGTCGGACACGACTTCGCAGCTAACAACAACAAACCAGGGCTTGGCAACAGATGTTGGCTTTCCTGATTGGTATGTTGTCTAAACATTCCAATTTAGAAAGTAGTTATTCTAGAGCACGGGTGTCAAACTCGCCGTGTCACGTGACGTGTTGCGACGTATCGTGACTTTTTTTGCATAGCCGGAGCTGGGGTGGGCGCGGTCCCTACATGATGCAACTGGCCAGCAGCTTGACCCCCCTGTTGTAGAGTAATTGGTCATGTTGTTTGAAGATTTGGGGAGTTGTACTCCCAACACATCTGGGGATAGCTTTTCTGGAATGCAGTTTATAACTGCCCCAAATAGATCTGAGTCTCTAAACCTGGTTTAATACAGCTCAACAAATCTGGGGCTAGAATACACTACATTTTGAAATTAAGAAGAATGTTAGCAATTTTACAGAGGTTACAAACAGAATATTCTGTGCAGAGCCTGGATTTTTTTGTAGATCTTTCTGAAGCCAAAGCTATTTTATACATTTTAATAAAGCAATATTAAAATATTACACTACTTCATTTACTAGGCATCCAGGACTTCACTATGAATATGATACTAAAGCAGTATTATTGGAAAATAGAAAGGAATTTATACTCAGTAGAAATGTGGCTTTTTTCCACTATTACTTTTGATGTCTGCCTAGAATAAGATTGGCACATACACTGTGTACTAATTCTATATATGAATGTTCTGGTTGGTCCTATTTATATACTAAATGCTTCTTTTCTAAAACAAATAAATAAATAAAAGCTATTTGGACCTCAGCTAATTATAGTTAATTGCTGAGAGCATAGCGAAGGCAGACTGACAAGATAATATTTTGCAGTAATACATTGAACACAACTTAGAAAAAAATTAAACCTAGTGAAGTCGTTGAGTGTAAAGCCATTCAGTAGAATACATACCTCTTCTCTTGGGGGAAGGAACCTGTCATTCTTTACTATGTTGATACTTTTTTTTATTTTGTGTCATCATGATGATTACTACTGTTATCTAATTAATTGTAATAATTCTTCATCTCTTTCTAAACTTTCCTTTTGGAAGTTCCAAGCAACTTGAGCTTTCCTTGCTCTGTTTGTGCAAGAGACCACTGATTGTAATCATGGGAAGATGTAAGATGTTCTTCTGTTTCATCTTCTCTGGCACTGTTATTACTTCAGACCATCACTCTACAGCAGAGGTCCCCGACCGTTTGGGCACCAAGGACCAGTTACGTGGAGAGAGGTTTTTCCGCAGACTGGAGGAGGCGTGGTTTTGTGTGCTGTCTGCATCCTGCAGATGGGGCTTTGCTTGCGTGTGTATGGTATGCTGTGGCCTGCTACCGGTCCATAGACCGGGGGTTGGGGACCCCCTGCTCTACGGTATGTTTCTCCTTATGCCCAGCCAGGTTTGCTTTCAGATGTATCTTTGCTTCTGCATGCAAATTTATGTACACATTTCAGATAAACTGGAGTTAATTGGCTAAGTGATAGAGAGTTGCTTCCCTTTTAATTAATAGGGCTCTGCCCCATGATTGAAACATGAAGCCTTGGAACAGCTGTTCAGATTCTGAGTAGCAGTACTATACTGGCAATAAGCTTTCCCTACTATATTTGATGCAGTTTTTATAGATTCAAATATGATAGCATTCTATAATGTTCAAACCTGTTTACCACTATTTATTTATTTATTTATTTATTTATTTATTTATTTATTTATTTATTTATTTATTTAAACAAATTTATATGGTCTCCCAACTCACAGATGGTAACTCCAAGCAGCCTACAATATTAAAATTTCACAATGTAAGAACCCAGTTACCACCCCCAGTGATGGCAACCACAAATCACGTCAGCTACTTTATTGGCTCCATATCAACCTAGCATCCCCATGTCTTCAGGGCCTTCTGAAAAACTATCAAGGTGAAAACCAGACTTATTTCTAGGGGAATGGCATTCCAAAGGGAAGGAGCCACCACAAAGAAGACACTTTTCCTTGGTCCACAAGATGTACTTCTTTCATAGATGTGACCCACAACATACCTTGCCTTCCCACTCTGATAGTCTGGATAGATGTAACTGAGGAAGGCGGTCCTTCAAATAACCTGGTTCCAAGCCATGTAAGGCTTAAAAGGTGATAACCAGCACCTTGAATTGCATCCAGAAGCAAATTAGTAACCAATGCAGCTCCTGCAAAAGGTTTGATGCAAATGTCAGGACCCACCCCAAACCACGTCTTAGGAAGACAAAAACTCTTGGAGCCAGGTTTTTAGTCCAAAAGAAATCTTTACTATGACATGCTCGGTTGTAGGAAATGAGACAGGGCTTAATGGTTCCACGATGTAAATCCTTATAAAGAGTTCCGGTTTAACCCCCCTTAATCCCCATTTGGTCAGTCCCCCCCATCCTTCCTCTCGTATCATCCATCTCGTGGGAAAAAGGAAGTTAGGACCCTTTTGTTTATTGCTGCCTACCGTGACAAAAACCAGATGCTAGCCCCCCCTTTTGTTTCCCCAGTTCAAAAGGCTTCTCCTTTCCTTTGAAATGCCTATTGCCGGTTCAATACACATCTATCCTCTTCTCTTCGGGAGATGGCAGAATCCATGGGATATGTTTGAAACATTCCATTTATGAATATGATATAAATGGATTCTGACAGTCCGCTCTCCTTAGAAGAAAGATGTGTCCATCTGTAGGGGGAGAAAAGAAAAGAGAAGAAAAAAAAAACATGTGTAAATGTTAACTCGGTTTGTTTGGATATTCTGTATGAAATCTCTTAAGCAGCTTTGGTGCTTTAACGTGGTGTTTGCTGACCCATTCATTTTCTGAGGAGGGGAGGTGTTTCCAAGCCACTAGATATTGAGTTGTTCCATGATGTCTCCTGGAATCCAGAATTTCCTTCACCTCGAAATGTTGTTCTCCTTCCACCATGATGGGAGGTGGTGGTGGTGGAATTTTTGTTCGTAGGGGAGATTGTTGTTCTCTCTTTATTAGACTGCAGTTAAAGATTGGGTGTATTCGTCTAAGATTTTTAGGTAGTTCTAATTCAACTGTTACTGGGTTTATGATTCTTTTAATTGGAAAAGGTCCAATGTATTTTGGTCCTAGTTTTTTACAGGGTTGGAGAGACTTAAGGTATTTTGTAGACAGATATACCATCTCTCCCACCTTGAACGGTGTGGGATCAGATCTTTTCTTGTCTGCCTGTGTCTTGTGTGCTAATCTAGCCTCTGTTAATGCTTTTCTGACAATAGGCCAGGTGTATTGTAACTGAGCAATCCATTCCTTTAGTTCTGGAATTACCGGTTCTTTTGGAGTTAGATCAGGTATGGGGTTGAAGCTCTGGCCTGTGGCTACTTGAAAAGGAGTGTAACCTGTGCTGGAGTGAATTGCGTTGTTATATGCCACTTCTGCGAAAGGCAGCAGGTCTGTCCAATTGTTCTGCTGAAAATGTACATAACATCTTAAATATTGTTCAAGTACAGAGTTAGCCCTTTCCGCTTGCCCGTTACCCTGAGGGTGATGACTAGATGTCAGCCCTTGGGTGGTTCCTAACAGAGATAAAAATTCCTTCCAGAATGCTGAGGTAAATTGCACCCCCCTGTCAGATATGATGCGTTGTGGTGCCCCATGCAATCTGTAAATATGTTGTACAAAAAGTTTTGCTAATGCTTTTGCAGTAGGAATTTTTGGGCAAGGTATGAAATAGACTTGCTTAGAGAACAGATCAGTAACAGTCCAGATAACGGTGTTTCCGTTGCTTTCTGGTAGTTCCACAATAAAATCCATGGCTATTTCTTTCCATGGGGCTGAGGGATTCGCCACCGGTTGTAACAGACCTGGCGGTTTCCCTTGCAGTCTTTTGGCCATTGCGCAAATTTGACAGCTACCCACATAGCTTTCTATGTCCTTTTTCATAGATGGCCACCAAAATTGCCTTTTAGTTAAGTGTAAGGTTTTTACAAAGCCAAAGTGTCCTGCTGATTTTGTATCATGGCACAGTTGCATGAAATTGATTCTCTGTGTGGCCGGTATATATAGCTTCTCCCCCACCCACGGCAGTCCATCTTTAATTGTGCACACATGTTTATTTTTCTGGAACCATTCATCACTTTCCAAAGATTTCCTGAATTCTATTCCAGTTTGGCTATCTACCTTCGGCTTCATTTTTTCTTGTGCCCTGGTGGTGACTGGTGCTGCCAGTTGTTGTTCCGGTACAAGTGGTTTAAAGTCAGTAACTCTTGTGCTGTTATATTGGGGCATGCGGGATAATGCATCTGCCAGGAAGTTCTTTCCCCCCGGTAAGTGTTTGAGAGTGAAATTGAATCGGTGAAAGTGTTGGGACCAGCGGGCTTGCTTAGGAGTGAGCTTCCTGGGCGTTTTTAGTGCTTCTAAATTTTTGTGGTCAGTCCAGACCTGGAAAGGTATTTTATTTCCTTCCAAAAATTGACGCCAAGTTAATAATGACCACCTTAATGAGAATGCTTCCTTCTCCCATATTGGCCATCGTTGTTCAGTTTCTGTAAGTTTCCTGGATGTATATGCGCAAGGTTGCAACGCCCCCTCATCATTTTCTTGTAGTAATACGGCTCCGACTGCTACGTCGCTCGCATCTGCCTGTATTACAAAAGGTTTGTTGGGATCTGGGTGTTTAAGTACAGGTTCCGCAGAAAAGAGTCTCTTTAGCCTCTCAAATGCTGCTTGACATTCCATTGACCATTTCAGAGGCTGGCTGGGTTTCACGGGTGACCCCCCCTTCGTTTTCAACAAATTTGTGAGGGGCATGGCTATTTGGCCAAATGCAGGGATGAATTGGCGGTAGAAATTTGCAAACCCCAGGAAACTTTGCAATTGCTTCCGTGTGCGGGGGGGTGCCCACTCTAGTACTGCCCTGACCTTCTCTGGGTCTATTTCGATGCCCTCTGGGGATATGCGATATCCCAGGTAGTTGATTTTTTCCTGATGAAATTCACACTTCGATAATTTAGCATATAAATGGGCAGCTCGCAATTTCTTCAGGACTGCTCTGACTAGTTTGATATGTTCCTCTTTGGTTTCTGTGAAGATAAGGATGTCATCGAGGTAAACCAGGACCCCCTTATATAGGTGCTCTCTCAGTACGTCATTAATTAATTGCATAAAGACTGCGGGGGCCCCTTGCAGTCCAAATGGCAATACTTTGAATTGATAGCACCCCATTGGGCAGTTGAATGCAGTTTTCCATTCGTCTCCTTCCTTAATCCTAATACGGTAGTATGCTTCCCTCAGGTCTAGTTTGGTAAAAATCTTTCCTTTCGATAGGTGGGATAGCATATCCTTCATTAGGGGAAGGGGGTACAGATTACATTCACTAACTGTATTTAGGTTTCGGTAATCTACGCACAAGCGAAAAGACCCATCCTTCTTCTCCCTGAACAGAACTGGGGCGGCTACTTTGGGTTTGGCGGGCTCAATAAATCCTCTTTCTAAGTTTTTCTTTATGAATCTTTCCATTTCTGCCATTTCCCTTGGGCTCATGGCATACATCCTGGGTTTTGGGAGTTTTGCCCCAGGTTTGAATTCTATGGTGCAGTCTGTGGGGCGGTGGGGGGGGAGCTCATCTGCTCTTTCCTCACTGAAAACCTCAGCCAGGTCTCTGTATTCCTCCGGTATCTCTGTTAGCCCCTTCTCTTCCCCCACTGCTGCTTTTTCCTCCCTCTGGGTTGGGGGGGTGTTTGGGGGTTTTACATTTTCCTGTTCCCCTTTTGGGAAGTTGAGTTCTGCAGTCCTCCAGTTTATCCCGGGGTTCCATTTCTTCAGCCATTCCAGTCCTAAAATCATTGGGCATGCCATGCCTGGGGCCACTATAAATGTTATGTCTTCCTCATGGGACCCCAGGGACATGTGGAGTGGTAGAGTGGCTAGGGTAGCTGGTCCCCCCCCTGCTATAGACCCGTCTAATTGACTGAAGGAGATTGGTTGTTTTAGCCTCCTCACTGGGATGCTCAGTTCCTCCACCAGCGTTGGGCTGATGAGGCAGCGGATGCAGCCAGAGTCTATCAAAGCTTTTATTTCATTGGCTTTTGGTGCAGAGGAAGCTAATATAGTTACTGTCTTAAGTATGGGTGGAAGAGGTCCACTTACCAAAGGTTCTCCCTCTGAGCTGTCTTCCGAGGTGTCCACCGCCTCTGCAGTGTAGGCCGGAGTCCAATCCCAGGTTTTGGCAGAAATTGTGGACTCTACAGCCTCTGTCCCCTTCATGGAAGATTCTTTTGGGTTGCCTTGAGACTTCCCCAGCTTTTTGGAAGTTGGTGCCTCTGTTTTGCGTGGAGGGGCTTTCAAACGACATTCTGCAGCACGGTGGCCCTCTCTCCCGCAATTGAAACATCCCTTTGATTTTTTAGCCGTGGCCGGTGGGTTTTCCCCCTCACGTGTTTGCTCGAGTGGCGGGCGGCCCCATGGTTTTCCTCTGCGTTGTCTTTTCAATAGGTCTATTT
Source organism: Vipera berus (assembly GCF_964194415.1). NCBI lineage: Eukaryota > Metazoa > Chordata > Lepidosauria > Squamata > Viperidae > Vipera > Vipera berus. The sequence continues at coordinate 227,494,721 of NC_138203.1, forward strand.
CCACTTCCTCTGCCAGGACATACCAGTCATCGAGATGGTAGGGGTCTCCCCGAGGCAGGCAAGCGTCATACAGGTCGTAGTTTAGACCGTCTTTGAAATGGCTGAGGAGGATGTCTTCTGGCCAGTTCAGCTTGCTGGCGATGGCTCGGAATTCTTGGGTATATTCGGCCACTGTTCTCCTGCCCTGCCTCACCGTCTTGATTCTCTCCCAGGCCTTCCGGTCAGCCAAAGGGTCCTCGAATCGTCGCCTCAAGGATGACATGAATCGGTTGAAGTCGTTGAGTTCTGGGGCGTTGGAGTCATGCAGGTTCACCACCCAGTCTGCGGCCGTCCCGTCCAGGGCAGATTGCACAATTCGGATGCGTGTTTTGTCACTGGGGATGTCCCGTCCGTACTCTTCCATGTAGCTGAGGACTTGGGTTAGGAAAAATCCCAGTCGTGTTGGCTACCCCTTGAATTTTGCTTCCAGGGGTGGGAATCTTTGGCTGGATCGTTGTCTGCGCCGCAGAGTGTATCGCTCCTCATCTCGATCCCCATCTGTGGGTCTGGGGGGGGGGTACCGCTGAGTCAGCGGCTCCTGTTCCATTGGACAGCCCTGGGGTTTCAGGTGTTGGATTCCTTCCGTTACCCCTCCAGTTGCGACCCCAGGTGTTGTGGTTTCCAGTTCTCTCCTCCCTTAGTGAGCTCAGGGTTGTTTTCATCAAGTCAATAGCTTTTTCCAGAATCCGCTCTTCCTCACTGGCGTGCAGGGAGTTCTCCATCTCTTGTTTCCATTCCGGTTGGTGGTCGCTCCGTCTCAGGGTCACTTCTCTCGAAGCCTTTTCCCACTCACTTTTCCTTCCAACGCCCATCGACCACTGGGGTTTTTGTTCGTGCTGCTCCGCCGTTTCCTCCCAGGAGGAATATGATGCTTCAGTTTCCCAATGTTTCTGGGAGTTTGGCTGGGAGGAAGGCTCCTTCTCCGTGGGGCTTCCTTCCCTTCTTGCTTCATCGTCAGACATCATATTTATTTGCAAAGTCCCCCGGTAAGGTTCTTCTTCCCGGGTTGACTTTCGTTGCAAGCCCTGTCTAATGTCAGGACCCACCCCAAACCACGTCTTAGGAAGACAAAAACTCTTGGAGCCAGGTTTTTAGTCCAAAAGAAATCTTTACTATGACATGCTCGGTTGTAGGAAATGAGACAGGGCTTAATGGTTCCACGATGTAAATCCTTATAAAGAGTTCCCGGTTTAACCCCCCTTAATCCCCATTTGGTCAGTCCCCCCCATCCTTCCTCTCGTATCATCCATCTCGTGGGAAAAAGGAAGTTAGGACCCTTTTGTTTATTGCTGTCTACCGTGACAAAAACCAGATGCTAGCCCCCCCTTTTGTTTCCCCAGTTCAAAAGGCTTCTCCTTTCCTTTGAAATGCCTATTGCCGGTTCAATACACATCTATCCTCTTCTCTTCGGGAGATGGCAGAATCCATGGGATATGTTTGAAACATTCCATTTATGAATATGATATAAATGGATTCTGACAGCAAGTGAAAATCTTGACATGCACAGTGCTATGCAGACAACTGCATTTTGAACCAACTGAAGCTTCAAGGGCAGCCCCATGTAGAGCACATTACAACAATCCAAACAGGAGGTGATTAGGGCATGAGTGACTATGAGGAAGGCATGTTGGTCAATGAATTGGGTGTAACTGGTGCACAATTTGTAGTTGTAAAAAAAGCCTTCCTGGCTACAACTGCCACCTGGCTATAATTGCCGTCTGGTCATGACTGCCACCACAATGCCCATATATTGAATAATTGTTGAGGACTGATCATATGCCTTCATTTGCAAAAGTTTCCTGTAGGACCTGAGACATAGTTTAAGCTATTCTTATTAACCTATCAAAACTGGGAGTTTGAGATCAGATTATGTTTGATGGTTTGACACACTGCACTAAAATTATCACTTCTTTTTTGCTGTCTTGTTGACTAAGCTGTAATGGCTTGGTTCACATAATATTCGAGTCCAAATAAATCATATAGCATAGCACAATGATGGGAACTGACCTTTGTATGATCCTGCTTTTTACAACAACCTGAAGATAGTTCTTGGCAGTATTATCCAGTGTATTATCCTACACCAGTCTGCCCCAGGTTTGGTGCTCCCCAATTGTTTAGGCAACATCCCCATGTTCCTGGGTTCTGCTGAATAGGAATAAAGGAATAAAGATTAACACACTCCAACATATCTGGAGAACACCAGATACACAAGGGAAGGAAAAATTACAGCATTAAACAATGGCCACCCAGAGTAACCTTGTAGGGGAGATGGCGGCATACAAATTTAATAAATAAATAAAATAAATAAACAATACAATGTCTTGGTATGCAAGAACTCCCTTTTCTAAAAGGTCTGTATGAGCCTAAGTCTGCATATCTCCAGACACAATCCCAGAGCACATTCTCAAAAAAAATGCAACACAGGGGCAATAGGGTAATGCTGCCAAGCACAGTTCAGACTTATATCACTTAAATTGGTTTCTGACTTCCCTATGTTTCACTGAAGAATCATTTATATAGGTATACTTTTTCTGTCAATACTCTGTGGGTTAGGGATGTAGGATTATCTTACATTCTCCTGCAAGCTTTATTCCTGTCGCTGCACTTACTTAAAATTTGATAAACTAACATGAAAAATATTGGTGACCCCCGTAATTAGAAAGGAAATTATGTTCTTTTATTTTTCAGCTTTTTCTCAGATTCTATGCTTTACCTTCATTTATACAATAAATTTTGAAGAGGGATTTAAGAGATACAAGTCATTAGCTCCCTCTGCTGGTTAGACAATATTTCTGATTTCTAATCATAAACTTCCAGGCATTTACTTTCAAGTAAGAGTTCTGGGATTGAAAGAATGAGCCCACATCCCTGCTCCTAACGGCAAATTGTCCTATAAAATATTTTATTTCATTATCTATTTAAATGCAAGATACTTATCAATACTCTTTCTGTGTCATCACTACTCTATGAAGCTGAAAAAGAATGACCTTTCCAAGGCCCCATAAGCCTCATCCTACACATTTACTTGAGATACATTGCATGAAACGCAATACTGCTTCTGACACTATTAATGGCAAAAAATAGAATTGTCATTTTGATTCCCATTATCTACTATGCTTTATCATCCCTTGCAATAGTACTAATATCAAATCAAGAAAAATGTTATACCTAACCCACCATTGTGGGATATGAATAAAATACATCATGTTCACTCAAGTGAATATCTGAGGCTTGTGTGCATTCACAATAATTTGATATTTTTCTACCTGGACAGTCAAATGGATAAAGAAAACTAACTTCTTATATTTTCACTGGCTGTTATTCCTTACTACTAGATTAAAGGGTCTTTCTCCCAGCCATATACTTATTTTACCCATAAAAAACATCTGTGTGAGGATTAGATCTGGCGAGGTCAGGAGGAAACAGCTTGAGACCACAGCATTTTACAAGACACAGATGTTATTTGTTCCTTTCACAATACTGATGTGGGGGGGGAAGAGAAAAATTGCAAAAATTGAATCTTGCTTCTGCTGGAAATATGACCTGTGCCTTTCCCTTGGCAGTTGCTGAAAATCTTCCTTAAGCTCCTAATTCCTGCAATAAATATATTTGTCAAGAGTTGCACCCTGTGTGGCATTTAGTATCAAGCCAGGAACTTGATTGAAAGCAACTCTGTGATCAGCAAAGACACGTCTGAGTGATAGTACAACGTATGAGTGTTATTTACCTATGATTTCTTTTGAAAAGGAACATTAGCAGGGAGTTTATAGTTAATACATTAAAAATCTTCAGATTGTATTGAAGAAAAATATCCTCTTCTTCCCTAATCAAAATGAAGCGGAATATTCTGATACGTTGCAGATATCATGCTGCCTGAATGAAAAAACTTTCCCTCCCCACAAACATTCTCCATGCTTTTAGATTTGGAGTGTACTACAGTGATGGCAGTACTAATTCTATCTAGCCACATTGTATTTCATACACTTGCCTCTGTCCATTACTACAAACCAGTTTGGAGCTGTTTTGTTGATGTATCCGAACCATAATTACCTCTAAAATTAAAAAGAATTTGGGCAGGAAGGAGGGACAGTTACATTGTTTGGCTTCCTCATTTACCCATCGGTGATAGCAGAACATGCAGCTTATTTGCACCAAGCCCAGCCTGAGACATTAGCTTAGATCCAATGTGACTGACATGTCTTTTTTCATCAACTTTATGAGTGACACATCAAAAGACTTTTATGAACTTACCGTATAGGGAAAGAAAGGTAATAAAGCATACAAAAATGTGAAAGTATCTAAATGTAAAGGTAAAGGTAAAGGTTCCCCCGCACATGCATGCTAGTCGTTTCCGACTCTAGGGGCCGGTGCTCATCTCCGTTTCAAAGCCAAAGAGCCAGCGCTTGTCCGAGGACGTCTCCATGGTCATGTGGCCGGCATGACTAGACGCCAAAGGCGCACGGAACGCTGTTACCTTCCCACCGTAGTGGTCCCTATTTTTCTACTTGCATTTTAACGTGCTTTAGAACTGCTAGGTTGGCAGAAGCTGGGACGAGTAACAGGCACTCACCCTGTTAAGCAGCACTCGGGATTCGACCCACCAAACTGCCGACCTTCTGATCGAGAAGCTCAGCGTCCTATAGCTAATTTAAATTTGAATGCAGAAAAGTTAAGATACAAATTCTGGTTTCACGAAGAATCTCACCACATAGTTTGAAAAAGTTATCTTCACATCCTAACTATAAGGTGCTGACCTGCTAATCTTTCTTTTTAGAAGACATATATTGATGACGTGAAATTAAAAGAATTTGCCTGTTTCCTCTTTAACTGGGATATAGCCTGAAATTAGGAGCTGCCAGTAGTGGCATTCTCTTGCAATATTTATCAATTGGTCCCTCCCACTTCATCTCACACTTGACTGACAACACAGCCAGTCAGCATGGGCACTGGAGAGGTGAAAGGGAAACAGCTCCTGAGAAAGCTTTCCCATGTTGTTTATGTTCCCCCATTACATGTGTGCTCTGTCAGCCAGCTTGGCTTTGGATATGAGTCTAGACACAAGTTTAAACAAATCATGTTCTTTCTGAAGAGTTTCATCCTCAGAAATAGCCTGAGTGCAAAGAAGCACTATGCTGTGACCTGTTGCTTGAGCAGCCTGAAAAAAAAATATGGCCAAGTCTCTACCCCAGGCACCCACCCATTGCCTTTCAACCCCCAAACTGCATGTGAAGGACAGCAATTGGTGTTTGTCCTTCCTGCTGGCAGGTAACTCTGGATGGGAAGGGACCATAGCCAGAGGAATCCAACCATCATTGCCTTTTAATTGTCCAGCATTCATATTATAAGGACAGCACCAGTCACCAGTTTTGTCACCCAAGGCAGAATAGGGTTTGACCATCAGGCAAAGTATGCCAGCATATATACTTTTATGCCAACTCAACATGTAGAAGAATGATTGGAAGAAGAGTCTTCTGCGTCTATAACCAGCCTCTTATAGTTGTTGGTGGTAATAACATGCATGGAACTGAGGGCTCCTTGGAAAAAGAACAATATTCTAGTATAATAAATATTAGTAAGCAATTAAATTTATGGTGATTTTTAAGGCACTCTTCTAAATTACTGATAGAGTCTGCCTCTCACAACTGACATAGCAGAGATCAAGTGCAATGTAATAGAAGACAAAATAGAAATAGATCAACTTGTAATCAGATCTACTGAAATGCCACCCATTCTATACAACATGCCAGGGAAAATTTCTGAAGAGACCTTAACTCTGAGCCAAAGTCACATCATTTCCATTTGGCTTAATCCTGGAGCCATTCAAATATAGAAAGACAGCACCTCTGTTAGAAACGCAATGTACGAAAGTCATTCAAGCCAAAACACAGAATTTTTCTAGCATGCAATGCACTGAAGATCTGTTAGCCAGTAACCATATTCTCCCATGTTCAATTTCTTTTAGTCAATCCTATTTCAAGAAATTGGTTTTGCATATAATTAAGATTCTTGAAATAGCCCTAATTTTTACTCTTTTTGATTGCAGGGATTATTATTATTATTATTATTATTATTATTATTATTATTATTATTATTATTATTATCATCATCATCATCATCATCATCATCATCATCATCATCATCATTATTAACATTTAGAGATGCATAAAAAGATCATCTCCTGAAAATATAAGCACTGTATCCTATACCAGTTAATAACTTTACACATGACCTGACAACACACATGTGTATATTTGTACAAGATGAAAAGGCTTTCAAGCCATAATTATGAAGAGCAAAAGAGACCTAAATCATAGGTCTTTACTTCCACTGATGAAAAAAATGTAGGCATATATAGGAGTTGAAATGCATACATCACTTGGTAAATGCAAAATTAACAGAGAGCAATGTTTGCTTAATTGCTGCAAAGTAAAAACAATCCTATATGCTGTTTATGTATATGGAGGAGGGGTATAAATAAAAAATATTCAGCTGAGGCAGAACATGTTTGACTTAGAATGTCACTTAGATACTGTTATAATATACATGTAGTCCTCGATTTGCAACTATTTGTTTAGTGACTGTTCTAAGTTGCAGTAGCATTGAAAAAAGTGGCTTACAACCAGTTTTTACACTTATGACTGTTGCAGCATCCTCATGGTCATGTATCAGAATTTGGACCCTTGGCATCTGGCATGTATTTATGACAATTGCACTATCCTGGAGTTATGTGATCACCATTTGTAACCTCCCCAGCTGGTTTCCAACAAGCAAAGTCAATGGGGGAAGCCAGATTCACTTAACAGCTGCAGTGATTCATTAAAAAACTGTGGAAAAAAGGTCATAAAATGGGGCACAACTCACTTAATAAACTGTCTTGCTTAGGAATGGAAATTTTTGGACTCGATTGGGGTTGCAAGTAAAGGATTACCTTCACAATGAACATCATTAATTACTAAAATATGTATGAATTGATTTAATAAATCAATTAAAAAAATAGACCCAGGAAACTACAGACCTATCAGCCTGACCTCAATACCTGGGAAGATTCTGGAAAAGATAATCAAACAACAAATCAGCGAACACCTTGATGCAAACAAAGTCATCACTAAAAGTCAACATGGGTTTGTCAAAAACAGATCATGCCAGACAAATCTTATTACATTCTTTGACCAAGTGACAAAACTAGTGGACCAGAGGAATGCTGTAGATATAATTTACTTGGACTTCAGTAAGGCATTTGATAAAGTAGATCACAACCTACTACTTGATAAGATAGAAAAATGTGGGTTAGATAGCATCACCACCAGATCCCCTTCATGGATTACTGCCTTGTCATGGCGAAGGGGCTTGCGTAATTCAATGAAGCTATGAGCTATGCCATGCAGGGCCACCCAAGATGGACAGGTCATAGCCGAGAGTTCTGACAAAACATGATCCACTGGAGAAGGAAATGGCAACCCACTCCAGTATCTTTGCCATGAAAACCCTATGGACAGTACCAAAAGGCAAAACGATATGACGCTGGAAGATGAGCCCCTCAGGTCGGAAGGCGTCCAATATGCTACTGGGGAAGAGCAGAGGGCTAGTACTAGTAGCGCCAGAAAGAATGAAGCGACTGGGCCAAAGCCGAAAGGACGCTCAGCTGTGGATGTGTCTGGTGGTGAAAGTAAAGTCCGATGCTGTAAAGATTTTTTTCTCCATAGGAACCTGGAATGTAAGATCCATGAATCAAGGAAAGCTGGACGTGGTCAAACAAGAGATGACAAGACTGAACATTGACATCTTAGGTATCAGCGAACTAAAATGGACAGGAATGGGTGAATTTAATTCAGATGACCATCAGGTATACTACTGCGGGCAAGAATCCCTCAGAAGAAATGGAGTAGCCTTCATAGTCAATAAAAGAGTAGGAAAAGCAATACTGGGATACAATCCTCAAAATGACAGAATGATCTCAGTTCGAATCCAAGGCAAACCATTCAATATCACAGTAGTCCAAGTCTATGCCCCAACCACCAGTGCTGAAGAGGATGAAATTGACCGGTTCTATGAAGCCCTACAGCACCTTATAGAACTAACACCAAAAAATGATGTCCTTATCATCATGGGGGATTGGAATGCTAGAGTAGGAAGCCAAAAGATAACTGGAATAACAGGCAAGTTTGGCCTTGGAGTACAAAATGAAGCAGGGCACAGGCTGATAGAATTTTGTCAAGAGAATACGATGGTCATAGCAAACACTCTTTTCCAACAACCCAAGAGACGGCTCTACACATGGACATCACCAGACGGTCAACACAGAAATCAGATTGACTATATGCTCTGCAGCCAAAGATGGAGAAGCTCTATACAGTCAGTAAAAACAAGACCAGGAGCTGACTGTGGCTCAGACCATGAGCTTCTCCTTGCAAAGTTTAAGCTTAAACTGAAGAAAGTAGGGAAAAGCACTAGGCCAGTCAGGTATGAATTAAATCATATCCCTGTTGAATATACAGTAGAGGTGACAAATAGATTTAAGGAATTAGATCTGATAGACAGAGTGCCTGAAGAACTATGGACAGAGGTTCGCGACATTGTACAAGAGGTAGCAACCAAAACCATCCCAAAGAAAAAGAAATGCAAGAAAGCAAAATGGCTGTCTGAGGAAGCTTTGCAAATAGCTGAGGAAAGGAGGGAAGCAAAAGGCAAGGGAGAAAAACAGATATGCCCAATTGAATGCAGAATTCCAGAGAATAGCTAGAAGAGATAAGAATGCCTTCTTAAATGAACAGTGCAAAGAAATAGAAGAAAACAATAGAATAGGGAGGACCAGAGATCTTTTCAAGAAAATTGGAGAGATGAAGGGAACGTTTAATGCAAAAATGGGCATGATAAAGGACCAAAATGGCAGGGACCTAACAGAGGCAGAAGAGATTAAGAAGAGGTGGCAAAATTACACAGAAGAACTATACAAGAATGAGCTTAATGTCCCAGATAATCACAATGAGTTGGTCACTGACCTCGAGCCAGACATCCTAGAATGTGAAGTGAAATGGGCCTTAGGAAAGCTGAGCAACAACAAAGCTAGTGGAGGTGACAGTATTCCAGCTGAGCTATTCAAAATCTTAAAAGACAGTGCAGTAAAAGTGCTACACTCAATTTGCCAGCAAATTTGGAAAAGTCAACAGTGGCCACAGGATTGGAAAAGATCAGTTTACATTCCAATTCCAAAGAAAGGCAGTGCCAAAGAATGTTCAAACTATCGCACCATTGCACTCATTTCTCATGCTAGTAAAGTTATGCTTAAAATCCTACAAGCTAGACTTCAGCAGTATGTGGATTGAGAACTACCAGAAGTACAGGCAGGATTTTGAAGAGGCAGAGGAACTAGAGATCAAATTGCCAACATACGCTGGATCATGGAGAAAGCTAGGGAGTTCCAGAAAAACATCTACTTCTGCTTCATTGACTATGCTAAAGCCTTTGATTGTGTGGATCATAACAAACTGTGGCAAGTTCTTAAAGAGATGGGAGTACCAGACCATCTTATTTGTCTCTTGAGAAACCTATATGTGGGTCAAGAAGCAACAGTGAGAACTGGACACGGAACCACTGATTGGTTCAAAATTGGGAAAGGAGTCCGGCAAGGCTGTATACTGTCGCCCTGCCTATTTAACTTATATGCAGAGCACATCATGAGAAAGGCAGGGCTAGATGAATCAAAAGTTGGAATTAAGATTGCCGGAAGAAATATCAACAACCTAAGATACGCAGATGATACCACTCTAATGGCAGAAAGTGAAGAAGAACTAAAGAGCCTCTTGTTGCGGGTGAAGAAGGAGAGTGCAAAACCTGGGTTGAAACTTAACATTAAGAAAACCAAGATCATGGCATCTGGCCCTCTCAATTCCTGGCAAATAGATGGGGAAGAAATGGAGGTAGTGACAGATTTTATTTTCCTGGGCTCCAAGATCACTGCAGATGGGGACTGTAGCCAAGAAATTAAAAGACGCTTGCTCCTGGGGAGGAAAGCCATGGCAAATCTAGACAGCACACTAAAAAGCAGAGACATCACCCTGTCAACAAAAGTGCGTATAGTCAAGGCTATGGTCTTCCCAGTTGCAATGTATGGCAGTGAAAGTTGGACCATAAGAAAGGCTGAGCGCCAAAGAATTGAGGCCTTTGAACTATGGTGCTGGAGAAGACTCCTGCGAGTCCCTTGGACTGCAAGGCGATCAAACCGGTCAGTCCTAGAGGAGATCAACCCTGACTGCTCTTTAGAAGGCCAGATTCTGAAGCTAAAACTCAAATACTTTGGCCACCTAATGAGAAGGAAGGACTCACTGGAGAAGAGCCTAATGCTGGGAAAGATCGAGGGCAATAGAAGAAGGGGACGACAGAGAATGAGGTGGCTGGATGGAGTCACTGAAGCAGTAGGCGTGAGCTTAAATGGACTCCAGAAGATGGTAGACAGGAAGGCCTGGAGGAATGTTGTCCATAGGGTCGCGATGGGTCGGACACGACTTTGCAGCTAACAACCACCAGATGGATTCGTATCTGGCTGACAGGCCGTACTCAGTGTGTGGTCCTCAATGGAACCGCATCTACATGGAAGGAAGTGTGTAGTGGGGTGCCCCAGGGCTCTGTTCTGGGCCCAGTGCTCTTCAACATCTTCATCAATGATTTGGATGAGGGGATAGATGGGGAACTCATCAAATTTGCAGACGACACCAAACTGGCAGGAATAGCCAATACTCCAGAAGATAGGCTTAAGATACAGAAGGATCTGGACAGACTCGAACACTGGGCACTATCTAACAAAATGAAATTCAATGGTGAAAAAAGTAAGGTTCTACATTTAGGCAGGAAAAATCAAATGCATAGGTAGAGTATAGGTGGTACCTTGCTCAATAGTAGTAACTGTGAGAGGGATCTCGGAGTCTTAGTAGACAATCACTTCAATATGAGCCAGCAGTGTGCTGCAGCTGCCAAAAAAGCCAACACAGTGCTAGGCTGCATTAACAGAGGGATAGAATCAAGATCAAGTGAAGTACTAATACCACTTTACAATGCTTTGGTAAGGCCACACCTGGAATACTGCATCCAGTTTTGGTCACCACGATGTAAAAAAGATGTTGAGACTCTAGAAAGGGTACAGAGAAGAGCAACAAAGATGATTAGGGGGCTGGAGGCTAAAACATATAGGGAACGGTTGCTGGAATTGGGTATGTGTAGTTTAATGAAGAGAAGGGTGAGGGGTGACATGATAGCAGTGTTCCAATATCTCAGGGGCTACCACAAAGAAGAGGGAGTCAAGCTATTCTCCAAAGCACCTGAAAGCAGGACAAGAAGCAATGGATGGAAACTAGTCAAGGAGAGAAGCAACCTAGAACTAAAAAGAAACTTCCTGACAGTTAGAACAATTAACCAGTGGAACAATCTCCCTCCAGAAGTGGTGAATGCTCCAACACTGGAGGTTTTTAAGAAGAGACTGGACAGCCATTTGCCTGAAATGGTATAAGGTTTCCTGCCTGAGCAGGGGGTTGGACTAAATGACCTCCAAGGTCCCTTCCAACTTTATTATTATTATTATTATTATTATTATTATTATTATTATTATTATTATTATTATTATTATTATTATTATTATTATTATTATTATTATTATTATTATTATTATTATTGCCAGTCAGAACTGGTTTGCAGAGTGAGGTTGGTGGCATATATATTAAGCCAGCAAACGAATAAATAAATACGACTGGTCAATTAATTGCCTTTGTTTTCAGCCTTTCTATCAGGAACTCAAGATGGAATACATAGAGGTTCTATTTTTTCTCACAATAGCCCTTTGTATGAATCTTCTCACAGGTCATAAATAAGTACTATCTCAGCAGTAAGGCTAATACACATTTTAATGCTTCTATAGTTTTTTTTAAGCTGAATTTTATAGGAGTTAGGTTTCCCTACTTGGTACTGTCAATTTGGTTTGCTTAACCAGGTCCACAGATGCCAATAGCTTCCTTTATGTATGTATGTACTAAGTTGATAAAGCTGCCCAACATCATAACAATTGACAATATGTATTTGTTCAATTTAGAAGGATACCCACTTGGGAAATGACTCTGCTGCAAGTTAAATTCTGCAGAGTTTGCACCTTCGAATGGACTCTATATGGACTCACAGTGGTTTCCATTGAGGTGTGGTTAAATTGAAAGTACTCAACTGATGTCATTATTATTGTTGTTGTTATTGTTAAGGCTGTCCAACTTCAAAAAAGACTTTACAATGTAACCAAAAGGTGTTTTAAAAACACAACTAAAACATGACTATACAGACTAAAATAGCATGCCCACCATTCAGGAAAAGGATTCCACGGGGGTTCCCCAGACACCCTCATCTGAGGTCTGGGAGCAGAGCTGGACCTTAAGGGACCTCCAGGACCCTTAGAGTCTGGGAGCTATACTTATACCTGGGTAGATGTTGTTCCAAAGGGCTGTGATTAAAAAGACACTCTTCCTTGGTCCTACAAGATGACATTTAAGTGAGAGACCCTGGACCACACCCACTCTGTTTGAAAGGACTGGAGACAGACAGCCCCACAAATAATCAGGTCCTGTGGCCACAAAAATATTTACATATAAAGTGATTAGAAGTAAGGTTAGGGCACTTAGTGTCTTTTAAAAGGCTCTGCTGCAGCGATGACCTTGATGATTAAACCTTTTATCTCCTGGCACTCATCCCCATGGGGCTGCCTGCCGTCTTCTCATGAGAAGTAACCGTCTAGCAGGGGTGTCAAACTGCTGGGCCGTGGGCCGGATGCGTCACCAGGAAACTGCGCCCACCCCATTGCCGGCAATGGAGAAAAAGCTCCAATACCTCCTGTGACGTCACGTGACATCACGAGTTTGACACGTCTGAGAGATATGTGGGTGATCTTCTGCTCTCTCCTTGTCTGGAAAGGTTCTGAAGAACTGGATTACTCACTGGTTCTTTAGTCTTTGCCACAGTTTCTCTCTCTGAAGCTCACCATGCCTTACCAAAAGTCAGGTAAGGTATTAATCTGTAGGAAATTTCCCCCTTCACTGTGACATTCTCAGATAAAAAAATAGTGGTCATAAGTTGAGGACTACCTGTTCATGGTTGATCACTCCAAGAAAACTTTTAGTTAAGCCTGGTTAAATAAGAATGTTGCTTGAGGAAACTCAGTGCTTGAATTGAACACTGATATAATTTGTACATGATATATCCATTTGTTTCAGTGAATCATGTTTTGGTAAAAGGAAAATGTGATTAGCCTGATTCAAGCAAGATCATTATCAGGGCAGTCCTTAGCTTACTCTAAAAATAGCATCAACAGATCATTTGACCTTCATTAATAGACTTGAGGTTTAGTTGTTCTTAAATATGCAAAGAATTTCAGTAGTAGGAGCCGTGTTAGTTTGGTCTTCAACAAAATATGTTTAAAATGTGTGTCTTAGCATGAAATGTGATGCCAGTGGAATTATAGAAAAAGGGAATCTCTTAATAATGCCTATTGTGCTCTTCCATCAGTGGCCTGAAATTATACTTTCTTTGGGGACAGGTTAAAAGATGCATCCTTATCAGAAGGTATGTAGTAATAGAATACATAATTGAAAATATGAGAAATTTGCTTACGCCTAAAATCTCGTAGATGTTAAAACTCCATTGAAGTTTATTTAAAACATATTTGAGGGGTAGTGAGAAAACTACTCAGAATTCTGAAATCATCATTCATCACCTTCACTTCCTCAGGTAACTATAAAGAAAATATAGCAAACTAGCAACTGCATGCAACAATATGTAATTCTGAAAAAATATTAGAAAGAATTTAGGTTCTAAATATTATGTTTTTCTTGCTTTGTTCTTGGTGGCTGAACTCTCATGATATGCTCATTCAGCATATTTATATGGCCATTATTTGTGTATATGTTTGTTTAGTTTAGCCCCAATATAGGATGCACGGTCTTACCTTTCTCCTTGCTATTTCGAAACATTGTGAGAAAATTTATACTAATTTCCTCATAATTTAGATGTGTTGTTAGTTGCGAAGTCGTGTCCGACCCATCGCGACCCTATGGACAATGTTCCTCCAGGCCTTCCTGTCCTCTACCATCTTCTGGAGTCCAGTTAAGCTCACGCCTACTGCTTCAGTGACTCCATCCAGCCACCTCATTCTCTGTCGTCCCCTTCTTCTATTGCCCTCAATCTTTCCCAGCATTAGGCTCTTCTCCAGTGAGTCCTTCCTCCTCATTAGGTGGCCAAAGTATTTGAGTTTTAGCTTCAGGATCTGGCCTTCTAAAGAGCAGTCAGGGTTGATCTCCTCTAGGACTGACCGGTTTGATCGCCTTGCAGTCCAAGGGACTCGCAGGAGTCTTCTCCAGCACCAGAGTTCAAAGGCCTCAATTCTTTTGCGCTCAGCCTTTCTTATGGTCCAACTTTCACTGCCATACATTGCAACTGGGAAGACCATAGCCTTGACTATACGCACTTTTGTTGACAGGGTGATGTCTCTGCTTTTTAGTGTGCTGTCTAGATTTGCCATGGCTTTCCTCCCTAGGAGCAAGCGTCTTTTAATTTCTTGACTACAGTCCCCATCTGCAGTGATCTTGGAGCCCAGGAAAATAAAATCTGTCACTACCTCCATTTCTTCCCCATCTATTTGCCAGGAATTAAGAGGGCCGGATGCCATGATCTTAGTTTTCTTAATGTTTAGTTTCAACCCAACTTTTGCACTCTCCTTCTTCACTCGCAACAAGAGACTCTTCAGTTCCTCTTCACTTTCTGCCATTAGAGTGGTATCATCTGCATATCTTAGGTTGTTGATATTTCTTCCAGCAATCTTAATTCCAACTTTTGATTCATCTAGCCCTGCCTTTCTCATGATGTGCTCTGCATATAAGTTAAATAGGCAAGGCGACAGTATACAGCCTTGCCGGACTCCTTTCCCAATTTTGAACCAATCAGTGGTTCCGTGTCCAGTTCTCACTGTTGCTTCTTGGCCCGCATATAGGTTTCTCAAGAGACAAATAAGATGTTCTGGTACTCCCATCTCTTTAAGAACTTGCCACAGTTTGTTATGATCCACACAATCAAAGGCTTTAGCATAGTCAATGAAGCAGAAGTAGATGTTTTTCTGGAACTCTCTAGCTTTTTCCATGATCCAGCGTATGTTGCCAATTTGATCTCTAGTTCCTCTGCCTCTTCGAAATCCTAATTTAGATGTAGAACAGATGAAAATCAAAAGTAGTACAATTAGTATGCATCAGTCCTCCACAAAATAATCAGATGTAAAGGTAGAAGAACTCTGTCCAGTTTAACATCAATCATCAATGGATAATTAATTTGCTTCTAGTCCCTTTTAATTTTCTGTAAGCACTTCTGAACATACAACACATTCATTTGCCACTCTTTGGAAGGGTTTAGTTTGATGGAAAGAAATTTGGAATTCAAAATAAAAGGGAGGTCAGAAAAGATTTAAGCCCTTCACCTGCCAATCCTTAGCTCCAAAATAGTGTGCCTAATGTTGGGGAAAAGTTAAAACTACTGAGATGTGTTGGTTAATGACTATAGTAAAGTTAAGTAAGACTTATCTTGCATGTAATAACTTCATTTGCACCAGAACCTTTAGGCCTAGTTCACACATTGTGTTAAACAAATGTTTGCTTAGTCAATATTTATTAAATAATCTACAATTAGCTAGATTCAGGCATCACAAGGAGCTGAAAGCAACAGTTAAACACAATGTATGAGTCATATGCTTTTCCTGCAATTGCACTCTTCAGCTACTTACCTCATTTGCCTGATTTTGCTGCAGAACATGCAGAGCATTGGAAGCAGCAGAAGATGAGGGATCTGACCCGGGACTTAAGTAAGGCATGTAGGGCTGAGTGAACAGCAGCTCAAAGGAGGCCTGCACGACTCCTTGCAAGCAAGGGGTTCTTACCAGTAATCGCTTGCACCAAATGGGGACTCTATTTTAGAACCACTGCTAACAAGTAATTCCTCATTGGGAACAACAACTCTGTCTGAATTCCCGCTTGTGGAAACACCGTTCTTTTGGACCAGGGCTGGCTGATGATTTACCAATGTCATTTCTGCCACTGCTTTGAATTTGCCTACTGGGAACTTGCTTGAGACTGTCTATGAAACCGTATGCACATCCTTCTTGCCACTGCTATAATTAATGTATTATAGACTAATTATAGTCTATATCTTTTTGAACTGTATGCATGTGCGTATGAGTGTGCCTCCAGTGACATTAAGTACAATAAGTGCTTGAGCCAGCATAGGTCAGAAATGCCACCTTTGACGTGTAGCAGAAAAAGACTGGTGCAAATTGCCTTCCACATGGGCTGAATGCAGGTACATGACAATATTATGTGTTCCTTTTCTTGAGAAATTGTCAGTGGCCTACAATTGTGTGAGAGAAAGCCAGTCATGCAGTTCAGTCATCAATCTCTTTTCTATATTTCTACCATTTGTCAAATCTGATTCAATTCAGCTGATATAATGGTGTGTGAACAACCTAAGATATGCAGATGGTACCACTCTAATGGCAGAAAGTGAAGAGGAACTAAAGAGCCTCTTGATGCGGGTGAAGAAGGTGAGTGCAAAAATGGGCTTGAAACTCAACATTAAGAAAACCAAGATCACGGCATCCGGCCCTCTTAATTCCTGGCAAATAGATGGGGAAGAAATGAAGGTAGTGACAGATTTTATTTTCCTGGGCTCCAAGATCACCGCAGATGGGGACTGCAGCCAAGAAATTAAAAGATACTTGCTCCTGGGGAGGAAAGCCATGGCAAATATGGGGAGGAAAGCTATGGCAAATCTACTAAAAAACAGAGACATCACCCTGCCAACAAAAGTGCATATAGTCAAGGCCATGGTTTTCCCAGTTGCAATGTATGGCTGTGAAAGTTGGACCATAAGAAAGGCTGAGCGCCAAAGAATTGAGGCCTTTGAACTATGGTGCTGGAGAAGACTCCTGTAAGTCCCTTGGACTGCAAGGTGTTCAAACCGGTCAGTCCTAGAAGAGATCAACACTGACTGCTCTTTAGAAGGCCAGATCCTGAAGTTGAAACTCAAATACTTTGGCCACCTTATGAGAAGGAAGGACTCACTGGAGAAGAGTCTAATGCTGGGAAAGATTGAGGGCAAGAAAAGAAGGGGACGACAGAGAATGAGGTAGCTGGATGGAGTCACTGAAGCAGTAGGCGTGAGCTTAAATGGACTCCAGAAGATGATAGAGGACAGGAAGTCCTGGAGGAACGTTGTCCATGAGGTCACGATGGGTTGGACACAACTTTGCAACTAACAACAACAATGGTGTGTGGGAATGAGTTTAGGAGGCAGAACAATCAGACACAGCCAAGGGAACAGTCAGATAAAAGGCAGTTTAGCCCATAGCAGGAATGTGGGCAGGGCAAAAGGCTCAGAAGAGATCCTCCCTAGAATGAAGGCGAATCTATGTGTCCCAGGAAAATGTTGCAGGATCCATCTGGATCAGTCACAGGGACCAGAGATTTAGTCTTCCATGCTTTCAGACTCATGCTGGAGCCCATCCTCAGGAAACTTCTTTCTCTCTAGTTTTATAGAGCTGTAAAGGGGCCAGAAGTACTTTTAGACTTGTAAGATTCTGTTAACATAACCTTATAATGAAGTAGAATTAGCTTATCTGGTCATGTTTCCTATCTGATCTACCTAGTAAGACTGACAAGCCTGAAGACCTTGATTTTATATTATTTTTCACTGAGGTTATAACCTCTAGTGTCATAATCCTAGCTGTTTGTCTAATAACCTACTTATAAATTGTTCCAAAAATTCATATCTCCACTATAATAATGTAGCATAGAATAACATAGCAATATATCTATTATTGCCAGCATTCCTGAAGTGGCTGTACTAACAATTTCCCCTCTTTTTTAAAACTCACTAAATTTCTAAATTGCCCTTTGCTGCCATCCAATGAATGGAAAAGAATTAAGTCACTAAAAAGGGCCTTTTGGCTGGAGCTACAGTTTGGTATATTATTTTCCACTTCTTGCTTTATGGGATCATATATTTTTCAAAGTATTTTTTCTGGGTTAGTTGGAAAATTGAATACTGGGACTAAGAATAAATTACACAATGAAAAACTTCCTAAATTTTATTTTTGTGGCTTTTCATTTTCACTGAATAAATAAACAGAAAAGGAGCAGCAGATCTGGAGATGATAGAAGTCCTTCAATCTAGTCCCTTACTCAATGCAAGAAATCCAGAGCTTATCCAGTTGAGAGCTATCCTGTAAGACTTGCATCTTTGGAAAGCCAGTTCTTCCCTAGATCCCAAAGCCCTTTACAACATCATTTCTTTTTAACATTCCATTGGGTTGAAAAGTGCAAAAACTCCTTTAATATTCAGTCATAGTAAACCTCTCTTACTTAAATTAGCTGGACCAAGACCTGTTCTCTGAAGAGCAGTGAACTTTTTTTTTACCCTTTACATGTAATAACCTTGAGAAATTTGCAGACTGCTTTCATTTTCAGTTCCCCCTTTTCAGATGAAATACCAATTCCTTCAGTCTTTTCTTAGGTATAAGGATGATTCAGCCAGTCAAATGTTTGCTGCCCATTTGGTCTTATAAGACTTGCTCTGTAAAGTTTCTTAATTGTCTCTTAAGGAAATTTGCTTCTAGGACATGGCACGTATCTTCCAAATTTTCAAAATGCAGTATGTTGTTTCTGGGAAAATGTTATTTTTCCAAGCTGGCAGGGATCTTATACAGTAATTGGGAGCATCACCCAGAACAGATTTGTGCAAATATCATGAGCATTTATTACATAATGTCCCAATTGATTTTAAACAATGTCTCCCTCCTTCTGCCTTCATCTTCTTAACACTGAGCCCTAAGCAGTCTTCACTGACAAAGAAGAGATGACATCTGGACATCGATCAAGCTCAAGATAAAAAGTAGAAAACTTCAGAAATGTATCTGTCCTCATTGGGAAGATGTGTGTTAGTGACCCATAGCTATTCCAACTAAGAGAATGATGTAGAATAGTGGTGGCAAACCTATAGCACGCGTGCCACAGGTGGCACTCAGAGCCCTCTCTGTGGGCACAAGTGCCATCACCCCAGTCCCACCTCCCTCTGCGGCCCCCTCCTCACCAACAGTCCCCCCGGAAGAGAGTTGCCCCCGAGAGCAGCCCACATGGATCAGTGCAGCCAAGGACATGGCAGCGAGGACAAGACTCCGCCCTCATGCCCCATCGTGCTTCAGGGTGCGGGCATAGGGTGTGGCCGTCATGGGGCTGCTGGGCTGCCTGGGCGATCTGCGGCAGGCCCTGGACGCGTGAATGGCCCTGCGAGTGGGCCGGGCGGGGGTGGAGCAGGCAGGACAAGGGGCAGAGCGGGGTGGCGGAACAGGGCAGGGCTGGTTTTTGTGCACTTGGTCTCTAAAAGGTTCACCATTACTGATGTAGAATAATTTCCAATGCAATCTTTTTACTTAAGAGACACAAAGGCTTCCAATTTGATCAGAGGAAAGATAGGAGTTTGGAAGAAGATACTGTAT
This sequence comes from Vipera berus, assembly GCF_964194415.1. Lineage (NCBI taxonomy): Eukaryota > Metazoa > Chordata > Lepidosauria > Squamata > Viperidae > Vipera > Vipera berus. Next base: position 227,514,315 of record NC_138203.1, read on the forward strand.
ACTTGACCCTTTCCCTCTTAATGTTCCTTTCTGATTTGAGCAACTTAGGTGCATTTAATCTTGCTGAAGAGAAAAATACAAGTATCCACAGCACATCTGCCTTTTCCTTTACCTGAGTTCATAGTAGTTTTGAGGGGAAATGTGACTGTATAAATCAGTTCAAGAATCAATCCTTTTCACTGACAACGACAACTTGGGCTTATCCAATTTAATAATAATTATAATAAAGCTGGAAGGGACCTTGGAGGTCATCTAGTCCAACCCCCTGCTCAGGAAACCCTATACCATTTCGGACAAATGGCTGTCCAGTCTCTTCTTAAAACCTTCAGTGTTGGAGCATTCACAGCTTCTGGAGGCAGGTTGTTCCACTGGTTAATTATTCTGTCAGGAAGTTTCTCCTTAGTTCTAGGTTGCTTCTCTCCTTGATTAGTTTCCATCCATTGCTTCTTGTCCTGCCTTCAGGTGCTTTGGAGAATAGCTTGACTCCCTCTTTCTTTGTGCCAGCCCCTGAGATATTGGAACACTGCTATCATGTTACCCCTCACCCTTCTCTTCATTAAACTACACATACCCAATTCCAGCAACCGTTCTTCATATATTTTAGCCTCCAGAGTCCAGACCTCTAATCATCTTTGTTGCTCTTCTCTGTACTCTTTCTAGAGTCTCAACATCTCAACATTTCAAAAAGTATCTTTAATATTTTTAAAAAGTCTTAATTTTTTCAAGTTTTTAAAACTTTTTAAAAATCAAATTGGAATGGGTTTTTTTTACTGTGTGTGTAGCTGGCTTTCATAGGCATAGATGAAAAGCCATCAAATTTAACTTTCCTTTTTGTTATTACCCTCTTGCCATTATAGATGAAGTGAAATAATTCCTTTGAATAAACTTTAAATAATTAACCTAAATCTAGCCTTTACATTTATCAATACTGTATAAATGCTTTGCCCAAGTCACAAAGTTGCAAGGAGTGTAATTATATTGCTACAGTTTTTCCTGAGATATTCAGTTTTAAATGAGTTTTTCTCTTCATAGTGACAAAATTCCCAGAAATGATTCTGTGGGATAGCAAAGTTACCTTACAATTCTTTAATATTTTGGCATAAAAAGAAAAGATTTGGAAAGATTTATGAAATCTTTTGAAATATTATAATCTATTCAGCACCTTTTACCACAGAAGCTGATAAATTTGGAATTTTGAGACTATATAATGAGTGCATTCACACACCATTCAAGGAGAGAATAAAAAAGCTAATAAGGAGATACAAAGAGCAGAATACATCCTCTCCAGTGGCTGCAGGCTATATCCAGATAAGCAGGGATTAACATCGGACAAATAAGCAAGCCCAAAACAATAACCTAATCAAGGAATTATAAGGAAAAAAAACTACATAAGCAACCGCATATAAACAGGGAAAACCCCACACTCACTACAATGATTCTATTACCTTGAGGGGTGCTAAATTGTCCTGCAAACAAACAACTTCAAGATAGCAACAGGATTCCATAGTTCAAACCTGAGCAGTATATATTCTCTTTTATTGGAAAAAAAGGTTATTGTTGGGACACTGAATATGAAAGCACAGTAAGGATTTCAGTTATAATAGATCTGTGTACTAAGTAACCCACAGCAATAAATTCTATATATTCTACTTAAACAATTTTATATAGAAGATAGGTGTACATATAACTATAGCTAAAATGTTTTATTTTGATTTGTTTTACTATTTGGGAAACTTGCTGAAGAGCAGGTGTCAATTGGATGCTATTTTTTAATGTAGAATTAAAGTGGTCTACCTCAATATTCTGGTGAATGTCATTTGATTTTCTCTTTAAAATCTACCTGAACATAAACATTTATTTAAACACAAATAAACAGATTGCTTTGTTTTTTCTCCTGTAGAACAAACCGGCTTTACCTGCTTTCAGATGCATTAAAAAGATGTGTTGATCAGCCAATTAAATACTGATTCCATCTTTGCTTTAAATTATTAGGCAGCATTTCTCACTGATTTATTTTGCAAAGGAGCATGAATATGTATTCACTAAATATTTGTTTTAAAAGCTGCAATATCCACTCACAAAACAAATTTGAAATCTGAGATTTGAATTACAATAGTCCCATGCATTATTGGTATCTTCTGCAAACTAGCAGAACTGCACCTATATCCACAGTTATTGAAATATGTATATTTTGACTTTACCTCTCAAATTAGAAGTCAGTATAGAAAGGAAAATCAGTGTTCTCTGTTTAAATAGCTTCCTACAGTTACTGGTCAACAATAGAGTGTACAACACCATTTCTTCCACCAAGCACCATACAGAATACTAAGCACACCCCACCTGTCCGTATGAGTCTATTTATAATATGATGACCAAAATTGAATGCAGTATTTTAAGTGGGGTCTTACTAAGGCTTTATAAAGTGGTACTAATACTTCACATGATCTTGATTCTATCCCTCTGTTAATGCAACCTAGGATTGCATTGGCTTTTGGCTGCTGCGCACACTGCTGGCTCATATTTAAGTGTTACCATTTCATATTAACAACAATAACAATAATAATGTTGGAAGGGACCTTTGAGGTCTTCTAGTCCAACCCCCTGCTCAGGCAGGAGACCCTATATCCCTTCAGACAAATGATTGTCCAGTCTCTTCTTTAAAACTTCCAGTGTTTGCGAATTTACAACTTCTGGAGGCAGGTTATTCCACTGATTAGTTGTTCTGTCAGGAAATTTCTCCTTAGTTCTAGGTTGCTTCTCTCTTTGATTAGTTTCCATCCATTGCTTCTTGTCTTGCCTTCAGGTGCTTTGGAGAATAGCTTGACTCCCTCTTCTTTGTGGCAACCCCTGAGATATTGGAACACTACTATCATGTCACCCCTCATCCTTCTATTCATTGTTGTTGTTGTTAGTTGTGAAGTCGTGTCCGACCCATCGCGACCCCATGGACAATGTTCCTTCAGGCCTTCCTGTCTTCTACCATCTTCTGGAGTCCATTTAAGCTCACGCCTACTGCTTCAGTGACTCCATCCAGCCACCTCATTCTCTGTCGTCCCCTTCTTCTCTTGCCCTCAACCTTTCCCAGCATTAGGCTCTTCTCCAGTGAGTCCTTCCTTCTCATAAGGTGGCCAAAGTATTTGAGTTTCAACTTCAGGATCTGGCCTTCTAAAGAGCAGTCAGTGTTGATCTCCTCTAGGACTGACCGGTTTGATCGCCTTGCAGTCCAAGGACTCGCAGGAGTCTTTTCCAGCACCATAGTTCAGTGTTCAATTCTTTGGTGCTCAGCCTTTCTTATGGTCCAGCTTTCACAGCCATACATTGCAACTGGGAAGACCATAGCCTTGACTATATGCACTTTTGTTGGCAGGGTGATGTCTCTGCTTTTTAGTGTGCTGCCTAGGTTTGCCATGGCTTTCCTCCCCAGGAGCAAGTATCTTTTAATTTCTTGGCTGCAGTCCCCGTCTGCGGTGATCTTGGAGCCCAGGAAAATAAAATCTGTCACTACCTCCATTTCTTCCCCATCTATTTGCCAGGAATTGAGAGGGCTGGATGCCATGATCTTGGTTTTATTAATGTTAAGTTTCAACTCAACTTTTGCACTCTCCTTCTTCACTCACAACAAGAGGCTCTTTAGTTCCTCTTCACTTTCTGCCATTAGAGTGGTATCATCTGCATATCTTAGGTTGTTGATATTTCTCCTGGCAATCTTAATTCTAACTTCTGATTCATCTAGCCCTGCCTTTCTCATGATGTGCTCTGCATATAAGTTAAACAGGCAGGGTGACAGTATACAGCTTTGCCGGACTCCTTTCCCAATTTTGAACCAGTCAGTGGTTCCGTGTCCAGAACTTGCCAGTTTGTTGTGATCCACACAATCAAATGCTTTAGCATAGTCAATGAAGCAGAAGTAGATGTTTTTCTGGAACTCCCTAGCTTTCTCCATGATCCAGCGTATGTTGGCAATTTGATCTCTAGTTCCTCTGCCTCTTTGAAATCTGCCTGTACTTTTGGTAGTTCTTGATCCACATACTGCTGGAGTCTAGCTTGTAGGATTTTAAGCATAACTTTACTAGCATGTGAAAGGAGTGCAATGGTGCGATAGTTTGAACATTCTTTGGCACTGCCTTTCTTTGGAATTAGAATGTAAACTGATCTTTTCCAATCCTGTGGCCACTGTTGAGTTTTCCAAATTTGCTGGCAAATTGAGTGTAACATTTTTACTGCATCGTCTTTTAAGATTTTGAATAGCTCATCTGGAATACTGTCACCTCCACTAGCTTTGTTGTTGCTCAGCTTTCCTAAGGCCCATTTCACTTCACATTCTAGGATGTCTGGCTCGAGGTCAGTGACCACCTCATCGTGGTTATCTGGGACATTAAGCTCATTCTTCTATAGTTCTTCTGTGTAATTTTGCCACCTCTTGTTAATCTCTTCTGCCTCTGTTAGGTCCCTGCCATTCTAGTCCTTTATCATGCCCATTTTTGCATTAAACGTTCCCTTCATCTCTCCAATTTTCTTGAAGAGATCTCTAGTCCTCCCTATTCTATTGTTTTCTTCTATTTCTTTGCACTGTTCATTTTAAGAAGGCATTCTTATCTCTTCTAGCTATTCTCTGGAATTCTGCATTCAATTCGGTGTATCTTTCTTTTTCTCCCTTACCTTTTGCTTCCCTCCTGTCCTCAGCTATTTGCAAAGCTTCCTCAGACAGCCATTTTGCTTTCTTGCATTTCTTTTTCTTTGGGATGATTTTAATTGCTACTTCTTGTACAATGTTGCGAACCTCTGTCCATAGTTCTTCAAGCACTCTATCAGATCTAATTCCTTAAATCTATTTGTCACCTCTACTGTATATTCGTCAGGGATATGATTTAGTTCATACCTGAGTGGCCTAGTGCTTTTCCCTACTTCCTTCAGTTTAAGCCTAAATTTTGCAACGAGAAACTCATGGTCTGAGCTACAATCAGCTTTTGTTCTTGTTTTTAGTGACTGTATAGAGCTTCTCCATCTTTGGCTGCAGAGCACAGTCAATCTGATTTCTGTGTTGACCGTCTGGTGATGTCCATGTGTACAGCCGTCTCTTGGGTTGTTGGAAAAGAGTATTTGCTATGACCATCGTATTCTCTTGACAAAATTCTGTCAGCCTGTGCCCTGCTTCATTTTGTACTCCAAGGCCAAACTTGCCTGTTATTCCGGTTATCTTTTGGCTTCTTACTTTATCATTCCAATCCCCCATGATGATAAGGACATCATTTTTTGGTGTTAGTTCTATAAGGTGCTGTAGAGCTTCATAGAACCAGTCAATTTTATCCTCTTCAGCACCGGTGGTTGGGGCATAGACTTGGACTACTGTGATACTGAATGTTTTGCCTTGGATTCGAACTGAGATCATTCTGTCATTTTGGGAATTGTATCCCAGTATTGCTTTTCCTACTTTTTTATTGAGTATGAAGGCTACTCCATTTCTTCTGAGGGATTCTTGCCCGCAGTAGTATACCTGATGGTCATCTGAATTAAATTCACCCATTCCTGTCCATTTTAGTTCGCTGATTCCCAAGATGTCGATGTTCAATCTTGTCATCTCATTTGACCACGTCCAGCTTTCCTTGATTCATGGATCTTACATTCCAGGTTCCTATGGAGAAAAAATCTTTACAGCATCGGACTTTCCTTTCACCACCAGATACATCCACAGCTGAGCGTCCTTTCGGCTTTGGCCCAGTCGCTTCATTCTTTCTGGCACTACTAGTACTAGCCCTCTGCTCTTCCCCAGTAGCATATTGGATGCTTTCTGACCTGAGGGGCTCATCTTCCAGCGTCATATCTTTCTTCCTTTTGATACTGTCCTTAGAGTTTTCATGGCAAAGATACTGGAGTGGGTTGCCATTTCCTTCTCCAGTGGATCACGTTTTGTCAGAACTCTCTGCTATGACCTGTCCATCTTGGGTGGCCCTGCACGGCATAGCTCATAGCTTCATTGAATTATGCAAGCCCCTTCACCACGACAAGGCGGTAATCCATGAAGGGGATGTAGTAATTAGGTCATCACAAAAAAGACGTGTTATAATATTTCATGTTGATTGTGAAAGTGTAATAAATGGTTCAATATGTGATAGTAAAACTGTTCCATTTTTTCTCACTGTGGATTATAGCTATGCCCCAAATACTACCTGCAGGCATTCCAAAAGCAATTTTTAAAGTTCTCTGCACAATCTTCTGGCATTATGATGTCACACTCTTCTATTGTGCTTTATTCTGTCATTTATGCCTTAAAAATCACTTTCAAATTCTAGCAATTAATCTTTAGACTACCATCAACCTTTTCTACATTATCTCTCAGGTAACATTGTTATGGCTATTCTTTCTATACTGAAAATAATTAGAATGTAATTATTACATTTGTATAATATAGAACACTACATAATCTTTCTAAATTATATAGCTAAAAACAAATGGCATATTGACAATGTATGTTATATATACCATCTGTTGTGATTCAGCGTCAGCCTGTGATACCAGCAGCTGAGTCTGATGACTCTGAAGAGGAGGAGGAGGGATTTGGAGAGCCTTTGGTATCAGAGGGAGGCTGTGATACACTGCAGGACTCTCAGCCTGGCCCCTACCATCATGTTACTCATCAGACTCAGCCGTGTGAGCACGAGGTATTGGACGTAGATGATTCACAGCTGGATCTATTCAGGGACGCTAGGAGCAGGAGGCAATCCAGCAGAGTAGAACAGAGAAAGGTAATGAGGCAACTCGGTGAGAGGAGAAGGCAATGAGAAGCCATGCCTTGGGACTGCTGATAAAAGGGGTAGGTGTGGGAGGTGCTGATTGCTGAAGGCAACCGTTTGAAGATCTTCTGCTAGAGTCATGGTCTGTTATTCCTGTTTAACTCTTGTTTGAACTTTTGGTTTAACTCTTGTTTGAACTTTTGATTTCTTTGTAAATAAATTTGGTTGGGTTTTTCCAGCCTGTTGACTATAAAAAGGGGTTGTTCCTGACATTCAAACAGGGCCAGTCGTAGGCTGGAACAGAACACCATCTTGGATGAATAGCTACATAAAATATCACAAATTATTAGTTTTGCAATAGTAACATCAAAATAAATAGGGAGGCGGAGTTCACTTTGGAATTTTTCACAAAATTTGATTCCTGTATCTGCATTGCTGTTGGCACAATGCACTGTTGCTAATTAGTCAGTGTTAAACTTTTAGTGGTTATTTGTATATAAATCCAACTCTACCACTCAGATCTGCTAGGGTGGAAATAATTGAGGATATGCGTGTACTGTTGAAGAGAAGTGTCCAGAAGAACTGGACTAGGTTTTGAATGATGGTAAGGTGAAAATTATTTACATGCTGATCAAATTTTATCAGAGCCTCATTTTCATACTAAAGATGTCAATGTATCTCATATAAAAAGGAGCATTTGAGGAACAGAAACTATGGGTTTAATAACTGATTTAAAGAGGTATGTTAACCTTCACTCCAAATGCATTACTATATTTGAGTGAGTACAAAGTAGTATAGCTTAATCACCAAACATAATTTAACAATAACATAGTGTAATATTAATTGGAACTGTACATTTACACTTTTTTAGCATCCAGTCAAAACATTTTCTAAATTATTGTACCCCGATTCATCTACTGCATAATCGTTGCAGCATGTATACTGCCAAAACATTTTCACGTTTGCAACCGCACTTCATTTCTGAAATAAGCAACTGAGATTACAGTATTTATTATGCCAAAGGCTTTCTTAGATATAAATATGACCCTTATAGAGAAACTAACATTGACACTTGGGTAATCTTCACATGGCTGATGTCTGCAATAAAGAACAACCACATAGAAATATTGTTTTTAGTGACAGCTGATTTACTGCAGTTGAAGGGCTAAACGCATAAATTTGATTACGTTCACTTAATATGATTATTTTTATGTCACACTGAACATTGGGGTGGTGACATCTTTTGGAAAATCTGTGGGGCCCCATTCAAGGTTAAGGGGCACTAATGTATATAGCCTTGGAATTGCAAGCTGTGTTATTTCAAAGAAGGATTATCTCAGCAGCCTTGTAAATACTGTCAGGATAATTTGGGGTTCCAATTTGAGCCAGGTTTGTGCAAAAAATAAAAACAAGATCCAGACAGCTATGAGAAAAGAAATATTTATGTCTATGGAGATTCTCAGTCATCCAGGAAAAAGCATGTTTGAGACAGTTTGCCTTTAGGGACAGCTACAGAGAAATGGGGGACAATTTTATAGGGGAGTTCATCCTGGGTATGGAAGTATCTATGTGCTGATTCTAGGGTGACACTTGAGGGGTGTGGGTGTGTGTAGATATGTCATCTATGATGATTATACTTGTGAACATGCAGTTCTGCTGGGAGATCCAATTTAATTCAGTGGGTTAGGACGCTGAGCTTGTCGATCAGAAGGTCGGCAGTTTGGTGGGTCGAATCCCGAGTGCCGCGTAACAGAGTGAGCGCCTGTTACTCGTCCCAGCTTCTGCCAACCTAGCAGTTCGAAAGCACGTAAAAATGCAAGTAGAAAAATAGGGACCACTACGGTGGGAAGGTAACAGTGTTCCGTGCGCCTTTGGCGTCTAGTCATGCCGGCCACATGACCACGGAGACGTCCTCGGACAAGCGCTGGCTCTTCGGCTTTGAAACGGAGATGAGCACTGGCCCCTAGTCGGAAACGACTAGCACACATGTGCGGGGGAACCTTTACCTTTACCTTTACATTTGTGTTAACAGACCTTATCCTTTGATATGTGGATTAGGTCTTGGTAACTTATTTGGGGATTTGAGGAAGTTTGAGTAAAAAAACTTCCTGTTTGCTATTTTTACTTGATTAACTTAGTTTCAGCTTGACTTGTCAATTATCTAGTGGAAACACTGATTCTCAGCCCATTGTAGCTTTTGTTAATGTTTTAATGGAAGATGGAAACAGTATAAAAATAAATTTTGATATAAAACCTCTCACAATAGTGATCACAAATTCACTAGCTAGAATGGCCAAGGGTATCTTGATGGCCTTTTTGCTCATTCCTGAACAAAGAGGTCATTTTCCTCTGTATTAATTCACTCCTACTTTTTAGAATAGAACTGGAAGGGACCTTGGAGGTCTTCTAGTCCAGCTCCCTGCTCAAGCAGGAGAACCTATGCCATCTCAGACAAGTGACTGTCTAGCGCCTCTTTTAAAAATCTCCAGTGATGAAGCACCCACGATTTCTGGGACAACCACTGGTTATTTATCCTCACTGTCAGGAGGTTTCTCCTTAATTCCAGGTTGCTTCTCTCTTTGATCAGTTTCCAACCATTGTTTCTTGTTCTGCCCTCTGGTGCTTTGGTGAATAACGTGACCCCCTCCTCTTTGTGGCAAACCCTCAAATACTGGAAGACTGCTATCATGTCTCCCCCATTTCTTCTTTTTTTTAAGACTAGTCAAACCCAAGTCCTGCAGCCGTTCTTTGTATGTTTTAGTCTCCAGGCTTTTGATCATCTTAGTTGCTCTTCTCTGAATTTTTTCTAAACTCTCAACATCTTTTTTGTGATATGGTGACCAAAATTGCTTGCAGTATTCCAGATATGGTCTTACTAGGGTTTTATAAAGCGATACTAATACCTTGCATGATCTTGATTCTATGCCTGTTTATACAACCCAGGATTATATTAGTTTTTTTGGCGGCTGCTGCACACTGCTGGCTCATGGTCAAGTGATTGTCCACTAGGACTCCAAGATCCCTCTTACAGCTACTGTTTTTAAGCCAGGTCTTGCCCAATCTGTACTTGTACCTTTCATTTTTTCCTGCCTAAATATAAAACTTTGCTTTTCTCCACATTGAAACTCATTTTGTTGGATAGGGTACATTGTTCAAGTTTGTCAACATCTTTTTGGATCCTGAGTTTGTCTTCTGGGGTATTGGCTACTCCTGCCAGTTTGGTGTCATCTGCAAATTTGATGAATTTCCCTTCAATTCCCTCATCTAAGTCATTGATGAAGACATTGAAGAGTACTGGGCCTAAGACGAAACCTTGTGGTACCCCACTGCTTACTTCTCTCCATGTGGATGTAGTACCATTGAGGACTACTCATTGAGTACTATTTGTCAGCCAGGTACAAATCCATCTGGTGGTGGTGTCTATTCTATCTTTTTCTAGCTTACCCAGGAGTAGGTTGTGGTCTACTTTATCAAATGCCTTACTGAAGTCTAAATATATTATATCCACAGTATTTCACTGGTCTATTAGTTTAGTCACTTTGTCGAATAATGAAGTAAGATTGGCTTGGCATAATTTGTTTTTAATAAACTCGTGCTGGTTACTTTGTTTGCTTCTAGTTGTTTGTAGATCTGTTTTTTAATTATCTTTTCTAGGATCTTCCCAGGTATTGATGTTAAACAGATTGGTCTGTAGTTTCCTGGGTGTTTTTTTCCTTTTATTGAAGATGGGAACCGCATCAGCCCTTTTCCAATCCTCAGGTACTTCCCGTGCTCCAGGATTTTTGAAAGATATGGTGCAGTGGCTCTGAGATAATATCTGCCAGCTCCTTCAGAACTCTGGGATGTAATTTGTCAGGTCAAGGTCAGATAGGTGTTCTCTTACCATTTTCCTGCTTATTTTAATTTTTGTTTCTAATTTGTCTTTTGCAGTGGTTTTTTGTGGTATGTTGGGCTATGGTTTCTTTTTGTGTGAAGTAAAGTATGAGTTAAGCAGTTCTGCTTTCTTCCTGTTGTCTGTTATTTCCTTGCCATCTTCTCTCTTTAGTGGACCTACAGTTTCCTTTATTTTTTTCTTGTTAATATGCTGGAAGAAACTTTTTTTTATTATCCATGATTTCTGCTGCAAGCCTTTGTTCGTTCTGAGCCTTTGCTTTCCTGACTTCATCTTTAGATGTTCTGGCTGTCTGCTGATAATCAGCCTTAGTTATGTGCCCCTCTTTCCATTTTTTGTATTTGTCTTTTTTGTCTTTCAGTTTGTGCAGCCATGCTGGTTTCTTCTTGAATTTCTTGTTTTTCTTTTTCAGTGGTATTGTGTTGATATGGGCTTTTATGATCACATATTTGAGTGTTTCCCATGCTTCTTGGGTTGTTTTCCGCTTCAGGATTTTCATCCAGATCTTTCCTAGGTTCTCTCTGAGTTTGTTAAAGTCAGCTCTTTTGAATTCAAGAACTGGTTGGATTGTTTTCTGTTCCTAGTGTTTGTGTTATATTAAATTCCAGTATGACGTGGTCACTTTCGCCCAAGGTTCCAGCAACTTCAACTCCCTCTATCACTTCTCTATTTGTAAGGATTAAGTCCAGTATAGCTTTCATTTAGTTCCCTCCTCCACCTTTTGGATGACAAAGTTGTCCTCTGGGTTGGTTAGGAATCTGTTTGATCTCCTGCTCGCTGCAGTTTGTCTCCCAGTTGATATCTGGATAGTTGAAGACTATTTTTAATTTTAATGATATTCAAATGTTAAAATAATAAAACATCAAGATATTAAACAATTACATTAACAAAAATGCCTTGTAAAATCTATTAGTTTTACAGTTTTACTTTTAAGAAAAGTACTGTGCCCTTTTTAATGATTCTGTTCCTAATCCAGTTTGTGGTTTCTCATACTACCTAAATGAGACCATCTCTATTTATAGTACATAAAAATATGCAAGGCATTACAGCAGTCTTCAACTGAGCTGGTGTAGTTGGAGTAAAATTATGTTTTGATTTAAAATTTGGGAGCATGTTATAATACAAAATTAACTATGCTCAAATTGACTAACTTTCATACCTTTCTACCGCTGCCTAAAATGTTCCTCAGATGATTCATGTCCCAATATTGCACAACCTTCTCCAAGTAATTAGAGTTGTTTTTGAGAAGGATGCTACTTTTGAATATGAATCTTTCTTTGCAAGAGCATTTTTAACTTCAGATACAGTACAAATAAAAGCTCTTCAGGGGCTAAAGGGCAGCGGGAAACCCCCGAGTCGCAGCTTTTTTTCTGCAGCTTCACGCCTCAGGATTCTTGTTTTCTGACACCAAAGATTCCCCACGGCAATCAGGCAGCCCCCTCCAGATTTATTCAGATCTCAGTTTCGCAGAGTTGGGCAGCTTTCAAATTCCCTACGCTTCCAGATAGTGTAAAAGGATCCCAACAAAGCAAAGAGGGCATTTTACACACGGGGACATTGCGAAAAAAGCATCACGAAGCACAACTGACGCTGCGTCGGCAATCCTACTCCGAACGCGTCACTGGCACCGCCAAATGTCGATTTCGCCCTCAGGCGCGCCAACAGGGCGGCAGCCACTGCCTCCCAAGCGACGCGCAGACGCTCGCTAAGTATCGCGATAAGCCGCGCGCGGGAAAGCTATTTGGACTCCCCCCCCCCCCGGCTCCCTTACCGTCCTCGTTATTCCAGAAACAGCCCCTCCCCTCGGTTTGGGCCGAAGAATACTGGAGGATATTCCGGTAGGCGGACACCTCCCCCTTTTCCACGGTGCCGATTGGCCAGTACTACTTGTGTCGTCGATGGACTACGCGAAAGCATTCGCGGGTTGCCATTGGCCCCGCGGTCGGGATAGAGCCGTGCGCAGATCGGCAGGGCGGGTGTGTGGGGTCGTGTGCAAACCGCGTGTGGCGCAGCCAGCAGGGACTCAACGGCAGCGGGTGGATAGTCGGATCTCGCGCGTGGGCTAAGGAGGGGAAACTCCCAAACCGAGCGGCCATTCCGGATCGAGCCGTCGACGGGAACGAAAGTCCGCGGAAGGTAACCGAGCTGACGGGAGGAGGCTCGCCAATTCGGTGGCGGTGGGGCCTCTGTGGGCGGAGTGAGTTGAGGGAAGGAGGGCGCTGGCTCGTTCCGGCCTACTGCGCGGGAAAAAAAACCGCCCAGCCTTGCGGGATATCCGCGACCCATCCTGGACCTGTGAGAGGCGGTAAGTAATCGCTTCTCCTGGCCGCGGCGGGACGTCCTGGAGTTGCGAGGAAAAAGGGAGCAGGCAAGTCCTACTCGTGGCGAGGATCGCCGGTGTCCTGGGATCGCCGCCGCCTCCCGTTCCCCTCCCCCCCTCCGGCCCTGTAGGCGAGTCAAGGGCGACGGGATACGAAGTTTACGCGGGCCGCGTGCGCTTGGAGGAGAGGCTTCCCGCGGCGGTAATGGGGCTCGTGACTTGAGGGAAAAGAAAGCGAGGCGGAGAAACGGGAGACCGAGACGGATATCTAAAGCTGCTTTCCGGACTCGCTTGTCGCGGGAAAGCTGGCGCTCTCTGGTGGCGCCCCAGCCTCCATGTGACCTGCGGCCTCCACGTGTTCGCCTGCCTAATTCTTTAAGCAGCATTTCCCCAGGCGCAGGGGTCGGCAACCTCGGCTCTTTTATGACTCGTGGACTTCAACTCCCAGAATTCCTGAGCCAGCATAGCTGGCTCAGGAATTCTGGGAGTTGAAGTCCACGAGTCATAAAAGAGCCGAGGTTGCCGACCCCTGCCCCAGGGCGTTATGGTTCGGGATTGGCGCGCGTGTGTGTGTAGGTAGCCCTTTTAACTCACTTCGGCCTTTCTGTCGCTTATTGATACTGGGACGTTACCGAGGAAGAGGGAAATGCAGCACTCCCGATCCTAAACGTCTTTGTCTCGAAGCCAAGCCCGATCCGGTGGAAAGTTCGTATATCTCAAGTTGCCCTTTTAAGGTCCCCGGCCGCAGTTTTTTAGCTTTGGGGAGATTTTAGGATGATTTGGGTGACAGATTCTCTGTTCTAAAATTAAAGTGTAGGATCGGTAAGAGAGAAGCAAAAAAATTAGTTGTGGCATTCTATGTTACACGGATTGGCTATGGCTTTCGAAGGAATAGAATGGAGAAAAATGGAGGTGAGTCGAGATGAATGCAGCCTTACGAGATCACTTTCAAAAATGTTATCAGATAATCAAGTCCGAAATAGAAGTGACAATGGAATACTACTTACTATTTTAATTTAGCACAACTGGGCAATGGCAGATGTCCAATTTAATACTGGATTAAGGCTTCTGTTGGCCTAAAAACATCTGTTTAGTGGTGACTGCAGATCCTTTGATAACAAGATGATGGCATGCTTGTGTAAGTTGGCTATAACAGCTTTATGCTAGAAAATGTTACAGGGATACAACAGAATTAAACATTTGAGATTCAATGAGTTTTGTAAATGTGGGATTTACTTCTTAAAGTAAATAATGGTAACAGAAATAGCACCCTCAAAATTACATGGTTTTTACAATAATTAAGATGTTTAAAATGGATCAGCTAGATAGAAAACATTGCCTATACCACTAAAATATTCTACTGCTTCAGTTTGGGAAAGAGGTAAAAGTTGCTATTGATGAATAATAAGGATAATTGTTGCTCCTTTAATTATAAAGTGACCAGCTCTGATGTATGCTTAATGTGCAGTTAACATTGCAGTTATTTGAATAAATTGTCAATATAAAAAGTTGCCCCACAGGCTTAGCAGGTTGATTATTTTTAGTGGCAATTATGCTGCTTCATTGGTTTCCCTAGTAAACTTGTGACAAGCTGCTTTTCTAGCTGAAAAACAAGCAAAGTCCTTTATAAGGGAGACTAATAGATCCATACCACAACTGTTCCGTAGCAGTGTTGTAGAATAAAGTGGTATAAAACAGTTGATGTGCCTTTACACTAATAGCAAACATAAGTTCTATGTATATTTTTGAAAGAATGACTGTTGATCTTTAAAACTACCTGGGAAACAATTGAAGAACCTGTGCTCTTCCACCTGGGCTGGCATTTTTAATAGCTGTTGCTAACTAGTAAAATTATTTAGAATCTGTGAAAAGCATTGGAAACAATCATTTTGAAGAAAAGAATACATTTTATAAGGAAGATACCTAGTTGATGCATCAAAAGAATTATTTGGACACTGTTATAAGTATGGAGATCTGTAAATCCTCTGAATGGTGAGGATAGTAGGTTTCAGCTGGTTTGCTACTGTGGAAAATGTGTGAATATTCTTTCTTGATTGGCAACATATAGCAGCATTAAAAGATCCCAGAAGTTAATATAAGTACTGTCAGTAGTCAAAGTAAGTTTCTACAAAATACATATATCTGGATTTCTCTCAAATCATTGGTAAGGTAGTAAAATATGTTTTGGAAATTTAGAAAAATATTAAGATAATATTTGGAAGAATATGTGTAGAAATGGGAAGATAAAACAATATTATGAAGGCCTGAGTGTTTCCAATATTGACTGCTATAAATCAAAGGTTTTATTAATATGTTGGCAGCAGTTTACAATATTGGAATATTTGTTTTCTGAACAGCAGATATTTTTATTTAGCATTTAAATTTTCTTAATTTCATACTTAAAATTCACACCAAAACACAAGGGAAACTATATAATAGTTGCTGATGTATATATGTATGTATTTTCTTAGGTAGGTCTTGTTTCAGATTCACTCCAGTGAGCATCTATACTGGAAAATAAATACAACAATGAACCTAAAGGAAGAAATTAGATTAAATGAAAGTAAGGAAATAATAGGAACCAAAAATAAATGAAAAGAAGCAGCAAATAGAATGGGATGAAATGAATTGGCAGTACTAGGAACCAAAGAAGAGAAAAGTAAGGTGACCTTAATAAAGGACAGAGTTATGGGGGGAGGTAGTTTAAATTAACCTAATAGCTTGGATTGTGCTGTATTCTAGATAGCTGTCAAATGGACTTTTAACCCATTGTTTCTGTTGTCTGTAAAAAGGGCTTTATGTTACTTTCATTCTAAATAATCACTCTAAAAATGGGAGTTGTGTAAGGATAACTTTAAGGATTCTTAAAATAAAATAACTTCAATAGTAATTCAAGACCTTTGAACATTATAAAAGTGAAAATATGTGTACCTATTCTTACTTAGAGCAGTTTGGTATTTTGAGTAATTGGAAGATACATAGCTCGTTTCATCAACCATTTTGTGGAACTTAAAGGAGACAAACCAGTTAAACAAGAATGTGATTCTTTTAAATCTGAATAAATTTCAGGTTTGTAATGGTAGAAATAGAAATAGCAACCATTTTTTATTCATTTGTTAACATTTGTTGCTATGGCTATTATAGATCTAGTAGTTTAGAAACTGAAAGTGGGAACTTGAATATTTTTGGATCAGTTAATACTTGCAAACCATATTGCTCTCTAGATTACATTTTTAAAATAAGATTTTGGTTGTCATCTGTAAGGATTAAAAGGATGCCTAGGTGACATTACTAGATTTTCTAATGTGGTTTTTCCCAGTCAGGCTCAAGTCACTGCACTTAGACTGCAGCGAGTCATATTCAAGGGAAGAATTTAGACTCCCACATTCCTTATATTTATTTTTAAGTGGGTCTCCACCTGTTTTATCTGTCCATGTCGTTGCTGTCTGATTTACTTTAAATCATAGTTGTACAGCACCATGTTAAACTGACACCTCTGTACATTTCAGAAATAAGTAAGAACCAATATTAGTCAATGCAGCTTGAGACAGAACTTTTAAAGACAAATAAGCATGATTGTGGGAATTTAAGTTTTTATTTAACTTGGACATATGTCTTCTGACATCTTTTGAGAATGGAAATGGCCTTTCCCTAGAAAATCTATGTAGTAACAATGTGAACTGAGTTACTTGCTTCCAATTATTGCTTTTTTCAGTACAGTTATTCTGTATGATTCTTTTTTTCTACTGGCAGCAATTACATCTTCACAGAGATGATTATTTGATTTGAGCATCAATAGTAATGTGTATGTCTCAGTTTTGTATTGGATTGTTAAGCAAAAATACAAATTTTGTTTCAG
Source organism: Vipera berus (assembly GCF_964194415.1). Taxonomy (NCBI): domain Eukaryota; kingdom Metazoa; phylum Chordata; class Lepidosauria; order Squamata; family Viperidae; genus Vipera; species Vipera berus. The sequence continues at coordinate 227,531,117 of NC_138203.1, forward strand.
TGTAAACAGAAAGTTGGAAGTGTACATTGATATATATCTAATCCATGTGCTTTGAATCTGGTGCTAAAGGTAGGGGGGAAATGACTAGCTAAGGCATGCATCTAGTCCTTAAATTTGGAGACTAACTCTAAAGAATCTCTTGTTTATGACATGGAGCAAAAAGCACATAACCAGAAGGAGCGGGGTATATGTGCTGTGGATTGGGTGGGTGGGGGGGTTACCACATATTTCTCAGCTTATGCTTTTGTTTCAGGGGGCTTACAATTATTTATTAAACATATATGCTGCCTGACTCAGTTAACGTTAAAGATTAAAAAATGGCAAGTGTGACATGACAGACCATATGGAATGAAGCGAGTTCTTAATTTTTTATTACCAAAGATCTGGATGAATAACCAGGACTTCCTGGCCCTTCTAAAAATAGAGTGGGGATCATGCAGACCTTGGGGAAATACATGTTTTGGAACTGCGTATGACAATATATCTTATATGTGCTCATGCATATATTCTATATACAATTGATTTCCCCTTTGGAAGTTGTGGATTAAAAGACTATTAATATTATATGTGGATGTGTAGAATATTTAACTGTAATTTGATATAACTAATTGGGTGAATAGGAAGATTCTGAAAAAAAATAATTGAAACTTTACTGCACAGTTTTAAAATACTTTTAAGTAATTGAAAAACAGTTGCAATTGTTGAAATCCCTTATTTTTAATCTACAGATTTTAACTTTAAGCATTGTTTGCCATCTTACATATTGTCATAAATGTAAGGTTAATTCTTCTCAAATCTATGTGATAAAAACATTTTTACACAAATACTTAAATTGTTCTTATCAGTGTTTTCCTCTTGCTTAGAGAACCTAATTGGAGCAATGAGCAGTAACGAGTGTTTCAAGTGTGGGCGTACTGGCCATTGGGCTCGAGAATGCCCCACTGGAATTGGTCGTGGCCGTGGAATGCGAAGCCGTGGCAGAGGTACCATCCCTACCAATAATTTTTTTCATTAATTTGAATCCATACATCTACTTTAATTATTCTCTTCCTATTTGCTATATGCAAGATTGAATAGCAATAAAATAGTATTGTAGTCTTATATGAATTTAACTTGATACATGTAGCTACATTCATTGAAAAACTAATATCTTTCTCAACAGGCTTCCAATTTATGTCATCATCACTTCCAGACATCTGTTACCGCTGTGGTGAGTCTGGCCATCTTGCCAAGGACTGTGATCTTCAGGAGGATGGTAAGTATTAATAAACAATGGAGAATAAATGCATTGTAGCAGTTGAACTTTGTTAAGTTCATGTCCCGCAATGCTATCAAGGTTTTATAGTCTTGTTTATATTCTTTTACTTATTGTGGAAGCCTGCTATAACTGCGGTAGAGGCGGCCATATTGCGAAGGACTGCAAGGAACCCAAGAGAGAGAGAGAGCAGTGCTGCTACAACTGTGGCAAACCTGGCCACTTGGCTCGTGACTGTGATCATGCAGATGAGCAAAAGTGTTATTCTTGTGGGGAATTTGGACACATCCAGAAGGACTGCACCAAAGTCAAATGCTATAGGTAAAAATTGGTTCTAATACTACCAGTAAGATGCACATTAATCCTATACTAATGTTTCAGAACAAAAGGACTGATTCAGACCAATATGCAGGAGCTTGTTCCTGCAAGCATCCCATGATTTTAATTTAGATCCTTTATTGTAACCTCTACCCAGAATTTTATGAATGCTAAAATTGCTACATTGTACTTTAATGTTCAGTATAGGTATTAATACTGCAAATGTATGGGATATTTGTTCTCTTGACTAGCAATACATTTAAATCCACAGAAACTACATTGTCATAAATGCTGCATAAGTTTCGGTACATGTACGTTTAAGATGATAGATAACCTTTATTGTCATTTTTTACTGTGGACGCAATGGCACACATTAAAAATGAAATTTAATTGCTTGCTCTCAAAGTTACACAACAAAAGGTACATGACACACATACAACATATGTATAGACCAGGGGTAGGCAACCTTGGCTCTATATGACTCATGGACTTCAACTCCCAGAATTCCTGAGCCAGCATAGCTCAGCATAGCTGGCTCAGGAATTGTGGGAATTGAAGTCCATGAGTCATAAAAGAGCCAAGGTTGCCTACCACTAGTATAGACATACACCCTTACATATAAGTAACATATAAATATTAATCACTGTCCATCTTGAATACATAATGGAAGGAGGAAGCTGTAGAGTTCACAAGGTTAATACTGTATGGAACAAAACTGACTGAATCTGGATGTTCTGCTTTGGATATCACGAAGCCTCCTCCCAGAAGCTAACAAGGAAAACAGGTCATGAAGGGGATGTGTAATGTCCCAGACAATCTTACAGACCCTGTTCAAGCAACACTTACACACTATGTCCTGGACGAAAGGGCGGGAACTGCCAATAATCTTTTCAGCCATCCTCATACTCTGCACCGCCTCTATGGGGCTAATGTTGGTTTTGTCTCATTTCAGGTGTGGTGAAACTGGCCATGTAGCCATCAACTGCAGCAAGACTAGTGAAGTCAACTGCTATCGTTGTGGGGAGTCAGGACACCTTGCACGGGAATGCACAATTGAGGCTACAGCTTAACTGATTTCCTTTGTCGCCCCTCCTTTTTCTGATTGATGGTTGTATTATTTTTCTCTGAATCCTCTTCACTGGCCAAAGGTTGGCAGATAGAGGCTACTCCCAGGCCAGTGAGCTTTACTTGCCGTGTTAAAGGAGGAAAGGGGTGGAAAAATCGACTTTCTGCATTTAACTACAAAAAATGTTTATGTTTAGTTTGGTAGAGGTGTTATGTATAATGCTTTGTTAAAGAACCCCCTTTCCGTGCCACTGGTGAATAGGGATGGATGAGTGGAAAGAGTTAAGTCAGACCAGCAAAGCCTCCCTGGGTTCCATGGAAGTGATCGCATGCAGGAGGAAATAAGCTGGAAGTGTCTGAACTTCCACAGCAATTAATTCTATTACAATAATGGCCTTGGATTGTCTGACCTCAGTAACAGTTAAAACACCAAGTATTTATATCAGGCCTTACCAAAAGCATATAGCGAAGTGGGATAAACGAACAATGCACATGCCTGTTAATGGCCACAAGAGTGAGGGAGAAATTGAAGTAACCGTAATACAATAAATGAATGTTTAATGCGAGGTAACAAGGGAATGGGAAACATTAAATATTTCAAACTAAATCAAACCCAGAACATCAGTGCTTGAGTATACACAATTTGGAGCTATTCAGGACTTGAAAAGAACTGCATTTTCACAGAAATCAAGATGTTATTTTTGTATACTATATCACTTAGACAATTGTTGAGTTTCATTTGCTTGTAATCAGTTTTTAAAGTCAGATGGTAAAAGCAATTGAAGTCCTAGAATATAGAAATGTAATTTTAAACTATCAATAAAGCTGGAGGAGGAAGGGGAGTTTGACTGAAGTTTTTTTTTTTGTTTGGAGTTTATTTTTCAGGTACATAATATTACATAGATAAATGTAGAATAAAGCTAAACAATTGACTATTGTACTACAAATGTATAAACAAAGTTAATTCCTGTATCATTTAAACTGCAGAATTTGTTAAATATATCACTTCCGAAGCAGCATTTGCATTTTTTTCTTTTAGGTGACCTGTGATAAAATTAGGAATGCTTATTTACTCCTATAAGCTACCGTTCAGAATGTTTAGACTAAAAAGTGCATTGGGAACATTAAAGCTTGCAGTTTTACCACTGGTGGAAGGAATACTGAAATCATAGAAAGGATAACACTGTTGACATAGATGGCATCTTTCCATTCTTCTGCTTTTCAGTATCTCGCTTAAACTAAAGCTATCAGTCACAAAAAGTAAAACTGAAAGTATAGATGCACCATGTAATTTTTATAATTTATGTACTGTTTTACATAGGTGACCAAAATCAATCTTTTAGAACTGACTAATCTAGCAGTATTGTGACTTAATATCAGAACTTGATCTGTGACATTATATGTTCTCTCATATAAAAACATTGGTTGCCATTATGTTTTCCTCAGAATTCAGATTTGAAAGTGCATCATGCCCTGATCAAAAGAGATCTCAACCACAGAAAAATTGTTGTTGAGGATGGAGAAGGCTGTAAAGTCACTGCTAAAGAATTTTGTTTCCATCAATTCACAATCACATAAACAGCAATAGCACTATGTAGGAAATATACCACAGCGGTAATAGGAGTCTTTTAACTACCCTGATATCAATGGGGAGACAAACTGCAGCAAGTGGGAAATCAAACATTTTTAGCCAACCTAGCTGACAACTTTGTCATCCAAAAGGTAGAAGAGGGAACTAGAGGAAAAGCTATACTGGACCTAATCCTTACTAATAGAGAAGTGATGGAGTTGAACTTCGAGTGACCACTTCATATTGGGATTCAATATAATGCAAACACAAGCAACAGAACAATCTAGCCAGTGCCTTAAACTTCAAAAGAGCTGATTTTAAAAAACTCGTCTTTAAAAAAATTCTATGGATGGAAATCTTAAATGGGAAAACAACTCAAGAAGTACGTGAAACTGAAAAATACAGCAATAGCATTTACACATATACCACTTTACAGTGCTTTTACAGCCCTCTAAGCGGTTAACAGTATATTGCCCCAACAATCTGGGTCATTTTACCAATCTTGGAAGGCTGATTCAACCTTGAGCCAGTGAGACTTGAACTGCCAAACTGCTGGTAGTCAGCAATCAGCTAGAAGTAGCCTGCAGTACTGCATTCTAACCATTGCCAAACCAGGACTAGAAAGTGGTGCAACGCCCATCATTCCTTTCTTAAAAGGTATGTCCAGCATTTTATCCCAATAAGATACAAACGAAATTTACAAAGATCCTCAATAGCAAGCGATTTGCATGTTACTCATATTGCCTCATGTCAGTGTTAAATGAGACCAGAAAAACAGCAAACAAGAATTCACTTGGACAACATCAAATTGGAAACCACTGCTCTCTAAAAAGCAGTCAAATATGTTTGCCAAGGGACAACCTGGGTGATGGGGCAGGTTGTTGGAAACACTTTCTGAGGACAGACTAAAAACAACTTTGTGTCACTAATGAGAAATTGTATGTTTAGAAAAAAAATGAAAATTTCAACAAAAGGAACCCATCCCAATGGGAGTAACGATTTGGGTTTTTTTTCAACCTCAGGATCAAGGCTGCTTGAAATCATTGAGAGAGTATTAGACTCTGCATTGCATCAGCATACTCTACAGGAGAATGTTGGGGAAATCAGTAGTATGAAGTTTAAATGACTGATTTGCAACAGAATCCAAAACTAAATCTTACAGATGAATAGCTGAAGCATTTTTGGAATGACCAAGTCAAAGCCCTGACCTTTATCCGGTTTGTAGTATGATCTGAAGCAAGCAGTTGATGCGAAGCAGCCACAGTATTGTAAAGAATGAGAAAATCTCCAACATGTGCAGGATTGGTCAACAAATACAGAGATCATTTATCTAAAGTAATTGTTAAGAGAGATGCCACCAGTTACTAAACCTAAAACTTTACATGCTGTCTAGCAAAGACGTGATATACTCTATCTTGATTAGTAGTCCTTAAATTTCAATTACATACCTATGTCATGGTGCTGCATACTTAAGATAGTTGGAAGGATTTCCAAAGCATCTCACCACTATAGAGTGTAGTCACCCAGAATATGACAAATGCAGCACACCTAAAAGTTGAAGTTTTTGGAACACCAACATTAGTGACAAGAACCAGGAAACGAACCTGTTGAAAAATGGTACACCCACCACCTATGAGAGCAGGATCCTCACTTTCATACCCTGCCAGTTAAAAAGCTTAGAGCCATTTATCAAACTATATCTGAAAGTACTTTCTATTAATCCAATAATTACAGCGTTGCCTGTTTCAGTGATCCATGATTAGAAGCTGGATTTTTAATCAGATTGACTAGTAAAGAATTCTTGGAAACTCAAAACTTGCACTTGTTTGTAAAGCTTCAGCTAAGAGATATTAATGCTTGTAAAGCTTCAACTAATAAGAGATATTAAAAGCAGCGACACTGCATTTTTACGCTGCTTTTTACATGAAAGCATCTTTTGACCCACAAAAGTAGTACAAATAAAAAGTAAGTTTATAGAATACAATAAATTTAACTTCGCTTTAAAAAGGAGAAACAGAAGCAAAGATAATCCATCGCATGTTTTCAACAAGCAAAGCTTTTCCTTTTTCCTTAAGTTTTCTCCTGACTCCCTTTTTCAAGGAGCAGCTACTTCTGTAGATCTCAGCCCGCCAATTCCCTCAAGTTTTAATTTTAGCTCCGCTACGCCTGAGAATCCCCGGCAGGGCTCGCTCTTAGGCGGGAGATGGCATATAAAGAACTGGTCGAGAAACAAAGGCCCTGCTTGGAAAACGTCAATGAGTGCTAGAATGAGAGGCGATACGACGAAATCTCTAAGGCTCCAGGGGTCTTCAAACTTGGCCCTTTTATGACTTGTGGACTTCAACTCCCAGAATTCCTCAGCCAGTTGAAGTCCACAAGTCATAAAAGGGCCAAGTTTGAAGACCCCTGCTCTAAGCCTATCAGAGCTCTTATATAAGAGTTTATACGCTATTAGCGCTTTTGCCTATTCGTGGCAGTCTACGCAAACTGCAATAGACAACCGGAAATCGCTCTTAAGGAGTAGAAGGCAGAACAACTTACTGCTGTCGATTACCGATCAATCTCTTCCGGGTTATCGTGTTTTTCAAGATACGTTTTCGGCTGGGCGTCAGGTTTCGGGGTAGCGTGGTGTTCTGCCGCGGCTGCAACCATGGTGAGTGGGTGGGAGGCGAGGTTCGTGTTGGATCGCGGGATCCAGAATGACTTCTCCTGTGCTTTGTCTTCATGACGCTTGATCTTCTGCCAGTTTCTATATGGCCGGGGTTAGGCATGCACATGTGAAGGAACGCTCTTCTGGAAGCGCATGGGAGAGAATCGAACAGAAGTTATCGTCCTTCGCTGTCTTATACAATAATACCATTGTATAATGGGGTTAGATTTGGAGAAGATGTATAAGTGTATAAGAATGAGTCTGTAGGGCCTGAAGGAAAATACAAGACTTGCCATTGAAGATTGCTTGCAAAAAAATCTGTAGTTTTGTGCAGAGTTAGCAACTCAATATAATATTTGACCTGCCAACCCATAAGAGTGCAGCAAAATGAATACATATTTTTAAAAACACTAGTTTTCTTATGAGTGGATAGCTCCTAGTGTCCAGCACTATGTTTAATAATAGCCCTTGAATTCGTTAAGAAATTGTGTATAACTGGATTTTTCATAGCAATTTTAGTTTATTGTTCTGTGGATTACACACACTCGTTAATGCTGTTTTCCTTTTGGAACCAGGCTATTACTCTTTTAAAATTGCAGGAATAAAACTCATTTTGAATCCTGCAATTTATTAACTATCAACTATGTTATTTCTAGATTTTTTTTAAAAAAAACTAGTTCCGTCATGACTATCACAAGCACAATTATTTGCTTGGTTTTGTATGTTTTTCATATTCCTAGTTGATGATTTCTAGTTCTGTGCATTATTATGTTCTATTCTGTTGGATACCTGATTGTGTTGTGATTGACTGCTAGAATGGCATCAATCCAGTTGTCTCATTAGACCAGGGGTGTCAAACTCGCAATGTCACTTGACATTGCGACGTATTGCGACTTTTTTTCCATTGCTGGCAATGGGGTGGGCACAGTTTTGCCATGACAACTCTGGTCCATGGGCCAGCAGTTTGACACCCCTGCAGTAGACCAATAGGGAGTGTCTTTAGTTATTAAGTTATTTTTTTATTCATTTATTTATATCCTACCCTTATTATTTTCAAAAATAACTCAAGGTGGTGAACATATCCTGCACACCTTCCTCCTATTCTTCCTCACAACAACAGCAACCCTGTGAGTTGAATTGAACTGAGAGAGTGGCTGGCCTGTGGTCACCCAGCTGACTTTCATGACTTGAGTCAGGACTTGAACTCATGGCCATTGTTTTCTAGCTGGTGCCTTAGCCACTAGACCAAACTCCTTAGTTTCACATCAGATGTGACACAATGAATGGCTGGAACATCAACTCACAACTCAATAATTAGTAATGATCAAATCTATTTCTGAAGAGCGACATATGTGAAATTATAATTGCAACTCTTAGCACTGGAAGCATTGGATGTTCATACTGTATTGATCTAACAGGATTTTTTATTTCTTCTTGTAAAATTTCTCCAAACTTCATTTTATTAGTATTCATTTAAAACAAATAATTCTCTCCCTTCTTTAAGGCTCGAAATGCAGAAAAGGCCATGTAAGTAAATTTGAATTTTGTTTTTTTTAATTCTGAGAAATTGTCAGCCTGTTTTTTTAACAGTTAAACTAATTGTTATATTTATTCTACGCATAAAAGCATTTTAATGATTGAGAGAAATAACTTCCCTCCAAATACTAGTGGAGAAAACAGGATATCATTCATATATACTGTAGTTTCAATGTCCTTTGATTAAGAAAATATGACTGTGGTTTGTAGGCCAATGTAGACCAAGGTCTTTGTGGGGAGTTGCTTTTAATCTCCATTTCCAAAGAGAAAAATAAACTCTTACAGAATACAAAATACAGTTTAAAAGGTGTATTGAAAGCTTAAATGTGTTGGATAATCTAGCACAGAACATGTGAAAGGATTAGTCCAGTAAGTTCCTGGCATTCTTTCATGTTTTTATATTTATAAGGCTTAATCACTTTGTGAATTTTGTTTTTCTTTACTCATACAGTGGGAGGATTTGATATTTGTCTGGTTATTTAGAATTTTATATTTAAAATATTTTTAAGGAACAAGGACATTTTTTAAAAAACTTAAAACAATGAGGTTCTACTTTAAACGGTTCCAACTATAATCTTAAGTCATTTTTCTATGTTTAGTAACTAAAGTCTGTACAACTTTTCAGATAACGAATGCAAACTGCTTTACAGAAATACATTGATCTCTTTATTTACCCAGTACCAATCATCTAAATTGATGTTTGTAAATCATTTTTAAACAACAGACATTGAACTAAGTTTTATTCCTTTTAGGACTGCTTTGGCAAGGTTTCGCCAAGCTCAGCTAGAAGAAGGAAAAGTTAAGGTAACAATATAGTTAAACATATATAAACTACATTTAATTACAGAGGCTACTCTCCACTGAGAAGGCAAACATACAAATGGGCTCTTGAAAATAACATTAGCAATTCAGTCTAGAAATGCAGATGTTAATCTTGGCTGATTGATATGAAATTATTTTATCTCAATTTCAACCCAAAAAGCTGGGACTAGCAAGATATTTTTCTGTGTAAATAGCCGTTCAACATTTTCACGATATATACCACAAAGGTCCTGATTAAATTGTGGTAACGATCAGTATAGTTAATGTGCTAGTGTTTGGGCAATGCAAACCATTTGAAGGAGCACTTCACAAAGCACTCCTCCCAACTTGCTCAGTTTATCAAGATGGCCATACCTTTTTAAAAGGCTCACGGTGTTGCTTTTTCCATTAGGATTATTTGTGAAATAATGTGGCTTGTGCTGACATTAGTTTTGAAATTGGTTATTTAGAGACTTCTTGCTTTGCTTGTATGCATGTGGAGAACATTTCTGCATGCCCTGGCTTAATAATGTGATGCCTGAACATCAAACTGAGTTCTAAAGTTAGCTGCTGCTGTATGTAATGTTCTAATATATACATTTACCTTCTCTTCCCAGTTTTGTAGATGTTATATGTATTTTGTATGTGTGATTTAAATGAAAGCACTATTGCAGTCATTGATTGAAATTCAATATAATAAAAAAGGAACAAAATAAAATATTTAGCAATTTACATATCTAAGCAAGATTGCTTCTGCAGATAGTCATTCTGTTCATGCTGGTGATCTTCTCGTGGCATATTCCTTTTGCTAAATACAGAGCAAAATTTTATCACGAAATAGGCAACTTTAGGATTTATAACATGTAAAATTGATTCTAAAAAGTTCTTCAGAACAAAGAGGATATGCAAGGTTGCTTGTGTTTTAACTGTTTTTATTTTATCTCTACATCTGTGAGTGTTTAAAACTTCTTTTGTATTGTATGAACTACTAGATGAATTGACTACAGCTGACTAGAAATGAAAATAAATAAGATCCCACCTAATTCATGGGACAGATCTGAAATAAGTAATATAAATCTCCATTAACTGTAACAAAAGATTTGAACGATTTTGTTTTTTAAAATGTAATGTTCAAGTAAAAATTGAGAATGATGCACAGGAAGCTTCTAATAATGTATACTAGTCTTGTAGAGCAGTCTTTGTTTCAGTACTGTAAGCTAAAGAAGTCATGTGCTTTATAGAAATCAAGCTTCTCTGAAATACTCAACATTCTGATAAATTTATTTTTAGAAAACAATTAATGATATTCATATGTTTTCGCTTATGATCAATAAAGGACAACTGGAATGGAATCTCTAACTTTTCAGCTCAATATTTTTCTTAGCAGAAAATCAGCTATTTGACATTTTGATCTATGCATAAAAATTAAAATTGAGAATCACATGGCTGTCCATTGATATAGTATTCTATCATGGGTTGAACTCAATTTCATACCCATATCATTAGATAGCCATGTGATCCTTAATTTTAACATTTATGCAACAAAGTTTTCTTTCAATTGGTTGTTAAATTAATATAAAGTAACTATTATGTTTCTATCCGACCTGTCATGGATGTAAGAAAGCAAATACATTAGCTATGTAAGTAAACAAAAATAAGTTGTTGGAAAGTACATAGCTTAATGCTAGGATAATGGTAATGCATTTGCTTGTTTCAATAGGAGCGAAGACCTTTCCTTGCATCAGAATGCAATGAATTGCCAAAAGCTGAGAAATGGAGACGACAGGTATTTTTCTTTTGAGATCATGTATCAAATTTAAATCTGTAAAATTAACTTTGCTTGCATATTTTTACGGGTAGTCCTTGAGTTATGACTAATTGTTCAGAGACCATTCAAAGTTATGCTGGTGCTGACTGAAGAGACTTACAACTGGTCCTCAAAGTTCTGGCTGTTGTAGCATCCCTGTGGTTACATGAACAAAATTCAAGCACTTGTCAACTAACTTGCACTTGTGATTGGTTGCAGCACCCCATGCTTATGTGATCACCATTTGTGACTTTCTCTGTCGGTGTCCCACAAGCAAAGTCAATGGAGGAGCTGGCAGGAAAGGTTGCAAGTCGCTCAGATAAGTCTTCCCTACCCCCAGCCTTCACTCACATCACCACAACTTCCTTTTTTGCCTCTTCGCTTGCATTTATCCTGTGCCCTCTTTCCCCAGTCTTCCTTGGTCGCAGGTTCCTATGCACACATCTCACATCCTCTTTCTCCAGCCTTTCTGCACTCACACAGACCCCACACACTGTTTCTTTGGTTTTCCTGTGCCATCTTGCCCCAGCCTCCTTAAGCTTGCACATACCCTGCACCTCTTTCCCTGTCCTCCCTGCTCTCGCGCGCAACCTGCGCTTCCTTTTCCCAGCCTCCTTGCCCTCACATGCACACATGTCCCCTGTGCTCTTTTTCTCCAGCCTTCCTGAGTTTACACTGCACTGTAGTACTTCCCTTGTGTGCAGCCTGTGCTGAGCCTCCTAAGGCCTTCCCCATCTCCCTGTGGCACCCTTGCCTTCTTTACTTGAAACTCCTTCCACTTCTCACTTGACGGCCCACTTGTCTGAGTTAGGACAACAACCAGAACTGCTTAGATTGCTGTCACTGAGCAATGTGGTCATGTGATGTCATGCTTTATGGCAGCAATTATGGTTCCAGTTACGGTTGTAGCTCAAGGACTACCTCTACTTCCTTTTCTTTAGAGGCCTAAAGAAATAGTGTTATGTCACCACATTGCAGTGCACTACTGGGAAGTGAAAAAGATATAAGTAAGTATTTAAAATATCATTAGATCCAAGGGTGTCTGCTCTGTGTACGCACATTTGTTAGAGAACAGATACTTCAGACATGACATAAACACAAGTGATATAAGAAAGCCATATTATTTTATACATAGGGAAGATGAACAGATAAATGAATTAAATAACTTAATTTATGGAAGAGTGGTCTTGTGGTCAAAGTACACTGAAATAAATATATTAGTTACAGTAACAACAAAAAATATTCAAGTCTGACAGATGGCATAAGATGTATGGGCAACTGCTTGATGAATTAGGTAAAATACAGATATTTTGTTTATTAAAGAATATCAGAATAATAATTGAAAGACAGTGGCTTTGATCCAGAGTGGTTTTGTATTGAAAATAAATAAATTAGGTGGATTCTATTAACATGAACTGTGTTGCATTGGACATATATTCAGTATTACCATATAAATGTCACCTAGCAGTTCAGGTACACTAAAAGCACAAATGGCTAAAACTAAGATTTAATGTGACATTAAAGGTATTGTTTATATTTATTCTTTCAGCCAATTCTTTTTCAATATTCAAATGGAGCAATAAAATTAAAATATAAACATTTAACTTTTTTAGTTATTGTTAGCACTTTAAGCAGTATAAGTGGGCTGAGGAAATATTTTTAATTCATGTTTAATATTTAAAATCATCCCATTTGGGGGTTTTGCATGTGGTCACCAAAATAATTGGTCTCCCTTCTATCAATCAAACATTACAGACTTTAACAAAGCAGAATAATGGTACAGATGTTAACCAGTACAGGAGGAAAGCTATGTCTATGATATCTGATTATGTTGCATCTGGTGAAATGAGCAGCAGCTTGCAAATAAAATTTTAGTAAAATTTGCTAACATCATTTGCTAAAGATGTTACCAAGCTCAGATATTAACCAAGAATTTTACAGTTCTAAACATGAGATGTCACAGTGTAAAACAGTACTTTGCTACTCTTTCGAAGAAAAGAACTAACCATAGCTTATTGTCTCTTTTCAAAAGATTATTGGTGAAATTTCCAAGAAAGTGGCCCAAATTCAAAATGGTAAGTTCCTAATGATGGGAGTAGTCTTAGTATCCTTCTGCAACTGTAGAATTTAGTTTTCAGTAATATTTAAATTTGCACCTTTTCCTAGTTGTTAATTAAGAAGTATGGTACCAATTTTATGAGGATAAATTGATGCCAGTATTCAAAAACATCTGTAAAATGCGCTCTTTTACCCTTTTCTCCCTCTACCCTCCTTGACGATAAAAAGGTAAAGGTAAAGGTTCCCCCGCACATGCGTGCTAGTCGTTTCCGACTCTAGGGGCCGGTGCTCATCTCCGTTTCAAAGCCGAAGAGCCAGCGCTTGTCCAAGGAAATCTCCGTGGTCATGTGGCCGGCATGACTAGACGCCAAAGGCGCACGGAACGCTGTTACCTTCCCACCGGAGTGGTCCCTATTTTTCTACTTGCATTTTTACGTGCTTTCGAACTGCTAGGTTGGCAGAAGCTGGGACGAGTAACAGGCGCTCACTCTGTTACGCGGCACTCGGGATTCGACCCGCCAAACTGCCGACCTTCCGATCGACAAGCTCAGCGTCCTAACCCACTGAGCCACCGCGTCCCTCCTTGACTTGATACTGTTCAGTAAACCTATATAAATATTTAAATTGTAATTTTATCTGAGAGGATTTGCCATTTTTATATAAAACATACTAAAATTTTTAATAATTTGAGGGCCATTATAATTATCCAGAAGCAAAGAGAAGTTATCGAAAGGAGTAAAGCAATATGACAGCTCTTTTATAATTCCCACAGATTTTCAGGATAGAAAACGGTATTGTTTCAGTTTGAAAAGAACACATGATAAACAGTATTTTCTTCTTTAAAAATAGCTGGTTTAGGTGAATTCAGAATTCGTGATTTGAATGATGAAATTAACAAACTCCTAAGAGAGAAGGGACACTGGGAGGTCCGTATAAAGGAGCTGGGAGGACCTGATTATGCAGTGAGTATGCAATAATACCTGTGAGAAGGTGCAAAAAGTATAAATGTATTATTCTTAAGTTGCTAATAAAATATTTGGTAAAAGAACCACTCAGATAAATTGCTAGTTCAAATATTTTAGTCTCCCTGTTGAAATAATTTCTTTCACTACTTCCTGCACAATTTGGGCAGATCCTGGTCACATCAGTTGGTTAAAATTATCTGAAGTCATGTGAAATTTTGTTTACAGAGATAGATAGGTTTTTTAAAAAAAGGTTTACGGCTCATCTCCCTTTAAAAAAACATTTTTTTATAGAGAATTGGTCCTAAAATGCTTGACCATGAAGGGAAAGAAGTTCCAGGAAACAGAGGCTATAAATACTTTGGAGCAGCTAAAGACCTACCTGGCGTTCGAGAGCTTTTTGAAAAAGAACGTAAGTATCTGCATGTTGATTGGACTGTTACCGTAATGCTAATACATTGCATGTAAACGTCATTGTGTTTAAAGTTCTTTTAAGATAAAATGCTATTTATTTTCCTGCTTTTTGATCTTGTGAAGTCAGAGTTGTTTTAGAAATGAATGAAATTTAATCGGTCAATCTTGTCTTTGCATTCCTTGGCCCACCATATAATATATATATATATATATATATACATATATATATGTGTGTGTGTGTGTGTGTGTGTGTGTGTGTGTGTGTGTGTGTGTGTGTGTGTGTAAATTACTAACAAAGAATTTGTTAGTAATTTACACAAATATATGAATTGTCCGGTGTGACTACTGCCTGTTTGATAGCCTTCAAGATAGGCTGAAAACAGGAAATAAAGATTTGCCCCATGTTTGGGGCCTAGCAAGGTAATCTAAATAGTTAACATTTGAAACATACATATATATATATATATATTATTAGATTTATATACCGCCCTTTCCCGAAGGACTCAGGGCGGTTTACAGGGTATTTTAAAATCAAACCAATACAAAATACAAAAGTTAAAAAACAATTAAAAAAGATTAAATTATCCCTAAAAATAAAAACCCCAGTTAAAAATTCTCAGCCTTTAGCGTGATTGCAATAGTTTATTTGCTCCAGTACAGAGAGTCAGTATAGGCAGACCCTGTATTAAGAAAGTCAGATTTACAGACAACCCATACTTACCAACAGGCTGCCTGTTACTAAAAATGTTCTTACTGGAGCTGATGAACCACTGAAGCTACACAGTTTTCTTATTTGTTTTTTTTTTGTTTTTTTTGCATTTCTGAATCGCCCATCTCCCTCGAAGAGGAACTATACAATAAAACGTCAAAATATAAAAATAGTATGTGAAAATGATTAAGCTAGAATTGAAATTTTAGAAGGAGGCAAGAATAATTAAGACCTATTAAAAGTGAATTAAAAAGGTGAAGGGAGGATTCTCAGGGCACTAATCAGCCCCAGGGCTATATGTTCCTTTGAGCTACTCCTGTGAGATCACAGAGCCATGTTTTAACTCTTTTTTGGAAGTCCAGGAGAGGGGAGGCCTGTCTCACCTCCAGCGGGAGAAAATATTCCACAGGGCAGGGGCAATGGCAGAGAACGCTCTCTTCCTAGACCCCGCCAATTGAAGTCTGTTAACTAATGGGGTCTGCAACGTATCTGACCTGCTGGCGGGCTAATGTGATGGGACAAATGCACTTCCACAGATAGCCTGGCCTCGTGCCAAGTAGGGCTTTATAAGACAGAACCAAAGCCTTGAGTTGGATCCAGAAGCAAACTGTCACCCAGTGCAGTTTGTGGGACAGAAGTGTTACATGTGCCCTTCTCTGAGCATCCAGTATGGCTTGTGCAGCTGCATTCTGCACCAGCTGAAGATTATAGATACTTTTCGAGGATAGCCCCTTGAATGACTAAGTGGAGAGCCTCCCTGTCTGGGAAAGGATGCATCTGGCACACAACACAGAGTTTGTAGGTATTAAAAATGCACAGTTTCAGTGGTTCATAAAAATATTGCACGGTTTCGGGGGTTCATCAGCTCAAAAAAGAATGCTGAGCGCCATTTTTAGTAATATGTAGCTTGTTCATAGGCACAAATTCCAAGTTACGTACAAATCTGAGTTAAAGACAGAGTTAGGAATGGAACGTAATCTTAACCCAAGGAACGCCTGTAGTGTCATCTTTTATTCTACTTCTTATCTCTTCCACAATATAAATATATAAAATCCATAATAAATAATTGGTGCTTTTCTGGACTATTTCAAAATGATTATAACCAAATTTGTCAAATGTGTATGGAGATTCTCAGTCATTCAGGTCATGGTTGTCCCACAGGTGCTTTTCAAAAGGCAATGGGAATTTCTTGCTTTTTTTCCTTGAAAATGTCTCACTTCTCATCCAGAAGCTTCTTCAGTTCAGTTTTTCAGTTCTTCAATTTAACAAATATAAGACATATTTGTCAAATTGAATGTTAACCTCACCTTGCATTTAAAAATTGGAAAGTTTCTATGAAGTAGCATGGGTGGTGCCACATCGTAATTCTTTTTTAGATAACTTCAGGTTATGATAAAATGGTAGAACATGGGTATCTATGTAACAGTAGCAAACACAGCAGCTGCAGTATTCAAAACATCCCCCCAAAAAAGAGTTTGATTGTATCTTGAGTAGAGACTGAAGTAAAAATTAAGTACTCATAAGAAGTACTCTGTCTAAGCTTTAGCTTGATTAAGTTAATTACAAGCACTAGTAAACTTTTAATTGAACCTGTGACCTAAAATCTGCTCTTTTATGCTTCTATTTTATTTTTTGAAAACGATTTAATTTGTTCCACTAGCCCTTCCTCCTCCACGGAAAACTCGAGCTGAACTCATGAAAGCTATTGATGCAGAATACTATGGCTACAGAGATGAGGATGATGGTGTCCTCGAACCGCTGGAACAGGAACATGAAAAAAAAGGTATAGGAAATAACTCGGCTTTTTGACAGTAGCATTTATTCTGGGTTTTGGTAGCCAGAAACAGCTTGTATTAAATATTCCAGTTCTTGAATATGAGCTTGCAGCTGTATT
Organism: Vipera berus; assembly: GCF_964194415.1. Classification (NCBI taxonomy): domain Eukaryota; kingdom Metazoa; phylum Chordata; class Lepidosauria; order Squamata; family Viperidae; genus Vipera; species Vipera berus. Next base: position 227,548,156 of record NC_138203.1, read on the forward strand.
CTGTGAGATTCAGTCTTCATCTTACTCCGTGATATTCCGGGGATCTCTTCTGTTACTTAACCACCTGGAGGACTCAGCTAAAAGCAAGATCAGTTGGGAGTGATCATGTCAAGAGCTTTGGCTGCTTTTGTGTTCCAGACATTGATCAGATTCATAACAAAATTGCCTACCAAATTGTTGTATTTTCTATTGCAGGTTGCCAGATAACTTTCTAAAAGAATTATAAATGCTAGGAATTTAGACTCAAAATTTTTGCATTTAAAGTATGTACGACCATCATGTCCCATTCCAAAAAGTAAATAGATACTATTGGAATCTGTTGAAAGTTCATTTGATAATTTAGAAACCAGATTATTCACCAGATTTTGAATAATGATGTTACCCACTGTCATTAGCTTGTACTGGCATCTTGAAGTAAGACTTGCATTAGCGTGAAGCCAGTGGTACCTTTCATCTGCAACTTCTATGTATTTTTAGCAAGATGTCAAAGCACAGATAGTTCCTAACTCCCATGTATGAGCAGAATGCTCCATTCCACAAATAGATGAGGCTCAGCTGTAGTAGCAGAAAACTCCTTAGAACATGGGTGTCAAACTCGTGACGTCATGTGACATGTGATGTATTGTGTTTTTTTCCCCATTGCCGACAGTGGGGTGGGCGCGGTTTTGGCGTGACGCATGCGGCCCCCTGCCTTAGAACACTCCAGAGTTAAAGTTCTTAATGGAGCCTTCTATTTTCAGTTTTTCACGGGAATGATTTATCTGTGAGAGCATTCTGTCAACTCCTAAACAAAAATTTATCTTGGTCACCAAAAATTAAATTGAGAGTACATTTTGTAAACATTCTGGAAATCATTAAATCCCCAACTGTTCCTGTTGATAAGATACCAACATTAGATGTCCCCCCAATACACTAAATTTAGAAGGAGACACTGTAAGCACCATCAGTTTAAAGATCACTTCAGAAATACAAAGAAGTGCTGGGTAGTAGATAGTGGTACATCAGCAGAATCTCAATGTCTTGATGGTTCATCACAGATGTATATGTCCAGATTTTCAAATAGAATTTTTTAGTAGAGGTATAAATTCCAAAAGCTTACTACTACTTCATCTTTTCATTCAATGGATCATGCACATTGCTGCATTTTGAAAAGAATTGTTTTAAGTAGACTGAAAATGTCCTCCACTCAGCTGAGAGTGAGCCAGACCCACTTATTCATTCATGGTTAAATTGTGGGTTAAGGGATTCTTGCTAATTACTACACTGGATTGAGTAGTAGCGTTTTATGACCAAACAGACCTATCTTAAATGAGCAGGAAGCTCTTGGTCTTCCTGAAGCACTAGCAAGCAGTAGAATTTCTAACCTACAGAAAACCTGTTAAGACTTAAAGCAAGGAAATAGTCTTGGTCCCAAACTGCTGATGTCTCCCTGCAAGTCTATCTCTGTATTCACTGTTCTTTTCTTTGTTGTTGGGATACCAAGAAAACAAATTGTTTCTTCATTGTTCCAAGGATCTAACATGAAGTCGTCATTCTACCTGAAGGTGCAGCTCACCCACTAATACAACCCACAGCATAGTGGTTAAGATGTCAAATTGGGAGTGGGGAAATTCAGCTTGTGGTTTGCCTTCAGCCGTGGAATTCACTGGGTGACACTGGGTCTTCACTTTCTCTTAGCTCAGCCTATTTCACAGGATTTTTGTTGTGGGGAAAAATATTGTATTTATGTATTTATTTCCTGCCTTACAATAAACTCAGCGTTCCGTGTGCCTTTGGCGTCTAGTCATGCCGGCCACATGACCACGGAGACGTCCTCAGACAAGCGCTGGCTCTTCAGCTTTGAAACGGAGATGAGCACCGGCCCCTAGAGTTGGAAATGACTAGCACACATGTGCGGGGGAACCTTTACCTTTAAGACGCTGAGCTTGTCGATCAGAAGGTCAGCAGTTTGGCGGGTCGAATCCCGAGTGCCGCGTAGCAGAGTGAGCGCCTGTTACTCGTCCCGGCTTCTGCCAACCTAGCAGTTCGAAAGCACGTAAAAAATGCAAGCAGAAAAATAGGGACCACTACGGTGGGAAGGTAACAGCGTTCCGTGCGCCTTTGGCATCTAGTCATGCCGGCCACATGACCACGGAGACGTCCTCTTCGGCTTTGAAACGGTGATGAGCACCAGCCCCTAGAGTCGGAAACGACTAGCACACATGTGTGGGGGAACCTTTACCTTTTACCTTTTTTAGCAAACATCCATCACACCTTCCTACTCCTGTTTTCCCCACAACAACAACAACAACCTGTAAGATGGGTTGGGCTGAGAGCGACTGGCCCAAGGTCACCCAATTGGCTTTCATGGCTTAAGTCAGGACTTGAACTCATGGTCTCACTCTTTCTAGCCGCATACCTTACCAAGTAGTAGACCAAACTGGCTCTCTACATTTGCATCGAGTTTTAAAACATTATCTCTTGTACCAAACATTTTCAGTACCATGGCTGATAAGCAAGATTGGCAACTTAATGACTCTTATTTTCCAGCCTAAATGCCTATATTGTATAGCCTTTTTCTGGGAAGCAGTCAGATGTTTTTGTTCCTGCTATGTAATGCAGTTCAGTAAATGCTGCTGCCATTTATTGGTAAGCCTGGCTGAATCTGCTTTCATGGTAATTAACTCCAGAATGTGGATCCTCATTTATCACATGCATACAGAGGAAATTAATGCATGTGTTTTAAGTATGAATGGGCCTAAATAAAAGTAGATGAACTGAAATAAGGAAATAACGAAATTGCCTTTTTTAATTTTGTTAAAATTCTCTTAACTGAATGTGAGTGATCTCCCAGTGGAACTTACTTCTTATCAACAGAGCGCTTTGCTGTGTTGCTTTTGAATTCGGAATACTGTTGTGTTTCAAAGATTTACACAAATAATAAGATGAGATGGATTTAAAGAATTGTGGAATTGGAAAGGACCCCTGGGTAGTCCTTGAGTTATGGCCAGTCACTTAATGACCATCCAAAATAATGATGGAATTTTACTCATGAACCATCCTCAAGTTACGACTGCTGCACCACCGCACATGATTTCAGGCAGATGACAACCGGCTCAAATTTATCACTGATTGCAGCATCTTGGAGTCACATTTGACAAAAAACACCCTTTCGATAAGATAAGATTCAGATTTACAACCATATGATTCACTTAAGGATGGTGGTGCCAGGCTTAACAACTGTAAAAGCAGTCTCAAAATAGAGTCCAGTCATGTTGTGACCTGAGTTTTGACTGCAACAACTTAACAACTAAAATCTGGGTTTCAATTGTGCTTGTAAATTGAGGACTAGCTGCATTTAATCCAGTCCCCTGCTTGGTTTAGGAATCCAGATTAAAGCACTTCCAACAGATGCTTTAGATGCAGTACCTACATAGACCACTTGAAACATCAAGAGGAAGGGAGTTTACTTCCCTTTTGATTCTAATTCCATTTTCAGTCTACTTTAATGTTCAGATTTTTCTGCCAAAAGCTGTGTTCCTATCTCTTAGATCCATTATTCTATGTTTTGGCCTTTGGATTGATAAGAGAGCAGGTTTTGCTTGTACCCAGTCTTCTCTTGTCAAGGCTATATGTTACCGTTTCCTTTCACAGGAACTAATTTCTCGTTCCTGGATCATGCTTGTCGTCTTTCAGTCTAATCCTTCATAGTGTGGAACTCAGAATTAGATCTAATAAGTTCATTTTGCAATGAACTATTATTCTAAGGTTCTTTTCACATCTGTGCAAATGCCTTTGTAGGTCTGTGTATTCTTCCGCAAAGAAATTGGCATTTGTTTTGGTTAAATTTCATTTAATTTCCTGCAGTCCATTTCTTTAAACCTATTGGTGCCATTTGAGGTACGTAGAAGGCCAAGGACCGAACTCTACTGAATACCTCACTACAGTATGATGAGGAAACATTGGAAAGCACCGAGTACAGCTTTCACTCCAGCTATGTATATTATTTCATGCCATCCAGCCCAGTATAACTAGTTTGTTAGCTATAGTGCCAGAGGATACTCGGTTAAATGTTTTGCTGAAATCAAGAAACTATGTCTCTTGCATTTACACAGTTTACTAAGGAAGTTACCCGATCAGAACATGAGATAAGACTAACCTGGTGAGACTTGTTTAAGATAAATCCAAGACTGTTTCTTTTCAAGATGCATACGGGTCAGTCTCTGTAATTCATGCAAGAGTCTTCCGAGGTCCTCGTGTGAGACTGATTTATAATTTCATGGATCTCCCCCCCCACACACACTCATCTTTTGTTGTTGTTGTTTCTTAAAAATAGGGATGTGTTGTCTTCTAAACCAGACATTAGCAATCAGAAATACTATCTGAAGGTAACACAGACAGATTCAACCTGCCATTGTGCTTCGGTGTTATTGAATCTAGCAGCTTTTGCTAGAATAAAGAGCAAAAGGGTGCTAACACTTGGCTGCAACTCCTTAAAGCAGCAGCACCTTTTTCTGGGATCACATGGCTGCCCTCTTTATCTGCTACCTGATCTTAGACAATGACACATTTGGCCTAAGGAATTGAAAAATGGTGCTAGATTCATGTTCCCACATCTTCCAAATAATCTTTTGTGCCTTTGAATCTAAAATGCTTAAGCCTGTATAGACGCTCCTCCACTAATTTTAACCAAGATGCATTGTACTGTATCATCAGGTTAATTAATTTGGATTTCTAAGCAGATACAGGTATTTTTAATATTCAGTGCAACTCCTCTATTTCTGCTGTTTTCCTTTCGGGGGGAAAAAGGTACATAATGCCAATTATGTACCCTTCAACTGTTAATTTAAGGTAAAGGTAAAGGTTCCCCCGCACATGCGTGCTAGTCGTTTCCAACTCTAGGGGCCAGTGCTCATCTCCGTTTCAAAGCCGAAGAGCCAGCGCTTGTCCAAGGACGTCTCTGTGGTCATGTGGCCGGCATGACTAGACGCCAAAGGCGCACGGAACGCTGTTACCTTCCCACCGGAGTGGTCCCTATTTTTCTACTTGCATTTTTACGTGCTTTCGAACTGGGTCTCAATTATACCTAGTTAGTATATCATATTTTCCTTCCTTTACTAAAAGTTCTTGTTCATTTGGTATATTATGTTCTTTCAGATTTTCACTGATTTGTTTAATAGGTCCTGTTAGAGAAACTCTTCTTGTTCTGCAAGGCTTTAAATGATCTCTGAAAACTTACTTTTCTCCAAATTCTGGCATTGGTGTACCGACCTGGTTTATGTTTTGGGTTGGGTATGTTAGGGTTAGATTTATTATCATATTTACTTTTCGTTCAGTATAAGCATTTGCTTTTAAATTTATATGCCACCCAGAGTCCTGAACAATTATATAAGTCTTAATTACAAACAAAATTATAAACAAACACCTCCCCTCCTTTTTTTTACAGCTTACAAATTTCTTTTACTCCAACCATCACGTATTGATCTTCTCCCTTTTATAAGTTCTGAGTTGCATAACTTAGTTGCTTATATTTTTAGGGGTAAATATAAAACTAAGCAACCCTATGACACGCTGGGTCATCTGTTGAAAGAAAGATGGTACAGTCTGGTATGACCAGAGTGAATATTAAATGTACCCATAATCATCTAAGAAGAATATATATCATAAATAGAAAAATAATTGTGGTGGCAAACAAACTTCAATAGTAAGTCAATATTTACTTATCTTAAAGAGATAAACAGAATGTCCACTATAACGATGAGTAGTTACTGTATCTTACGAGTTTGCGGTTTTCGATACAACTTTCAAATGTGGCTATTTTGCTTTCCCAGTTATTGCAGAAGCAGTGCAAAGGTGGAAGGTAGAGAGAGCAGCATATCTCGCAAGAGGTGACAAGGAAGAGGAGGAGGAGGAGGAGGAAGAAAACATCTATGCAGTAAATGACAACGAGGTATATCTCTTTCCAATTTTATAGTATATATTATATATAGTATACATAGTAAACTATATAGTGTACTATATAGTTATGTAGAGTGAGTGATAAAAAGATTAACAATAAATGTGCAGCTACACGAGTGATAAAGACGAATTATAAATGTGCAGCTACCTATTCACAATTTGATACACCAGCATTTTTCAATGCTATTTTATACGTCATGAATATAATTAACTCTGATTTCTGGCTGGACTCTGGCTGAAGTGCAGTCAGGAGAGCAGGTAATTATTCATTTTGAGACAAAGTTCTAATGATTTGCTAAGCAAACTTTGAATTCGGCATTTTCTCAATGCTTTGCAGTCTGATGAAGAAAATGGAACGAAAATTGATGGTGAGGATAGCCAGCAGAAGTTTATTGCTCATGTCCCAGTACCATCACAACAGGAGGTAAGGATCTGCACGTGAAGGAAATACAGGAAGCATAACTTTGAAAGGGAGGGAGGAAGAAAAAAAGGGAGAGAGAAGGATAAAGAGAGAGGAATTAATGAGGAGGGAAGAAAGGATATACAAGAAGTTTAACTTTGAAAAAAGTAGATTTGTGCGCTAGTTGCAGCAAAACATTAGTATATTTCAGAGTAAGAGGATGTCCTCAGAATATACTGCAATAGAGCCCTGGTGGTTAGAATGCAGTACTCCAGGCTACTTCTGCTGGCTGCCAGCAGTTCGGCAGTTCAATTCTCACCAGCTCAAAGCTGACCCAGTCTTCTATCCATCCCAGGTCAGTAAAATGAGGACCCAGATTGTTGGGGGCGAGATGCTGACTAAACCACTTAGTAAAGCGGTATATAATTCTAAGAGCTATTGCTAAATGCTGTTCCTGTTGATAGTTGGGTATTTACATACGCTTGGAAATAAAAGGAGAGATGGTAACCGTACCACTTTCTTCATTAGGAATTTAATTCTTTACTAGACAACCTGTGTCCTGTTGGGTCTTTGTTTTAAAGATTGTGTTTTTCCTAAATATAGAAAACAGAATGACCATGGGAGTAGAATGAACTTCTAACTTCCTGTTGGCTTCCCCATTATGTTTTCCTTCCCTCCCTCACTGTTATTATCTTCCTAACCCTTCCTTCCTTCCTTCCTTCCCTTCCCTTCCCTTCCCTTCCCTTCCCTTTGATATGAAAACTTGATTTGCTAAAGTTCTATGTAATCTTTAGGCTCAATATTAGTGAGGAAATTAGAACCTTTAAAATGTATTCATACAGTGCAAACAGTTAAAATGTAGGTTATCTAATTGGCATGTTTTGATTGTTTGCATAGTATGAATGCATTTTTGTAAGTGTGTTTGCAAGGTGCTGCAGTTGAACAATTTACTAATTTTTATACTCATTTCTGAAAAAATGTATTTTAACTTGGTTCCAGGTTCTATGGCCAAAGTAATTTTTGACCTACATAATTAATTCTGTTATCATGCTGTCATTTTCTTAAGTTACTTTTACTAAAGAATTTCCAATTTGCAAGTTTTCAAATTGAATGTTGCTCACTTAACAGATTGAGGAAGCTCTCGTCCGAAGAAAGAAGATGGAACTTCTTCAAAAATACGCCAGTGAAGCTCTTCTGGCTCAAAGTGAAGAAGCTAAAAGACTTCTAGGATTATAGTAATTGCTCCTTCTATTCTGGATAGTCTTTCTTAAAACGACACATAATCTTGATTCTACAGAATCAGTATCTTCTTGATTCTATTGAAATAAGACTTTGCAAGTTCTAGAATGAAAGAGGTTGGGTTTTTTCCAAAATACACTTTATTACACATTTTCACTATCCTAATTTATGGGAGTTTATTCATTTTTAGCTTCCCCCTTCGAGTTCTAAATAGCCAGCCTGCTTTGAATTTATCTTTGTCTACCTATTTTCCTCTTTGTTTTTTTTTAATTTTACCTTAGTAACAACGTATCTAGTAACGGTATTTAATTTTGAATTTTCAAGAAAACTGAAATGTTCTGTATAGTTAATATGGAACTAAGTATTATGATAATGGAGAAAACACTCACTTGACTGGGTTTTTGAAATGCTGAATATTTCAGCAAGTAAAATTGTAAATACTGTTTATAAAATTTCTTATTTTTTAGTAAAACTTTGTGCAGATTTAATTGTTCTTTGCTTTTGTTAAAAATGCTAAAATTTGTCAGTTGTGAATATGGTAATTTATAAATAGTATGAATTCTAGGAATCTATGAGTATCAACAAGATGAGTAATTGAAACAAAAAAAAACACACATTGTATGTAAAATTTTATGTGTATGTGTACAAAAAATTAATTTTCCAAGAACAGTTTAGAGCAGACATGTCAAACACAAGGCCCGGGGGCCGGATCCGGCCCGCGAAGTGGTTTCATGTGGCCCGCGAAGCCATCCTGGAAACAGTGAGGGAACAGCCCCCACTGCCTTGGCCCTGGCCCAGAGACCCTCCTTCTGCCAGAGACCCTCAGATTTGTCCCACTCCTGCCCAGGCCCCCATAGGCACCATTGATGCGAACGATGTAGAGCTGGCCATGCCCACCCAGTAAGCCATACGCACTCTAGCCACGCCCACCCAGTAGGCCATACCCACCCGGCCCCCTGGGGGCAACTGCAATGCTGATGCGGCCCTCAATGAAATTGAGTTTGACACCTCTGGTTTAGAGGTTTATGAGTGTTTTTATCATAGGCTTTTTACAATGATATCCAAATACAGTACATTATTATATAATTAGTCCAAGTCATACAGCAATATGCAGTTTATATAATGTGACCCATTTTTCTACTATCAAACCAAGTATGGATGCTAATGTTTAGCAATTGTAAGACAAAACAAAACATTTTTAAATACCAGTCAAATCTGTCTTCACATACTTTATATTATGTTTACGTTTACGTTTACGTTTTATTTAATTTGTATACCGCCCTTCTCCCTAGGGACTCAGGGCGGTTCACGACAAGAATGGAATTTTAAAATACACTTTATACAGTCAGCATAGTATCCAGCTATATATAAACTTGAAGCAAAATTTCAATACTTGGAATAAGAGAAAAATAATATAAGATTATAGGTTTTATGCAAATGCACATATTACTGGCAAAGCAGACATTATTGGTAAAGCTAATTTTTTAAAGTTTAAACTCTTCACACCATAGTGAGATTGGTTCTAGAGAATTGGATATACCGTATTTTCCAGCGTATAAGACGACTGGGCGTATAAGACGACCCCCGACTTTTGAGAAGATTTTCAAGATTTTTCGTCTTATACGCTGGAAAATACTTACATGCCAGTTGCCAAGTGTCCGACACAAGCCCGATTCAGACCCCTCTGATGCAGATGGTGCAAAGCCCTGCCGGTTCCCGCCTGATGCCGGACGGCTCTGCCGATGCCGCCTCGAGAGGGAAGGGCATGAGGCGCCTGCTATGGCTCCCCGAGCACTCCTTAGCAGCCGGGGAGCGTGCGCATGCGCAGGACTGCCCTGCCGGCTCCTGCCCAACGCCGGACGGCTCCGCCGGTGCCGCCTCGAGAGGGAAGGGCGTGAGGCGCCTGCCACAGCTCCCCGAGGACTCCTTAGCAGCCGGGGAGCGCGCGCGTGCGCAGGACCGCCCTGCCGGCTCCCGCCCAACGCTGGCCTGCCCTGCTTCCTCCACAGTGAGAGGGGAGGACATGCCTTCCCGGGCTCGTCAACTTGCAGCCACGCCGGAGCCGAAAGGGGCTTTTCCTTCCACCCACCCTTTGGAATAAACGCAAGAGCTCCCGGGGTCTGGCATTTGCAAGGGGGAAGGGAAGGGGCTTAGAGGCTCTTGGGGGTGGGAAGGGAGAGTCACGTTGGAGGGGGGACTGGACTAAGGAGGCTTGAAGTTGCTTTGCAAGAACGGGGGCACTCGATTGATTTATGTACTATTTTCCGGCGTATAAGACGACTGGGCGTATAAGACAACCCCCCAACTTTTGAGAAGATTTTCATGGGTTAAAAAGTTGTCTTATACACCGTAAAATACGGTACTTGAGCAGACATGTCAAACTCAAGGCCTGTGGGCCAGATCTGGGCCAGGGGGACGGCGAAGGACCAGCTCCGGCCCACCCCGGCCAGGGTGGGCGCACGCACAAGAGGCGGTGAACATGCGATGCCCGGAAGCAGCAGCAGCCTGTCAGCCCCTCAGCCAGTGCACCCCGTGGCTGCGTAGCCCGTGCAGCACAGGTGGGTCTGAGTGCTGCGGCTGCTGGGCCAACCTTCCAAGCAACAGGCAAAGGCAGATGCGCAGGAGGGGAGGCCCACCATTTGGTCTGCTGGATGCGCTGGGCAGCCGCCCAGGGAAGCAGGGCTGAGCAGGGCCACAGGCTTTGGGAACTTGAGGGCCGGGCCAGGGGCCTGGGCCCCAAGGCCCCAGGCAGTCCGTGCCATTTGGGGGGCCCCTATGTGGCCCGAGAGGGACGGTGAAGCTTAGACCCGGCACCCACCTTGGTCTCACCCCCTCCTACATTGCAAGAATATTGGAAAAGCTCAGGAGGATCTTCAGCCAACACAACATATGTGCACACTTCAAACCCAAGAATACACTAAGACAGAACCTTGTCCACTCCAAGGATAAAGCATCCAGACACAAACTGAGCAACATGGTATATGCAGTACAATGCAGTGAGCCATGTGCAGATCTGTACATTGGGGAAAGAAAACAACAACTTCGTAAACATGGCACAACACAGGAAAACAAACCCATCAAGACAAGATTCAGCAGCCCATCTGCATTTAAAAGACACAAGGCCACTCTTTCGAAGACAGCAAAGTCCACTTTTTAGACAGAGAGGACCGTTGGTTTGAAAGAGGGGTCAAAAAGGCCATCTATGTCAAAATTGAACAGCCCTGTCTCAACAGGGGGAGGGATACAACATCGTCTATCTCCAGCAGTTTCAAGCAGGCTCCACACCCATTTGCACTACTTGGGTGACTCTGATGACACAGATAAAGCTCCAGGTGGTCTCAACCACTCTAAAAGTGTGCAAATGACCAGTTGTCTGCAAGGAATAAAAATCCTTCCATTCTCCACCATCCAGTGAGAGCTGAAGAAGCTTCTTGGATGAGAAGTGAAATGTCTTCAATGAAAAACAAAGTCCAGTTGCCGAATGAAAACAGCATCTTTGGATTTACTTTCTAGTGTGAATGGTGATAATGGGAGAACCCGATATGAGTTTTGGGGAAAACTGCAGTATTCTAAATAAATGCAATTCAGAGAAACATTATATTGCTAGTTGAAATGAATGGGTAGGTGTGGGTGAAACAGGTACAAAAGAAATTGATTATTTAGAGACTGAAAAATGAAAGAAAATGTAGTTATGTTGATTTTGCAGAGTTATGAGATGAGCGGAGTTTGTGATTATTTGCTAAATATAATAACAGTACATGATGGAAGTATGTCAGGAGTGGGGGGAAAAAACAGATCTACACATGAAGGTACAATTTATGCAGAAGAGTCTTCCCAACTAACAGTCAACACTTGGTGAGAGCTAGGTAAGGTTCAATAGCAATCAAGGTGGGGTGGGACTTAGTTCACTTATGAACTATAGAATTAATCTAAACGGATCCCTCTTTTTACCCCTCCCCCGGTCTGCCAATCCTACATCATATATGTAAATAAATAAAATGGTTAATGACTCGTTCAACACAAGGGAATAAGACCATGTGCACTTTGTATGCAGATAATGCCAGGTTGTTGACTGAGAAACTGAACATATATTAGTATTGTATGATATAATGAGCATAAATTTCAAAATTAATTAATACAATATAAAGAGAGATGAGAGAAAAACAGTGATTACCAGTTTTATATAAATGATAAAAATAGTAAATGAAATTGTATAACTTGGGAAGATGGGCAACAGACTAGCAAGGTGTCAAAAACTTGATGACCAAAAAAAGAAAAAGAAAAAAGTAATGAAGTACAAGTAGTCCTCGACTTACAACAGTTCACTTAGTGACTGTTCAAAGTTACAATGGCACTGGAAAAAGTGCCCCCCAAGCCACAGCCGAGCAAGACACCTTTCTGCCCGGCGGCACTCTTCCTCCTGTCCGAGGTTTTCATTGTTGTGAGCATTTCTGTTGAGGATTGGCAACGGGTGGGGTGGGGGGGTGTTTGGTTTTTATTTCCCCCCCCCTCTGCAGGGTGGTTGCAGCAGGTTTTGGTCACTTCACATGACCCTGGGACACTGACCATCATAAATATGAATCAGTTGCCAAGCATCTGAATGTAAATCATAAGACCCTGGAGATGCTGCAACATTCCAGCTGATCAGTGCTTCTGGGCTCAGAAGTGCCAGGATCAGCGCTGAGCTCCAACTGGAGCCTGGAGCTAATTCTGGAGCTTCCACTGAACCCTGACAGCCCCGAAGAAGTGCTGATCCTGGCACTTCCGCTGAGCCCTGACAGCCCTGCAGCTCCAGCCATCTCTCGCTCAGGCTTGTGCAGTGCTGCCACCGGTTCAGCTCAATCCCCTCCCCCACTACCTTTTCTAGGATGGTCAAGTACCACCTGCCAGGTGCCAATGTACCACAGGTGGTACCCGTAGCACTGGTTGAAAAGCCCTGCTTTAAAGGGTCGCTAAATGACTAGTTATAAGGTGAGGATAATCAGTATTACTAGGAAAAACAAAACTAAATTGAATTCTGTAAGATTAAGATGATTTTGAAGTGTGTGTGTGTGTGTGTGGGAAAGCAAGAAGAGATGGATATTGATATATGAGTGCTGAAGGAATGTGGCTTGAATACAAAAATGAGTGACCTCTGTACTAAAGAAATACACTGAGTTTGTTACATGCAGAGAATGAATGAAGATTAAGTCACAAAACAAATGTATGAAGGAAGAATGTGTGAACTGAGAGGAGGAAAAGACTGAGGAAGTTGGGGCTGGATGAAATTTATCAGAACTTCAGAAAAAAGTGCGAAGAACAAAAAGTGGTGGAACTCAGAATGCACTGCAAAAACAATGTTATGGAGGTATAGTAAATGGTATTCGTACAATCTAGACTTAGCTGAATTTCTATTTCATATTTATTTAGTTTATTGGGTTTAATATTTCTTCCAGGTATGTGTATAAAAACACCAGGCATTCAAAATTACGGTCCAATTTTTCCCAAGCCAGTGGTGATATATATATAAAATCAATTGGTGTTAATTAATTTGATTGAGGTTCTAAAATGGATTCAACACAAGTATTTATTTTTGTGAAGAATCTCTGATTGTTTCTGATATAAAAATCGTTTGGCCAATTGGAAATTAAGTTAGGAGCATCTTTCTTTTCTACTTTCAGGTAGTGAGTCAGATTTCAATTTACTTATTTTATTAATAATTTTATCTAATTTAGGTAAAATAAGTCTTGCGTGTATCTTACAGGCTCTCTACCTGTTTAGCCCAAATCCAGGATTCCTTCTTTTGCTTTTCCGACCAACGGGGGCAAAATTGCAAAGAGGAGAAAATGACGAGCCCCTATAGGGCAGGGGTAGGCAACCTCGGCTCTTTTATGACTCATGGACTTCAACTCCCAGAATTCCTGAGTCAGCGGGCTCAGGAATTCTGGGAGTTGAAGTCCATGAGTCATAAAAGAGCCGAGGTTGCCTAACCCTGCCCTATAGGCAATCTGTCCACCACCACCCCCTCCCGAAAAAGAAAGGCGACTAGTTGCCTAACCATCTGCAAAGCGAAGCGCTCTCTCTCTCGCTCTCTCTCTCTCTCTGGCAGGCTCCACCTCTTGGGTGACGTAGACAAAAGGGGCGGGCCCGGAGAAAAGCATTAGGTAGGAGAAGCCGGCGCCGGCTCTCTGGCCGCGATGCTGATCAGGCGGTCGTTGCTCTTCTGAGCCCTGGGCAAGGAGGGCTGCCTGGGTCCTCGGCGAGCCCGCGCCAGGAACGGGCGCTATGCGAGGCCTGCTGCCCCTCCTCTGCGGGCGTCTTCAGAAAGCCCTGGCTGCGGGAGCTCCGGGGAGGGTCAGGCTTTGCCACGAGGCTCCGGCTCCCGCAGCTTCCGGAAGGAGCAAAGGCAGCGCCCAGGTAAGAGGAGCTGCTCGCTTTTCTCGCCCCGGGATGCGGTGATGGGGAGCCTTGCGAAGCCCCTTCCCCTGTGGCTCTCTTGAGCCCCAGCATCCCCAACCCAAGCAAGCCCCGAGAGTTACTGTAACGTGTGCAGGGGTCTTCAAACTTGGCCCTTTTGTGACTTGTGGACTTCAACTCCCAGAATTCCTCAGCCAGCCATGGCTGGCTGAGGAATTCTGGGAGTTGAAGTCCACAAGTCACAAAAGGGCCAAGTTTGAAGACCCCTGGTGTAGCGGGAGCTCTTTCGCTCCGTGCTGGGGTTTCTTTCAAACCCGAGGGGGAGGGTGGCAGGAGAAAACCCTGGCGCCATCTGCTTTCAGAAGACCCCGCCGTGCGCGGGGAGTACTGCTTTGATGAGCGCTTGGCGCGCTTTCATCTAAATGCCGGGTATGGAGGGTGGGGGGGGGAAACACCGAAGGTCTTCCCGTTGGAGCACTTTTCTTGTCATGTTCATTTCCCCGCTTACTGCCACCCCACTTTGGAGGAAACGGGTCAGCGAGGGAAGGCCGAATTTGTTACTTTCCAGCTGTGGCTTTCTCAGAAAAGGGGCTTCACGCCTTTTACAAACAGCCAGCAATGGGTTTGGGGGACCCTGTTCTTTACCTTTTGGCTCAGGAGCAGCCACTGTGTTCCTGTCAAATGGGTTAGGGATGATTGTTTCTGCTGTCAGTTTTCGTAAACTGTTCGTTCAACATCAGCTGGCTTGACTTTTGCTGCAGAAAAAAAAAAGTCTTAACTTCCTGGCCGAATACATGAGGTTGTACTCGTGGGTAGTGTAAAACCTGTATTTAATAAGTTATTTAGAAGTTACACCTAACTGTTAACACACTTATTCAGATTTGAGTGATCAAGAATTTGCATTCCAAAATATTTGCTGTACATTGTCAAGTTCATTTTAAACCTGGTTATCTTGTTTTAAACAATTCATACAGAGAAGAGTTTGTTTTAAATGATAAAGATTGCTAATGTTTTCTTTCTAAACACTCTGGTTTTCAAACATGTGCTATCTTTTTAGTCATCACTGAGTTAACCAAACATAGGAATTATATGTTGTTTGTTAGCTGGAGAAAGCCTTTAGGCTAGGAGTTGTATATAAAGCTTCTTAACATTTCAAGTTGAAGCATAGTTTTTTGGGCTCAAGTAACCTGTCTGAACTAGTAGCACTCTTTATAATCATCACTACTGCTGTAGCTCCTTAAATGAGGAACTGTGTACTGGGTGCCACATAGGTGTGGGAAAGATTACATAAATTAGTATTATCTTTAAGTTTAGAGGAGAATCATATTCAGAGTCAGCTAAATATTAAGATTCACAAACTAGCATTAATCTTATCAATATCCATATACAAGAAGGAATAAGCTGAAAATGATCAGTTGATAAATATTTGCTGCAAAAGTAGGATAAAGACAAAATCAGAAGAATATGCAAAATGTGGAACTCATTTAAGCCCTTTTAGAGGCAAGGATCATTGGAAACATCTGTTTTAACCTCTAAGTAACAAACTAATAAATTGCACCTCTGTGTTTCTACTCTCCATGTATAGGAACATGGAAAGCTACATATGCTGCACTTTGAGTCACATGATATGGGGATTAGAAGGGAACAGCTGTCAACATTAGAAGCTACTGTCCTGCTTCTTTCATAGGGAAGCACTATTTGTTCTGCGGCCCTGATCCTGCCCATTTTTTAATTTTCTTTTCTTTTTGTTTTCCAACTGTACTATCACACCAAATTTGGTATCATTGTATCTTTATGGAAGTATCAAGCTGACAATCAGAGGATCCTGGTTCCTTTACATATTTTTTCCTAGATTATTTTAATCCCAGGGATGTTTATGTTTCTGTAGAGAAGGTCAGCATACATCAGGGGTCTTCAAACTTGGCCCTTTTATGACTTGTGGACTTCAACTCCCAGAATTCCTCAGACTTGGAGTTGAAGTCCACAAGTCATAAAAGAGCCAAGTTTGAAGACCCCTGGCATACTTGCAAAATACAGTAATGTTTGAAACTAGACACTCTTGTTGAAAAGGCAGGCACAAATAAGAGCAAATCAACTTGGGCTGCAAATTTGATATTAATGAAGATGATGGGTTGCAATATTGCAAAAGGCGTGAACTTTCAGTTTTTTTTCAGAAACATTGAATTATAAGTCATAATGAGCTATATCAGATGTCTAAATGGTTTCCTTTTGCAATGGGTTTATTTTACAATAGCTATTTATTCATTTAGTTTGTTTTCATGTACAAAGATAATCCCAAAGATAAAATTTGGGATTGTGTTTATACTTGCAGCCATTTACAAATTTGAGCCAACACTACTAGCACATTCAAGATGATCATTTAAAAAAATGATTGCTGGGATTTTTCTATTTTTTTTAGGTTCCTGTTTTTGGTTTTACTTATTTTAGCAATAGGTTTCTACCTTTCAAAAGATCAAAACTCTGCTGGAAGTTGGTTTTTTTTCTGATACACTGTACAGTAGTTGAAGCAGGATAGAAAGAGTACTGACTCTTTTCAAGTTTGGTGTTGGAGTAGATCTGAGAATACCAAGACAACAAACAAATAGGTCATCAAACAAATCAAAGCAGAGATCTAATGGCACAAATGACCAGACTGAAATTATCATACTATGGACACATGCTCAGACCTACTTATCTGGACAAGTCAGTAATGCTGGGAAAGGTGGAAGGTAATAGATTCATTGATAGCAGTAATAGGTGTGTCATTGAAAGCCTGAAGAACCAGGTTGGGGACATATTCTTCTGGAGATTATCTACAGTACATGGTTTTGTTAAAAATTGATACCATCTTGATACATAATCTATTCTACCTTTCAAACTGCTGTTGATTTTTTTCCATCAGTGCTATGGCAAATGGAATGCAGACATTATGCCAACAATTTATTTCTGATTTCTGGACAAAGATGAACTAAAATGACTAATATGTTATTATGATCTCCATACACCTTGTGGGCAAATGTATAGTGAAATTATACCGTAATTGGGCATATAAGTACCAGTATCTAACTTGGCATAAATAAACTTTTAAATCTCTAAGCTAACTACTTAAATATCTAATCATAAAAAATACGGTTGTGGGATCTCATAATACAGTGGGAAGATTTGGCCTTTATATGTAAACACAAATATTGTACACTTAAAATTATGATTTTAATGATCCTCTTGACCACGTGCATGCATGCATGGAGAGGTTTGTCCAGTAGAAGTTTCTAATTGTTTATGCTTGATCAATTTTGGTAATTGTACAAGTATATTATAAAACAATTACAGTAACATCTTCTAGTAAAAATGGCAAAATGAACAAGTGCTGTCCTTCCTAGAGGTGAAAGGGCACTTATAATAGGAAAACTACATTCCTTTAAATGGATTCATCATATATTTAATAGCAATGCTTATTCTATTGTCATGACTTAATTCCCACTTATGCTTTCCTAGCATCTAGTATTTGTGGATATAGTTAACACTTAAACAGATTAAAAAGCAATATAAGAAAACCTGCAAGCTGCTAACGGAATCCTCAATAAAAATGTGAAATATGTGCTTTATTGGATCCAGTTTTTGAACCAAAACAGAAGGCATTTACAGAGAACTACTGGAATTCTTTTATTTCATTTTTTGTTTCAACTAATTCAAACACTGAAAAACATAAACTGTTGTGTACTTTTACTTGTTTTATATGCTTAGTATAGGCTCAAATTAAATCAGTGTGTGAACTATTGTTATACACTGAAAAATCTGATTCTTCTCTTAGGTATACCGTTAGCTTCCAGTTGGAATATTTGATCCCTTTTTCTAATTCATTTATTTAGTTAATATCTCATAATTCATGTTCTCTGGAATATGTATTTTCAGATGTTTCAAATGTTTTTATTTTTCTCTGAGAGAGTATATTTCTTTTTAGTAAAATAAGAGTTTTGTAAATTAAAACAGGCCAAAATATTAATATAATCCACTCCCTAATAAGATTTACTGTATAGAAATAATGATTTATCAAGCATATCTGAGTCAAAAAAATGACACTACTTTTTCCAGTAGTTAAAATTTCTCTCTATCTGATCCCTTTTTCTAATTCAGTTATTTAGTTAATATCTTATGTCTCATAATGGACAAAGTCTTGGGACGGATAGTTGGAGATAACACTGTCATTATTTATCTTTTTTGCCAAGTTGTATTAAATAGATCAGGGGTGTCAAACTGCCGGCCCACAGGCCGGATGTATAACGACAAAACTGCACCCACCGCATTGCCGGCAATGGGAAAAAAGTCGCAATACACCATGCCACGTGACGTTGCGAGTTTGACACCCGTGAAATAGATCAATACAGGTAAAATTATGCTTTTCGAATTTGAAGAGCTTCGTCCCTATTGCTTTCTACAAGTCTGCTGTCTGGGGCTTACAACAAATTAATGACTTTGGCACCTTACATTTTTATAGCCTTGAGTTCATTGACATTGTATTACTAGATACCCAACAAAAGAATGTGGGAAATTTTCTGTCCAATACATTGTTCCTCTCTTTCCACAAGCATTTTCTTCACTTCAACTGACTTCTTTGTAGAGTTCATGTATTCGATTCATCAGTAATTTTTCCAAATAAGATGGTTCTTCCTTTTTCACTCTTGGTTTGACAAATAAGCTGCAGTTAGCTGGCTTTGCATACCACATTAAACCAAACAACCCACATTATTATCGAGCAATATGTGAAGCCAGTCATTAGAGTTCTTTGTACTTACAAACAAGAAACTACATATAGGGCAGTAATTTTTTGTAGGTTGTGTTTCCAACTGCTGGGCAAGAATCATTCTTCAAGTGACATCACACCTTTGAGCTGGTAGGTACATGTGGGATTGGAGAATAAGTTACCAACTTGCCTACCAAAGGCTGAATGTGGTCAGTCCCTAAACACACATATGCCTGAAAGCAAAGAAAGTGCTGAGCTGCAGCCACTCATTATTTTCTAAGGGTCCCTTTGGTGGGAAAGGGAGCTGGGAGATGCCACACTTAATTTGTAATAATAATTTGTAATATGCCAATGTGTTGGTGATCTTGCTTGAGTATAGAAGGTACAAGTGCCAAAAAGAGTTTCCTGGAATAGAACTAAAATCCCAGTTCTGTTATAAAGTTCACTATATAGCCTTGAGCTGAGCATACTCCTTGGTGTAAACACTTTCACAGGTCTCAAACCTCGTCCGGAGAGCAGGAAAAACAAGCAACCGAGACGAGTGCTGAGTTCTCAGGAATGGTTTATTGAGCAAAGCAAACAAACTCCAAAAGGAACAAAGCCAGCGTTGGCTGCTACCTGCACCCAACGCTGTTAAATACATGCTGCTTGTACACACCCACGGCCCACCCGGCCGCGCCCACATCCGCCCCTCCTCTACTTAAGACCCGTTCCTCCCAAGCACCTCCCTTTGTGATGCGTCCCGACACCCGGCACCCTCCACCCCCCAGGTGAGCTCCCTCGCGTTCATCCGCCCCGTCGCCGCCAGACGCCACCCCCACACCCGTCCCCAGAACCGGCATCCCTCTCCCTGACGCTTCTAGCGTTGCCCCACCCTGCTTCTCACCCTCCCCTTTGCAGGCCCAGCGAGCCCCGGCCGGGCTTCTCTTCCCTGACCTAACAGCTTCGCTCCCCTGTTCCGGCCCAGTTCGCTGTTTTAGGTCCGCCGGCGGCCCAGGAGTCGAAGGCACAGCTGTTGCGGGCCCAAGGCCCTGCGAGGCCACCGTAGCTGGCAGGGTGGGCATTCCTCTCCCCGACGCTTCCAGCGAAGGCACAGCTGTTGCGGGCCCAAGGCCCTGCGAGGCCACCGTAGCCGGCAGGGTGGAGTTGCGCCACAGAGCGCACGTGCGCACCGCCGAAGCTCCGGCCATGGGCCCAGCGCAGCGTCTAGCAGGCCGCCGTCGCCGCCGCAGCCGGGCCTCACCAAGGACGTTAGAACAGATGGTGAGCGGGAGCAGGCGGTGAGTGCTGGAGCAGGTGGTGGGCGCCGAAGACTGTCGAGCCCGCAGCGCCGGTGAGCGTTGGGCCCGCGGGGCTCGACAACAGGATTATTAAGATAATACTAGCCACTTCTAACAATTTCACATAATTGTTGTGAATAAGCAGTGAAAGAGAGGAGGAACCACGCATTTATATGAAGTTGCTTAAAACAAAGAATAACTGTACAAGGATGTTATGACTGAAAAGATGTCTGGTTGATAATAATTTTCTTGTTTCTCTCTTCCATTTCAGCTAGGTGTACAACCTACCTTTGGCATATTGTTTGATATTGATGGAGTATTGGTACGAGGAAGGACTCCAATTCCTGCTGCCCGAAAAGCCTTTCAAAAACTACTTAATTCTCAGGGACAACTTTTGGTGCCTGTAGTATTTGTTACTAATGCAGGAAACTGCCTTTGTCAGAAGAAAGCAGACCAGCTGTCCCATCTTCTTGAAGTTCCAGTAAGTAATGTTATCATCTATTGGAATGTTTGTCATTTTCTTTCTTCTCTGCAGTACATGAATTGGAATTGTCATGTTTATCTATAGCAGGGGTCTTCAACTTGGTCCTTTTATGACTTGTGGACTTCAACTCCCAGAATTCCTCAGCCAGTCATGTTGCCTGAGGAATTCTGGGAGTTGGAGTCCACAAGTCATAAAAGGGCCAAGTTTGAAGACCCCCTGATCTATAGTTTAGGATTTTTGCCTTCAACAGATAGAGGCAGCTTCTTAAGCTTCATTTCAAGCCTTGCCATTCTTATTAAAACTGTTTTACATTTCAAAATTGCTCTACATTTTCCATTTCTTTTGGAAGCCATTCGGGGGATGAGGTTTCCAAAGCACCACAAGAATGGCCTCCATTCTCTCAAACCTTCAGAAGCCTTATTCCCCAAATCATGCATTTTGTGGAATGAAGCTTCTGAAGCATCGTAATAATGAAATGCCAGCTTGGAGAATGGCACAAGGCAGCTTTGGTAAGAAGACATGGCATGGACAGCAGCTTTGCCACATATGCTGGATATGCCTGTCAGCAGCTGGAGAAAAATAGCAAAAGTAGGGTATGACAGTTCCTATAGACTAGAGCACAGGGTAGCAGGGGGAATTGGGGCTTTATGGAATGGTGCTGGCATAGTAGGGCAGCTTTGGGGCTTTAGGTGGCATCTGGTTGACATTGCTGAAGGCGTCAGGACTTACTTTCAGTCCCAGCACTGCTGCCACTATCAAGTACCCTTTGCAGGGTGGACAAAAGGGCATAGATCAGGAGGATAGAGGCAGGTGGGGGGGAATTGCAGCACCCCTGTGTTTGTAAGTGTGGACAGGCTGCCAAGTACCTGAATTTTGTTCATGTGGCTACAAGGGTGATGCAATGGCTATAACTTTGGGCATGGGTTGAAAGTCCATTTTTTCAGCACCATTGTAATTTCAAACACTCACTGAACGAATGGTTGTAATTCAAGTGCTATCTGTACAAGAATGAAAACAGATTATCCACTTTTTCTTTGTCCTAGATTTCCAAAGACCAAGTTTTGATGTCCCACAGTCCTTTGCGAATGTTCAAACGTTACCATGACAAATGTGTTCTTGTATCAGGACAAGGCCCGGTCCTTGATATCGCTAAGCAGTATCCTTGGAAAATATTGGGTTCATTCTGCATTGGACTGAAGGTGCACGATAGGGGAATGTCCTAGAGTGAAGGATGTGGTGTATGTCGTTTTTTCTCAAGATCCAAAGATACATTTTGTAGGGAAAGCAAAAAATGTCTCCCATGAACTCTGTGAATTTAGGAAATCTCAAATGGGATGATACAAAATGTAAAAAGATAGCCAAACTAAGAAACGGGAGTATCATCTCCTTTGCCTCTTGACTCCTTGAATCAATTCCACTGATTCAAAATTCTTTCTTTGAGCAGAGTTAAAGATTTTCAAAGCAAAGTTCCTAGAAATCAGTTTGAGGCCATTTATTAGGAACTCTCATAAATGTTTCAGATTGGAATGTACCGTAAATTATAATGAGTTAATAAGAAACTTGTTCTTGGACATTGTTGTACTTCTGAATAAAAATTAGCTTTTGTAAGAGTCCTAAATGTAAAGTTCTGAGTGAACAAAGATTGTCTTTATCTGTCCCCCTATATTGTATGTACTCTCCCAGAGGATATGGAAATATTTCCTTTACCATTTCAAATGTATTATTTGTTTGGGGAATGCAAAACAAATATGCCTTTCATTAAATCATAGATGCATTGCTATCCATAACCAATATGTCATTAGTCTTGGATTTTGTCAGCCTATTACAATTGACAGGTTGCGAGAAACTTATCCCTTATTGGACATGGTAGATCATGACAGAAGACCTAAAGCTTTGGTAAGTGTACTGTACTTTATTGCTATTTTTACTCTTTAATAATTCCTTCCACATTTTTTACATAGTCTGTAATTACAGTAGCCTGTTGGGCTGCTTGTCCTATAAATCAGGGCCCCCCAACCCCAGGGCCATGGAATAGATACTGGTCCATGGCTTGTAAGAAACTGGGCCATGCTGGCAGGCAAGCAAGTGAAGCTTCATCTGTGCATGTGCAGGATCTAGGTTGAAATTCTTAACCAGTTTTGAAGATGGGGCTTGAGTGTGACAGAGAAAAATGTGACCTTTCAAATTCTAAATACCTTCCTGAACAGATTTTAGAAAGTGGCAGTATCACTTACCTTTTCTAGACTCAGAAAGTAAACAGTGTCAGTTCAGATTACTAATTGGGTAAGAAATGACCAGGAATTACCAGTAATGTAGTCCAGACCAGGAATTTGAAAAACACCAGGAAGATTTAGCAACAACACTCTTTCCCTGTTAAGAAAACCAAATGGATACATCAATTGTCAATAGTTAAGCTTGACTAAAAGGAAACTTCACTCTACCTAGTCAGATGATCTTTCATACAGTGGTATGAAGTACAATAAAATAAGTACAAGTTAATATAAAACAATATTCGATAAAAACAAAACGTGCATTAAAATGTGCCGAGAGACATATTTCCAACATTCATACCAGGAACAGATGGGTGTTGATGTTCTATATTATAATTATATTAACTTTTTGACATCCTGTTGCCAGTTCACTTTTGTGCCAGTAGCAACATATGAAGGTGGGTTTTAATTTTGGTTCTAGTTCGGATTATAACAGAGTGGATAAATATTTCCCCACACGGACAAATTTAAAACAATAATGTAGTGGTGAAAGTCTGATTGCTCAAGTCTTATTGTTTCCTTGATGCAACATGTACTAGTAATTTGATTGTCAAAAATTATGCATTGTGTACACAAAGGATGCATTTAAAGTAACTTTCTTTACATCATTCATAGCATTTAAAAGATTGCACTTTTTTTCTTAGAGTTTCTCAATATGGACTGATCTTAGAACAGATTTGGTAGCAGCTTAGAGAGCAACTGAGGAAATGCTACTGATGACTAATAACACAAAGGCTCAAGTATTGTAGTAGGCAAGAGTGTAAAGAGGGCAGCAACATTGGACAGAACCAGCTTTGTTCAATTCAATCTCTCCTGACATCTGGAGTTCAGATCAATGTATGGTTAGCTCTCTAATTAGCTACATAGCTTGCTTGCCTTGCAGAACGGAGTAATTGTTAATTTGTAATGCAGGGGTTTTTTTGTTCCCTTTCTTTGCTCTTTTCCCTTACTATATACTGGTAAGCACACTATAATATAGATGTTGCTGATACACACGTACAGCTAAAGAAAAGCTGTGAATCAGAGAAAAATAATTTAATTCAGTAGGGTGTTGAAAGTAATTGATCTGGTCAGCCAGTTTTAGGATATACAGTAGTTTACTTCAGGTGTCCCCAGTCTTTCCCCATGATTATTTAAACTTGAAAGCATTGTCTTGAGGGAAGGCCAGTTAAATTTACTTGCCAGGTAAAACAACTGAAGTTATCCAGAGCCTTTCATATGATGTTCCATAGTCCTCAATCAGCCTGACCCTGAATTAGTCTTCTCATCCTTTTAGATTGTAAATTTTAACTGTGAAGCTGAAATTCAACATCATTTGTTAAGTCAATGAATGTGTATATTATAAAAACATATACAAGAATGCATGAATGTGGATTTCATCTTCACGTTTGTGATATTGTGCTGTTGAACATAATGCAACTTGTACAGACTAAAGTGAGCTGCAGTTGAATATGTGGAAATGACATGGGGTTAATAGTAAGAACTTTCAGATGATCAAAGGTGTACAGTCAGACAGTGGAAGAAAAAGCTCTGGTGGCAGGTTGAATTAGGCCTAAAAAATATAAGTGTATGTTAGAGGGGATTCTGTGTTATAAACCCAGGAGTGTCGTTTCCAAGACACATCAGCAAGATTATGAGATATAAATATTTATGGAGATTCTCAGTCATCCAGGTCATTTGTTTAAAAAGTGCTTTTTTAAAAGGCAATTCAGGATCTAAGAGGCAAGTATAAATGGGCAGTATCTCATCTCCTTACAGTTGCGATGATAATTTTTAATTTTTTAGAGGTGTAGGAAGTTTAATCAGAACATAGGGTGTGCCCATAATGTTCAGAGGCTTACTTACTGTGTTTCTTCTTTGTGCTAGTAAAGGATACTTTTCTTAGTAAATGTAACTTGTTTTTAATTTGTAGCACTTACCCACAATGGAATTTCCCAAAATTGAAGGTCAGTATGTCTAGATATTTATGTCTAATTCTGAAATTTACTCCAAGTAAAATGGATTGCTTTGTGATAGCTCTCAAAGCATTTTGCTAATTTTTCCTAGCTGCTGTGATATATCTGAATAAGAATGTGACAGTCATCATATACAATATACAGTGTATATCAGTTTATAATGATACTGACAGGTTGTCCATTTTTCTTTCTTTGATTTTTCTATCTGAACTCTTTATAAGTTTCTAGTTCTTTGCCAAACCTTATTGTTACAGTTTCTATTTCATAAGCAGTTTCAAAATTAATAAAAAAACTAGTAATGTGAATTTTAAAATAGTATTTTCATTATTATTCTATCCTAATTCATCTTACAGAAGTTCTGTTGAGGTTTGTAATTATATTCCACTGGCATTGAATCATCCAAGTTTATATAAAAATTTGGGTTTTGCACAGTTTATGATTTTTTCTTGTGTTTTTTTCTCTATTTCTAAAAGGAAAAAGGACTGAAGTACTTTTAAGTACAAAGTAATTATTTTCTTTTAGATATTAGTGGACAAAGCAATGTAATGCTACCTCAAGTGGTTTTTGTGGTACTTTAAAAAAGATTTCTGCATTTTAAAATGTGCTAAGCTCATTGGCTGATTTATTTATTTGCTGCTAAATTTTGATGCCATGGTCACAGCAGCCTTTATGGGTTGATTAAAAATGACTAAATGCAGCCTGAGCCCATAGTTTGCCTATTCTTGTTATAGTGTGCGTGAAAGACAGGTGGTGTGTTTGTTATTTTGCATTAGGAAATAGCTTACAATCATGCGCATGTAACACATTGATATTGTGCGTATCTTAACAGCAGTTATTTTGTTTGGTGAGCCAGTGAGGTGGGAAACCAACTTGCAATTGATAATAGATGTTCTTTTGACAAGTGGCTATCCTGGAAATCCTTATCAGAGAACTTATCCACATATTCCTGTATTGGCTTGTAATATGGATTTAATGTGGGCAGCTGAAGCTCAATCCCCAAGGTAAGGCAAAGATGCTAGTTGTTTTGAAGTTGGTTTTTTTTAGGTTCTAACATATATTCATGGCTGGTACCACAATCAAAGATGTGTGGTGTCATAATTGTTTGATTTGAGATAGAACTGATGAATGTTCAGTGAATATATCCAAAGCTTGAATTAATATTTGGGCCCGCGGCAACATCTTCCCTCCCATTTAAAATGCACTTATTGCTTTTCTCAGCCATTTGGAAGGATGTAGAAATACATTTATGTGCATAATGCCATTTTGGTATTTCAAATGATAACTGATGTTTGAGGTTATTATCCTTGTGAATTCTGGAAGAGGCAAAAAGGAGGTCTCTTACAAGAACAATCTTTCAGTGGGAAGAAGCTTGGCTGGAAATACTACTTCCAGATGCATTAGAAGCATTATTGGAAAAAAGATGAATGCTTGTTTTTGTGTGCAAGTATACACATAATAATTTTGTGTGCAAGTATACGGCATCAAGTTCCCTTCATCCTGTGTGCTCCCACAGGGAGGGCCTTCTCAGGGTGCCGCCGGCAAAGGATTGCCGGAGGGCGACACCCAGGGGGAGGGCCTTCTCTGTGGGCACGCCTGCCCTTTGGAACCAGTTACCCGTAGAGCTCAGGACTGCCCCAGAATTTTCGTTCGTTCTGCCGGGACCTGAAGACCTGGCTCTTTGAGCTTTCCAGCCAGGACTGAGAACTTTTAATTTTTAACCTATTGCAATTGGGTTTTTAATTAGAGTTAAGGGTTTTAGATTTTAATTAAGGATAATTTAATTTATTTTAATTTGTTATTAACTTTTGTATTGTTATATTGTTTTGATCGCCTTGTGAACCGCCCTGGGTCCTACGGGAGAAGGGCGGTATATAAGTAATAATAATAATAATAATAATAATAATAATAATAATAATAATAATAATAATAATAATAATAATAATAATAATATAATATAATAATAATAAAGTTAATTGTTTTATTTGTAGTAAATGAATAGCTCAGTTTGTCAAACCTAATTGAATTGCCAGACTACTATTGCAACTGTTGTAGTAGTTGTAGTAGTTGACTGCTACTACATAAAGTATATGAATAGAATAGAATAGAATAGAATAGAATAGAATAGAATAGAATAGAATAGAATAGAATAGAATAGAGCTGGAATGGGCCTTGGAGCTCTTCTAGTCCAGCCCCCTGCTCAAGCAGGAGAACCTATACCATCTCAGACAGGTGAATGTCCAGTCTCTTATTAAAAATCTCCAGTGATGGAGCACCCACAATTTCTGGGGATAGCTGTTCCACTGTTTGGTTGTCCTCACTGTCAATTTCTCAGTTCCAGGTTGCTTCTCTCTCAGTTTCCAACCATTGTTTCTCGTCCTTCCCTCTGGTGCTTTGATGAACAACCTGGCTCCCTCTGCCTTGTGGCAGCCCCTCAGATACTGGAAGACTGCTATCATGTCTCCCCTATTTCTTCTTTTCTTTAGACTATCCAAACCTGTAGCCGTTCTTTGTATGTTTTAGTCTCCAGGCCTTTGATCGTCTTAGTTGCTCTTCTCTGATTTTTTTTTCCAAACTCTCAACATCTTTTTTGTGATAAGGTGACCAAAATTGGCTGCAGTATTCCAGGTGTGGTCTTACTAGGGATTTATAAAGCGGTAATATTTCACGTGATCTTGATTCTATGCTTCTGTTTCTGCAACCCAGGATTATATTAACTTTTTTGGTTGCTGCTACACACTGCTGGCTCATAGTCAAGTGATCGTCCACTAGGACTCCAAGGTCCCTCTCACAGTTACTGTTTTTATGCCAGGTCTCACCCAATCTGTATTTGTACTGTTGGTTTTTCCTGCCTAAATGTAAGACTTTGCTTTTCTCCACATTGAAACTCATTTTGTTGGATAGGGCCCATTGTTCAAGTTTGTCAAGATCTTTTTGGATCCTGTGTTTATCTTCTGGGGTGTTGGCTACTCCTGTCAGTTTGGTGTCATCTGCAAATTTGATGAGTTCCCCTTCAATTCCCTCATCTAAGTTATTTATAAAGATATTGAAGAGAACTGGGCCTAAAACAGAACCTTGTGGTACCCCACTGCTAACTTCTCTCCGTGTGGATGTAGTGCCATTGAGGACTACTCATTGAGTACAGTTTGTTAGCCAGCTACAGATCCATCTGGTGATGATGTTGATATTTAATTTGAGTTAACGTCTTTCTCGAAATTAAGCTGCTATTTTTGTCTGATTCTGATCATAGCATTTTTTTGATGGTCCTGCCAAAAGCATCAAGATAATATTCTCACAGTAAACTTAAAGAGCCTTGGTGGAGCAGTGGGCTAATGCCTCCTTAAGTAACACCAGCTGCCTGCAATTAGTGCAGGTTCGCATCCCACCAGGCTCAAGGTTGACTCAGCCTTCCATCCTTCCGAGGTAGGTAAAATGAGGACCCAGATTGTTGGGGGCAATTAAGCTGACTTTGTAATAATGCCGCTTGGGGTGTGTGTGAAAGCCCTAATAAGCAGGCATATACATAGAATGAAGGCTACTGCTAAGCTTGTAAGCCGCCCTGAGTCTTCGGAGAAGGGCGGGATATAAATGGAATTAAAATAAAAATAAATAAATAAATAAATAAATTCAGCCTTATAAATGTTTTGTGGAGGCTATCTTGCCCAGATGGGCTATTTTCTACACAATTAAAAATGTTCCTTCAACTTTTAAGTGACTGTCAGGAATTATGTAGGCAGAAGAAAACATTTTTCCTTTTGGTGTCATACATTGTTTTTATCCTAGCCAATGATACAACTTTATTGACCAAACCTTATTTCTGTGTTTCAGATTTGGGCATGGAACATTTATGGTTTGTTTGGAAAACATTTATAAGAAAATCACTGGAAAAGAATTGAAATATGAAGCATTGATGGGAAAGCCTAGTGAAGTGACTTACCACTATGCAGAGTACCTCATTAGGACTCAGGCATCTGCAAAGCAGTGGAAGAGCCCTATTCAAACATTGTATGCCATTGGGTTGGTAGGAAATTTTTTTCTTCCCTCTCATTTCCTCTCCAGGAAAAAAAGTTACATTTCAGGCAACCTGTTGTTCCAAGTTAAATGGCAATAGACAATTGAAAAGAGTATTTGATAGGCCCCTGAGAATGTGTTGATCTCTAAACCAGGCATGTCAAACTGCCAGCCCACGGGCCGGATGCATCATACTGAAACCGCACCCACCCCATTGCCGGCAATGGGAGAAAAGTCATGATACGTTGCGCAATGCCACGTGACGTTGCGAGTTTGACATGCCTGCTCTAAACTAATTGTTTTGCAGGGTACCAATTCACTCTTGCTCTTTCTAACTTGGGAGGCAGGCTAGACAGCCAAATCAATAGCAAAATCTGTCCCGTATTTCTACCTAGCACTACTCAATCTGCCACTTAATTTGAAAACTTTTAAGATCTCACGCCACCTCTAACAAAGAAATTACTTGCTCTTGTGTGCTTAAGTGTTACAGTCTAGTCTTGTGCATGTTTTCTTAATAGAATTGATTGGTCCCCAACACCAGGTAAGGTTGTCTTGTAGTTCACGGATGTCATGCTTGAAATTTTGGTTCAAACGCTATAGATTTCACTTTGGAAGAGCTATGTGAGAGAACATTTGAATCATTGGTTATTCCTGTGATTGTACAGTTTCAACTAAGCTTCAAATTGATTTTGGAAGTAATTTCATTGCAGTATAATCATGCCTATTGTAAAATGAAACTAGCATGAAATGCCATTGCATGGCTGCCAATAAAATGGCAGCCTATTAAGTATACAAGGAGTGCTAAAATGATCCAGATTCCTTTATCATCTATTTCTCTATCCCAGCTTACTGGGAATTTGAAGAGCTGTGATAATCCCAGCATGCTACGTTAAAGAAGCTTGCCCTGTGCCGTACCCTGCTTGTGCATTTCAGATTTTATTTATGTTCATGAGAAACAGTTTTTTTAAACAAACCTTTCAATTGAAACTTACAATTCTGGGATGTCATTTTTTTAAAATTTAATTGTCATCTGAAAGCTTTGGGAGTATCAATTTGATATTGGGATATGCATGAAATGTTGCAACTTGAGAATGCTTGTGAGACTATAACATGCTCATCTTCAAAACAAGGTTTTCTGCTTGCATTGAACTAAAGTTTCTGTCATCCCCTACTGAGGAAATTGGAAGATGACTTCAAGATGGCATTCCACTGGCAATAGATTAGAAAAGATGGCTGTAATGTATTCACCCTTGCAACCTTAAAAAAATTACAGGTTTTTAAAATTTATTATTTTAAATACTTAAAATAATACAGGCATTTCTCAGTTAACTACCACTCGTTCAGCAGCCAGTCAAAGTTTTGACAGGAGCTTCTATACAGTCTTCAATGTTCCGGCCATCACAGCACCCCACAATCACGTGATTGCTATTACAATGCATGGCAAACAGCTCACGCTTATGACAGTTGCAGCATCACAATCATGTGACTGCGGTCACCTGATCACCATTTGCAACCTTCCCTATTAACTTCCCACAAGCAAAGTCAATGGGAAGCTGACACGGAAAGGCACAAATCACTCCTTCATGTCAATTCTGTCACTTTTTCTTCTAAGGAGCCTGCTACAGAGATTTCACAGCACCTGCCCACCTGCGACAAAACACATCCATACCCACATTCCCAATTATTTCCTCTGTCCACATTCCCAGTTACAGTCCCAATTACTATCATTATCCAAAGACTATCTGTAACTCTTCAAATATTCCATGAAAATAGGTTAAAATTTATTTCTTCAAAAGAATAAGAAGCCACGTGCAATGCCACGCAGTAGGATTTGAGTTTACAAAGCTGCTGGATCAAAAGTAAAATTCCCACAAAGAGAGCTCTGACACACATAGTTTCCCATGAAGAAGGGATGGCACATTATACAAAAGGTGGTCTATGTCTCATTCCAAAAAGCTCTCCAAATTCTAACAAATGACTGAAATTGCAAACTTTTAATAAAATGAACTCTGCTACTCTAATAATCATATATGTACCTCCTATATTTTGGTTCTGATGCAACTTTACTGGCTTTCTAGGGATAACCTGATGACAGATATTTATGGTGCTAATCTTTACAACCGCTACCTTGAAGAGAGGATCTCTAGGAGAAGTTCTAAGGCTCATGTCCAGGCCAAAGCACTGGGGGGCACGAGGTCTGCCACAGTTTCTCAGGAAGAGGAGATTGAGAATTCTTGGGAAAATGAACTTGCATCAGCTACTGCCACAAGATGTAACTCTGTTCTTGTTTGCACCGGAGTTTACAACCCTCATACAGAGGTGCCTTCTGATACAAGGGTCACTGAGACGGTCTTCCACGGGCACAGAGATTTCAGATTTGATCCTGCTTTAGTAGAACCAAACCACACAGTGTCAGATGTTGAAGCTGCTGTTGATCTTATCTTCCAACTGGAAAACTTTGCACCACATGAAAACTGCAGGACTTCCTAATGGCTTGGGGATGCTCTTAGGTTCTTTTTCCTTCTGAAAAATCTAGAGGGTTGCTTAATATCAAACAGTCTCTAACATACTAATGTTTTTATAAGTACCATTTCTACTACATTTCTAAAAATAACAGGACAGTACATCCCATATATCTCCTTTCTGTATCCTGATTTGTTTTAGTGAGCAACGCTGTTGCGAATTGTACTTTTCTATGAATTGTCTTCTACATAATGACTTGACTCCTAGTTCAGAGATTCCAGTTTACAGATTTGATTATTGATGTCAAACATTACATGTGTTTGGCAGTCAAGATTGTAAAACAACACACTATTAAACTCCTCTTCCAAGGAATTAAAATGTGCCTATCTGTACTATCCAACTTTTTTTCTTTATTCCATCTCCTTCCCTTGGATCAATGCTCTGTGTGAGCCACAAAAGCTGCATGTTGATGCTTTTCTTGTGTATTTGGTTTGAGATTGAAGGACAGAATTCATAAGTGAACAGAAAGGTTTTGCCAAGGCAGGTACACACATAATCCATTAAAATGAATGGGGTTTGCAGGACAGCATATAGAGTTTTGCTCAAATCCCACTTTGAACAAGCTTCCTAAAGTTCTTTACTGTCAGACTTTGCCCTTTGGGTTTTATTATTAATCATTCTGGTGTTTTTGCTGCACTGAACAGCAGAATTTAGCAGTTCCTTGATCTTTTAGTTTTAACTTGAAACTCCACAAAGGCAATCAGGTACTGATAATGTTTCCTCTTCTTTCTGCTACTAAATGTTACATTTTTAATTTTTAAGGATGATGTATCTCATAAATGTAAACTCTATAAATTTTATGTCCTATTCTATGAAACTTTGTTAACTGCAGCAGTCTGTCCAGTAAAATATGTTCTATTTTAAAAAGCACAAATTTTTATTCAGTGTTCTAATTCCCCTATAAAAAATTTTTTTAGTTGGCAGCTATCATCTTGTAGCAAAACCATTATCTATAATTTCTTTATTTTGTTCTTGAGGCAATTGAAGTCCCTATACATGTTTTCTTACCCTGTTTACTTTTGTTATGAATCTGCATCAAGGAACTTTATCAAACTTTGATAGCGCAAGCACGTCTTTTCACCCAAATATTTTTATATGTGTCACTCTTAAGTTTTAATAGGAAATCCTGCTAGTCCCTTTTGTGCATGTTTTTTTTTCTGCACATTTCCCATTGATTTATTTAGAGCATGACCTCCCTCCCTCTAATTTCTTGGCTTTCACATTTCAAATCCTGTTCATACATTGTTGTTAAAATGGCCTTTGTCCCCTTATTAACTATGAAGGGCAAACACAGAATTAAGTCAATATTTTTGTTACAGCAATCGTTTACTCTTTCATGCAAATCTTTACTTGCCCAGGAGGTTTTGAATATCATCAGTATTTAATTAATTTATACATTGGTTTGTATAGCAAGGGATAACTTTCAGGAACCCATTACTGAAGATTTGTGTTTTGCTAAGAACACAGATGCAAATAAATTCATTTGAACTTCTCCTTCACACATTCATCTAATCTATTTCAGACACTCCCCCAATTTTCTGTGATTTTAAGGCATACATGGAGCTGTATGTTTGTATGATTTTCATATTAGTTTCTTTTTATTTCTTTTTTCAAAGTTTCAGGTCCTTTTTGTTTCACCTGGGTAAGACTTAGTTGTTTTTTTTAAACTCCTTTCCATGCTGGCATAGTTATGGGCTTGGTGATAGTTTTCCTGACCTGCAGCACATATACTATCTGAATTTCAAACTTTACAGTATATAAAATGTTCAAGCATTCTGGAGAAATTTGGACTTTTCAATTTTTCTTTTAACTTTTCTTAACCCTTTTTTATTTTATTTTTTAAAAACTGGGAAATACTTATAGATGGCTAAACTTGCTAAAATCTTGTTAAAAAAGAAAAAGAAAATTCAGTGTTTTAATTGGCAATTGAAATTACTACTGCTTGACAGCCTCCTTATGAGTAACTGTATGAAAAGTATTGTGTTCTCCAAACAAACTACCAAGTCTCCTGCAGATTACTGCCACAAACTATTGCATTAAGCAGTAGCATGTTCACGTGACTGCAATGAAGAGATCATTTAATCATTTGGTCAATCATTACTATTCTGATGATTAATCTTTACAAAACTGAGTCTATGGAGTCCTAGACTAAATAAAGCAATGGGACAGAAATTCATCTGATTATACTTCGTTCCAGTTCAACACTCATCTCTTAAATGCAGTTTGTTTTACCTATCTCTATACTGTCAACTCCCAGAATTTTCAGAAATTGGCATGCTGATTTACAAGATCTGGGAGTTGGAAATAGTAGTATATAGAAGAGACAGGGATGGCATCTTGTGTGCAGGAGTATAGAACTAACCAAGTAGAGAACCTGATGGTATCAGATATCAAAGAAGTAAGACTGGTGGTTTCTGGGAATCAACAAAAGACAACCACAATTTTTTGAAGCTAGATGGGTGCAAACCTTGATGGACACAGGGCTAAGAAATAAAACCAGTGAGCAATCACAGACTATATACATAACATTACCTGTAGAGGGACTATAAAAGCTTTGGGCCTTCAGAAGTTCAGAGATCAAATAAGATTGATGAAGTTGAAAAAAGGAAGTCCAACCTGAATAAAGCTGAGTTTGCTACCTTCCTGTATTTGTTAGTTGGTACTTGTCTTCCGGGTGAGATTCAAGGTACTAGTAATGGTGTTTAAAGCCCTACATGGCAGGGGTCCGGAGTACCTTAGGGAACACCTGCTGCCGGCATCAACCTCCCTTCGCCCTGTGCGCTCCCACAGAGAGGGCCTCCTCAGGGTGCCACCGATCAGAGAATGTCGATTGGTGGCCCCCAGGGGGAGATCCTTCTCTGTGGGCGCCCCGGAGCTATGGAATCAGTTACCGGTTGAGCTCCGGATGGCGCCCGATCTTCACTCCTTTTGCCGCGATCTAAAAACATTCTTATTCGAACAAGCCGGCCTGGCCTGATGGGGGATTGGTGGGGTTTTTTACTGTTGTTTTATTGGGGTTTTAATATTGTATTGACTGTTTTTAGTGGGCATGTATTTAATCCTTTTTTAATTTTTGTAATTCTGTATTTTTATTCTTGCCCTGTTCACCGCCCTGAGTCCTTCGGGAGAAGGGCGGTATAGAAATATTATTAAATAAATAAATAAATAATAAATATAACTGGATAATCAAATGCCTAGAAATAATGAATCAGCAGGAACATCAGAAGCTTTGTGCAAAGATCAATAGAACAATGGAAGACACACTTGCTGGTCGATAGTCTGGAAGAAGTTAACATCAAGAGAGGAATCTTTCAAGAAGATTATCATTACAACTGTTTGTCAACAATGCTGAATAAGTCATCGGTCACAAACCCAGCTTTGTGAGCAGTGTATTTAGGATTAAATTTAGTGTGAAACACTGAAGAACACTAGAGAAAGAAGCCTACTTCCTATCATATATAGGACCAGGATTTTTATTCAACACTTTTCAAGGTGTTTGCCCTTCTTTTTGAATGAACAAGATAAATGGATCATTTTACTCATGAGTCAACAATGTAATTTAAGAAAGTGAGTAATTTTATCCCTGGGAAAAGCATTGAAGTACAGTAGATATCCTGACATAGTGCTAGATTGGATTGTATGATCTTACAGACTAAACAATTCCTGAATTGGTCTGTGATCTGAACTAAAAGCCAAAAATGAAGTGAAACCCAACTGATGCCCAGCTATAATAATAATGGTTATATAGTAATTTAGAATTTAATGCATTTAATGTGATTTAGCTTTTTAATCAGTGGCTATGAATAAAATGGATTTTTTTAATGGGAGTGTCCACATTTAACTTTTGAGTAGACAATGGTTATAGGAGTGGGAAAAATGACATAATGTTCTATTTTTTAAAATAGGGATTTTAACAGAATTAAGCATATTTTATAGACTTTATCACAGATAAACAGGAAGAAACAGGCTATTTCCAGTAGCCTTTTTCTTGTCTTGCAATCATATTTTCACACTTTTTAAAAATTAACCAAATTCAAAAAGAAACACACAAAATTGTAAAACACTTACAAAGGGTTTTCATCACTTGCATCCTTTCCAGGAAAATGGGGACAAGCATAGCAAAGCTTTGTACAGGTTGTTGAAGGCAAGTGTCTTATAGTCACGGTAGCAATATGGAATACACACAATTGTCATTAAATATTAAGGGCTCAGTGGCTGAAGAGTCCTACTGCCAGCAAGCTACTTTAGCAGGTGGGAGATCGGATTTATCATTTTAACCAGAAGCATTGGTTGAATGCTTTGACTTTTTGAAAACAATGCTTTTATATTAGAATCTTGCTTTTAGTGTGCATGAGTGTATTACATTGATTGACTGATTGATTAAGGGCTATCAGAATGGTGTTGATCATTAAAGTTCAATATTGGTAGATTCTTTATAGCAGGGGTGTCAAACTCAATTTAATTGAGGGCCGCATCAGCATTGCAGTTGCCCTCAGGGGGCCGGGTGGGTATGGCCAGGATGGGCGTGGCCTACTGGGTGGGCATGGCTAGAGTGCATATGGCCTAATGGGTGGGCATGGCCAGGTCTACATCGTTCTGCTTCGCCTATGGAGCTTGGGCAGGAGTGGGACAGATCTGTTGTGATTCAGGGTCAGCCTGTGGGTTCGGCAGTTGGGTCGGACGACTCAGAGGAGGAGGGGGGTGTTGAAGACCTTGCTGAGGGGGTTGAAGATCTTGCTGATGATAGCCCTCAGGCAGGCCCCTCCCACTTGGTCACCATGGAGACCCAGCTGTGTGAGCCTGACAGTGTGGATGAAGATGACCCACAGCTGGCCCTGTTCAAGGACGCCCGACGCAGGAGGCAGTCAAGTAGGAGTAAACAGAGGAAGGCTGTGGGGCTTCTCGGAAGGAGGCAGAGAGAGGCCACGCCCTGAACTCTTTATAAAGGGAATGTGTGGGGAGGGCTGGTTTGCTGAAAGCAACCGCTCAGATAGTGTTTCAAAGCTCCTGTATCTTGGTTCGTGTCTTGTTTGTTTTTTGTAGTAATAAATTTGGCAGACGTCATTCCAGCCTCTTGCCGTTTATAAAGGGGTTGCCTTTTCTGCAGGGCCGGTAGCAGGCTGGTACAGAACAAGATCTGAGGATCTCTGGCAGGAGAAGGGTCTCTGGGCCAGGGCCAAGGCAGTGGGAGCCATTCCCTCACTGTTTCCAGGATGGCTTCGCGGGCCACATGAAACCACTTCGCGGGCCGGATCCGGCCCCCGGCCTTTGTGTTTCACATATCTGCTTTATAGGATGATCTGTCTTCAACTCAGCATTTTAGGCTTCTCTGTGGTGTCATAATTGAATCGATCCTTCTTGATCTACTCCGCTTCATCCCATTCTTCCAAGCACTGTAGATTTCTTAAGAAACTGGGTTTCCACGTAGTGTAAGACAACCCAGCTGTAAATTGTTGTCAAGAACAGCACACAGCAATTGTCAGTCAGCTCCAATGTTCTAAGGCTTGAAATTCAGCTACAGCTATAAAAAGCAATTGACCCACAATTCATTAAGTACAAACACGTATATTTGGAGAGATGATTTGGAACTAAAGGTATTCTTAATATTATTAATGTCAATAAAACATGAACTATTCAAAAAAGCACATTCCAAATGAAACTGTCCAGGTGCCAGATAAGAGGTTCAGCAATTGTAGAGAAAGCAATTTCTCCGCTTTAATAGGGTTGTCTCTAAATGTACAAGTTCAGCTCCTGAATCCAAAAGAGTATTAGTTTCTGTTCCTATACAAAATTTCAGATTGAAAATTGTCCTGATATCAAGAACAATCATATTATATTTGGACGTGGCGAAGCAGAAATACCTTTTTCTCCCTCAGTTTTCCTGCAACTGCTATCTGAAAGCTTGTTATTCAATTGAGCAAGAGATCTGCCTTTTTCCTTAGCTACACAATTGTATAGCTTTATTCATTATCACCCAAATATCTGGTTTCATTCAATTTTTTTCAGATCGACTCATCTGAAAAATAGGATTAAAAAAGTAGATTCTAAAATTAGTCTGTGTGTC
This sequence comes from Vipera berus, assembly GCF_964194415.1. NCBI lineage: Eukaryota > Metazoa > Chordata > Lepidosauria > Squamata > Viperidae > Vipera > Vipera berus. Next base: position 227,585,453 of record NC_138203.1, read on the forward strand.
CCTTTCATTCTCATCCACTTTTATTGATACACAATCATCTTGGACAAACAGTTCACAGATGTGTTACTCTAGAAACTTCCCATTTTTATAAAGTGGCAGAATAAGTAGTATCACTTCAACTTTCAAATCAAGATGATGTCTTAGAAATCATGGTGGCTCATTTATTGATTGATTGCCCATCTCCTGTCAAGGTGACTCTGGGCATCTTACAACATTAAAAGCTATAAAACTGTAAAACAAATATTTCTAAAAACAGTAAAATAGAATTACAATAAAAAGTAAAATTGCAATTAAAAGATGAGGAGTGAGAGAGCAAGATACACAGGGGGAAGAAGGAACTTAAAGCTCTATCAAACAATATCTGAAATGCCCCAAACCTCTTTGATAAAACCTTTTATATCTTATTTTTCCTTCTTAGGTAAACTGAAGCCTGCAGAGTAAAATTTAATATTTGTAATGTACTTTAACAGCTATTTTTAAGAGCCAAAAGGAATGTTGGAAAACAAACAAAATTCTCCCCACCCCCAGCAGAATTAAAAGAAAACAAATATCAAACCATATGCTACTTAAAAATAAATAAAAACATTAAAATAAGTTGGCAATTGTGTTGGCTATTTAAATGGCATCAAACATGGGGCTTATCACAATGTATAATGCAACTGAATATGGAGATTGTCATTTTTTATCAGTATCCTGTGCCTCATGGGGAAGCACTGATACAAATCATAATGAGGGCAATTGATAGTATTATCTGAAATATTTACCTGAGGTGGATACGAAAAAGCAATCTACCAAGTTTTGTATTTACAAGTTCACACATACTCTATTCTTTAATAGCATCCCTGTTAAACAGCTTATTAGTATGTTCACATATCATGCTGCATCATGGTCAGGTTTAGTTTTGGCTTAATGTTTACAAGAACCATTAGGATTTATAGATTATTGACAAAGCATAGATCAAGGATATGCAAGCTACAGTCCCAAGACTTACAGTCTTTAATGCCTCCCCTCCCCCCACCTTTCTGAGGTCTTGCAAGCTCTCCTGGTTGCATTACTGAATTTAAAGTTGTGACTGCTGAAAATTGGCAGCAATTTTCCAGTATAAGAAAGGAAATGTAGAAAAACTGTATATCATAAATTATGTTTTGCTTTTATAAATTGTAGAATAGTTTTGATTATATGCCATCAAGTTGGTGTTGATTCTTAGTGACCATGTTAAATAGATTTTCTCCAGGGGGATCTCTCTCCGATCTGATTCTTCCAGTCTTCCAACTGTGCACTGATTGCTGTTATAATTGAGTCCAGCCACCTCTTGCTGCCATCCCTGTTCTCCGTGTTATAGACTCCTGCAGAAAGCTTCGTTTCTGCATATGTACAAAATGTGATTTGTGTCATTTGTGCCTCAAATAAATTCTCTGGGCTGATCTGTTGGATGAGCCATTTATTCTCTTGGCTATGCATGGGATTGTCAGGAATCTTTCCCAATTCTGAAGTTAAAAAATGTCAATATTCATTCTATCCTCTTTCTTCAAAGTCCTACTTTTGCATCCATAGAAACTCGCAAGGAAAACTACTGCCTGCTTCATTCTACACTTTGTAATATAGACAACTTATTTACAACTTTTCCAAGGCCTTCATTGCTATTCAACCAAGTACTAGTCCATGGTGTATTTCTTGACTGCTGAAAAACGCATTAGTACTGTTAAACACAAAACATAAAAATGCTGTACAAAATTCAGTCTGCCAACTGTGGCTTTTGTCTCCCTCCAAATTATTAAATATTAAGTGCAGATCTCAGTTGTGATCCTTGGCTGAGTATGTGTGGACATAGTAATTATTGCTACAACAGCTGAGAAGTGAAGATGGTATTTATCACTGTGGCCATGGCTTAATCCATCCTCTTTCCCAATGGACAGGTTTTTTGGGGTGGGGGGGGGAAGGGTGAAATTCTTGTAATTCTTTTGATTTCAATATTTATTTGCTTTGCTGACTGAACTCAATAACCCGAGGTGGTGGTGAATTAAGAAACACACAGTGTAATAGCCAAATGCTCAGTTTAATTATACACAGTACAATGTATTTGCTACAGATTTTGCTCTATTTTACCAAAAGTAATTTCATAGTTTTTAAAAATATTTTTTTAATAAATCCATAAATAGGTGCCAGTAAAATGTCAACATTGATACTCTGTTCCCTTGTTGTCTTATTTTCACCTCTTCTAGTAAACTTTAAGGGAAAACAAGATAGATGGCCCTCTATGTCTGTTCCCAGAAGCCTTATTACAAGCAATAAAACTGTTTTCAAAAAATGGAGAACAATTCAATAATATCAGAATTCTTCAAACCCTTTGGAAATGAAGTAGTGAATTCAATATGAATTGGTGCTTTATCTTACTAAGTGTATGAACCAGCTAGTAGAAAAGCTGCCTGTCCTTAAGACAAGAGATTTTAAAAGTCAGGCTATACCAGTTAGTTAGGCACAATTACTGCACAGAGCGTATGACGAACCTTTGTTAGCCCACATCATTAAAAGTTTTCTCTAAAAATCAGCCCTCACTTCAAAAATTGTGCAGGTGCTCTGTCAGACTTCAGACTTCGACACAAATCTCTACCATTAAAACCCACCCTAGCAATACTTGCACCTGTCCTATTATACCTTTCCACAGATTCTGCCATCAGGTTATAGCTAAACTTAAAAGCAATGAGGTGATAATACACACATCAGTGCTGAAATCGTATTCTTAGTATAACAGCGAACATCAACATGTTTCCAAATTGTCTTTTCAGAAGTAAGAAAGCAATTGAGAAAGGAAGAGCATTTCAGAGTAGAGAGACAGCAAGATAAGAGTAACCCAGTTACTTTCTTCCTTTCCTTTATCACTCATAGGTTCTGACAGTGTTAGAAGTCAGATTAGCCAGGATATGTAAACTTAACTAGGGATGCTACTAGGATTGCCCCAGTCACACCACCAGTACTGGCTCTTGTATTTAAACATGCATAATAACAAACTTAAGGAACTTGTTGCACCATATTGATTATGGCAGAAATCAGTCAACTGCAAATGTGTCCAATCTTTGTTAAACTCCGGCTATGTGTGTGGGTATGCAAAAAAAAATTGTATATTTTACACCTGGCCTTTCATTTTTAGGCAGAATTATTTCTAAGGCACAAACTCCCTATTTAAAGTAAAGCTCACTACATTTCTCCACAGAACATATTTTTTGCATTTTTGAGTTAGACACACTATGCTGGCCAGATAAAAAAATGCTGACAGCCTACATATCCTATCCTAATCCAGAGACAGATGTGTCCTCTGATGTCTGAGAGTGCATGGAGGTTTGTATGTTATTTGCACTGCAAAATCACTATCAGCTTTGAACATTCATCTCTATGAAGATGCACATTTGGTCATGAATTCTCCATGTAGCTTCTGATTCAACAAATAAATCTGTGAAAGAAGGTTTGATCCAGCACATACATGTAATTTATGGAATTTAGGGCAAGGGTTACCCTCAGGTGATGACTGTTTATTAACTGAGAAAGCAAACCTAACAATTTGAGAATTTGAGAAAATAGGCAGATCTTAAAAACCCAGGATCACTCAAACATATTTCTGGGAGAAGAAATAGGACAAGCTTCTCTACACTTTGTTCATCGTATTTCAGATACCTGAAGATCCTATGTTAATTTTTTAGTACAGCCACTCGCTATGATCGATATATTAAAAGCATGCCTGTGAATTATACATGACCTTTATTTCCCAAAATGCAATGGAAGAAGAGGTAAGTTATGATCTAATAAGCATTTTATGTAACCATAAATATTCCAGATTGCCTCAGTATTTATGACACTGTAAATGTCTATCCTTGCTATAAGATAAATTGGAATTTAGGATTTCAAGCACCATGAGGGAGGCAGATTATGATTTTATACTTTGTTATATTCACAAAAAATGTCAAATGATTTAAAAGGAACTGATCTTCAAGTCTGAAACTCAGAATAAAGGATGATGTCACCTCCATGATTATGTAAGCTAGAAATCAATGCACAGAACCAATGCCATTATCATAACTAGGTCAGAAAATCCAAGGAAGGTTGAAGGGAGGCAGACATAAATTCTGCTGGTTAGCTTTAAAGGACTTTAGAGAAACTGGTGCATAATCTGACTATATTTAGATTTTTAAATCTTTGTCAAAGATGTGAAAAGACATTGTACATGAGAAAAGGAGAAATAGGACAAAGTTCTTTCTTTTTCCTTTCTCTTTGAGAAGCATACGATTTCTCTCAACATTTTACAGGTGTGCAGGGAAGTGTGCAAAGTCTCTTCTGTTCTACATTCTTGTATGTAACATAAAAGCTGAGTGCATAATTGGTTGTATGTAGATTAGATCATCTGCTATGCCATCTGATACTCTCTTTTAATCTGTTGCAGTAGTGATGTTGTAGACATAACTAGACATGTGTGTACTTATGTACTTCTGACATTTCCAAATTCCAGATATTTTGTAAAGCCCAAAGGGAAAGGGCTATAGGAAATACATTTTTCAAGTTTTAACCTTTTTGCATAGACTATGCATTAAAGTAACTTTGTACAGTATTATAAATAAATACATAATGCAGCTGTCTTTTTTTTAAATTCAGGATTTTTTAAATTAATTGAGATTTTTAATATTTTTATAAATAAGTTATCTTCCATAGAGCAAAAAAACCCCAATACTTGTTGATTGTATTTTTTTTTCCTGCATTGCCAAGTTTAGATGTCATCCTATAAACAATTTAGTTAAGAGATAAGTGTACATTTTCTGTAATATACGTTTTCTCCTGATCTCGTGATGGTGGTAGCAGTGGTGTATTCTAAGGAGGGTGAGCGAAGAACACTAATTCAAGGCATGAAGGCCACCCAACTGTCTAGCTAATGAGAGAAGGCAACTATATCAAGCAACAGTGATAGAGCAAGAGGCTGGAGGTGGATGATCACTTTAGTGCCAAGAGCAAATCCACAGTTTCAGAGTGCACAAGAGAAAGCAATATAGTAAGCCAGTCTCATACTTTACCAAGGAAGCCATATGGATAGACAATATAAAGTGCTGAATGATGGTTGACCTCTCAGATTGGATGGCATTCAACATATTACTGAGAAAGAGCTCTTTAGCATTGCTAATGTTTAATGGGTATTTATGAAAGAATTAAAATTTTGGGGGTATCTATTTGTAGGTGCTTCCATTCAGAAAGAGAAAATATAAAACTGCAAAGACAGAATTACGATAGGAATGATGGAAATAATTACGAACCCAGGAAAGCTCAATGTAGTGAAAAATGAACTTAATCTTTACACTTTTAACATCTTAAGCATCAGCAGACTAAGATAGACAGTAACTGCACAGTTTTCCTATCAGTTACTTAGGTACAATGCAATTAATGACCAAATAATATCAGTCAGATTTGTAGACATTTAAAATGACATCCAAATTATACTCCAATCACTAACGCTAAACAGGAGGGAGTTGATGGATGTTATGGTCAAGTTCAATATGGAATTGATAGAACATGCAAACAAAATATGTCAGTTGTGGCTGGAAACTATGATGCCAAAGCTGGAAATAGTAAAGCAGAAAATGTAGTTGTACTATATGACCTAGGAAACTGAATGAAACAAAAGAATGACTTATCAGTCTTTGCTTCATAGCACTCAAAACACCAATAGCAGAAACCTACCATCAGAATGAGGGACGCAGTGGCTCAGTGGGTTAGGACACTGAGCTTGTCGATCAGAAGATCGGCAGTTTGGCGGGTCGAATCCCGAGTGCCGCGTAACGGAGTGAGCACCTGTTACTCGTCCCAGCTTCTGCCAACCTAGCAGTTCGAAAGCATGTAAAAATGCAAGTAGAAAAATAGGGACCACTACGGTGGGAAGGTAACAGCGTTCTGTGTGCCTTTGGCATCTATTCATGCCAGCCACATGACCACGGAGACGTCCTCGGACAAGCGCTGGCTCTTCGGCTTTGAAACGGAGATGAGCACCGGCCCCTAGAGTCGGAAACGACTAGCACGCATGTGCGGGGGAACCTTTACCTTTACCATCAGAATGCAGATTGGAAATTGCCAAAAAGGGAAGAGAAGCCCAAGTCAAGAAAGATAAATTTTCAGGAACAAACATAACAAAGATCTTTATGGAGATTCTCAGTCATCCAGGTCACGGTTGTCCCAGAGGTGCTTTTTCAAAAGGCAACTGGATTTTTTTTTTCGTTTTTCCTTGAAGACGTTTTACTTCTCATTCAGTGAACTGAAGCAACTTTTTGGATGAAAACATAAATGTCTTCAAGGAAAAACAAAGGAAGTCCAGTTGCCTTTTGAAAAAGCACCTCTGGGACAACTTAACAAAGAATTTCACAGAACCATTCAAAGAGATGAAGAATAGGTTTACAAAGATATTGGTAAAGATACTGAAGCTGGAAGTAGAAAAATCCAAGGAATACCACAATATAATAAACATGTGCTTTTATTTTGCATATAAAAAGGCTCTCACTTACGTCAACTATATTATGCTATGAACTGTGTTTAAAATAAATGGGAACCTCAGAATATCTCATTGCTCTCATAAAAAAACCTATATATAACACAGTCCAGACATAATATGATGAAACAAACTGTTTTTATGTTGGCAAAAAAGTAATACAAGGTTGTCTACTTTCTTTGTATTCATTCAGTCTAGTATGTTTCCCGTATAATGAGGTAGGTTGGAGTTAACAATGTGATTTTAAAACTGGAGAAAGAAATCTCCCAAACCTGCCCTACGCTGATGACATTACTGATAGGCGAAAATGTAAATGATCTGCAATGAAAGTCAACAAGTACACTGAAAGACATGGGAATAATAAAACTAATGAGAACAGCTACAGTAACTAGTGCTAAAACTGATAGTGAAGATAACGAAGTAGTAGCTTCTGCCTTTTAGGATTGACTATCAAGAGTACTGGAAGCAGCGGTTAAGAAATATTCCAAGATTAGCAATGGTAAGGTAGCAATGAAAACTTTGGAAAAGATATTCAGACATATATCTACAAACATATGTCATCAGAACTTTGCAAGAAATACTTTTTCGGGTGATGCTCTGTGGAAGTAAAAGTTGGATGGTGAGGAAGCAGGGTAGAAATGACCAGGCTCAATTTATCATTTTGGGCACATTATGAAAAGATTTTTGAAGTCCATAGTGGTGGTAAAGGTGAAAGGAACAAGAAGACAGATGACAAGGTAAATTGACCCAGCAAGACCTGCAGAGTTGGAAGTGCTGAAAGGCCAGATTGGAGACCTGGAGATCTACCCATTGGGTCACAAAGAGTCAACACCAATTGAATGAGGCACCTAATCTGCCAATCCATCATAGTATATTGAAAATAAAAACATTAATTAAAAATAACATATAAAGTCTGGAATAACCTGGATATGCACATTTCTATCATAAGACTTCAAAGGTATTATTTTGGAAAAGCTGGAACCAATTTTAGACATAATTTAGTATATTTTATTTTTCAAACTGTCACAAAAAGCAGTCTGTTCTAAATTGCATGATACATATGTATCAATTACAGTCGTATTTCTATAGCATATTCCCCTGTGTTTTATGCAAAAAAAATAGACCATAAAATTTGCTATCTGTGTAACAAAAGTAATCATCTGAAATGCTTAAAAATTTAAAAATGGTTTTCAGTAAAACTGAAATATTAGGCATTTAATATCTCAAACTGAATCTGGCATGTTTCATATGCTTCATTTGATGTACTTGAAACCTGCATATCATTTTATGCTAGAGTCTAGACGGTGCCAGATAAATATAAATCCATGGTATGTGTCTGTGTGCACATGTACGCCCCTGTGTATTTAGAATGTAAATATGTAGCATTTATATCCGAAGACAACTGTGCTTCTCTAATATGCGATTATTTTATAGTATTACATTAAAAACAGATTTAGGCAAAATAATGAATCTTTATAAACATAATTAATTCTACAGATCATCTACATTATGGTGAAAGGCCAATTTTCTTTGCCTTTCTGTATTATCTAATCACAGGACAAAACAAATGAGGTTTTTTTTAGCATTATTGGAATAGTCAAAAAGTGATCAACACTCCAGCACATAAAGAAAGGTGCTGTGAAGAGCCAAGTGTCATTAAAGAAACAGGCATGGAGTTTAAATTCATATTTTTGCTGCAAGTAAATAAATGTTTCCCACTCATTATGATATGCAGCTATTTTTATATTTTACTGGAAAAATCAATTCGAAATATGACTCTTTTCCAAACAGGTTTCTTCATGCAATACTTCCCTTCTACTCAAAAGACTAAAGAAAAACAATGTTGTTGATTGAATTCTTCCTGCTGATAATGGGGCCCCTAAATGTTTTGACAATTTCCTCCTTTAAAATTTACGCTCAAGCCTACACCTCAGGTTCATCCTCCAGCGTTTCCACTGAAGATTCCCCCAAGGCTGTCGCGCTTTACACCAGCTAAGTTCTTATTTGTTATTGCATGATGATGATTGTCTTTTTCCTTCTACCTTTCTCAGGAGAAGATTGTAATGAATCCATATGCATAGCCTTACCACCCGGAGAGGCATCCTATTCAACTCCTTATATACAGAGGAGACCAACAGATTAACTTTTAATTGGAATTTGCAATAGCAATATCATTGCCACCTTTTTCACAAAAATCTGCAAAATACAGCAAAGTTTGTAGTGGCCCAGACAATCTTGCACTATTCTGTAACCAATTTGTACTTTTACCAGAAATTCAACAAAAGTAATCCAGGAGAGATTTGTAACATTCTCTAACATCTGGTCTTTAATTTTCTGGTCCTTGCAATGAATAACTGAAGCAAGAAGTACAGTATGTATGGAGAAAGATCTAAACTGGTAGTAATGTCAGTGCTATGCAACCTCATCATAACAGCTCATAAGAATGAGCAAAGCTGTTGTTTTCCAATCTGGGAATAAATAAGCAGTATACATCACATTATAAAATACTAAAGAACCTTAGCTGCTAAAATGCATATTAGCAATATGACACAGCAAGTTAATTCTGAAACAACTGTGTGCTCTCAATTACTTTTGGGAATGTATACCGAACTATAGCCCTACGAAACAGTATGAAAGGAGTCTGCTCACATAAACACATTTATATAAATAATGTAACAAAACCCCCCAAAAGATATCCATTCACAGAATTCTCTTTAAAAAAATAAATAAAAAAAAATCATTATTGGCACCCCGTTATATCAGATTGGCTTGAAATACAGTAGCATCAATTCCTTAGATCAGGGGTGTCAAACTCAATTTCATTGAGGGCCGCATCAGCATTGTGGTTGCCCTCAGGGGGCCGGGTGGGCATGGCCTACTGGGTGGGCATGGCTAGAGTGCATATGGCCTACTGGGTGGGCGTGGCCAGCTCTACATCGTTCGCATCAATGGGGCCTATGGGGGCCTGGGCAGGAGTGGGACAGATCTGAGGGTCTCTGGCAGAAGGAGAGTCTCTGGGCCAGGGCCAAGGCAGTGGGGGCCGTTCCCTCACTGTTTCCAGGATGGCTTCGTGGGCCACATGAAACCACTTCGCGGGCCGGATCTGGCCCCTGGGCCTTGTGTTTGACATGTCTGCCTTAGATCACTGATAGGCCGAGATCTTTGCAGCCCTTGGCAAGCAAAGCTTTTCTCCCTTTCTGCCAAAGTGAGCTCCTGGACAACGAACTTGCCTAACCATTTCTAAACCAACACGTCCATTAAATCGTCCACCCAAGGCTGACTTCCTTCCCACTTGGAATCAGACTGATGCTGAAGTACTAAGTGCAGGATTCACCAAATGAACATATGGTTATATCATCACAGATATTGGTCAGTTTGCATTTCCCTCTTTGGTAATTGCTCAGCTTTTGTTAAAATATATATTTGTTTGGTGGATTGTTTTTTATACTTTCTGATGATCTTGCTACAGTGAAATATGCTATAGGCCTCCTTGTTCTGAAAAAAAGTATTCTTAAGAATGCAAATGATGAATGACTTATTTAAATTGAAACTTATTTCAATTTTTTAATGTTTTAATAATTGGAAATAGAGCTGATATAATTCTTTTGTCTTGAACTTTGTTTTATTTACTGAGTTGGTATATCTCATCTAATGCTCATGGAAATAAAAAGAACTGTTGGAAAATCAAATCTGTCCTTCTACATATGCGCAAGACATGGCAGGGACTATTCTTAAACCGCCTTCTCTCATATAAAAATGATTAAAAGGTACCACCCATCAAATTCCTAAAAGTTATCTCTGAAACCCAATTAAAAAAAAACTTGTCCAGGATTTTGCCAAAACCTCAGGATTTTGAAAAGGAGTTGCCTATGGCTTGATGATGCCTGACATAAAAGCTACTATATGAAGAGATGAATTTAGGATCTGTGTTTGGTTCAATTAATCATGCTGAGACTCTATTCGGTTTCATAAGTAATGCTTATAAGTATTGGATTCACAGTACACAAATCATTTCTATTTAATCCCAATGTTCTGTTAGTAATCATTGTTAGTTACTGCTTAGGAATTAAAGGCTGGATACCGTAAACCTGAAGAAATCTGGTATAAAATTCAGAAGCAGCATCTCTCAAGCATATCTCTTTTCTATGGAACCATAATTATAAAACTACATCTAACTGAATTTAAGGCCCCTTCCTTGTCTACACCTTATAAAACATTCACCTTTAAAGCTACTATTCTGAAATTACAATAAAAACATTCATCAGGATAATCATTGGAATCAAAATTTGAGTAGTAAGCTAAATTACACAGCCAGACACTTTATACTGGAAAAATTAAAACAGATAAAATGTTTTAACTTGTTCATATTGATATTCTACAAAAACAATCTCTGAAACTAATGGGTCAAAAGGTGACAGCCCACTAATATTGAATACCATTAAGAGCCTTGGTGGAGCAGTGGGCTAATGCCTCCTTAAGTAACACCAGCTGCCTGCAATTAGTGCAGGTTCGCATCCCACCAGGCTCAAGGTTGACTCAGCCTTCCATCCTTCCGAGGTAGGTAAAATGAGGACCCAGATTGTTGGGGGCAATTAAGCTGACTTTGTAATAATGCCGCTTGGGTGTGTATGTGAAAGCCCTAATAAGCAGGCATATACATAGAATGAAGGCTACTGCTAAGCTTGTAAGCCGCCCTGAGTCTTCGGAGAAGGGCGGCATATAAATGGAATTAAAATAAAAAAATAAATAACTGAACTGAAACTTGTGTCCAATCATAAAATGCTCAGTATTTTCCTAAAATAAGTTAGACAAATGCATTGGGCATATTCACAAGTTTGAGAGCATATTGTGTTAGTTTCATATTTGATGTTTTAAAAATAAGAAATCTTAAAAAAAAGGACAGATTTGTTAGAAAGCCTATGGCTACTCAGGGAGGTAATCATCATCATAATAGTACCATTGTATCAAACCCGTTTTAACAGAACTGACTGCAAGGATTTCATTCAAAAATCTTTGATTCTCAGACAGGTGCATGGGGCCCATTAGAAATAATGTTGGACACTGAAAAATTGACTTGGAAGATTTGCAGTCATTACAATTATTCCTTTCCCAGTTTAAGGTGCTTAAAAAAGGCAATTGTTATTAATATCTTACACTGGCCAATGTAAACAAGGATATTCATCTTAAATTAACAATGCAGAAATAGTTCAGCAGTTTTTGACTAATAGATTGCAGTGTGAAGCTAATTTGAAGATTGTGCTATAGCATAATGGAAGAAATCAGGGGCAGAAGGAATGGGTAAGGAAGGAACAATAGGAAACCCAGGGCCTATGGTATAAAAGAAGTATCTTATGAATTAGCAAATATGCCTTATAATGAGAATTCCTGAGCCATTTGTCTTACAAAGCAAAGCAACTGTTTGATGATTTTTAGAGCTCTGTACCATGAGTGGTCACTTTAGGACAGGGGTCTTCAAACTTGGCCCTTTTATGACTTGTGGACTTCAACTCCCATAATTCTGGGAGTTGAAGTCCACAAGTCATAAAAGGGCCAAGTTTGAAGAGCCCTGGTTTAGAAAAATGACCAATGATCTCCTACACATAAGTCAACATTTACCAACAACTTCTTAATACCACTGACCAGAGAAAGTTCAAAAAGAGCCAACTCGGTAATTGTTGAAAGTACCAAAAAATGGGGGGGGAATCCTCTAGCTGGAATAATTTATAATATGCTCAATGGTAATGAAACAAGAAAAGGCTAAGATTGAAGGGAAAGTTATTAAAATAATCTGCTTCTCTGAAGTATGCTAGCCATATTGAAATTAATGAAGATGAGAATCAGCAATCTATAGCATTAACTAGGGAATCTATATCAATTGTGCAAAATAAACTATTAAATCTATCTTAACTTATAATTTTCAGCCTATTTAAAATAAAGCCCTATACATATTCAAAGGCATTTACTTCCAAGAAAGTTCCACTGAAATCCATGGAACTATTATCCACTGAAATGTGTTTAGGATCAAGTCTTCTGAGGTGAATATGAAATGAAACCAAACCAAACCTCTATGTATTATACAATTGCTCAGTGTTGTACCTACTGCTTTCTCTATTTAAAAAAAAAACGAGAGAAAAATGCTTGTTTTGCACATCTTGTACCAGCAACATTAGTATCCAGAAAAACACACTTTCATAATTTAGGAGGTTCAGCTGTTATATCCTATGCAGAAAACCTAATATTTCATACTTAAAACATCACTACAAAGTTTACGTCACCCTGTGTAAGTTTATTTATTTTTTCCTGGAATGTGAAGAGTTTAAAAGCCTGCTGCCATAAAAGCATTAAATATCATCCAAGTTGATAAATCCCTAATGGAGATGTCAGTGAATAGCAAAATAGCAGTTTTGCACTCAGACCATTTTGTATGAAGGTATTTTAAGTAGCTTCATTCTGTGCAACTTCCTGCCAAATTGCACTAATTCCTCAAAAAAAAAATCTAGTAGAAATTGCTATGGAACGACAGCCACACAGTTTCAGATCTACACAAGAAAGTTCCTTCATATTAAAAAAAAACATGCTGAAAATGTTAACCCCTTAACTTACAAAACACAAAGTTTGTGCAAAGCGTCTAGGTATACAGGAGACCCAGAATGGAGGAGAAAGAAGGTATCCTCTAAATTCCAGTAACAATTAGAGAAATTGTGTGATCAGCAGCCACACCCCCACCCTTCCACCACATCCTTGCTGTCAAGTTTGATGCTGTCTGTATTTTTCTCACTGAACACAGGGCCTCCGTGTCTCATCATGAGCTCTGTGGCCATCTTCACAAAAGCTTCCTCCACATTACTGGAGTCCTTTGCAGAAGTCTCTATGGCACAGGTGATATCATAGCGTTCCGCCAGACTCTGAGCCTCTTCTAGCTGAACCTCCCGAAGGTCACTTAGGTCAGACTTGTTTCCTAGCAGAAAATATAATTGTTGATAAGATTATTATTTTTTTAAATATTATTCTGGAGATTAGGGGAAATGTTCAGTTGGGGAGGCCTAGGGAAAAAGATCATGGCAGGGATAGATCAAACTGCTGAAGGACCTCAAAAGTGATGCAAATAACCAGCCTAGAGATCAGATACTACAGTTAACTTGGAGATGACAAAAACAGGTAGCCGTCAAAGGTAACAAAATATCAGGATAAAGAGATGAAAATATAAAATAAATACATAAATAAATTTGAGCCACTGTAAAGTATAACATTAATTTTGGGGACACTGGATTTATAATTCTATCCCACTTTGATGCTGACAAACCCTGCATTTCAATATAATACTTCAAGCTCAAGAAATGAGCTTTATACCCCTTCTAATGTAGACATTCCTGCATTAACAGGATATTAGTTATTTTGTATTTAGTTATCTCTGGAACTAATGACAATGGATTTTTTATATTACGTTCTTTCACTTTCTAAGAGTCGTTACATCAGAAACCTGCTCAGAAGGGACAGAGATATCTAACAGATGAAAAAAATTCAAATTTTATTTAAAGAATCCGATATTGGTTGCATACTAGCCAAGAGGATCTCACTCTGAATAATCTGAATGCCAATATCATGCATTCTTTTCAACCTCTTAATACTCTGTGAGACAACGCAGCATAAGCGTGGAACGCATCCCAACAGATAGGAAAACACAGGCTCACAATGTGGCTTGACTTGTTCAAAATATACTGTTAAATAAGAATCCTTAAAGCATGGAATACTGAGACAACCATAAAAGGCTGAAAAAAACAAAGTAAACTGTAGAGGAGCTTGAAAGTAATTTTTCCTGCTTCATCAATTATTATGCGGTCATTTAATCTAATCCAAAATGAGGAAGACATGTTTTTATTTTTGGAAACGAAGAAATGCCTTTGCAGAAGTTGCTATTGTGTCCTACTGCATAGGCATAGTTCTTTTTATTTCTGGCTTACCAAAGTAGATCTTTTCAAACTCACCGATTAGCAACTGTACTATATTGGAGCCTGCATATTTCCTCACATCCTCGATCCAGCGAGGAATGGATTGGAAAGAGCCTCTCTTACTAATGTCATAGGCTAGAATAGCTCCATTGGCGCTCCGATAGTAACTCTGGGTTATAGTTCGAAACCTTTCTTGACCAGCCGTGTCCCAGATCTGTAACTAAAGGAAGTAAAAAAGAAGAAAGTCTGTAAGTTCTTCAATCACAAGTTGCTGATTGTACTTATCAGATGACTTTTTCTTATGTAGACTGATTGAAAAAAATCTAAACAGAGCACAAAATAATTTCACACCCAGTTGAATTACAATATATCACTGGGTAGCCACAACCAACATGCCCAATCCATTTGGCAAAGGAAAGTGTAGCAGCAAGTTTAAGAGGGCATAATGGTGGATAAGCAACCATGGCTCCCCAACATTACTGGCTACCACAATGCAGAAAGGTTAGGGCAATTATAGCTGTGATGTACAGAGAGCTGACGTCTGACACACAAGTGCAGTTGTATTTCTTTTTTTATATCACAGAGCTGCTCTTCACAGCTGCAGTACTATTAGAATACCTGAAAGATACATTTGGTTTCAAAGTTGGCCATGTTATGTTTGCAGCCCCACAAGGTACACAAGGTGCTCTGAAGCACCTCACACCCCTGAAATATACTTAACTTCAAGCCGTGAATAAAAAGGGCTTAAAAACACTTAAGCAAAGGTATTGCTTTAAATTTTTTGTAAGATTTACTTTAGGACTGGCATTAGAAAACACTGCCTTGGGTTTCTATGAACTGAGTGAAATATTTTGACAATGCGGATTGTGTTGAAATAGGACTCAAGATTAGCAGTAATATGTTTTCCACCAGAGATACCGGATTTGTTATAGGTTTATTTGTATTTTATTGGATTATTATTTGTATTATATTATTAACTTATCTGTATGCTATCTAGAGCCTCTGGAAGGAATAGTTTATAAAAATAATAAGGCAATAAATAAATGGAGACTGTACACATTGATAACCAATTACGTTTAAAGTCTTGCTTAACAGTCTTACTAACAACAGCCCATGTAATTATGAATGAGCACAGGTAGTCCTTGCTTATTGACTGCAATTTGGACAGTGAAGTTGGGTGTGAGGCATTTGAACTGCAATTATGTGAACACAGGATACTGTGATGATCATAAATGCCTACTATTTACGAAGTGCCCAAATGTCATTCACACGACTAGAAGGATGTTGTGACAACCATAAATGTGAGGATTGGTAGTAAAGTTACTTTTTAAGCACCTTTGGAACTTCAAATGGTCACTAAATGAAGTTGTTAAGCAAGATGTACCTGTATACAGACTTGGAAATACCTTAGTCATGCAGGGAAACAGAGTTCGTGAGGCTAAAAAGAGTTAGTCAGACCTTCCAACTTTGCAGGATCTTTTTTTTTTTCGTGAGAAGTTGGAAGGTCTGACCTGGGCAAAGGTGCACCAAGCTCTATAGCAGCGCCGGGAGGAGAAGCAGCAGGAAACGGGGCTGCCATTTCGAGAACAGTGAAGGGAGATGCGGGGCGATAATTAAAAAGCAGAATTCCAAAAGATGAACTTTCCTTCAAAATATGTATTCAAGCAGATGTCATAGATATTTCAGTTTGGATTCCTATTCAGAATAAGGATTGGATTCAATAGTTTAAGTGGACCTTTTTAACACTGAGCCTTTCAATATTTTGTTATTAAATCAGTATATTTAAAGGCTACTTCCTTTTAAATATATGTTTAATATCTATATATCTTATCACAACATTAGGATTGGAATCAAAGTGAGTTAAACAATAACTAATGGTAAGATATTGCACACATTGTCTTTGGAAAATTTCTTGATTACTTTCAAAAACAAGGTCTGGAAAAGCTTTCTATTTACTTTCCCGTACTGTGAACAGGTTTACAGCCCTCTTTGGTACGCTGTGTCATATAATAAAGGAATTGCACAACATGTCTGTTAAAAGTCAATTAAGATCCTAAAACTCTTTGACGCACTGCCAATAACTTTTCCAGGTCAAATTACAAAATCCTACTGGGATATTTTAGTTCCTCCCTTTTATTTATGTAAATGAGATGTTGTTGATCCAGATTACAAAGCACGACAATTATTTTAAATATAAGTGTACATTGAAGGCATTCACGTTCTTTGTAATAATACATGTTTATTCTACTGAGGGCAAATGCTAATACTTTCCTGAAGTGTACCATTTTAATAAAATCTACCCTTAATAGTGAAGGGGGCATATTTAGTGTATTCAGATCTAGATGTCTACAATTTATACATACCTAAAGGAATATTTTTTTAAAAAAATTCAAATTAGCCTGATTTAAGACATTACAAAGGGACGCGGTGGCTCAGTGGGTTAGGACGCTGAGCTTGTCGATCAGAAGGTCGGCAGTTTGGCAGGTCGAATCCCGAGCGCCGCGTAACAGAGTGAGCGCCTGTTACTCGTCCCAGCTTCTGCCAACCTAGCAGTTCAAAAGCACGTAAAAATGCAAGTAGAAAAATAGGGACCACTACGGTGGGAAGGTAACAGTGTTCCGTGCGCCTTTGGCGTCTAGTCATGCCGGCCACATGATCACGGACACGTCCTTGGACAAGCACTGGCTCTTCGGCTTTGAAACGGAGATGAGCACCGGCCCCTAGAGTTGGAAACGACTAGCATGCATGTGCGGGGGAACCTTTACCTTTACCTTTTTAAAGACATTACAAAAAAAACTGCCCAACCCCCCAGTTAATTTTATAGTGCTCCACAGAGCTGGAATGTATAGGGTTTCCTGTCTGAGCATGGGGTTGGATTAGAAGACCTCTGAGGTCCCTTCTAACTCTATTATTCTGTTCTGGAATCATTCTTAAACCAGACTGCCCACTTATGCTTCAACACACAAGCAGGACATTCACACGAGTTACAGGCCATGTCATGAAAAAACTACCCACAGAGGGATTACAACCCAATTTCTAGGTTGTAATGTGATGCCATCTCCTAAGTAAGTAAAGAAGTTTGTCTCAAAGTTTGTTGTAAGTTTTTGTACTTTAATATAATTCATCAGATAAGCAAAGTGGACTCTATCATACCCAAGCAGGCTCCAAACCAAGTTCATGAACCATGTATCAACACACTCAATTACAAAAGAACTCATCATGTCATATTAATTTCAAACATTACCAAAAAGTTCCTTGGGGAGTTTTATTTTAACAGGCCTGGAATATCACAACTGAGGTTCTCCAAGAAGCTAAGAGGCTTTTCAAACATTGTTCAGCACCTCCAGAAAGGCAAAGAATATTTCTTTAGGCTTTTTTTTAACGGGCTGGACCCGATGCTTTTACCTTCTGAACTTAGCAAAGGTGGGGAGGAGGGGACTGATGGAGGTGGGGGGGGGAAGGCAAATTCTACTTCTTTTCCTTTTTCAAAAAGGTATCTGAGCGGCAACCAGGTAAGAGCACAAACTCTTCGGCAAATTCTGGCTTGGCGATGACTTCTCGGCCCAGCCACGGGTGTCAGCAGATCGGCTGGTAAAGACGCTGGGCGCCCTTCGGTCTCCCGGGAAAGGGACGTTGCCACGCCAGCTTCTTCTTCTCCCCCGACCACAGCTGCTGTTCTGTCCGCGCACACACCTGTTACCTGCCCGGCCCGCGCCGCGAAGGGGAGATAAGACGGGACTTCCGCCCGGCGCCTCCCCTCCCTCGTCCCCCGCTGCCCACCTTGACCCGCTTGCCCTGGATCTCCAGGCTCTTCATGGTGAAGTCCACGCCGATGGTGTTGCCCTGGCGCTCAGAGAAGGCCCCGCTCTTGAAGCGCTGCACCAGGCACGTCTTGCCCACGCTGGCATCGCCGATCAGCACCAGCTTGAAGAGGAAGTCGTAGTGCTCCTCCGGGTCCGGCCCGGGCGGCGCCGACGGGGAGCTGGGCATGACCGCGGCGCTGCTCCCGCGGCTGCCCGCCGCAGGTCCCCTCGCTCCCGTTTGGCAGCCGCAGCGCCGGCCTCAGCATCCTTCCCCGCCTGCCTTCCCCTACCAGGCCGAGGCAGTGGGCATGCGCGGCGGGAGCCTGCCTGCCTCCTTCCTTCCTTCCTCCCACCCCACCCCACCCGCCCCCCAGGCGCGCCAGGCCTCGAGGGTGGGGCAAAGGAGCCGGGCAGGATTCCCCTCGCGTTTAGTGGGAGGGCTTAGCGGAGGAAAGAATTGCCCCCGGCTAGAGGCTGAGCTCGCCCATTACGATGGCCGGAAACTCGGCCCTTTTATGACTTATGGACTTCAACTCCCAGAATTCCTCAGCCAGCATGCCTGGCTGAGGAATTCTGGGAGTTGAAGTCCATGAGTCATAAAAGGGCCGAGTTTGAAGACCCGTCTGGTCGCTCGGAGCAGGAAGCGCGTCTAGAGAAGCTCCCTCACCTGTGTGGCGTAGGCAGTGCACCTTGACCCTCGAATTGCTAAATTCCCTAGAATTGGACGTAATGCTTGTTTTACATGCAATGGTTGACCTGTTGCCCTTTGAACGGTGACGGTGGCCAGAGGAAGAGCCGAAATAAGCAAAAACGTCGAGTTCCTTTGGAGGCAAAGATAAATGTTATTTGTCTTTAGGGTGCGGCAAAACGAACGGTGTGATCAGTCGTAGGGAGGGTGGCCAGTCCAACCTGTGTAAAAACTGGTGATAAAATAAGTTCTAATGATCTGGTTGAGCTCCCTGCAGCGCTTGCAGAAGTGAGGAAACGTGCAACCCTGCAACTAATTGTTAGATTCACTTAGTCGTTTACAATCTTTTTTTTAATTTAAAAAGTTTTACAGTACATTTTAACTTTAACAATCCCCCCTCCCCCACCCCTATCTAACCCTCCCTATCCCTCTCCCCCATTCCCCCCTCCCCCCCACTTCCCAGAGCTAAATACAGGGTATAAAAACGAAAAACAAACATAAGCATCCATATGCTATCAACAATAAACTATTAATTCTATCACCCTCTAGCTCATGTAAAATGATTACAAACAATATTAATATTACAGATAAAAAAAGAAGAAAACAGAAAAGGAGCTTTACTCAAATAAGTCACCATCCTTATTCATATTAATTTAAAAAAAAAAGACTTTCATCTACTCTTTACATTCTCCCACATTTCTCTAATTTCTAGACAAATTCTCAGTTACGTGCCAAGAGCGCCTATCTCTATTAACCTTATTAATCTCCAACCAAACTGAACTATAATCAAAAATAGTTCTTGCATGTATCACGCCAAATGTCTTGCAGTTCCAGATCATCCTTAAGTTCAAATAACAAAAAGATTTAGGCAATCTAACATAACTCAAAACACGCTTAAAAAAAAACCAGCTTTATCCATCTATACGTCTAGGACACCATTCCAATCTCCAAAAAAAAAATTTTTTTTAAAGAATTTATAATCCAATTAGGTAACCTTTATGTATAATAAGTTAAGAAAGGTCAACTTGTTGTTAATTAGAAGCTTGCGTACCCAATCTTAAATTCAGTAAATACTTTTGGTCCAAAACCCTAATATGCGTTTCTTGCAAACAAATAACCAGTCTTAAATTGTTTTAATTATTGAAAGACTTTCTTTCTCCTCTATAATGAATTTAATCCATTGACATTCTAAATTAAAAATTTAGTCACTAATCTTGACGCCCCAGAGCTTTTGGAGCATGTCTGAAATGGCCCCTGTAGCTTCTTTGGACCGCGCCCCTCCCACAGCTTCACTGTAAGTACGCTTTGGAGGTTCCATAACTTTCTGCTGATCTTGCTCTTGCTCTCGTCTCGCTCGTCTTAGGGCGGCATGCGTCATCCTCTGCTCTCCAACAGCAACAGATGAGACTGTAACTTGATCCCCTCCAGCACCATTCTCCTCTGTCACATCTTGAGGCTTTCCCTCGCCATGTCCCTTTGCAACTTCCAGAAGTGATAGGGGGGTTGCTTTTAACACATTGCTGTAAAAATCACGTGCCTGGGCCACAGTAACCAGACGATGTCTTTTACCTTCGTGCATCACCACCAGTCCGACTGGAATCTCCCATCTAAACTTGATATCACATTTCTTAAGTTCCTGTACAAGAAATGCAAAATCTTTCCTTCTCCTTAAAATCTTTGGAGGAATCTCTTTTAAAACCAGGACTTCTTGTTCAGCAACTACCAATTTAGTATCATAAGCAGCTTGAATGACTTCATCTCTAATTACTCTCTTTGTAAAATAGACCACCACATCTCTGGGTAACTTCCTCTGTCTTGCAATCCATGAATTTACACGAAAATTTTTGTCCATGCTTCCCTCAATTTCAGATGCTGGCTGGCCCAATACCGCTTCCAAAGCCTCAGAAATCAGCTGCTTTAAATCTTCTTTAGAATTCTCTTTTAAGCCCCTAATTCTAATAGCATACTGCATCTGATGGTACTGAACAAGGCTCAATTCTCCGTCCATTTTGTCCCTTATATTTTCATTCTCTAATACCTTTACTTCTAATATAGAGTTCTTTTGACTGAGATCCTCCACTTTTTCATCCAGCTATTGCACACATACAGCTACACTTTCAATTGTAGACAACATGTCTAACCTCATTGCTCTAAACTTCTCTTCCATCTTCTTCTCCAATTTCTCCTCCAGCTTTTTCAGCTTTTCATCCATCATATCAGACATTAATTGTGAATGCTTTTCAAAGGCATCTTGTAAATCCTTAAGCGTCAATGCCGGAGGAGGTGCAGGAGGAAGCAAAGCTTGCAACGAGGTCTGTTGCACCGGGGAAGACCCCGCACTCCGAAGAGCTTTAGAAGTTTTGGCCGCCATCTTTCCCCACTTTCACTTGTTGCGCACTTTCACTTTAAGGCTATAAAATCCATTGAGCTAGAGAGTAAAAATAAAAGTCCACATCACCTTGACCTCCTGTACCGCTCTGCCTGCATCTTGATACTCAGAGGTATTTCTTTCTGGCAGGGGTGGTTGCTAACGCCTGGCTCTGCTCCAAAAATCACGGAGCAGAGACGCTGCGCAGCTCGGAGCAACCCAGGCTTCGGGGGGGCTCAATCCTTCAGCCGCCCAAACTCTCAGCTCAGGTGGCCCCGGAGAGCTCAACCCCTACCTGGGGCCTCACCCCCTCCTCTTCTCCCGAGGAGGGGGCTTCAAATCCATCTAAACAGCTGATCGACGCTGTTTACGATGAAAAAAACACAGCTGCGGAGCGGACAGCCCGGAGACGGCTGTCTTCGGCGTCGCGTCACCACCGGAAGTCCAGTCGTTTACAATCTTATCTTTATTTGCAGTTTTGGAATAAATAAGGAGCACACGCTTTCTACAAGCTGTCCCTCGGTGTGCAGGAAATGCAATAATACCGAATGCATTTGCTTCTTAGTTTTCAGTCATTTTGAGCCAAGCCCTGATACAAAGGATAGCATTCCACAAGACAGGAGGAACAGGTGGCTGGCTGGTTTAGACCGTAAAACATTTTCCAGAGTCACTTGAGTCCTGAGCCAAAATTTGTACCAGAGGCCATAAATTTCACAGATTGGAAAAAATGTTACCGGGTAAATATCTGTGTTTCTCTATATGCCTCTCCGTCACTAAGGCGGATAGTTCAATAATGTTACCTTTCTTTACAAGTACCGGTATGTTTGTTTCCAAAGCTTTAATAAGGGAATTCGGGTCTAGTCCTCTGCAGGCTTGTTGACACTATCAAGGCCTGTGTCAGATTAGACTCTACCTTTGTAAAAGTCTAGTACAGGGGTGTCTAACCTTGGCAACTTTAAGACTTGTGGAGTTCAGCTCCCATAATTCTCCAATCAGCGTTCTGGGAGTTGGTTCGCAAAACCTTAAGTTGCCAAGGTTGGACAACCCTGGTCTAGTAGTTGTTTCTTCCAGCTTCTCACAGGAGATGCTTGCTTCAGGTTGCTCAGCTGTTCTTTCTGTCACAGAGAGGACCTTTGCCAGCGTCACAAGATCTGTACTCTATTTGTACTGTATGCTGCTATTGTTCATTAGAGTGCACCCTTCCTCCTCTCAGTATGGAAAACCAGATACGTGTGTCTGTGTATCTGCCTGTTTACATATATATGTGTGAGTGGCCATATTTGGACTACAAAACTGGATCACCACTAGAAAGCAGCCAGGACTTTTCTGTATCTCTTGCATAGCTCTAGTAATAGGTTGGATTTTGAGCACAAATACAGTATCCATGACCTTCGAATTTGATTAAAATTTGATTAAAACACTAATTTCAGAAACAGTGCCTAGCCAAGAAAGCAAATTTATCAATAAAAGGGAAAAATATTGATTCCACTACACAGTAAATTGTGCTGTAAATTATCTTACATTTTCCTTGTAAAATGACAATATCCAAATCTCGAAGCTACATTACTCAACAAGAAATACATCTATGGCTGCCAATCTTTGTTGAGTGGATAGCTAGGTGTATTTTTTTCTTGTCAGTTTTTATAGAATTATTCTTCAAATTAATCATTATTAATTAAAACATCTGGTGTGAACGTTTGCTACTATTGTTTATTACAAATGTTTTGCAGTTAACTCTAAAAGTAAACCTGAAGTATAACTGTAGACTTTAATAAATACGTTCACACATTCCATTCAGTGCATGTACCATTCATATGGTCATATAATTATGCCGGTTCTATGCACAGTGTTCATTTTATGCATACTGTCAATAAACTATTGACTTGTATAGATTAGTGACTTGTAAGATTAGTGATTATAAATGTATAAACTCTCTTCAAGCTTTGTAAAATGGACATAAGAAAAACAATGGGCTTTGGCCTGGCTTCTTAATCCTTGAGAGTTTGGTTAGTATGATTTGTAATAATAAGAATGTGATCATACAGTATACTGTAGTTGAATGGAATGAAAACCCTCCAAGGAATTGTGATCTTAACAATATATGAACATCTCCAAAGGAAAGTCAGAAATGTGTGTGTGTAAAAAATATAGATCATCTGCTCTATATATTTAAAATATGGATTAGGGACTATTTCACATTCTAAAATGATAAGAATTGAATGAAAATAGGAATGGGTACAGTATGTATATTTGTACTGGAATTTTGAGGTAATAGCCAATATCCTTTTGATTACTGAAGACATACCTGTGTTTGACAGCATATTGTGATTTTTGTATTGCAGCTACAGTTCCCAAAGGGCTGATAAATGTTGCCTTTTAGACTTCATATTTTATATACACAGAATTTGTCATTCTCTGGGGAATATGCAGAAAAATGCCCATATTTCCTGAAGTATTTCATTTTCAAATATTAAGTGCTTTGAGCCTATATTTTAAAAAGGGCTTAAAATACAAAAGAAAATGAAGCACAGTTAAATGGATTTTAGTTGGATTGGAAAAAAAATCTATTGAAAACTAGTATATCATTAGTTTTATCTGTTTAAGTAAAGCAGACGTATCCCCCCCACCTCATCATAACATTTAATAGGGTTGTATTGTACTAATAAGTGTAGTATTCTATAATTTAACTAACAAGTTTTTTCTCCCAGGCAGTGCAGTCTGTTATCCTTCTTTATTTCCCTGAAGCCTTGCCAAGCATATTAATTTTTCCTCATCCATTATCTGCCTGTATCACATACCCCAAAGATGTGAATTTCTGATTGCTGATTGTTGTCCCAAGGGAGCAGTCAGTTTTATTTAGTTTAGGGCTGATTGATTTTTTTCCTTTCTATATATTAGTATTAGCATTCTATCTATTAACTATTAGCATTCCTAATGGCCGTCCCCAAATTTATAATTTGAACACATCTATCTTCTGTCTCTCACTCTTACTCAATATCCAAGTTTTACAGCCATTGCTTTAACTGGAAAGTCCATTGTTTTAATTCTTCCTTTTTTTTGATCATTGAAATGCCATTCTACTTAAACTCTGTCTAAATTGATCACAGGCATTTTTCATCTTTCTCAACTCCAGCAGTTATTTTCACCCAGTGAAAGGAAATAATATACTCCTCTTTTACCTTATATTGCATAGCCCCTGTCAAGAGCACAGTTGAGGTCTGATAGCATGACTATGCAGTTAAGTGAAAACAGAAGTGTTTTTCAGTTCTGGTGATTTAAGGCACTGTTTCCTGAACTATATTTTCTAAATATGATTGGCATGTATTATTTTTCCTGATGCATTGCCATATGGCATTGTTTTAATTTGCATTATATTATGAGGTTTATATTATATGCTGTCCAGAGTCAAGAAGGAGTTGGGCAGCCAATAAATTTAACTTATAATTATAGTCAAAGAAGGCCTGAAACTGTTTTGGTTACTTGATTAGGGAGTTCTGTTTTGCATATGTTAATCCAGCTTTGTTTTATTTCACACACTCCAGGATTAAGTCCTGGTTTTGACAGTACATCGAAAAATTTATTCTTGGCACAAATTAAACTGCAGTTGGCCTAGCAGTATAATTTGCTAAACTAAGGAATCTGTCTCAGGTAAAACACTGAACTATTAAGCAATTAATTTAATATTGTATTTCATTGCAGCAAGAAGTACTAATAGGATTGTTAGATTCTGAAGCAAAAAAAAAACAAAAACAAAAAACTACCATACTATTGCAGGACTGGGTGACTGCCACTCTAATTGTGTAGAAGCGTTTAATGAAAAAGTTGAGTTTTAGTACAGAGAGTTGATTCATCATTGATTTGTTATGAAGGTAAAGGTAAAGGTAAAGGTTCCCCCGCACATGCGTGCTAGTCGTTTCCGACTCTAGGGGCCGGTGCTCATCTCCGTTTCAAAGCCGAAGAGCCAGCGTTTGTCCGAGGACATCTCCGTGGTCATGTGGCCGGCATGACTAGACGCCAAAGGCGCACGGAACGCTGTTACCTTCCCACCGGAGTGGTCCCTATTTTTCTACTTGCATTTTTACGTGCTTTCGAACTGCTAGGTTGGCAGAAGCTGGGACGAGTAACAGGCGCTCACTCTGTTACGCGGCACTCGGGATTCGACCCACCAAACTGCCGACCTTCTGATCGACAAGCTCAGCGTCCTAACCCACTGAGCCACCACGTCCCTGAGCCACCACGTCCCTAATGTTATGAAAGTATACCATAAATAATAACATGTATCTCCTATCTGGAATATATTGTTCATCAAAGTTCTTACCCAAACATCTTATATTGTTGCTACAGTTTTTCAATAAGATAAGTGTCAGATACTAATAACAGATTTCCTGAAAATGATGTTCTCATTTATTTTTATGCTTTCTGTTTCACAAAATGAGGCAACGAGATTCTTTTAGTTCTAAAAGCACACAGTGTATTTCTATAATATACATTTTGTGAGCAGCTTTTTTAAAATGTATGAATGCTAAACAGTTTTCATATTTTTATGTAAAGTGATGTTGCCAGCTGGGAGACAGAAACAAAACTTTTGACGTAAGCTCTGCTGTGGATTTGTTTATCTGTTTTTGCATTTATATAGTTCTCTGGGTTAATATAGCTCTCCTTTGCAGGTGCAAAAAGCTACATGAGTAACTATATAAGAAGCTATGCAATTTGAGCACAATACTATAATTTGCATGTATAATAAAATAGAGCTGAAGCAAAGAAAAATGCTGCCTTCTCTAAGCCATTAGTTACCCTGTATTACTGTGTATGTTAACAGTGTCCACTGTGGCTTTTTAAAAGTTCCTTTTAGATTAACTTTAGAAAATGTTTAAAATACTTAATAAAAAAGAACATAATTTAAGCATGGTTTAATGTCCAATCACAACACAATTAGGCCACATTTTTTAGTATTTCCTGTGAAGAAAGAAAGAAACATATCATTACAACCTAGTAGCTAGAAGGTATGTGCAATGCACTGACAGATGCAGGATACCAGCCACTGGTAGATACTAAAATATGATTCAGTTAATACATTGCATGGAATATTGTGAATCTAGACATTGCAATGTGTAATCTACCATTTGTGCACTGTTGAAACTAAGCCAAGTAGTCAATAAACAATCATTAAAAGAAACCACGGGTTATTGAAGTTTGTAAAATCATTCATACCAACCTGATGCTTGTGACATTTGTTCTGAGTATGTGAGAAGACAAGGAAAAAAGCATGCATGCTTGCTAATTCTGAAAGTATAAATTGATAGCTTTTAAGACTTTGCCTATAACTGGAATAGTTGATGCTACAACCTGGGGATCCACAGGCATTCAGAAGACAAAGGAAAATTTATACTGGTGGATTTTTGAAAAGAAATGCATTAAAGCAGGGCTGTCAAACTCGCGTCACGTGATGTGTTGCGACATATCGCAACTTTCTTGCCGTTGCTGGCAAAGGGGTGGGTGCGGTTTTGCTATGATGCATCTAGCCCGTAAGCTGGCAGTTTGACACCCCTGCATTAAAGTAAGATATTTCAGATACTTTACAGAATAGAAATATATGAGATTTCACCTCAGACTTTGTGAATGGGTGGCATATAGTACACCACATTTTTCTGGTTGGAGAAGTACAAAACTAATATAGATTAATTAATCTGGGAGACTCATTTCTCCTGCCTAATTCAACATTTGCATATTTTGCCAATTTATGGACTACCATCTTAATAGTTGCTGAATGATAGCTCCCATATGTCTTCACAATTGGCCGTGCTTATTGGGGTTCAAATTGTCACATTGTCACAATTTGGATTTTATTTACTTCCCCAAACTGAAATCGCTCACCATAGAATCGGAAACTTCAGACAGGAATTTTAAGTCAAATCTTTTTCCTGTATTTTTACTGTTCAGTTATAACCCTTAATAAAATTATTATTAAGGAAAAGGAAGATTTGAGGCATTCAACTGATAAAGGTAGATCTTCAAAATCCTCTTTGTTCTGCCCGTTTATGTAGTAAAAGCTGTTGAGTCTCTCCAAAGGGGTGAAACATTTCTTTTGATCTTTCATACATTCCAAGGAGAGATGTTTGCCTCCTTTTGTCCTTCAAAATGCTGATGAAAAGACACCACTGATCAGAATCTCATCCAGACTTTTTAAAAAATGCTTGTTAATCACCTTTCCAATTTTTCCCAGTCTGTGTACCCATGACTAAATGTTAACTAACTAGCTTTATCTTTTATCCATGGCACAGCTATGTAATATCAATGCTGGTTAAATAAATAAATTATCAAAATTTTGAAATGAGCTGTCCACAAAGATAAAAGGAAAAAGCCCTGTGATCTGCTATATATATATATATATATATATATATATATATATATATATATATATATATATATATATATATATATATATATATATATATATATATATATATATATATTCGGGGGTGAGCAGTGGCTCTGCATATTTTCCCCGATCAGAGTACTTAAATGGCCACTAGGTGACAATGTTGATCTAGTTTAAGAACCATCATTCCTTGACAGAATTTGAGCAAAAGTGAAGCAAATGTGTTTAAGGTCTCCATATTTAATTATCAATATTTTGTCTTTCTTGAGAAATCCCAGCTGTCCTTTCCCATTTGTTTTTAAAGAGTGCTATTTCTTTCTTGTTAATCAGCATTTTGTACATTTACAATTGCAGAGAATTTGTTCCAAACATTTTTGGAAGGGTAAAGTCCAAGGGAAGATAGTACTACAAGTGGAAAGGAGTCAAAAGGCTCTTTTTTTATACAACTTTCCCACAACAGACAAAACATCAAATTTTTGGAGTGCAGGGACAGCGCTAGGAAATGGCAAAGGAAATGGCTATGGAGATGACAGTGCAAGGCAAGGAGTTAAAGATGACAATTCCTTCCCTTTTCTCTCTTTAACGAGGAGTTTAGCTTGAACAGCTATTATTATTTCCCTCCTTTGGGGGCAATGCCTGGTGTGATTCTGCTAGCCACTTCCTTTTTAAGAACAGCTTGAAGAAAAATACCTTAGCAATGAATAGTAGCCAAACAATGAAAGTTAGACTCGGTGATTTTTTTATTGTATCATATTACATAGAATCACAAACTGAAAAAGGGTAATGTGGCCATTGAACCCAATATTCTGCTCACTGCAGGAATGTGAATAACAGCATCCTTCCAACAAGTTTCCTCTTGAAGCTGCCCAGTGAAAGAGAGCCTATTACCAATATAATGGATAGTCTTTGTCATCGTTGAACTGATCTTACTGTTAGAAGGATATTTTTCTAACAATCAAACAAAACATATTTTCCTGTAAGTGAAATCTTTTATTTCATATCTTGCACTCTGGAATAATATAGAAGAGACTGGCCATCTTTTGTGTAACATCTCAGGTTTTTGGAAGTTGTTATAATAACCTTCCTTGACCTTCTCTTGTCAAAGTCAAATAAATTAATATGAGTGAAATATCAGTTCTTGCCATACTGGTGAAATCCAGTCAATGTGTCAGGACCCACCTCAATCCACATCTTAGGAAATAAGAACTCTTGGATGCAAGTTTAGTCCAAAAGGAAAATGTTTACTAGGATGGAATCGATTGTGGGAATACAAGACGGAATCTGACAAAAGTTACATTTCAATCCTATATAAACCATTCCCATTTCAGCCCCTCCCCTCATCCATTTGGTCAGGCTGTCATCAGTTGCTAGGTGTCAGGTCCTTCCATGGGAAAGGGAACTCTCCTTGGTTTTATGGTTATTGCTTTCCTTTTCAGTTGTAAATGAAGATACAATCCAGACCTGTCTGTCCCCCTCCCTTCCCCAGTTAAAACATCCCCTGTTGTTTGAAAATCGCTTTAGTAACCATCCTCTCCCCCCCCCTCGGAGAGATGGCAGAATCCCCAGAAATAGCACGTTGTTCTACCTATACAATTATGAAATGTGATATAAATGGATTCTGACACAATGGTTTATTAAAGCTCTGTCCACAGCTGAGTATACATGCTTAGGAGTAAGTGCCATTAAATATGCTAAGAATGCATTGCAAATTATACTGACTGGGATTCTGTTAGTTGAAGAGATGCATTAAAAGAAACAAAGCATTGTTGATGTAGAATATCCTTCTATAGGATAGGGGTTCAACCTGTTTTTCAAAGCACCAGAAGGCAAGACAAGAAATAATGGATGGAAACTAATCAAGCAGAGAACCAACCTAAAATTAAAGGGAAATTTCCTGACAGTGAGAACAATTAACCAGTGGAAAGGCTTCCCTCAGAAGTTTTGGGTGCTCCATCCCTGGAGGCCTTTAAGAAGAGACTGGATAGCCATTTGTCCAGAATGGTATAGGGTCTCTTGCTTGAGCAGAGGGTTGGACTAGAAAACCTCCAAAGTCCCTTACAACTCTTATTCTGTTATTTTTTAATCTCTTTCTGAATCCATCATAGGAATTTTGGCTCGGATTTTATTCATGAGTGCCAATTCGTCAGTGATTCACAGGAGATGTATTTTCTAAAGAGTTGAAATTAATTAATTTCATTTGTTGGCCACTTGGAATCCTATCAACAGTATATAATGGTCCCTGGGTGGACTGATTAACAATAAGGGGAGCAATATCTTCAAAAATACATTTCACTGGTAACACATTGTTACTTATTATATGTTATATGCTATGAATATATTACAAAATATGATACATACAGTATAGTATATTAGAATAATCAGAATGAGTATAGTAGGCTTATCTTCATCTTCATCTAGCCTTTTCATGAACCCTCTGGGAAACCCTAACCCTAACTTCTGGAGGTAGGTTGGTTCTGTCAGGAAATTTCTCCTTAGTTCTAGGTTGCTTCTCTCCTTGATTAATTCTTGTCCTCCCTTCAGGTGCTTTGGAGAATAGCTTGACTCCCTCTTCTTTGTGAGAACCCCTGAGATATTGGAACATTGCTATCATATCTCTCCTAGTCTTTCTCTTCATTAAACTAGACATGCCCAATTCCAGCAACCATTCTTTATAGGTTTTAGCCAGTGATGGGATTCAGCCAGTTTGCACCAGTTTGGCAGAACTGGTAGTTAATTTTTTGTTGCCCAGGCCTAGAATGGACTTTTGGAAGCGGCATCCACAAAGAGAACTGGTTGTTCACATATTTGAATCCCACCACTGGTTTTAGCCTCCAGTCCCCTAATCATCTTTGTTGCTCTTTCTGTACTATTTCTAGTGTCTCAACATCTTTTTTACATTGTGGTGACCAAAACTGGATGCAGTATTCCAGGTGTGGCCTTAAAAAGGTGTTATAAAGTGGCATTAGCACTTCATGTGATCCTATCCCTCTGTTAATGCAGTCTAGCACCATGTTGGCTTTTTTGGCAGCTGCAGCACACTGCTGGCTCATATGGAAGTGATTGTCCACTAGGACTCTGAGATCCCTATCACAGTTACTACTATTGAGCAAGGTACCACCTCTACTGTACCTGTGCATTTGGATTTTCTTACCTAAATGTAGAACCTTACTTTTTTCACTATTGAATTTTATTTTGCTAGATAGCGCCCAATATTCAAGTCTATCAAGATCCTCCTGTATCTTAAGCTTGTCTTCTGGAGTGTTGGCTATTCCTGCCAACTTGGTGTTCTCTGCAAATTTGATGAGTTCCCCATGTATCCCCTCATCCAAATAATTGATGAAGATGTTGAAGAGTATTGGACCCAGAACAGAGCCCTGGGGCACCCCACTACACATGTCCCTCCACATAGATGCAGTTCCATTGAGGACCACACACTGAGTATGGCCAGTCAGCCAGCTACAAATCCATCTGGTGGTGATGCTGTCTAACCCACATTTTTCTATCTTATCAAGTAGTAGGTTGTGATCTACTTTATCAAATGCCTTACTCAAGTCCAAGTAAATTATATCCACAGCATTCCTCTGGTCCACTAATTTTGTCATCATAACAAGCTTGATTCTCAGGATAAAATCTGTTTAACTACTGGAACTTTCTTTCCATAATAAAAGGAAGCATATTTTCAAATTCTCAGTAAACATAGAAAAATATTCTTAATGTTATAATTTTTCACAAATATGAAGTCTAATGAATTTTGACCTATCTAATTTATAGAAACTGAAGAGTCTCGGTTGGGGTAGACAATGCTTTTTCTGTTGAGGGCTGCACCCTACAGGAATAATCTTTCAGGAACCATTTGCCAATTATAGATGGAACTTAAGTACATCTTGGTTAAATAAAATTTCCTTTTCCAGTATCCCATTTCATTTTCTTATTGGCACACTCATCTTTCTCTGTGCAGCAGATCACTGGAAATAGGATGATCTTACTTGCCACAAATCTGAATTGATTGCTTCCAGAAAGCATCTGAAATTAGGCCAAAGGCCAGAAATTACTTATAATTCTTTACACAGATTGGCAGCAATTGTCCATAATTTTAGAGAGGAGTTGGCAAAAATCAAACTTAGGAATTTCTGTTTCAAATCACGTACTCTATGCTGAGCTAAAATATTTTTCCCCGATCAATCCAACTCATAGCCCAAAGGATATGTGTGATTTCCAAGCTGTACCTTTTCACAACCCCACCCTCCCCATTGGGGTATACTTACAATGATATTAAAGGTAGAAACTTAAGTTTGATTCCTGCTGACTTCATGATTGGTTATTTGATAGTGGCTTCTCTGGGGATGTTTTTTCAACTTTTTTGTTTAGCCTATACCTGGTTGTTTCCCATCAAATACTAACTGAGTCTTATTAATCCTACTTAGTTTTCCTGAGATCAACTAAAGTCAGCTGGTTTTACAAACAACTTAACTTTACCTAATATTTTAAAAAATGTACAGTTGGCACTCAGAATGAAAAAGTGGGACTGAACAGCACTAGTGGTATACTCAATTCTACAGTAAAGCCTTGCTAACCTGTTTATTTTATAACATATGAACCAGTTGTAGATATAGCTATATCAGGGGTGTCAAACCGTTGGCCCACAGGCCAGATGTGTCATATGCAGCCCATGCCCACCCTGGCTCAGCAAAGGCAAAAACATTGCAATACGTCACAATATGTCATGTGATGCGATCGAGTTTGACACCTGTGAGCTATACCATACAAAGGAACCAGGAATGAATTGGAGAAGGAAGATAAACTGAAGCTCAGCCCAAAACAATGATATGCAGTCTACTTTATACAGGATTATGTTTTTCCTTAACTATCAATATGATAGGGAGGCTGTAGGTTCTAGCTCCACCTTTGGCATAAAACCAGCTAGGTGACTGTGGGCCAGTCAGTTTACCTTTGCCCTAGGAAGGAGGCAAGGGCAAACCATTTCTGAAAAACTTTGCCAAGAAAACTACAGGGAGTTGTCTAGGCCAAGGATCCCCAACTAGTACCGGGCTGCAGCATGCCAGCAACTGGTCCGCACAAACAAGCAAAGCCCCATCCGTGGGATGCAGGCAGCACACAAAACCACACACTCTCCGGTCCACAGGAAAACCTCTCTCCATGGAACCGGTCTCTCGTGCCCAAAAGGTTGAGGACCTCTGGTCTAGGCAATCTCTGAGAATTGGACATAATTGAAAGGAAGAAAAAAAAACCCCAAAGGACTATTCAATTTAGTGGGGACTATATTTCATGGAATACAGTTTGATGTTCGCTCATCCT
The DNA here is from genome assembly GCF_964194415.1 of Vipera berus. Lineage (NCBI taxonomy): Eukaryota > Metazoa > Chordata > Lepidosauria > Squamata > Viperidae > Vipera > Vipera berus. The sequence goes on from NC_138203.1 coordinate 227,618,470, forward strand.
TGGCCTCTCTCTGGGTCTTCCATTCAGCATGGGATATGATCAGGCCAAGGCTCTTATTAAACATCACAGGGCAGACACATAGCCCCAAGTGGGGCTACCAGGTCCCCAACCTTTATTGCCTCTCCCATGACATACTTAACCAAACTCAAAATATTTAACTAGTGGAGGACCTTTACACTGGCAAGATATCATGTCTTCCCCACAGCTGTCCTGAAAGCCAATACAGGAAAAATTTCCTAGAGAGACAGTGTGACTCTGAACAGACAGAAACAACAGAGCATGTGGGTTTTTTCCAGTGCCTGTGTTAAAGAAACATTTGTGCTAGCCTCATATCACCATTACTGTATAAATGCACAGACAGTTTTTATATTTCTCTTCTGCTTGTAATTATATTACAACATATAGTGTTGTCAGGTTCTGCTCAGCAGTGTTTAAAACCTATCAGACGATGACCTGTGCTTCAAACTAATTTTAATGAGTACAGTATTTAAATTGTTAGTTAAGAGTGTTTTGTATTGTACTGTATAACTTAGTTAGCCACATATTATTTTTTGTATTTATCTAATGTTTTTATCCCTCCCTATAGAATTTATTAGAAGGGACGTGGTGGCTCAGTGGGTTAGGAGACTGAGCTTGTCGATCAGAAGGTCAGCAGTTTGGCGGGTCGAATCCCGAGTGCTGCGTAACAGAGTGAGCGCCTGTTACTCGTCCCAGCTTCTGCCAACCTAGCAGTTTGAAAGCACGTAAAAATGCAAGTAGAAAAATAGGGACCACTACGGTGGGAAGGTAACAGCATTCTGTGCACCTTTGGCATCTAGTCATGCCGGCCACATGACCACGGAGATGTCCTCGGACAAGCACTGGCTCTTTGGCTTTGAAATGGAGATGAGCACCGGCCCCTAGAGTTGGAAACGACTAGCACGCATGTGTGGGGGAAGCTTTACCTTTACCTTTATAGAATTTTAGATTTGTTCACACACACACACACATGTAGTTTTGTTTTTTTTTAAATTTTGTGTAATCTTTGTTTTAATATTGTTTAGTTTTTTTAAAAAAATATTATTTTTTTGTATCCAACATTGCTTATGTAGGTCTATAAAAGTAACAAAGATTTGACTTGTGACTTTTTTTTACCACCCCCACCATGTCATTTCAGCCCTGCTCAGTTGACAGGCACTCTTGATAAAGACACAATTGGTTTAAGAATAGGTAGGCAGTGCATACTTGTAAGCATCTAATTTGCATGAAATCTAATGTCCAGTATAGTACTGGGGTGTGTGTGTGTGTGTGGTGTGCACATACAGTACATCTGTGTCTCGGTGTGTCTGTTAAATTTGAATAGACTGATGGTTTAGCATAGCTGAAGTTTTGGATCTTATACTGTATTCTTCAGTTTTGTTGTCTTTCACTTCATTTTCAAATGTTTATTTCATTTGTGCTTCAGATGGTTGTGGGGAGTCTTAAACATCAGGATGTCTAACAAATGAATTTTAATGCTAGCCATGTGTGCAGTTTGCCTGTGAGCCTTAAGAAGTCCTGGCTACTTAGCATTCTGTGTTATTTGTCAAGTTGGCACAACACAGAGCTAATTAAGACAGATTTCAAGACATGTTGATTCAGGGAGCCCTGAGAAAAATAGTAATAGGGTGCAGGATGCTGCCTAGCTTACTCTACAGAAATATCTGGAACAGATTTCGCAGTGATTACCGTTACCATTTTAAGATAATCAATCTTTGTTTGATAAGGAGCTTTTTGGTGATCTGTGCATGTGTGATTTAGCTAATGGTGTATGATTTGGCAAGTTCTGGGAATAACTTTATATTGCGCAAAACAGATGGCCTTCCCTCAGCATTTAGGCTATAATTATATCATGTGGCTTTTGAACCATGTGGCATTCACTGATGCAGATCCCGCCTTGAAAAGCTGCCTATTCCATTGCTTTGATATCAGGAGCCTGCAAGTAGTTGCCCAAACAATACATGTGCTACTGTCTTTTCAGTTATTTGAAGCTGGATCTGCATTTCTGTGCCATCCTGTGATGTCATGAAGTTACAACTTCATAATATATAATATATAATTACTTTGTCAGAATCTTAAGCAGAAGGGAGAGTCATGCAAAGATATATATTTTAAGAGATCCTATACTGAAATTGTTACAGATTGTCACAACACAAGACTGGATTGGATTGAGTACAATCTGTTAAATACTAATTTAATTATAACAAGAAATGAATCTGTTTGTTTTTAACAGTATGCAGTCTTCAGTACAAAGTTTTACTTCAAAAGGTGCTTTTGATACTTTCAGCAGAAAAGAGTGCTGCAATGAATCTAAACATTAAAACCTTTGCTGAACGCTAGTGTTAATTAAGGATGTTTCACATGGTCCTGAACAACTCCAGATTTTTGTAGGTCAAATCTGTAAGGTCTATTTCATACGTTCAATTCTATATCTTTGTATTTTGAAAAATAAAATAAATGATCCAGCTAACAGTTCTTCAGCAGAGATTGCTGCTACCTGGTTAAATTACTTTCAGCAGTAACTTAAGGTATGTATGTTTATTTAATAATAAATAACAACAAAGGACTCTATAAAACGGACAAGCAGAATGTGGAAGCTGATTATTGACACTAGACTTAACAAGCTCAGCTGGTCTGTCTTTCCCCAGTTCTCCAGACATGTATTTTTATTTCAATCACACTGATTATTTCTGAGTGGATACATATAATATTAGTACATTCTTCTTTATCCTCATGCTTTTGTGGGACAGGTGGGGGAGGATTCATTTCATTATGTGTAAGTCAGCAGTCCTGAAAATTTCACTAGAGTGGAAGCATTTTTTCAGACACAAGCAAGTGTTTCCAGGATAGCCTCTTCTGAAAACTCTTTCACAACTTGATGCTGGAAGCCCTTACTGGTGTTTCTTTTCACAGCTAGTTTGGAAAAAAAACCACAATTAGATTTTTTTCTCTTTCCTTTTTGATATACCATTATCGTCCATTTTGGTAGTCCAGATATGGTAGCCCTAACTTAACCTTTACAGATACCATAATAATAGCAATAACAGTAGCATTTAAATTTATATAGTTCTTCCTAGTGCTTTCCAGACTCTCTGAGAAGTTTACAATGTCTGCAGGGTGCCCCCAACAATCTAGGGTGTTTTACTGACCTTGGAATGATGGAAGGCTGAGTCAATCTTGAGCCACCAAGATCAAACTCCAGGCTGTGGGCAGAGTTAGCCTTCAATACTTATTTTCTTCACTGCACCACTAGGGCTCTGGTGATATTTTGTTATACTGGTACTGCATTGGGGGAAAACCTGTGTTGAACAGCTGCAATACATTAGTCCTGGAAAACACTAATGACTATAGAAAGCAATGGTTTTCAATCACTTTTGTCATTCCAATCATTATCTATATACTGTACAATTTCTTTCTCCCCCCCCAGCCACATTGTTCTGCCCTGCCATTGCTACCCACTTTACGTTAAAAGGTGCTATCTAAAGACTTTGTGATTCACATAAACCATATCATTGTTTTGCCAGATGCCTGTTTCCATAAAACTGTCTTGTTCTTTTACTGTTGCCCCCAAGGCTTTGCTTATTTCAATCTGCTTTTTGATATGCATTCTGTACTGACAAAGCCTGACTTTAGTGTGATCTTACTTTGTTCTTGACTTTACACTCTGCCATGATTTACTTTGCAATTTGGTTTATTCCTGATTTAGTTCACATAACTGGCTGGGTTTGCATAACATAAGGATCAGCTATAATTTACACATCCTGGTACTCAATTAAAGTCAAAAGCATTTTGGTTTAATGTGATATATAAGCCTAGCTCTGTTTTAGCCAAATGACCAAACTATCTATTTCTCTTTGTTAGACTAAACTTAAAATTTCTATTTTTTTCAGAGTGTACATTATATGCAATGTTTTTAGGCACATTAACCATCCACATTTATCCACATTTGGTGTTTTCAATATCGTATGGCAGTTTAATATTCTTGCTAGGCTGCAGAATTGCCAGGGGACAAGATCTTGTAACCACAGGTTATTTGGGGCTGACACATCTTGCTGTGTAGGGGGACATATTAGAATCTCAATGTTTTTCACATCTCCAAACCCCATTGTGCTCTTTCAGTAATGAGATCCCACTGAGCATAATCTTAAATGTAACATTGGATATTCTAACTCATCCTCTGTTCTCTTGTATCCATGGTTTCAGCAACTTGCATGATAGTATGATTTCTCTGTTTTCTATTCTTTGCAGTCTTTAAAATAAAAATAAAACTAACAAGGACCTTTCATGTTCAGAAAAGATGTGCTTTCATTTCTACTCATTCAGATAGAGAAATGACACTGCGGTGCTCTGAGAACAGCCAGTTCCTAAGCAGCAGGCCTAAATATTGTGATTAAGACCAGCAGTTATGTTTGAAAGACAGAGCAAGTTTCTTAACGTGTCCTAAGACAGAGGTCCCCAACCTTTTGGGCACCAGGGAACCGATTCCGTGGAGAGAAGTTTTTCCACAGACCAGAGGTGTGTGGTTTTGTATGCTGCCTGCATCCCACGGATGGAGCTCTGCTTGTTTGTGTGGACTGGTTGCTGGCATGCCACAGACTGGTACTGGTCCGTGGACCGGGGGTTGGGGACCCCTATCCTAACAAATCATCTTTGCCTATCTGGGTATTGGCTTTTGGATTTTTTATTTCCTGCTTAACTTTTTTTATTGGCTCCTTTGAATGGTGTGTAATTGTCTGTAAAGTATTAACACCAGGCAAACAATCAAGCAGAAAACAATCCCCTAATCAAGGAACTACCAAGGAGAAAACCATCCCCCTACCAACACTAGTAGGGTAAGCTATTGTCTATAAATTGGAAACACCCCATCCCATTATTACCTAGTTGAGTAGTGAAACATCTGCAAACAAACACCAGGCACAAAGCCCATCAAGGACTCCACAGTTTCAGCTCTGAACTTCATACATTCTTTTCTACTGGAAGATATAACTGCCTGATACAGGTTCTTAATCAAAACCATTTCACACTCTAGTATTTTGAAGCAACTGGCACTTTGTTGTTGTTTTTTGTTCACAGTCATAATGCAGGTGTCCCATTCACAGAGCAAAAGACTGAAAGAGTTGATTAAAATTTGATAGTCCACTTTAGAGCTATCTAGAGGAGAGAAAGCTATTGTCCCATCTTCTCCACCTGGGATTTCTTATTCAGGCAGGACAGGCTGCTTCATATTATATTACTGTTCCAATCAACATCTGGTCCTGTAGTAAAGATATTCTCTCCCTACGCCTTTCCAAATATGCAGCAACTGGCTCTCCTATCAGCACCTTACTTTTGGATGGCTTATCCCTACTACCAAATGCTAACTGTAAAAAGTCTGTATAAGCAAGGCCTCTTTTAAGGAATAAAAGAGAGGCAATGGCAGCTAAATTCTGAAGTCTAGCTGAATTTTCAATTTTTAAAATTTATATATAATCCAAATTTTCTTCTAGATTCTAAAAACATAATTAGATGTTATTAAAATATTGTGTTACTTTGTAATAATTCCATTAGAAGACATGTTTTGAAATTTCTAGAGTTGTCTATGGGCATATTGATCATCAATAAATGCAGTAGTCTGGCTAATTATTAGACATACTATATCTGCAAGCCTTGCACTGAATGGCAATAAATTCTCAGTGCAATGCAGAATGCTGTTTTTAAACTATAAAACCATCTATGCCTTTGTACCTAGATACCTGCAGGACTGCTTTCTCTAGCCAGAAATGACCTGCATGAGTTAATTCTCCTAGGAGAAATTGCTGATGATACGCCATTTTCATGAGGTAAAGGAGACTGAGGTGAGAAACAGTTGTTTTTCAATTATGGCATGGAAAAACCTTTTCCTGGAACTAGCCTGACCTCTTTCTGATTGCCTTCAATTATTTGTTTAACTTGTAGCTCTTCTGGAGAACATTTGGGGATTGATTGTTTTTGCCATAATTATTGTCTCTATTTTCTGTTGAATGAGTGCTCCTTATTATTTTATTGTACCATGACCATTGTATGTGATTTTTTATAAGGCACCGTGATTTCCCCAGGTGAGAAAGAGAGAGAGAAGAAAAAGAAGAAGAAAAGGAAGACATGTCTGGAATGGGTGTTTGAGTACTCAGATGAGCTCCTTAGCCCTCAGGACTTGAATTTAATGGTAGAATGAATGTTTTTCTGTCAGACGCTTTCTATTACAGCTTTGAATTTGGATCTACAAACAATAATGGATATACTTGCAAAAAATTATGCATGTATTCATTAACTGTATGGACTGATGTATTAAAGCCCTATACCAGACATGTCAAACACAAGGCCCGGGGGCTGGATCCGGCCCACAAAATGGTTTCATGCGGCCCGCGAAGCCATCCTGGAAACAGTGACGGAACGGCCCCAACTGCCTTGGCCCTGGCCCAGAGACCCTCCTTCTGCCAGAGACCCTCAGATCTGTCCCACTCCTACCCAGGCCCCCATAGGCACCCTTGATGCAAACGATGTAGAGCTGGCCACGCCCACCCAGTAGGCCATTTGCACTCTAGCCACGCCCACCCAGTAGGCCACACCCACCCTGGCCATACCCACCCGGCCCTCTGAAGGCAACCGCAATGCTGATGCGGCCCTCAATGAAATTGAGTTTGACACCCCTGCCCTATACAGTAGAGTAAGGATATGATCTTGATGGAGATATGCAGGAACTGGCATATCTCCAGGCAGCCCCCTAGGCAAAAGGGGCTGAAACATTTTTTTAAAGTTGACAACAGCCAGATAACGTTCAGAAGCAGTTCAGACAGAGGCCTCCCTAATTCACTGAACTTGGAGGAGGAGGGGGAGGAGGAAGAATAGCAGAGTTAGATTTGCAAGATTCTTGTTATTGTAGCCATTTAATACATGTAACTTGCCTTTTTATGGAATTGATTTCCTGGTCTGATCTTCCTAGTGTGGGGACTGACATGTATATAGAGAAGTGTATGGCCTTCATCCATATAGAAAAACCTTTGAACTAGCATATCATCCTGAGTTATGGAGAGTCAAATGGTATTTGAAGCAGGGGAATAAATGTTGCAAAGCTTTGCGTAGATACAGGCAGTTAGAGATTTGTGAGCTCTAACCTTAACCATAACCATAACCCCATATCTGATACATGTCAGCAGAACCAAAAACACTCTCCTCTCTCATCCCAACTCATCTCATAAAGCTGTTGTGTGGAAAATAGGAGGAGGGAGTGCTGGGTATGCTGTTTGGAGCTTTTGACCAAAAAAAGGGGGCTGTAAACCAAATAAATATGTACATATATGCATGCAGGTTTTTTTTATTTGTTTGTACTGTGTCTTATCATTATCATTGTCATCCATCTTTCCTACAGAGGAGAGGATAGATTTTTATGGCAGAGGTTAGACTATTTATTACTATCCAGCCACATCATAAATGATGGTTTGGCAAAAGATTAGACAGACAATAGATACAATTTGCCTGAGCAACTGTCCCTGCTCTTAAAAAGCACAATACTTGTAGCCAGCCATAATACTCTTTGGTTACATAAACTTGATGTAGATTTCTGTAAGAGCAGGTTGCTCTGATATATTTTGTTCCATGGTATATACAGTATATTAATGCTAATTATAGTCCTCAGTACGTGAACCATATTAGACCTGTTGGGCTGTTATGATAGATATAAAATAAGTTAGTCCTTGATTTACAATCGGTTGCTTAGCAACCATTCAAAGTTACAACTGATTCCCCAAAACTCAGTGCAACTCAGTTCTGAAGTTCTGACAGCCAGGCTGCCTCCTCAGGTCATGTGACCACAATTTGGGTGCTTGGCAAGCAGCCCACACTTATGGTTGTTTGCAGTATCCCATGGTCACATGACCATGACTTTACATTTTTTCTGAAAACTGGTGTTTGCTTCCAGTTTGGGGCAAAAATGCCTCATAGCATATAATTGGTTCACTTAGTGGCCATAACATTCACTTAATAGCTGAGGAGTTTGCTTTATGACTGTTGTGTTCACTTAACAACTGCTGCAAAAAGTCATTGATCAGGTGAGTCATATGATGACCTGCTTTATGACCATCACAATTTACAATCATAATTTGTAGGCTTTATTACTTTGTAGGTTGAGGACTACCTGTACATTATAATCTATCAAGGACATCTGGGTCAGCCCTTCTCAAGATAGTAACACAAGCATTCATTGCACTCCTTGGCTAACCTATAATTGACATCAGCCTAAATTAGAGCCACGCAAGTTCAGGTGCATATGCAAAAGGCTCCTTTTCTGAATAGAGAACCTTAAGTAATCTTTACTTCCGGACTTGCACAGATTTTAGATTGGCTCCACAGATTGGCTCCACATGTAGATGGTGGAGCTGTAGCTGAAGTATATGTCAATACTGACACTTAGGCATCCATCATCTCAGTTGGTGCATCAAACTTGTGGTACCCCGAGCTAATATGCTGAATAACAGTTATGGAGTACACAGTGTCCATGTTGCTATTCATAAACAATTCCACAGAGGCAACTCTTTACATACAGAAGGCAATGTTTCTATGGCAATTGATTATAACCTAATTATTGGCACCCAAACTAAAAAAGCATAATTTTAAGATGCTTGTTTGCATTAGGGGAATATATGTTCCATCTGTTCCTACAGTGGTTCTGATTTCTAATTCCACTTCCCACCACGTTTTCTTCTAAATAATCTCTTTTCTCTTTCTGTCTCATGCCAAGGCCTCTGGTGGTATCTCCTTTATCATCTGCCTGTATTCTCTTAGGGAGCTCTATCTCACAAACCTAAGAACTGTGACTGTGAAAATTGCAAAGGGCTTGTCTAATTCTTTCTGGAGATCAAGGAGAAAGCGTGAAGTGGAATAAAGTGCCTCATGCTTTGCAGCTGCTCCAGGTACATAAATAATGTGGGCAGAAAAAGGCACTGGCAGCAGCCGAACTTTTGGCATCCCCCTTTTTTTCCTGAAATCTTTTCGCCAAGCTCCACGCAAGCTTTATTCCTTCTTTCTACCCAAAACAGGGACATTCTCTCCAACTTGTAGTGCAGCTTGCATCTCGATCCCTTTACAAGGAATAGTATATGCGTTCATGAAACAACTTCTGAGATCAGAATAAGTCATTTTTATTTTTTAAGAGGAGGAGCCCATCTCAGACAAAGTCAAGCAGCCGAATTACACTGATTTCAGTGGGAGAATCAGACAAAGGCTGAAATGTGTATTTCTGAAATGTGTGTGATACCTGAAGGCTACATTTGACCAATTATGTTAAAAGCGTGCAGTTAAAAGTATACAGAAAAATAGGTCTTCTTAGTTCTGTCTATTTATACTGAAATGGTTGTTTGTTGAAAGCAGATAAAAACCTCTGGGGGGGGGAATCTGCTAGATTTATCTTACAAGGACAGAAACAATTCAGTTGAAATGCTTTCACCAGTCTACTTTCTGAATCCCATGAATTGTATGCCAATTCATGTGGATATTTAAGCTTTTATCATGATATATGTGGCACTATTTGATTGATTCTTATTAGGATTCAAACCTCTTTAATCTGAATCCTTGGGTTTGGATTTTGTTATTTTGCTGAGTGTGAGTCCCCTTCTTACAAAAACCTTCTAAAGTATCACCTACAGAGTGATGCTTATTGACCATCTTCTAATTTCACAGTACTGCTATTTGATGAGAAGAAGAGTATTGTATGGCACATTCAGAATAACACTCCCTGATATGAAAAGCATCATGTTTCAATAGTCATTATGGGAAAATTCTTCTTATCTGAGGAAATAATTTCAGATTATTTTCATTGGTTTTGTTAGTGAAAATCATTCTTACTATTGCAATTTCTATTTGTATGTTTTGCAGTCTTCTTGAATTTATAATTTCTCCTAAACTGCAAATATGTGTGTGTGTATGTGTGTGTGTATTCATTTAGAGCTACAATTCTCATCACCCCACAGTTATTTTGGCCATGGTGTTGGAAATAGTAGTTCAAATAATGTGGAAGTACCAGACTGATAAGTTAGCTTAAACTCTTCTTTTTTGTGTATATTTGCCTTCAAGGGAGTGTTGAATTTGTGTGAATCCCACAGTTTTCTTGGTAACATGTGGCTTGCCCTTGCCTCTTCCTTCAGATGATTAAAGACAGTTTAAAACAAGTTGCTGCAGAAATATTAGAGAACAATAAGCATCAGTAGACATGAATTTGCACATTTTTAAAAATTCTTTAAAATTCCAGAATACAAAAATATTCATGAGATACTTCCATGTTTTGCAAGATAGACACTGAGTATTCCTGTGAAAGGAATAGGGTGCACAAAGCTAAAATGTTCTTTGCAAATATCTTCTTTCTGTGGTTGATCTGGAAGACACATAATTTATAGGTAGGTTGCAAAGGGTCAGGAGAGGATTTTCTCAAACTATACAGGCTTAGAGGTCCGTACAATTATCTTGAATTGAAGTCAGAAAAAGATAATTACTGTAAACCAACACACTTTTCTTTGACCTTGATAATAAGTTCTCCCATGCAATCTCCTAAGAGATCACATCTACTGCTAACTGCTTTTTGTGTTGGTGATATACTAATAACAACAAAAACAGCAGGAAACATGGATAGATACACATACAAAAGGGGCTCCACATATACTACTCACTGCATTAGTGTAAATAGAAAGTCTTTAAAGAATTTCCAATTATAGCATATACTAATCAGCATTTGGAGCACCTGGACTCTGTTTATGGATTAAATGATAATGACCACAAGCAGGACAGAATCTAGGTCAACAGATGTTAAATAATTCAGTAAACTGATTTATTAATCGAGTGCCATAATTGCCCACCTGATCTTTGACTTGAATTATAGTCCCAAATATAGGAGGTGCTTTCATCAGATGCATTCAAACATGTTATGAAAATCAAAAGTATTACCGGTATGTTTAAAACGAGATACTAATTCTTTGGTTGGAATTTTTTCCTTAGAAGCTGCAAACTATGGTATTTGTTCAGTGTAGATATTCTTAATGAGTTTCTGTTTTTTAAAATGAATAATCTAAATAGTCATGCTTTTCAGTTGACCGTTTGACTTTTAATGATAAACAGAAATAATTTGTTTGACCTTTCTCTTTGTTCTGCAACCTAATGCACAGTAGTCACAAGGAATGATGAATGGCTGAGTACTCTTTTCTCTGTTCTTCTTTTCAGCTGATCACAAATAGCAGGCTGTGTTCCTGGGTCTGTGGGTTTGGGGGTGGGTTGGTCATAAATTCTTGTTATAAACATCCACTTTAAACTTAGTCCTTTTTGTTATCAAGAAACAATTGATAATAAAAAGAATAAAAATAAAAAAGAATAGGAATGCATCATTGAACAAGAAATCCGAACACAGTGTACGGGAAGTGAAACAAAACTGCAGTTCGTTCCTCTTGAGCTCAGATATCATTTTTTTGCGAAGTGCAGGAGGGGAAAAGCACCTAACATCTTTAGAAGCTAAGCTTCCTACTTGGTCTTCCAACCAGTTTTTCAGATACAAAATCCCACAGTCACAATGCCATGGATTCGTAGATAGATTGATGATCTTCAACACCTGAAGATGGTCAAATGCGCCTGCAGGTATCGTGGCTAGTTTATTGCCCTGGAGGTACAACTCTTCTATTTGACTTGGAAAAAGTGGAAGCACCATTATTCCCATGAAGCTACAGTTCAGTTTTAGTGGACTGTTTCCTGGTGGAGAGCATGTACAGTGGTGTGGACAGTGGCTTGCAAAAGCAGCTTCAAGAAACAGAAGAATCAGCAAGCCTTGACATGGGATCATTCTGAAAATTTAAATGAGGATAACCGTATAAAAAAATAAATTAGTGTAAGTTTATGACTGGGAAAGATTGAGGGCAATAGAAGAAGGGGACGACAGAGAATGAGGTGGCTGGATGGAGTCACTGAAGCAGTAGGCGTGAGCTTAAATGGACTCCAGAAGATGGTAGAGGACAGGAAGGCCTGGAGGAATGTTGTCCATAGGGTCGCGATGGGTCGGACACGACTTCGCAGCTAACAACAACAACAACAAGTTTATGAACATTTAGCTTTGCTCAACATTCTCCACAATAAACCCATAAAATATGGTGACATAAATCAGGGGTGTCCAATCTTGGCAACTTTAAGACTTGTGCATTTCAACTCCCAGAAATTCCCACCCAACATGGCTGGCTGGGGAATTCTGGGAATTGAAATCCATAGGTCTTTGAGGAACTTTAAGGAAATAGCTGAATATATCACTATGAGCTAAGTGAAGACAGGGGAGAGAGTGGGTGGGGTCCTGTTACCATTTTGACCCCTCCCCCTTTGCAGCTGCTTCTGTTTTTCATTGTAGACGTGCAAATAGAAATAGAATGACTACGGCAGAAGAAAGCAAAGAACAGCATTACATCCTGCAATGATATCTTTAACCCCATCAAACAACATCTGCCTATCCCAGATCATTGGAAAACACTGGATAGGTGGATAAAAATGACAAATCCAGTCTAAACATCTAGCTGACTATATGACCAACAAAAATAATAATTTATTTTTACTATCATTGGGGTTTGGGTTTTCCTGTAGCCCCCCCCCCCGTTTTTCTCTCTCTTTAGAAATATATTAAAAAAATCAAAATGCCTTTGATACCATAAAAAGAACTTACCTCAAGCCAAAGACACATGAGAACGTCTTCTGCACTCTTTTGCATTCTCTTAATTTTGTTTATAAATATTGACATTGATTGTCAGCATCTCAGCTTTCTGTGCATTGTTCAATACAGGAAAAGACAAAGCTGATTCACATCCCCTTTCTGAAGCTCTCCGGGAAACTTTCTGCACATGATCCATTTTCAGTGGGTGGCACAGTTATTCCATCCTTCAGTGGGTTGTTACAATGAGAACTGCAATCAACAGCACACCCTATGGAAATCCATTTGATTGGCTATGTAGGAAATGTCCCGAAGCTTATGAAAGAAGTGGCCGGGGAAGATAAGCCTGTGATACTCCCTCATCCGCCATTGCAGCTTAACTCCCTCAGTCTCTGGAAGAATTCCCCTGATAAGGACACCCTGGTTCCCTTTGATAAGGAGAGCTCTGCACTCCTTCAACAATTCTTTAAGACCTCTAAAGTTTATGTTTCCCAGAACAACATTTTTACATTCTCTGCTATAATTAATCTCACTTCTGATTTCCAAAAATATCTTTAAAATAAAGAAGCTTTTTTTAAAAAAATATGGAAAGTGAAAATTGGTACTGTACATATCTATGTTGATGTGAATTCAATGAACAAGAATCAAGGACTTTATTTGAAACATTTCATATGTTTATAGATATTTCTCCAACTTAAAGCGTAGAATAGAAGGATACGTGTCAAGATTTTCTTTCCATTTTGCCTGTTACATATAACTCTTGTATTCCTAATGAACTTTCTAGAGCAAAAAATATTTCGTGTTAATTTTATGTGAAATAAAATGATCTAGGTTTACCTTCACACAAAAGCCAATTATCATATATAGTTTAACAGCAATAATGACGGAATTTAAAAACAACACACATAATGGAGCTGCAATTCATTAATTTATAAATGATGCCAAGCTTACAATGCAGTTACATTTCTTTGCACATCATTAGTGAAGAATTTCTTCAGGCAGTTATTATCATAAAATAGCAAATTATAATATTTTCAGTGAAGAATAGTATAGTGCATGATTTATTTTTCATGTAACACATAAGAAAAATGTGAGTATTAAGTCCAGGTTGATAAATTAAATTAAGTAAAATACTTTATCATTTGTGAAAGGGCTTAGACTTTAAGGAAGTAATGATATCCCTTGATAAATCCAGGGTTTGCCATGCTTAGAGCAGTTTCATTTAAATCTATGGTCAACTATGGTCAGACTAACTTAAATTACATGTTTGAATATGTTGCAATGACTAAATTTTGATCCAATCCTTGTTGGATAATTACAATTTCATGCAAATCCATCTAGCATGCTCTCTCTAGCTTAAAAATTGATATTTGATTTAAAAAATCCTTAAAATTCAAACATAATATCATCCACACAGAATATATACCACAAGGACAAGTGTCTTCTGAGCATAACAGAACTCTTTAATAATTTGAAGTATATTTGTGGAATAAAATAAAGAAAAAACCTGGAAATTTGTGCCGTGGAACTCTACTAGAATTGGTGGAGTGTAAACTATCAACTTGCTTCATTTAAAGGAATAAATCCAACACAACTTTCAGCGATATAGTACGTATTAAATAATAAGAGGCATGATGGTGCATTATTCTGAAATGATTATCACACCAGTTATGGACTAGGACTACTCAGCCTATAAATTCAAGACCAAAGCTGTTTCAAGCAAAATGAAGTCCTTGCATACTTCCATATTCTAGATAGCTCTCAGCATTCACTAGCAATACAAAAACTGTGCAATTGGTCCATTTTTCCTCCCTTAATTATTTTTAGAGCAAGTAAAAAGATAAATAATAAATAAATATTGGGGGGAAAATAATGGGAAAATACAGAAAGTTCACAAATGGAAACCATTATACCATCCCCCATATACTGTAGAAACCTACAATATGGTAGTGCAATTTCACATTAAAAGAATCATCTGAAACAGAGCTTGGCAAAAAGCCCATCCATATTTCCCTGTGAAGGAAATATGGATGTATTTGTGACACAGCCACCAAACTCATCAATTTGCTGAATAATTAAGTGTCCATATTTTTTAAAAAAATAATAATCCCTTCAATATATGGATTGGTACTTCCAATTTCTAAGTGGATAGGGATTGCAATGCCACAAAAATAAACTATTTTCCAATCCTAAATATTCTGACTATAAAATATTTTACTACCAAAGCCATTATACAATATAACTTTCTAATTCAAATTATTTTTCCAGATGAAATTATAAAAAATGAAAGCTCTAAATTCTCTCTCCTAGTATTGAGTGAATATGTGAGTAACTCCATTTTTTTCATAAGTAAGAATATGTGTTACTACCACACTGAACAAGTTTGCATAAAATCAGGATTATTTATTCTCTTTGTGAATGATTATATGGCTGAGTGACTGGATGCCATAGCAACAGAACCTGTGATGCATGGAAATACATTTCAATTATGCATATGGAAGCATGAACAATTACATAGCAAAACAACTTACACATCTGTCAGAATTATTGGTTTAATATCAACGATAGTGATTACTGACATACATACATGGAAAAGTGTATGTGTGGAAAAGTGTGACATCTTCACCAAAAGAGACTTTTGTTTGTGATTATAGATACTTTCAGTCCACAAAAATACAACTTTACATGAGTGGTTTTATTCTTATAGCATCTTATTAACCACTGCCGCATTTCATTTGGACTTCTGATTTTCCAGGTCATGGAACCGTAGCAGAGGGACTTCAGAAGAATGCTGCTTTCTGCTGGCTTGGAAAACTAACTGTTTTGAACATTGCAAAATGCATGCTGCTAAAATTAAGACAATGATTGCCAAAAAAATCAGACCAAAGTCCCTCCAAAAAAAATCACGGCAACTGATTGGCAGGGTTTTCCTACATCCCTCCAGTTCGTTCCCTTTCAGCTGGCTCAAGGCTTTCCTATTTAGAGAAGCTGGAGTTGCACAGGTAGCCATTGCAAGAGCACTTTTATTAAAGTCTGCCAGCCACTCCTTGAGATATAAAATAGAGCAGTCACAGTGCCAAGGATTGTTGGAAAAATTAATTTCCTCCAAGTTGGTCAAGCTATCAAGAGCACCCAGAGGAACAGTGGTCAAATTGTTGTTTTGCAGATGAAGAATTTTGATGCTTGAGTTCAGGAGCGGCATCTCCTTGAGGTCCATCAAATTGCAGTTTGCTGCCCATCCCCAGGAATCAAGAGTCTTACAAGGACAGAGAGTGCAGATCCAAGCTTGGGTTGTGTTTAAGAACAACAACATGATTAGCCCTTTGATCATTGAGATTATTTGCTTGTTCCTGCTTATAGCTGTGGAACAAAAAAAATACACAATATAATACGTGTGAGCTCATTTCTGTCCTGTTCAAGTAGAAGATGGGAGTTTTAAGCAAGAACATCAGGAGGTGATAGTGGTGCTGGCCAAACTGTGTGGTCAAATATAGACCCAGAAGGCAATCCTTGTTAAAGCCATTTTCTATTCTTAGTTAGACTTCCCAAGTCTTCTATATGGGAAGATCATCACCGAAATGTCATGATCAGTGACTGGAGAACAAATATGGATTCCCCACTGGCCATGTCTCTTAGATTATCCCTCTTCCTTTCTTCCATCTTAGTTTAAATTTCTCCTTTCAGCTCAATTAGCCTGCTCAACAGCCATAAGTATTCATATTTTTTTGGATGCTGATGCTTTTTTATTTCAAGAATAATATTTGGCCTTTGAATACATTAAGCCCATTTTCCAATTCCAGCCTTTCTCAGTTGGCATTCTATGAGAGATTGTGATTGAAAAAGAAAACTTTGCATGCTAGCATTCACACTGGTAAGGAATGTTTATGCATTGCAACTCACATCTGCTGTTTTTATAAACATTATAAAATGTGGATTGTGCAGGTTAGAAATGAGTTGCATTGTGGAGTTTTCATACTTTTTTTAAAGGCAGGATTCCCTGGGACCTGAAAATTATTTCAAGGGATTCACCAGAGCAAAATAATTGAGAAAGGCTGGTCTTATTCAAATTTAATCAACTCCAAAAATGTTTAAAAGCTGAATATGAGTTTTATGCTTACCTATTCTGAGGAATCCTAAAAAAGGTCTTGGAGACTCCTAAAGCCCCCTTTGCCTACATTGTTTTAACTCCTTCCTTCAGGCCAATGTTTCCCAACCTCAGCAACTTTAAGATGGGTGGACATGAACTCCCAGAAGTCAGGTTCACACAGCTTCAAGTTGCTGTGGCTAAGAAACAGTGCTTTAAGTGATAACCCGTCATAGTCGTCATTTGGTTGTTTGCCATACTAGCTTTCAGAATTGTTACAGATCACCCAGTACATTAGAGTGGCTTGCTCTCTCTCTCTCCATGGAATCACCACTGCTAAGTAATAAAGAGGACTTTTCTATAGGCAATAGTTTCTTATATTCACACACAGGATCATACTTCTAAAAAATTAAACTCTTTTAAAATCACATCTCTCTCTCCCTCTTTCTTTCCTTCCTTTCCTCTTCTTTTTCTGTTCTATCTTTGATGGCTAACTCAGCCTCTCATTTTCTGAAGACTGCAGCTTGCAATTGTTGGTGATGCATTATACTGTATACCGTAGCAAAAAAATCCATGCATCTTTCAGAATCTGATGTTATCCTAAGTGCTTTGCTTTCAATGGAGTCAATGCATGCATTCAGTTGAGATAAAAGTGCTAAATAAGCTAATGATGCACAGGCATTTGAGGCTTTGAGTTCTATGCCTTTTATGTAAGTGTTCTTTTTCTTAAGAAATGACACCCTACGTAACACAGGCAGTGATCAGATGTTTTAAATGGGACTGAATAGTTGCAATGCTATGTGGATGACCAACTTATCTAAAGCAGCACAAATAAAAGCCAATCAGATAGTTATTCTCCTACATGTTGGATGTGCATTAACTTTATTTTTTAATTTGATTTCCACAGCTGCCCATCTCAACAAGTAGCTCTGATTAGCTTAATCATTCATAAAATCACAGAACTGTGGAGTTGGAAGAGACCACAAGATTCAGCTAAACCAACCTTCTGTAGTGTGCAAGAAAACTAGTTAAACAGTTCTCAAGTCTCTTCTTAAAATCTTCTAGAAATAGAGAATCCCCAAGAGGCAGAATGGAAGTGGCCGAGAGAAATGACTGACCCAAAATCACAGATAGGTTTGTGCCTAAAGCAGGACTCGAACTCACGGTCTACTGGTTTCTAGTATAACACCTTAATGAATTTCCCTGTCAATTATGAAGGGGTGGTGGTGGTCAAAAATGTTCCAGTCTATGTGTCAAATGTGCTAGGCATGCCACTGGTTTCACCAGTGCAAAGTAGAGAAGACAAAAATATTTTGATAGACTGTTTCTTCTAATGAAGTCTAGAATAATCCACCAAGGGCTTATAGGTTTTATTCAAAATACAATAACACCCTATTACTACATTCAGTTTTATTATATAAATTGTCCCTAAGAATCTTTCAGTATAATGTATAGAACTTTTTAAAGCACAGAGAGATGGTGCTTAGAATTAATCAGGATAAAACAAATGGAATATTTAATCCTTGTCTTAGTATGAAGTACTATTTATTAAAATGATTAGTACCTAAGTCTAAGTGCTTACTCAGCACTTCCAATGCAGCCCTCTGTACATTTATTTGGAAGTTAAGTCTCTTGAGGTCAGTCACATTTGCTTTTAATGGAGTAAACTGTTAGTCATTTTCTTATCTGAAACATAAACCATCTAACCTGCTAATTTTAAACAGTTAATATGATGGTAAACCAAATTTCATTTGTACAATATTTAGACCTGGAATGTCATTCCTGTCAGTTGCCTCATAGACACTGAAATTCAGAGAGATGAAGAATGAATGGGAATAAGCAGGACGGCTTCAATAATTTCCAGGGGACAGGGGCTTCCATTTGCCTATCTAAGCCCGGGCTGAGCCACCTATGGATGGTCAAAAACTACAAACAACTTTTGGGAATGCAGACAAGGGCTATAAGAAGACAGCATGATGAATAGCATGCAAGTTTCCAATCTTTATGGGAGTTTGGAAGGAGTTTCATGTCTTTTAAAATGATTGTGTACATGCATTGCTCACCTTCCCTCCGTCTTCCCAAGTGGGACACTTGCATAAGGAGACCACACGAGCAAACAGATACCAGAAGAGGGAAAAACAGAATTGGTGAGGAAGAAAGGGCAGCCAAAAAAAATCAGGTAAGGTAATGTAGTTGCAATAGCTTTGTGAATTGAAAAGGCCTCTATGACTTCATTGGTGAATGGGGTTTCAACTCAGATCTCCCCTATCCTTGTCTACACTGTGACTAGCCTTCCCCAACTTGACTCCTGTGGATGCATGGAGAAGGCATGCTGGCTGGGAATTCTACCCAGTGGCTGCTTTGGCTTTCCAGGGCCATGTTGCTTTTCATACTTTCCCCCTATGCATGGTAATCCATCAAGAGGAATAGAATTTATAGTAGGAAAAAGATGGTTTGTTTTTTCTGGGTGCATCTATTCAAGAAGAAATCATGATATGAAATTAGGTTTTAGCTGTTTAAATATGGATCTGCTGCAGATTATCTTCAGTGGTTTAACATGAAAAATAAGCAAGGTAAAAGAGAAAGATGCAAGCTAAAAAGAGAAATGAACCATGTTTCTTACCTTTTATTTTATTCTTTTCACTGAAGCTTCATAACTGGCACCAATGGAGCAAATGCAATAAGTGTTTTTTTTTGGCACAGGAAGGAAATGAGTTTAGCAAGGGTTCTCCACAGAAGACAAGTCTCCGTCATTATCTCCTGAACCCAAGGCCCATTCAGATGCAAGATGGGTGTTTCCTGCAAAGGGGGGGGGGAAGCTTCCTTTAAGATGCACATCTTTCTCTCTCATCCTTGCTCTACATACTGCCTCACCAGCAAAGTATTCTACCCATATCCATGTCTTATGTATGTTGGTTGGTCTAATAACAAGAGACATTGAGGCTGGAGGAAACAAACTTGGTTAGATGGACCATTGGTCTCACTCAATAGAATGCTGCTTCAGAGACAATTAGGAATGACAGGACTGACATTTGAACCCAGTGATTTTGGGTGGAAAAGCAAGGTAAGTGAAGGGCACAAGTGAACAATAGCCCAGATAGTACTCTATGAAGCAGATTGGTTTTAATGGACGAGATTTGCCTGACCCTGCAGGGACATCCACAGAGGTGGTCAAGAAAGTCAAGAGGGCATCTGCAACCATAGAATTGAAACCCTGTTGTTGTTGTTTTTACATATCTTCCATGCATGGGCTGTATAAAAAGTCATGCAGTTGCAGCTGACTTTTTTGATTCCCTTCCCATGGACATCCCCATTTCTCTGCTTTTGACTAGATCAATAAACATCCGCCAAGTCTTCGTGCTTTATGATTATCATAGAAAATTTTGGAACTTGTAGACCAGCTCTCCTATGCAGACATTTAAAATATCCTACGTAACTTTAAATTAATCACAGTTTTTTATGTTTGTAACTTGGGCTCCCTGCCTCTTAAACGATGATAAATGATTGTCTTAGGAGAAAAATGAGGAGTCAAAAGAAATCTTGGCATAAAAATTATGCCATGCTCCACTACCTATTTTGAGATTTTCTTTAATTATTGTTTATTTTGAAAAAAAGTGGCCTAAAGAGTATCTAGGCCTATTCCCTAGAACTCTAAAGATTAATTGGTAATCTTTCCTTATAAGATGATTTATAGTACACATTTGTTTCTTAACAGTTAAGAGCTGCTTGAAAAATAGCTACAAGCAGGAGAATAAACCTTTTCAACCCTTTTTAAAATTATCTTCATGTGGAAATAGAAATGGTTCCGATTAAAATTAACACCCTGTCCAGCTTGTCAGCTCTATTGCCACAATCTGTTGCCGAAGAGACTCTTAATGAATGCAGCGCTGGAATCAGCCAGCAAAGATTCAGTCAGTCAGTTCAACACACCCTCCCCCCCTTGAAACATATCTTCTGCATTTCCTGTCCACATCATCAGACTGTGTGTGTAAAGTCGCGTGCTTCACAGAGAGGTGGACACAGAGCTGGGTAATGATGAGTTTATTCAGAACGGAACGAACTGGGGAAACAGGGGAACCTGGCGTCTATTTGTACCTGCCCAGGTGGATGGCATCCAATCAGTTCAAACCTGGGCTTCCCGCCAGTGCAGGTGACCAATGGGTTTAAATCCTGGCTTCCCGCCAGGCTGACCATGCCTGGGGCTGTCAACAGCTTAAGTCATTAGGCTTATCCCGTGTGAGCGGTTATCACCCGGAGCTGTCCAACCCCCCTGCTGATCTGCACCATCAGCCTCCTGCTGTGCTGTCCTTTGTGTATGCTGGGAGGCATACACTGCACCGTGAGGAGAAGGGAAGATGTTCTGATTCGGAGAATATTCAAAGAGCGAATTTCTAAATGAAGTCCAAGTGTTATTAATCCTCTTCACTTTATTTTACTCTATATTATTGCCATCAAACCACTCCTAGCTTCAAAATAGTTTTTTCTCTGGAGGCTCCAAAATTGTAAGAACAATCATCTGAGGTAGAGTGTCTGTGGGGGGAGGTTCAAAAAAGTCAAATGGCAGCTACGCAGTTGAAAGCCCACCTGTATTTTTTATCTTTGTTACTTTAATTATAGGTGGGGCAAGGTTTGTACCACATGAATGTGGCCATTGTTTGATTTTCTTTTATACTGCCCCCTGGGGATACCCCTGATCTGAGAAATAACTGTTTGCTTCCACTATGAGTAGACACAGCCACCAAATTAAAATTGCCTGAGCATTTAATAAGTAGAGAATTTATTGATTGTTATCTATTCTCCTGGTTGGTAATTTCACTGATTTCACTATATTAAGAAATAGGCTTTCCAAACCAATCTTCTTCTATTTCTCCTTCCAATTTTCTTTTCCATGCTGCCACTCATTACCATTACATTTTAATTTATTAGTTTAATTTATTTATTATATCTGTGTGCCACCCATCTCACCTAGAAGTGACGTATGCTTGTTTCTCCCTTAACACGTTCCATTTTAGAACTGGAACCAGTTTTTTCTTTCTCAGCACCACTCTGGCAATTCTATTGGTATATATTCAGGTTCACTCCCACACAAAAAAAGCGGACAAAAAACAGAATTTCTTCTTAAATAATTCTGGAGTAGCATCAGATTCTTGCACTTTGCTCAGTCTCTTTTGGTAGCATGAGAGATGCCTCTATTGGCCCACAGAAACCCAGCAGTGAGCTGAAAAGCAGTTATTCTTGTCTACACCACTGATCCCTCCAGAATGAAGAAAGAGGAATCCTATCAGTACAGCAAACAAAATGGCATCTTTCGAGATGTAGCATTTTAGATCCAAATCAAAAAGGTGCTGCTCTGCAGGTATGTGTGTCCAGTCACCAGCTCTTTGATTTTCCTAGGCATGCATGATTACCCTATAAACCCAGGAAAAATCTTAACTTTTTAAAGAAGCGGGCAACAGGTATGGCACATGAACCCACGCATACCCCAAAGTACCTTTTTGAGTTTGGATCCAAAATGAAGCACATCTCCAATCTATTTCTCATCCATTTCTCTTTCCCAAAACATAGCCAATCTTGGCTGGTCTCAAAAAAACAAAGCAATGGTTTGGAGACCATTAACAAATATTAAGATTGTAGACCATTACAAGATGGTAGACCTCCCAATCTAGCTGACAGTCCTAAAAAAATCTCTCATCCAAGTACTAACCTGGTCCAACCCTCCTTAGCTTTCTAGTCCAGACAAGGCTATCCAGATGCTATAACCTACTGAGACTGTCTATGAACCTTATATAGCACTATCATAACATGGGCAGCTGAAAGATGTGGGGAATTAGCTATTTCATTAAATGCAGGACAGCTCTGAATGAATTCCACAGCATCCCAAATCATTCCCTTCTTGAAATGGCTGTGATTCTTGCTTCTTCATACCTAAAGGGAGGAGAAGAGAGAATTAATCATTGCATGTATTGATTCAGTTGACTTGATGCATAAAAACCAAAGAGATATCTTGGAATAAAATTAACATCTAAAAATTAATAGTTTAGCAAAAGTCTGTTATATGTCCTTGATAGGAAAATATTACAATTAGTATGATTAATGAGCAGTACAGCAGTAAATATATTACTTGTGTTGTTATTGTTGTTGATGATCTTCCTGTCTGTTTGATGTATGGAGAACTATGAATATGACAAAAGGCAATGAATAATTTTATCACAGATAGGAATTGCAGAAGTGGCATGTATGTAAACTGGAAAAAATGGGCATTGATTGTATCAAAGCCCAACTCACAAATCTAAGGAGCCAACAAATGTATTGGAACATCACTTCTAGAATTCTGAACAAGTTGTAGTTTCCATTTGGGGTCAAATAAGGAAAGAATAAGCATTCTGCCTTGGCTAAGAAAAAGATAGAGGACAGCAAGGTTGATATAAGGTCAGTTCCCCAACAATTGAAATAGTGCTGAACATTCTGATGCATCCCCCTTAACATCCATAGTTTGCAGTTAAACAGTAAAAGCAAATTTAAAATACCCTGGAAAAGAGATTTAGGCTGAAAATTAGACTATTAAGCAATAATCATTTTTTACCTGTCCAGTAAATAAAATAAAATAAAAAAATATTTTACCATTGCTATTTTATTCTCGGGGCTTGTCCTTTCATCCTGCTTGCCACAGAATGAAGAATCCCCACTAATATTTTTAGAAGATATATCGCAGACATGTCAAACACAAGGCCCGGGGGCTGGATCCGGCCCACGAAGTGGTTTCATGTGGCCCGCGAAGCCATCCTGGAAACAGTGAGGGAACGGCCCTCACTGCCTTGGCACTGGCCCAGAGACCCTCCTTCTGCCAGAGACCCTCAGATCTGTCCCACTCCTGCCCAGGCCCCCATAGGTACCCTTGATGCGAACGATGTAGAGCTGGCCACGCCCACCCAGTAGGCCATATGCACTCTAGCCACGTCCACCCAGTAGGCCACGCCCACCCTGGCCATACCCACCCGGCCCCCTGAGGGCAACTGCAATGCTGATGCAGCCCTCAATGAAATTGAGTTTGACACCCCTGATATATCGTCATGATGCCACCTCCATCTCATGGCCAGCCCAATTCTCAGGCAGCTTTAGTGTTCAGGTATAGCAATAGTGCTTACTTTCTCATCCCACCCCATGGCCTCCAGTCGAGGGCACATTAATCTGGAGATGATGTGGCTAGAGGATGGGATCTGCCCAGGAATTATTGGTTGGGTAAATCTGCTGTAGAGGTGCTACTTCCTGCAGATCTGATTACTGGGTCCTGCAACACTATTGCCATTTTCTATTGGCTATGGAAATAGCACCTCAAAACCCTAAAAACAGTAATAGATCTTCCCCTTTTGATATATTTATTTATTTATTTAATTTATATGCCACCCATTGCACTAACAAACAAGCAATAATGACCTGCCAGGAGATTAGCCTACCAAAAGCTTGATTGGTCATCAACAGCTGTGAGAAGAGAGCCTGCCTGAGGAGGCTGGAGGTAGGAGAAGGGGAGAAGGGGAAGAAAAGAAAAAAAGGAAGAAACTGCAAATTAAGGGAGGAGAAGGGAAAATGCTGCAGCAGCTCAGGAGTAGATTTTGTGAGGCATGAAGAAGAGCCATGGGAAAGCTGTTCAAAAGCTTTCCTTGACGATGAACTGAACAAAATGCAACTGAGCTGAATTGGAGGAGAAGGAAAAAGCTGCTGTGGCAGAAACTCAGCCCCAATCACTGGTATGGAAAGGGAGGGAATGCATTCTCTATCAGCTGCGAAGTTTATCCCCCTGGGAAGGAGAAATGTTGGCTTCAATAATGGAGTCCTCCTAAAGGAAACAGTGTTATGGAGCAAATATAGTCCCACTGAAGACACTGAGCTGTTTTACCCCAAAGCCCTCATTCACTTCTTATCTGCAGTCGTGTTCTTCAATGTATGTCTCAATCTCAACCCTTCTATTTGCAGTAGGGGCAGAGTAATGCTTAACTACTTGATTGCATATACAACAGTTATATCTTAGTACTAGTCTGGACATGTTGAGAAGGGATGGACTCTTACGACTTACTAAGCAACAGGATTGCTTTTGGCTACACCAGAGAGCAGAATGTAACACTGGGAAATAAGGAAGGATCAAGGAAGAAAAAGGAGAGACATACTGTATGGACAGCTCCAATCTGTTATGTTTTAGTTCTGAGAGCGGAATAGTTTGTTGTAAAAACATCATCTGAAATAAACAACTTTATCTTTTCATTTTTTTAAAATGTTTATCATGCTCATTTATGCATGACTTTATAGTTCATCCCACTCTGCTAGCATATTATTCAGAGTAACGTCTTCCTTCATTTTTCAATGAGTTGATACAGTATAGTCAGGGCTTTTTGAGATCTTGGGAAGCTGGGGGCAGAGTGTTCTTTTGAATACTGCCAACCCCACCCCCCTCAACACATGCTTCTTGCTGCAGTCTACATCTACATCTATCTATTTATATCTATGGATCTATAAAGTGAGCCAGTTTTGTGCAGTGATTAAGGCATCAGTCTTGAAACCGGAAAACTGTGAGTTCTAGTTCTACCTTAAGTACAAACCCAGCTGGGTGACCGTGGGCCAGTTATTTTCTCTAGGAAGGAAACAATGGCCAACCATTTCTGAAAAACCTTGTCAAGAAAACTGTGGGGACCTGTCCTGCCAATCTCTGAGAAACACATTGAACACAACTGTATTCAACTGTACACAACTGAACATAAGAAAAAACACATGCATACACCCAATCTATATCTATCTTTTCTCCATGTGTTTGCTTTTGAATACAATATTCCAGTAATTTGGAGTGCATAATAAGATTGGAAATTCTGCAGTAACTCTTGCTATTGTATTGTAACTGATTAGTTTTGCCTTGAATTAAAAAAAAAAGGAAGATCCATTTGGTCATTACAAATACGAAGAAACTTTCAGGAGGGATCCCCTCATGTGTGGGGACTGGATCAATAGTTTTCACTTCCCTCCTTTAAAAATGTCCTGGGTGCAGTGTTCTCCCTGGCTGACCAAATGTGCTCAAGATACATTAATGTTAAAAGTACATTCTAACATTCGCATAGTACCCTTATTTTGATATTAAGTTGAGAGAATGTGATCCTTTGCAGAATTTCCCTCATCTTTATGGAAGAGCTAAAATGTAAGGTAACGGTAAAGGTTCTCCTGCACATGCGTGCTAGTCGTTTCCGACACTAGGGGCCGGTGCTCATCCGTTTCAAAGCTGAAGAGCCAGCGCTTGACCGAGGACGTCTCC
Source organism: Vipera berus (assembly GCF_964194415.1). Taxonomy (NCBI): domain Eukaryota; kingdom Metazoa; phylum Chordata; class Lepidosauria; order Squamata; family Viperidae; genus Vipera; species Vipera berus. The sequence continues at coordinate 227,644,540 of NC_138203.1, forward strand.
ATGGTCATGTGGCCAGCATGACTAGACGCCAAAGGCGCACGGAACACTGTTACCTTCCCACCGTAGTGGTCCCTATTTTTCTACTTGCATTTTTACGTGCTTTTGAACTGCTAGGTTGGCAGAAGCTGGGACGAGTAACAGGTGCTCACTCTGTTACGCGGCACTCGGGATTTGACCCGCCAAACTGCCGACCTTCTGATCGACAAGCTCAGCATCCTAACCCACTGAGCCACCGCGTCCCTTGCTAAAATGTAGCAGAGTCTAATAAATGTTCCCCTTTTCTTGCATTCTCAAAGATTTCTTCCAAGGGACTGTTTTCCTCTGGGAATTGATTATCCCATCAGTTGTGTGAGCTCCGCTTGTATTCTCTTGTAAAGTTATTCATGCATACAAATGATGAATTGATTGTTCTTCAGGAGCTGGACTTTAGGCTATTTGGATTAAAACTAAGCATCCAGATGAGATACATAAACCTGTTCACTGAGAACAAGACTATGTAAACTACTGTTCCAGAACACAAACTATTGTGTAGCATTCAATCACATTGGGTTATTCTTCATTTCTCTTAGTTATTTGTAGTTCAATGCATCTATCTTTCTACTTTGATACTAAAGCACTTTTCTATAATCTAGTATTATAATATATATAATATGGTAGTTTTACTTTCCTTCTGTTTCAAATTGTGACATTGCTTCTAATGCTTTTGCGAAAGGGTTGACAACCAGAAGTATTGTCATCCATTGAAAGAAAATCTATACTTATTAAATTATTATTGAATGAGTGCTCACGTGTCCCATAATGGGATATAGGGTTAGTGAGACTTGGGTTTAGATTAGGTGAGATACAGAAGACCAATATTAAGAAACGTTTGCCTTTGTTTTAATAAATAGAAATGGAATATCAGGACCACTTTAGTTTCCATATCATTAAGAAATAAAATATGGACTATAATTCCATAATCATGAAGTTTTTATTGTCCGATTTAAGCTGCAAATCTGTATCACATTCTTCAAGACTTTACTTTGTCATAATAGGCCATTTGGATAGATATACAAGCATTGCATCCAGCGATAGCTTTTATATATTGTTTAACATCTGTTTTTTTAGTTGAGTTAATGGGAAGTTGCTTGAGAAAAGATTGTGTTGCTATTGTTTGTGAAATGAAAGCCTGCAGTGAATAGTCATCAGTGCACATTAAATAATCTGCTGCTATTTATTGACTTTTTAATTGCCCGGGGAGTTCCTCCAATTGATCAATCGAATGCGGGTGTTTATGGCAACAATGGTGTTGAAGTGAATACTGTGCATTTCTGGGCCAAAAATTGTAAAGATGGTGAACTGGGAAGAACCAATTTATTTATTTTTATTCTGCCTTTATTTTTTATAGATAAATGAAGTAAAACAATTGGTACAATCAGTGAGTTTTACATGAGAAAAACAGGTGAACTGATTAAGGATGATTGGCAAATCATTCAAAAAGAAAATTGCAGTCAAGCTTAGTATTTTCACAGGATCATGTAGATGACATTATTGATGTTCCCCAGTATTAAATGATTTCTGCAAAATGGGTTCCTATCAGCATGACAACAAAGAAAAAAGCTTCAAGAATTGACATCTGCCATCATTTGTTGTCACTCCATGAGCATGAAGGTAAGGAAATTATTCACAGCATTGTGACAGCTAATGAAACATGGGCTTATCATTATGATCGAGAAATGAAGCATCAATCTGTGCAATGTCATTACAAAGCTTTATCTATGAGAGGGGGAAAAACCTGCCAGACTTCAGCAGGAAAATTCATGACTTTAGAACACAGATGGTCTGTTATTTACATGGATTTCCTTGAGTGCAGACCACATTGCAACACAGAAAATGTTGAAAGAGAAATAAACAATTAGGCATAATTTGGAAGCCCCCCCCCCCGAAATATTGTTGCATCTCAGCAGTGCTAGGCTACCAAAGAGGCAATTGCAAAGTTGAATCTTACCATCTTACCCCATACAATACAGACTTGGTGACATGCAAGTTTCGGTTTTTCTCTAAATTAAAAGAATGCCCTCAGAGGCATTGGTTTGATTTGAAAGAAGAGTAAAAAGGGCTGTGAGGATGTGGTTGCAAAGACACAGTGTGGAGTTCTTTGGTGACACCTTTAAGAAGCTTGACTGCCATTGGCAGAAGTAGGGAGAGAACAGTGGAGGTTATATGAAAAGTGAATACAGGGAATGAAATTTGTGGGTCATATTTATTTTGATTTTATGGAATATTATTGTGAACCACTTAAGGTTATCATGCATAAGATAGGCATCCATATAAGTTTGTAAACTAGGGTTTTCTGATCTGGTCTGGAAGTCCCCAGACCAGTAGTGGGATTCAGCTGGTTCGGACCACTTCACCAGAACCGGTAGCTAATTTTTTGTTGCCCAGGCCCAGAATGGATTTCTGGAAGCGGCATCCACATAGTGAACCAGTTGTTCACATATTTGAATCCCACCACTGCCCCAGACTAGTACTGAGTGAGAAAAATAGATACAGAACATAATGTTTTGCACCTCTGTCTTAAGCCATCAATTTTGTTTATTTCTTTTTTCTTATAAAAATAACACCCCCACAATTATTCAGGTCATACTGTATTGAACTATAATACAAGGTACTATATTATCCTATGGCACAGTTCTGCAACCCGCGCTCCGGAGCCGCATGCGGCTCTTTCAGCCGTCTCCTGCGGCTCCCAGTCCTCTGCCATGTGCAGTCCAAAAAAAAAAGTGGGACTAAAAAAGTTCAACCAATCAATTCAAATATGCAGGGTAGGTATCCAAATATCCGGGATATTTGAGGGAACACCTGCTGCCAGCATCAAGTTCCCTTCGTCCAGTGCGCTCGCAGAGGGAGGGTCTTCTCAGGGTGCCGCCAGTAAAAGATTGCCGGCGGATAACACCCAGGGGGAGGGCCTTTTCTGTGGGTGTGCCTGCCCTCTGGAACCAGCTGCCCGTGGAGCTCAGGACTGCCCCTGACCTGCGTTCATTCCGCCGGGACCTGAAGACTTGGCTCTTTGAGCTCTCTGGCCCAGGCTGAGAATTTTGAACTGGGGTTTTATTTTCAGGGATAACTTAATCTTTTAATTGTCTTTTAACTTTGTATTTTGTATTGATGTGATTTTAAAATGCCCTGTAAACCGCCCTGAGTCCTTCGGGAAAGGGCGGTATATAAATCTAATAAAATAAAAATAAATAAAATATCTCGCCTTGGCTCCACTCTTCAGTCAAACCCTGTTCTGCGCATGTGCATTTTTTGCGGCTCCCAGTTTTTCCTTTTGTGAGGGAACCGGTTCCAAGTGGCTCTTTCACTGTTTCAGGTTGCTGACCCCTGTCCTATGGGTATGTATCAACAGTTATTGTTTTAACAGAAGTGGAGAACAAAATACAGGTTGGAGAAATGCTACATCCATAGAAATAATACATGGAGTTGCTTTCTCACAATATTAATCCCACTACTTTTTGCTTCCTTTCTGTTTTTCTCTGAGATGGATTCATGGTTTGATTAAGTGCCATCTAGTTGTTTTCAACTCCTAGTGACCACATAAATAATTCTTCTCTATGATAGTCTCTCCCTAACCTCTTTTTTCAAATCTCCCAACCGTGCATTCATTGCTACCGTGAGTCCATCCATCTTCTCTGAGCCAGAGTGTTCATTTTAAAATAGGTGATCTGTGGGTCAGCAGCATACAGATGAGCCAGGATCATTTGGGGTGGAGAAACTCATGGAGCCATCCACAACAACACTTTATTATGGATAAATAAGCGAATCAGTAACATAATTTTTATTTCTGTGAAAAAGCATACTTTAAGTCACTGCTTTCTTTAGTGCACTTATCCTGCAAAAGCAAAATAGCATTTAATTCTTCCTGTGATGATACAGTAGTAGCTACCACTAGGTTTTGTGCAGAAGGTTTTGTGCACTATTGAAACGTTCATTTTAGTATATATTTTATTTTTATTTATTATTTAGTTATTTATTTAGTTATATTTATATACCGCCCTATTCCCTGAGGACTCAGGGCGGTTTACAGGGAATTAAAATCCAAAATACAAAAATTAAGAACCAAATTAAAAAATATTAAATTGACCCTGTAGTCGATTAAAAAGAACCCCAAATTAAAATTTCTCCTCAGTCTGGGCCCGAGAGCTCGAAGAGCCAGGTCTTCAGGCCCCGGCGGAATGATCGGAGGTCGGGGGCAGTTCTCAGCTCCACCGGCAGCTGGTTCCAGAGGGCAGGCGCTCCCACCGAGAAGGCCCTATCCCTGGGTGTCGCCCGCCAGCAATCTCTTACCGGCGGGACCCTGAGCAGACCCTCCCTGTGGGAGCACACTGGGCGAAGGGCGTTTGATGCCGGCAGCAGGTGTTCCCTCAGATATCCCGGACCCAGGCCATGTAGGGCTTTATAGGTGATAACCAGCACCTTGAATTTCACCCGGAGGGCAACCGGAAGCCAATGCAGCTCACGGAGTAGAGGTGTTACATGGGAGTATCGGGAAACCCCCATTACAACTCGCGCGGCCGCATTCTGCACCAGTTGAAGCCTCCGAGTGGTCTTCAAGGGCAGCCCCATGTAGAGAGCGTTACAGTAGTCCAAACGGGAGGTCACAAGTGCGTGAGTAACTGTGCGTAGGGCGTCTCGGTCCAGATAGGGACGCAACTGGCGCACCAGGCGAACCTGAGCAAAAGCCCCCCTGGTCACGGCTCCTATATGGTCTTCGAAATTGAGCCGTGAATCCAGGAGGACGCCCAAGTTGCGAGCCCTATCGACGGGGGGTAACACCTCACCCCCCATCATCAAGGATGGAATAACTTGGTTAACCCGAGATGCCGATATGCACAGCCACTCAGTCTTGGCGGGATTGAGACGAAGCCTGTTTCTCCCCATCCAGACCTGAACCGCCTCCAGGCACCGGGACATCACGGAGAGGGCATCACTGGGTTGGTTCGGGGTGGAAAGAAAAAGTTGGGTATCATCAGCGTACTGATGATACCCAAATGAGAGACCTCGGGGCGGATCTCTGCCCTCCTGTCAACACCGACTGCGAGCGGCCCTGGAGGTAGGAGGAGAACCACCGTAAAACGGTGCCTCCCACTCCCAACCCCCTGAGATGCCGCAGTAAGATACCATGGTCGATGGTATCGAACGCCGCTGAGAGATCTAATAGGACCAGGACAGAGGAGCAACCCCTGTCCCTAGCCCTCCAGAGATCATTCACCAGCGCGACCAATGCCGTCTCCGTGCTGTGTCCGGGCCTGAAGCCCGATTGGTACGGGTCCAGATAATCAGTTTCCTCCTGGAACAGAGGGAGCTGATGCGCCACCACACTCTCGACAACCTTCGCCAGAAAGCGAAGGTTGGAGACTGGACGGTAGTTGTTTAAAACAGCCGGGTCCAAAGCAGGCTTCTTGAGAAGGGGTCTCACCACCGCCTCCTTCAAGGCGGCAGGAAAGACACCCTCCTTCAAGGAAGCAGTTATTACTGCATGGAACCAGCCTCGTGTTCCTTCCCGAGCCGCATAAGCTAGCCAGGAGGGGCACGGATCCGACAAACAGGTGGTGGTGCTCAGTCTCCCCATGATCCTGTCCACATCATCAGGGGAAACAGGGTCGAACTCATTCCAGATAACGTGCTCAAGACCGCCTGATTCCTCCACATTAGACTCTGCCCAGTCAGAGTCCAAGCCGGTCCGGATCCGAGCGATTTTGTCCGCCAGATGATGACTAAACTCCTCGGCTCGTCCCTGCAAGGGATCCTCTCTCACCTCCTGATTAAGGAGGGAGCGAGTCACCCTAAACAGGGCGGCCGGGCGATTATCTGCGGACGCGATAAGGGCGGCAAAGTAGTTAGACTTCGCCGTCCTCATCGCCGCAAGATAAGACCTTGTAAAGGTTCTTAACTGCAATCGGTCGGATTCGGATCGGCTGGATCTCCAACCGCTCTCTAGACCTCGTCTCCGCCGCTTCATCTCCCGGAGCTCCACAGAGAACCATGGGGCCCAACGGGATCTGCGTCGGGTCAGAGGTCGCATGGGTACAACGCAGTCGAGTGCCCTGGTGGCTGCCATTTCCCAGGCCTCCACCAGGGCATCGACTGGGCTGTGGGTAAGGGTGATAGGTATAGGCCCAAGCGCCCTCTGGAACCGATCTGGGTCCATTAGGTGCCTGGGGCGGAACCACCTGGTCGGCTCCGCCGCCCAGCGGTGGGGGATGGCATGACGAAAACTAGCCTCAGGAGGTAATGGTCTGACCATGACAGAGGGGTGATGGACGGAGAACCCCCTCCCAGATCATCCAACCACTGTCCAGACAGGAACACCAGGTCAAGAGTGTGACCCCCCTCATGAGTCAGGCCCTCAATAACCTGGGTCAGGCCCATGGCTGTCATGGAAGCCATGAACTCCCGAGCTAACTCCGACGACCCTCCCAGTGATGGCAGGTTGAAGTCTCCCAGGACTACAAGCCTGGGGAACTCCACCGCCAACCCTGAGAGGGTGTCGAGCAGCTCAGGCAGGGCTGTTGCCACACAGCTGGGCGCCAGGTATGTAAGCAACAAGCCCAACTGAACCCGAGGACCACACCTCAAGAGGAGGGTTTCACTCCCGGCCATCTGGACAGTGGTGGCCTCCCGGGGACATAATGTCTCCCGAATAACCACTGCCACCCCACCACCCCTGCCCTGAGCCCGTGGCTGGTGCAGCACCCGGAAACCCGGCGGGCATAACTCGGTGAGAGGCACCCCTCCCTCCGAGCCCAGCCAAGTTTCCGTGATGCACGCTAGATCCGCACATTCCTCCTCGATCCGATCACGGATGAGGGGAGCTTTATTAACTACGGATCTAGCGTTAAAATAGACCAGCCTGAGCTCAGGGGCCTGATCACCCTCATCCCCGGGTAAGAGGGTGCTAACCGGAGGGTCGGAGCGCGCCACCGCTCGAAGATAGCGGGGGCGCGATCCCAGATGTTGATATGACCCTCCGCGCAAACACCTGCTGCCATACCCTATCGCCGTGGGGATTCGATGCCCCACCCCCACATTCCCAGCGCCAGCAGCCACCTCCCCCAACCCCGTCCCACCAGGACCTCTAACAGGACCAGACTGAGTGCCGGTTACAGGTTCCCTCCCCCTCCCTAACCTCTTAAAATAACCGGCTAAAAATCTGATCAGGGGCCTCTTAGCGCGTCTTAACTCGAGGCCCCTATCCAAGCCCAACCACCTCTCGGAGTCCCAAAGCTTGGGCCCGTCATTAAGGGGAGTATGAAAACAGGCGACAGGTCGCGCCCATGAGGCAGGAACCGCCCTAAGGGCATACAAGTCCGCTTCGGAATAACGATGGATCATATAGCACTCAATTAGTCTCTTGGGGCCGATGTTGAAAATATGGCCAAAGGATTGTTCGTTGATGGTACAAAGATGGAAAAAGAACAGGTCCAATGGGCATATCTCTCAATCTGCAAAGCCATCTCAGCTCTCACCCGAGATGGAATTCCAAGGGACAACCTCAGCCGTCCTCTCACTCCGGCTGAGGAGTCTAACTGGAGCAGAGAGAGAGAAGGGGAGTCCTAAGCCAGGCCCACCCCAACTGGTCTCCCACACCAGTGAGGTGGTCGCTGACCAGTCCAAAACCGTCCTCCCACCAGGGTTCGGTCCCGTCCACACTGGATTATCCATAGGGAGATCTTCGTTCCCATCAGGTATGGAGTAGCCGTTATTTATTTATAGCCTGCCTTTATTATTTTTATAAATTACTCAAGGTGGCGAACTTACCTAATACTCTTTTTCTCCTCCTATTTTCTCTAGAGAAAGTGACTGCCCCAAAGTACCCAACTAGCTTCTCATGCCTAAGGCAAGACTAGAACTTATCATCTCCTTTTTTCTAGTTTGGTGCCTTAACATCTTTTTATCTCTGTGTATTCTGGAAAATAGATTGCTACCATCCAAATTCAGACAAAGGTATTTTTTTAAATTTTCTCCTTGTTCACAGAATGATAGTTCAGATCAACTTCCAGATAGGATGACTGATGATTTCTGTATATTAATTCACCCTTGAACAGTCCACCGTCAAGGGTGTGTTCCCTAAATCTGACCTCAAGGACACCATTTCGCCCTCCCTCCCCTCTCCCCCATTCTCCTATAACAACACTTGACCTTTTTTCATCCAGGTGCCTCTTATGGAGATAATTAGATTCTGTTTTACAGCTCTTAGATTGTAGTCAATAATCTTGAGGAAAGAAATCAATAATTTTAGTGCTCCCGTTGTGTGTTTCTGTAGCTGAGAGTTTGGGCAGTCAGTCTCCTACTGAAAAGCATTGATGGTTTGTGCTGAATGGAGCGGCAGGTCCTATTTCCCTTCTTGTCAATAATAGTTGTTTAGTACAGCCCTTTACATAACCAATCACGAGTTTCTACTGGTTTATGGAGCTGGATTTTTTTTACACTTGCTATCTTAGTTGTGTGGTGGGGCAGTCCTTACAGTTCATTTGCTGAGGTAAAAAAAATATCCTGGAAAGTGAGTGTGTGGTGATTTTGCTTTTTTTTTTTAAATGAACCTTTGAATGCTTCTCTTTCTCTCTTATGAATTTGAAATAATAGGATAGAAGGGGCTATTGCATAGGGACAATTAAAACATTTTAAAGCATAACCTCCAGTAGCGTCCAAGCAATATCATAATCATGGCGCCCAGGAATTAGATTTACTCTCTTTCTGTCGCAGTAAATAAAGTCTTCTTGTTGTGACGTGTCTGTTCTTTAAAAAGAGCACAGTTATCTATTTTGGCCTCCTGAACTTCTCCGATCAAGCTGGAGAAAATGGTATATCTGGCATATAAGTCAAGTAAAGTATATATATAAAGTATATAGCCGTTGTGGATGTTATTACTGTCCTTTCTTTGATTAGGATAATATTTGGAGTTTCTAAAGCTTTTTAATTGTCTCAAACCCCTCTCCCCTCCATCTTTATCTGGTCTTGCTCATTCAAAGATCATGCAGTAGAGAAGGATTGTGTGAAAAGGGGCAAAAAAATAAGCACTTGGGATGGTGTGTGCAGCGCAGGAAATAGATGGTCTCAGGTTTGTGCAGAGTAAATGGATAATTCTGGAAATTGGCTCTGTGGGAACAAAAGCACATTTGCAGGGGTAACTAAGCCCCAAGGAAATTTTAAAAAATGATAGGACACATTGTGTTGTGTTGTGCTGTTTTGTGCAGGTAAAATGGTGTGTTTATGGGTGCAATTAGCATTTGTTAATGGGTGTTGAGAGAGAGAGAGAGAGAGAGAGAGAGAGAGAGAGAGAGAGAGAGAGAGAGAGAGAGAGAGAGAGAGAGAGAGAGAGAGAGAGAGAGAGAGAGGAGAGAGATTCAACAAGAGTATCTCAAAATAGTGAGAAAACGTATAAGGGAGGTGTGCCAACTGAAAGACATGTTAAAATGATTCTCTTTACTCTAGATTTAATGACTGACTCACGGTTATTTACAGAAATAGATAAGTCTGTTATCTGTTCATTTCATATTTTATGGTGCTGAGAATAGTGTGTTCTCATTTCCATCAAAAATGATTTAAAAATCATCCCAACAACAATTTTTTGTGACTGAGACTGAGCAAATCAACTTCAGCATGACTCACTATGCAACTTACTTTGAAGGCCCTGAGAACAAGGAAGCAGCAATTCCCAGAAGTTGTTTTGGGCAGAACTTTCCAAAGGTTGTATGAGAAGGGAGAAGGGGAAATCAGGCAACAACAATATGGTTTACCAGGGAGGAGGCAGCACAATTAAGAGACTGCACAGTCCTGAACTGGATTAAGGAGGGAGGAAGAAATTCAAGGTAACCACACCCTAAACACTCCCATGGTGCATGTATTAGATTATAGCTTTACTCCGGCAAGATTCTGTCTATTTGTTGTAAGCAAATAAAGAACTATACTTGACTGGAACTTTCAGTGTCATCTTTGGGCTGGGCCCCGACAGGTTGTGAGTATTATTCCAATAGAACATAGATTAAATCATGATTTAAAGGTTGGTTCCAAACTTCAACCTTTATTTTTTCTCAAATAAGATAATGACTTCTTTCCCTTCTATGCTAATAATGAAAGATCCCATTTTGGGCAGTCTGTTACAGGAGCTATTCTGGGTGAATGGCAAAGTGTAAGGATGGTCCAAGATAGGATGGAGATATAGTGGCACCCACTGCTTTCTACATGTGAAAGCTTACCACGTTAGGTGTTTTTTAGTGTCTCATGGATTATGGGTAAGCACTTCATTCCCCATAAGATGAAGGCAGCAACCTATTTTAAGGTGTCATATGCAGGTTTCTTGATTCACACCACTGATATTGAGCTGATACTTCCTCTCCATTCATCCAAGCCAGCTACTTTAGGCAATCCATTTCCTGGTTGGACTGGATCTTGAATTAGTCTCTGGAGTTATAAAGAAACATGACCTCGATGGAAATATGCAGATGGAGTTGTTCAAACAAAGGTAACCTATTTAAATCCAGAACATCCAGACAATGTTCAGAAGCAGTCCAGACAGATACTTATCTAATTCTATAAGAATTGAACTATAAGAAGGACTATAGGGACACGGTGGCTCAGTGGGTTAGGACGCTGAGCTTGTCGATCAGAAGGTCGGAAGTTTGGCGGGTCGAATCCCGAGTGCCGCATAACAGAGTGAGCGCCTGTTACTCATCCCAGCTTCTGCCAACCTAGCAGTTCAAAAGCACGTAAAAATGCAAGTAGAAAAATAGGGACCACTATGGTGGGAAGGTAACAGCGTTCCATGCACCTTTGGTGTCTAGTCATGCTGGCCACATTATTTATTTATTTATTTTATTTATTAATTTAATTTGTATACCGCCCTTCTCCCGAAGGACTCAGGGCGGTGAACAGGGCAATACATATTAAAAAACAAGATACAAAAATTAAAAGCAATTAAACAACAATGCCCATGAATAAATTAGTATACATTAAAAAGTTAAAACCGATTTATAAAAGCCAACCCCATCCCATCAGGCCAGGCCAGCTTGTTCAAAAAGGTAGGTTTTGAGATCGCGCCAGAAGGAGCGGAGGTCAGGCGCCATCTGGAGCTCGGCTGGAAGATGGTTCCATAAATCCGGCGTGCCCACAGAGAACGCCCTCCCCCTGGGGGCCACCAGTCGGCATTCTTTGACCGGTGGCACCCTGAGGAGGCCCTCTCTGTGGGAGCGTACTGGGTGGAGGGAAGTTGACGCTGGCTGCAGGTGCTCCCCAAGGTATTCTGGACCCATGCCATGTAGGGCTTTGTAGGTCATTACTAACACCTTGAATCTCACCCGGAAGACAACTGGAAGCCAATGCAGCTCGTGGAGCAGAGGTGTAACATGGGAGTGTCGGGAAACTCCCAACACAACTCTCGCTGCTGCATTCTGTACCAGTTGGAGCCTCCGAGTGGTCTTCAAGGGTAGCCCCATGTAGAGAGCATTGCAGTAGTCCAGACGAGAGGTCACGAGCACGTGAGTGACCGTCCATAAGGCATCCCAGTCTAGATAGGGCCGCAACTGGCGCACCAGGTGAACCTGGGCGAAGGCCCCCCTAGTCACAGCTACTATATGGTCTTCTAAGGAAAGCTGTGAATCTAGGAGGACTCCCAAGTTGCGAGCCCTATCTACGGGGGGTAACAACTCACCCCCCATAGAGAGGGATGGGATATCCTGAATATCCCGAGATGCCGGTACGCACAGCCACTCAGTCTTGTCAGGGTTGAGTCGAAGCCTGTTCCTCCCCATCCAGACCCGAACCGCCTCCAGGAGATGTCCTTGGAGATGTCCTTGGACAAGCGCTGGCTCTTCAGCTTTGAAATGGAGATGAGCACTGGCCCCTAGAGTTGAAAACGACTAGCACGCATGTGCGGGGAAAACTTTACCTTACTTTTATAAGAAGGACAAGAAGATACAGCCCAATCAGATTTGGAAGATTCTGTTATTATAATCAGTGTCAATAAAAATCTTTTTAGCCTGTATATGGAATTGCTTTCCTTGTCTCATCTACCTAAAGCAGCAGTTTTTGTGGCTTAGTGGCCTGACTGGGGGGGAGGGGAGAACTGGACTGCACGAGCAGTGGGCCAGCATGTGTGAACATGCAGCGCTTGCACTAGTGGTGGCGACACACATGTGCGCAGCTCAACACAATTTGAGCTGTGCACACATGCAAGCTCCAACCAGCCACTTACATGGCCCAATTCCAAATAGGTCATGGCCCGATAGCTGCTGTCCAGGAATTGGGAACCCCTGACCTAAAGGGCTGACAAAATTTCCTAAGATCCTTGTAATACATAAACATCACCTGCTGTACAATGCATAGAGATATCATCCCAGTACCATGACTTTTCCTCCAAATTGCTTCCTCCATCAGATAATTACCTTAAAACTTGTTTTGTTTCAAATCCAGCATATTTGCTGCAATCACATGTATATGTGAGAGGAATGTCCTTTTTAATCAAATAGAATTATTTTGAAAATAAACATTATATGAAACCCACTAAGATTTGGGTTGTTGCTTCAATTAAAACTGATTCTATTTTATGTTCTGAGAATGGAGCAGATAAGGGGCCCAGAAGTTATATCAATTAATTTTACCACCGACCAAATAGTACTAATGACTGGATTATAGAATATTATAGATGTGATGAGATTGGACAGCACTTAGAACAGATTGTTGTTGACTTTATAAAAAAAACTGGCATAAATAGAGGCTTTGCCCTGGCACAAAACATTGCTGATATTTCTGCCTGATGAGCTATAAGTTGAAGAATTGTGTGGCATTGTCCTGACAGTTTGATGTCCTCCACAGCAATTAGGAATGGATTTATGGATAATATAAAAGAGTGAGAATCAGAAAAGCTATGGTTTGTGACCTCAGAACTCTGAAAGGTTTTGGTGATGAGCCAGGTCATTTCTAAAAGCCATTTGATTTTGTTTTTGTATCCAAAGGGTTATGAATGTCACTTTCCCTTAACAAAAGCTAATTGATTAGTTATCCCTGCTTTATTTTGCTTTAAACAGAAGGTATTTTTCCAGAACATTATTACAAATTGTAATGGTGGATGGGGTTTTCTTTTTCTTCCAGTGTTTAGGTAAAAAATGCTCGATTCCAATTCAACTTCTGGTGATTCTTTCAATAAGTGTACAGGAGTTCTTTCCTAACTACGATAACACCAAAAGTGTTAGCGTGTACCAATTTACAAAAGTTAAAATTTATAAAACATGTCCAGCAATGTCTGCAGAATGGGACAAATGATGAAATGAGTGTTGTGCTGTGTTCAATGATGTTGCATACATGTGTGAAAGGATGAGCTTGCATTTTCACTTGTGATACTTGTAATGTATTGGGCTTTGTCTTGTTAAGGGAACCAATTAACCACATGGGTTAATTGCTGGAAGGTTGCTTAAGCAGGGAAGCTGGCTAACGGCTCCCAGCTCCTCAGACAACCCGTCTCCAGTGCCGCCATTGGCTGCCTTTAGGACGGCAATAGGTTGCTTTAAACCTATTGGCCACAGCCTAGAGGCCAGGGTATAAATTGCTACATTCGCAGCCCTGTTTCTCAGTTCAGATCCTGCAAGCAATAAACAATGATCTTTGCTGAACTCACTCGCCTCGTCTCATCATTGAAGCGACAAACCCAGTATCTAACAATACTCAACTTGTCTGTAAATACCTTTACATGTATCATTACACCACAATCCAAGCTCCATCCTGTTGTATTTTCATCTTGGTGTCATAGTACACCTTTCATCACTTGCCCCAACTGGCCCTTCTGCAGATTTTTAGGGCGCTAAACATTACTGGATATACAAAGATGCTGGCCGAACTTTTAAAATTAAAAAGGAAATACAAATGATATACCAAAAGTGAAACGATAAGCCAAAATGTTTTCTTATTCAATCTACAAAAGTGACACGTTAAAGTCTTGAAGAAATTTATGTGATGGGATAAATAAGAATCAGACAAAATCCTATGACAATGTTTGAGTGAATTAAAAATTAAGACTATTACAGTAGAAGTAAAAAGAAGGAATATAAAGTTGGTGTATTTGATGAAAGTTTAAATAGGATATGCTTTTGCAAAGTTCTAATAATTCTTTATGGACTTTTTGTTCCCACCAGAATTGAAAAGTTGATGTTTAATGATTTTAGATTAATAAAGGATGGGATATGGAATGAAGAAATATTAAAGAATTATTAAACATGCTTATACTTGTGACTAAGGTTGGATGTCACTTGTTTATATATTTCTTTTTTATTATTATATTCTTTTTTCTCATTTTCTTCTTTTTCTTTTGTCCTGCACTTTTTATTCTTTTGTACCCCATTCTGTTCTCTTTCTCTAAGTTTAGTTTAAATTAGTTTTTACTATTGCAGTTAAAATTCTTAATAAATATTATGGTTAAAAAACAAAAAATACCAATTATATGAACTGTTAGGTTTGGTTCATATGAAAGATTAGTAATTGTCTCCCAAGAAATATATCTTAATTGTCCCAATATATTTTCTTTCATGGGAGAAAGGAAACATCAATTGATTAACTGTTTTATTTTTTTCATATTTTACTGGGATTAGGTTGCCCTGTGACAAAGATAAAAAAACCCCACAGATGATGGTGTTGATGATGGTAATAAATAAAAAACTGAAGTCTCCTTACCTTATTAAGAGAAATTGGTATTAATTAATTAAGACTTTCATTTAGACTAATGTTTTTGAGCTCAAGGCAAATTAATAAAATGGGATGATCCTATAACATTAATTAATTGCCCAGGAGTGCTTTGGAAGCCTATCAGTACAATCCTATAAATAATTTCTTAGATGTCAAACTCATTGCATCCACTGAGATTTCCTTGCGGAAGTATTTATATATCTTAATCTGAAAATAATAATTGTTTGCTATGTTCACTAGTCCCGGTCAGTGGACCAGTACCAGGCCATGGCATGCCAGCAAATGGTCCACACAAACAAGCAGAGCCCCATCCGCAAGATGCAGGCAGCACACAAAACCACATCCCCTCCGGTCCGCAGAAAAACCTCACTCCGTGGAACCGGTCCCTGGTGCCCAAAAGGTTGGGGACCTCTGCACTAGGCAGTCTGATGTTACAGTTGCATTTGCCTACTATGCCATATGCTTGGGAAATCTAAACTTGTGGTTGCCAGTAGTGTTCAAGTTATGGCCATTCATTCTGGGACCGTTCAAATTATGGTGGCACTTCACCTGGTCCTTGAAGTTCCAGCCGTTGCAGTGCCTCATCGTCATGTGAACAAAATTTGGGTATTTGGCAACTAGCCTGCACTGATGAGCAGTTGCAATATCCCATGGACATGTACCACTGTTGTTGTCCTTGTCTGCTGACCTTTCACAAGCAAAAACAATGGGGAAGCTGGCAGGGAACAAGTTGCTTTCTCCTCCCAGCCTTTCTTTGGTTGAACACTCCAAGGCCTTCTTTCCCCAGCCTCCCCGTGCTCACACACACGCATGTATGTACCCCGCATCCTCTTTTCTCAGATGGCCTGAACCTGCACTATAACACCCCAAGTTGTGTAGAGTCCGCCCTGGACCTCCCAATGCCTCCCCCACTCCCATGTAGCTCCTTGCACTCCTGATCTGGGACTCCTTCTGCTTCTCATTTAACGATCTGCATCCCTTGTTGCAGATCCCTGCAACAACAACCAGGACTGCCTCGATAGCCATTGGTAAGTGATGCGGTCACACGATGTCATGCTTTACAGCCACATTGTTTAGTGATGGCAATTCCCTAAACAACTGCCACTGTAACTCAAGGTCTGCTTGTATTTTTCTACACCATTGCTAATGGTGTATCCTAAGAATGAAGTATATTTTTCTCAAATGGCTTTTCTGATTCACTGAAAATGCTGTGGAAGTCTGCTTCTGCTTTCAGCGAGCTGCCTGAACACTCAGGGAAAAGTGACTTTCTCATTTGGAGGTAATTTATAATAGTAGTCGTACTGGTGTTGATAACTTTGAGATTTTGAGAGCAAGGAGCTCTCAAAAAGAAATGCTTGGAATGGAAGGAGACCACTTTGTGTCTTTCTGCCAACAGAATGGTGTAATGGATCTGAAATCAATTTGGATCTGAAATAAATCAGAATTAGTCTAACACTGGGGATAGCATTGTGTTTGCTGCAAGTCTAGTTATAACAGCATCTATTATCACATCTCTGATGGCTTCTCTTCAGTTGTCCGAGGTATATTTTGTGTCTACAGAAATTTATGTATTCAATGTAACTTTCTGATTTGCAGCAATATGAAATGAAAGTTAAGAAAGTTAAGACTTTCTTTTCCCTTTTTTTAAAGGACATGATGGGCACCTCACTTAACTGCCTGTTATAGCTCATTAAAATAGTTAGGTGAGCTCTGCTTTTATTAAAACATAAATTTGAGTATTATATACAGTGGTCCTGACCCATAAATCCATTAGCTGATTGGGGTTAGACTGAGGTGACAAACATGTCCAGTTCGGAGACCTCAATTATGATTATGGATAGCACTGCAGATGAAAATTACTGTCGGTGGTATACTGTCAGCAACGGGCCACAAAATGAACTATTTGCTTGTAAAGCCGACTACTCCTAGAACTAAAGGGACAATAAACAATAGCTCTGGAGACCCTGCCACCAGCTCTCTATATGCTGGATCAACACAGTTTAGCAGGGACTGGGAAACAGGAGGATCTATGAATTTATATCATACTAGAAAACCTGTGACCCACTGGGTCATCCTTTCAGAGACATTTTCTTATCAGATTCATCAGTGCCTTCAAGAGTGACAGAGATCCTAAATCACTGCCTTCACTTGAAAAGTTGGGATACATTAAGACATGTATCTGCTTTGAAAATAGCCCAAGTTGAACTGTATAGCACAGTCAAACATCAGAACAGGAAATGCTTCATAATATTATGTATTATGCCATAAACACTTTTATGATGACTTTATGTCCATAAAATGTTTTATAAAATTTGCCACATTTCAGTTCCATTGGAGTCATGAATCCTAGAACTTAGACACATTCTGTAAGCTAGCCCATTTGAGGTACCTTGTTCTAAACATTTTGCCTTGGGATGCACCATTTTGCTCAGTCAAAGGGAAGAAGAGTTTTAGTAGTAGATAGACAAATTCAGAGTCCCATTTAGGATTTCTCTAGGAATTATCGGGAACTGTAATAAGCTGGCTGACTAAAAGGGAATGCTCACTGGTTAGGCACCCTGCTGAACTTGTAGGGTTTTTCCACTTACCATATCAACTGGCTTACTGCTTAATCGACATTACAGCTAACAGTGGTAGTCACACAGAGGAAAGGATATTTTGTTTATTAATAGGTGGGGTTTCTGGTATCCTGACAGAAATGTTTACCTAAATGGGCTATGCCACTTTTGGCCAATCTCCACCTCTTTGTGTGTCTGGAGGTTGATCTTGGGTGATGGGTCTGGTATTGTGTGTGTAAAGGATTTCCATATCCTGAGTGGATTTCTTATGGTCTTGATTGAGTTGCTGATAGTTTCCAGTTTCCTAGTGGAACACTTAGTCAGTGCAGCCCAAGTGTCAGTATGGGCATAAAAGCTCATTGATTCTGGAATGGCTCTCTCTGCTGTCTGGTTTTCCTTCCGCTGGGAGACCCTGAAAAGAGTCAAAAGTTACCCTGGATGGGCGATGACTGTGAGGAGGCCCCCCCGACTGATCGCAGAAGGGCGGCATCCCTTCCGTTTGATCCAGGGCAGCTCCTTTGGACTGACGGAGAAAAGATCAGCCATTAACATGGTCAATCACTAAGCCATTACTAGCCAAAAGCCAAAATCACCACCAAGCACAACAAAAGCACCATGGAGGAATTGGGTGAGACCTTACCTTACCTTCCTTTTATCCCAACTACCTTCCTGTAAAAGCTTCTTGAAATTTCTTCCCCCACTTTAATATGGCGGCGTTAGTCTACCTTGGGGAAATAATGCCTCAGAAAAAAAGAGAAAAGAACAACTAAACTAAACAACTAAATATTTGGACTTGCACATTTTGGATATTTGGGGTCCCAAAAAGTTCCTATTTCTACAGGGACCTATTACCTTATCTACTTGTTAAAAGTTTAAAAAAAATTAAACTGGATAAAAGCCTAACTTAAGTTTGGAAAAAGACTTTACATGCTATTGGGGACATCTCGTGGTGAATCCTGGTATAGCAAGTGAATTTCTTTGTGAGACCTGCTTACAGCCTAGACTTGTCCTTCGTACTATCTAAAAGAGATAAGAACCTGAAATAGCTGGGCAGTGAAAACAAGTCCTAGGAATCGTGGAGGTGAACATTCACCAACTCTTATCAAAAAATAGCCTCCACTAAAGGACTATCTGTAACAATCATAGAAATGGAGGAATGCTACCAACAAATTAATTATAAGCTTATACTTGAAAAAATTCTTTTTTTTAATTGAAAAATTTTAAGATACATTTTTAAAAACATAAACTCACTCCCTCCCCCTTCCCTCCCCCTTACCCACCCCCCCCCCCGACTTCCCAGAGCTGAATACAGGGTATAAACTTTACAAACGTAAGCTAAAATATGCTAACTAACTAAAAAAGACACACTAAATTCTATCGCACTTTAACTCCCCTTAAACATAACTAAATTACTAACAAATAATAAATAACTAATAATACATCATATAAAACTAATAATACATCATATAAAGCTAATACTTATTCAAATGCTAAATGAAACTTTTTAGTCCCATATTTATTCTGAATATATTCGATCCATCTTCTCCATTCCACAATGTATCTCTGTTGCGATTGTTCTTTCAAATATGCTGAAATGTTTGCCATTTCCACCAGGTTTGAAACTTTCAAAGTCCACTCTTCTATAGTAGGCAGTTCCTCCTTCTTCCAGTATTGCGCTACTAAAAGTCTTGCTGCCGTAATTAAATTCAACATCAATTTAGTATCTATGACAGTACAATCTGTAATGACACCCAACAGAAATAACTGTGGAGAAAACCTTATCTTTTTCTTAAATATCTTCTGCATGTTCCACCAAATTTTAATCCAAAAAGCTTTGACTTTTTTTACAAGTCCACCATATATGATAATACGTTGCATCCTCACAACCACACCTCCAACATTTAGGCTGGCAGTTCGGATACTTGAAAAAATTCTTGAAGCTACTGAGGTAATGAAATCCAGACTGAAAGACAAAGGCACCAGTTTAAATTTACAAAATGAAGCCCTGATTCCAACTGAAGAACTTACAATGCAAAAAGCAACAGAAGAGGAAGAAATTAATATCAAGACAGAGGACTTTAAAGAACAAGTACAATATACTGAGAACTTTGACAGCCAAACCCTGATTCCAACTAAAAAACCTACAATCCAAAAAGCAACAGAAGCGGAAGAAAGCAATACTAAGATGGAGGGTGCTAAAGATCAAGTACAGCATACTGAAAACCTAGACAACCAAACAACAATCACAACATTGGACATGGCTTTTTACTTAAACCAGATGAAACCTGAGGAAGAAGAAGACCAGACTGAACTGATGACAAATATATTATATCCTTCTCTGTGGGCGCCCCGGAGCTATGGAACCAGTTACCGGTTGAGCTCCGGACGGCGCCCGATCTGCGCTCCTTTCGCCGCGATCTGAAAACATACTTGTTCGAGCAAGCCGGCCTGGCCTGAGGGGGGATTGGTGGGGTTTTTTATCATTCTTATTGGGGTTTTTACTATGTATCTATTGTATTTTAATCGGGCATGTATTTAATTATCTTTTAATTTTTGTAAATTTCTGTGTTTTATTCTTGCCCTGTACACCGCCCTGAGTCCTTCGGGAGAAGGGCGGTATAGAAATGATAATAAATTAAAATTAAATTAAATTAATTAAACCAAACACAGAGATTTGAACTACTAGGGCAACAATTTAATGATTACAAATGGGCCAGTTCCTTTGGAAAATTGGTAACTGTACAGGAATGAATGGAGATCCACCTGAGGATCTAAAGGCACTGGTATGGAAGCCTGCTTGGCACAAAAAAAAAGCCAGAGTTAGATTTTAAAAATGGGATCTTTTGATTTATGATGGAAGAGCCTAAAATTCCACTTAATGGGCTAAGGGGAGATTTTAAAAGATATCAATTGACTTAATATTTAGGATTTATAAGTGAAATGAAAATTAGCTATTTTAACATAGTTTTGAATTATAATACAGAAGGTGGAATGAGACAATAAAGGGTATTTTATTAGTTAGTGATGAGGTACTAGAATGAGAAATAGAACATATTTGTGAAATAAAGTAAGAATGTATTTAAGTAAGTAATATGTGTATTTTAGATATGACAATTGTTATGTAGTAAAATAAAGGAAATTTGGGCTACCCGAAATCTAAATACTATGGATATTAAAGGTTAAATTGGAATACTGTAATTGAAATTAGGTAAAATTTAAAAACAGGACATGGATATGTATAAGTAAAAATATATTGATAAATGTCTTAACTGAAGGTGCTATAACTAGAAATGTATTAGCTTGAATGTGATATAGTAATTAAGGGAAATAGAGAGGGAATTTTTGATGATGCAGCCTGAGACATGTACAAAAGATTTTGTTATTGGACTATTGATTACCCAATCACCATGCTGCTTTCCAAGTATTTGGATGTAAAAAATTAATAAAATGTGTGTTGTTGTTTTTTAAAAAGCTCATTGATTCTATTCAGGGATGGCCTGGTTTGGGAGTCAAGGGTAACATGGAGGTCCTGCCTTCCCACAATGTAAAACAAAGACCATTGTTCTGTGTTCTTACACCCTTAAAGTTCACACGTTTTATGTATTTTCTGAATTCTTACATTTTGTTTCATTGCTCCCCTCTTCAAGGTGACTTTTCACTTTCCTTCAGAAGGTCCCCAATTCTTTGCAGGACCCACTTTATCTGATGAAGCTCTTATCTTGTGATCTATTAACATCTCTTTTCCCCTTATTTTTTTATATCTGAAGTCTTTTTCCTATATATTGCCAATTTTAGACCTAGGCAGCCAGATTCCTAGGTCTCAAGTTCTTGCTTATTGTAGCAAACCCATATTACTTTGCACTGGCTTTGCTCATTCTCTGAAATTTACTGCCGTCCCTGGGGAGTACAAATATAAAATTAAGTGAAAATGAGGTTTCAAAAGTACATACTTTGAGATGATATACCTTGTAATGTAATCATGAATTTTTGTGGATGCAGATACATAGCTTATTCTTATTCCTATTAGGTATTGTTGTATTATTATCACTACTATTATAATAGTGGAAGATTCTGTTCCTTTCAAAAGTTGGGCTGAACTGTCTCATCTTTCATGGGCTCTCCCAGGTTTGAATTTTCAGTGCCAAATTCAAACATCACTGCACAGTAAGCTGCTTTCAGGACCATTCCCAGCTTTTAGTTTTAATAAGCTGTTTATCCTCTGCAATTCACATTTGGGACACATCTCTGTAAAAGGTTCTGTAAAAACGATTTCTTTCTGCCTTCCCTTGATGTATCTTCTGATTTTCTGAAATAACTCCATGGGGTGAGAAAGAGATTATATAATATAATCAACTTGGCAAAAATAATATGACCAAATGAAATCATTCCCTGCAGATCCTGGTTTTAGCAAATAACTGTACTAACCAAAGTCCAAATATTCGGGGGTGGGATAAGTCCAAATATTTGAGGGGCAGGGTGTAGAAGAGCTGATAGAAAGACTGCAGGACAACTTTGACAAAGTGGCAACAAAACAAATGTTAAATGCTGTTGACACAAGGAGCTCAAATCTACTCCAGACTTTTTTCTCTTTATGTTACCTTTATGAATGTAGAGATGAATTTAAATTAAAATATTTATTGCTGCTCACTTTTGCCAGTAGAATGTTAGAAATAAACATTCCCTCCCAATGTCTTGTTGTAAGACTAAATGGAATCAGCAAGGCTCAGGTTTAGCATTTTTAGTTATAGGTAAAGGTAAAGGTTCCCCTGCACATGTGTGCTAGTCATTTCCAACTCTAGGGACCGGTGCTCATCTCCATTTCAAAGACAAAGAGCCAGCACTTGTCCAAGGACGTCTCCGTGGTCAGACACCAAAGGCACACCGAACGCTGTTACCTTCCCACCGTAGTGGTCCCTATTTTCCTACTTGCATTTTTTACATGCTTTCGAATTCCTAGGTTGGCAGAAGCTGGGACAAGTAACAGGCGCTCATTCTGTTATGCGGCACTCGGGATTCGACCCGCCAAGCTGCTGACCATCTGATCGACAAGCTCAGCGTCCTAACCCACTGAGCCACCGCGTCCCTTTTTTTTAGTTATATTAGGTAATAAAGATAAGGTTAATTTCAGCAATTCTGTGAAACGGTACCTGTTTACTTCTAAGGATCCAGGTATTTTAGAAAATTAAGAAATTGTTGTTCAAGTTGAATGTTTTTTTGCAGATAGTGTTTATTAATATAAATGGTGCTACATGCATTCTTATAGAAGGATAAACCTCAGAGTTAAGTATATAAGTCTTCATTTTCCTATCAATATAGTTAGTAACTGGTACATTGATACTTTCTTAGAGTAACATCAGCACTGTGCCTAAAACCATCTCTTGACTTACTATTAAATTACAAAAAAGCATTTTTAGCTTATGTAATGGGAATGTGTATGTGTTTGTGTGTGTGTGTGTGTGTGTGTGTGTGTGTGTGTGTGAATGTGTGTGTGTTATTATTTGAAACTAAGGCTAGGTTGAAATTGACTTTGTAATTTCACAAAGTTTTTTTCCTGGTGAAAAAGGAATAACTTTTTTCTGCCTTATTTACTGGACCCTTGATGTTTATTTTTGAATTTCTCTTGATAATATTTTTCAACTGCAGTGTCCTTGCTGGTGAAAGGTGTTGCTAGCTAGCTATTGTTGCTTTAGGATATGCCTTTCCACTCTTAGGAGGATCCCTGGTTGACCACACTTTCTAGTCTGAAAGGCCCGGGGGAAGAGTTTTCTCATAATATCTCTCTGTGAGACTTAATTGAAGCATGGAAAATCCTTTTGGAAGGATGATTGCATAGTGAGAGACAAGCAGAGCAAAAATTAAAATAAAAAAATTGCCTACAGGCATCTGAGAAATATAACATTTGGGATCCATTCCTTGAAACAGATGAGCTTCAGTGATATGGGGGACTGGGAAATATGTTAGTGGAAGAGAGGGATCCATGAATCATAGGAGTTACTGCAGCCCACCTTGAATTAAGTGGTAGAAATAATGATCAGGGATCTTAGCGCCATTGAGAAACAGTAGTAATACAACTCTGTTTCAGCCACATGCTTCCTAGCTGGGAGGAAAACTTGCCTCGTCTATCCTCACGAGCGATTGTAATATCTGCTGATCAAATGAAGGGAAAAGAGGGCAAATTCAATGAGTCAACTGTGCCCACTTCAGATTTCTGAGTGAGAAATAATAAAACGATTCACATTTACACTCCCATTAATTTTGAAAAATTCAATTAAGGTAACAGATATACATTTACATAACAAATATTAACCAACTAAATTCAATTTATAGTGAAAGGCCTGCATTTATCTGATGCACAGATTAAGACAAGAGATGTATTTCTTTAAAAAAGCACAATTAATTTTGAGTTGCTGCAGGTGGACTTATGAAAATATCCTCACTGGGAACTAAGAGCAGCCCATTGGTCAAGCCCTAGCAAAAAACCTTGAGATAAGTGGAAGTTGTTGTTATTAGCTGTGAAGTCGTGTCTGACCCATCGCGACCCTATGGACAACGTTCCTCCAGGCCTTCCTGTTCTCTACCATCTTCTGGAGTCCATTTAAGCTCACGCCTACTGCTTCAGTGACTCCATCCAGCCACCTCATTCTCTGTCATCCCCTTCTTCTATTGCCCTCAATCTTTCCCAGCATTAGGCTCTGCTCCAGTGAGTCCTTCCTTCTCATTAGGTGGCCAAAGTATTTGAATTTTAGCTTCAGGATCTCGCCTTCTAAAGAGCAGTCAGGGTTGATCTCCTCTAGGACTGACCAATTTGATTGCCTTGCAGTCAAGGGACTCGCAGGAGTCTTCTCCAGCACCACAGTTCAAAGGCCTTAATTCTTTGGCACTTAGCCTTTTTTATGGTCCAACTTTCACTACCATACATTGCAGAGACATCACCCTGCCAACAAAAGTGCGTATAGTCAAGGCTATGGTCTTCCCAGTTGCAATGTATGGCAGTGAAAGTTGGATAAGTGGAAAGCCTTTGGCTAATTATGGCTCCTTCAAATATGGAGCCCAGTTAAGTGATAGCATTCAATAGACTTAGAAAGATCTCAAAGGCTAAGCAAGGACAGACAAGTTTCTATTTAGATGGGAAACTAACCAGAAAATTCCGAGAATCTGGAAATGTTGGCAAACCACTTCCATATAAATCCCAAGTAAACTTCATTGACATACCCAGGAAATCACTTGTAGTTGAACTTGGCTACAAAGGATCTTGCTGTCTCTTCCTAAGTCCAATATTTTGCCAAATATTGTCCAAAAACTTTGAATGAAAACATAACAATGAGGAAACTGATAGGCAGAATATCTAATCAGTGCAGTGGTGGGATTCAGCCAGTTTGCACCAGTTCAGCAGAACCGGTAGCTATTTTTTTGTTGCCCAGGCCCAGAATGGACTTCCAGAAGTGGCATCCACACAGAGAACCAGTTGTTCACATATTTGAATCCCACCACTGAACCAGTGGTTTTTTGCACACATACCGGTAGTTGCCAGAGCAATTGATTTCATTGAAACTATATAGATTGCAATCTTTTCCACGCATCCATAAAACATAATACAGAAAAGCAGAATAGGATTCTAAGCGATTCCTGAGAATCATTCTGCCTCCCCCACCCCCACATACACACACACACACACCCTTGTGAATGGAGCACTATCTTTTGATCACTTGTGCAGTGAGGTAATTAGTATAAGGAGTGCAAGTCTCCCTCGATGAAGATGGCAAGCAAGAAGATCTTGAATTTTCTTTCTGGCATATGTAACTCAAACTAAAAAGATAGAATAGAAAGTTTTCAGTTCATAAATCATGACAGGAAATGAGGAATGTATGAGAAAAAAGTTGGTATCCAGTAAATTGCAAAACAAACGAACAAATAAAATAAATAAACTAAACCAAACCAAACCAGACTAAACTAAACTAAACTAATAAAATAAATAAAATAAAATAAAATAAAATAAAATAATAAAATAAAATAAAATAAAATAAAATAAAATAAAATAAAATAAAATAAAATAAAATAAAATAAAACAAAACAAAACTTGGGATGTTGCTGGACTGCTGTTCCTTTTAACCTTACCCAGAGTAGTGAACAGGAACAAATCAGAACTGAAAACCAGAATTTGTACCCTCATAGGAGTTTGATTACAAATAAAGAGGCCTCATGAAGAGAGTTTAACATTTTTCTAAAACTCTATTCTCGTGAGAGCTAGTTTGGGTGAATGGTTAAGGCATCAGGCTAGAAACTGGGAGACCATGAGTTCCAGTTCCGCTTCGGGTATGAAGCCAGATGGGTAACCTTGGACTAGTCATTTTCTCCCAGCTCTGGGAAGGAGAGAACAGAAAACCACTTTTGAAAAACCTTGCAAAGAAAATTGCAGCAACTTGTCTGGGCAATCTCCGAGAAACTCAATGGAAGAAAAAAAGTACGCTCATATTTTGGTTAAATTAATATTATTATTGCTCTTTAATAGATTTATTTTTCATGATGCAAAAATACTAATTGTCCATAACATCTCATATATTACTCTAATAAAATAGCAAATATTTTTATAACAACTATGCTGAAACCTTATTCCCAATATCAAATACAAGTAGCTCTTATTTTTTCCTGCATGGTCCTTCCTCAATGCAATTTGCATTTAATCCAAAATATTTAAGAAAGTTCATATGTTCCAATTATTAGAACTAAAGGAAATTATTGGTAAACTACTATGTATACCTGTGTATAAGCCCATTCATGGATAAGCTGACCCTTGAATTTTTAACCAACATACCATTAAACCACTGCAAATAAGCTGATCCTCAACAGTTTTGTATGCTTTAGTTTACACAATTAGCTGCCATACATTCATTAAATAAATAAATAAATAAATAAATAAATAAATAAATAAATTCACAATTGGCTTGTCCTTGCATGTCACACTTTTCATGGTATTTGGGTTAAAAAATGGAGGGTTGGCTTATCTACAGATGGGCTTACCCAGGAGTGTATATGGGTACTTCAAAGAAAGATGGGGTTGTATTTTGGCACCTAAAACTCTTGACTTATCTGAAAGTATATACAGTAAGTCTTGTGGCATTTTATAAATTACAAACATGCAATGGTCAATGTTGCTACTTGTTCTGCAGTTGTAAACTGTGACATTTTTAACAAGATAAATTTCTATCTTATGGAACGGCAGCTGTTTCAGTTTAGATTTCAATTAAACAATGATGTCAAGTGCCCAAAATAAGTGTTTCTACATCTTGGATCATTAATTATTCTAAAGCAGACAGAGGATAAAAAAAAGGAAGAAAGAAAAAGTAACCATGTGATAAACTCTTATGGGTGCTGTTGTGATTCCTCTTGTTGTCTATTGAAGATTCATCTGAGTGAATCATTCTTTCACTCTGATTTTATGACTCAGACAGTTCTGCTTGTTCATAGAATCAAAGAGCTGAAAGGGACCTTGGAGGTCTTCTGTTCCAATTCCCAGCCCAGGCAGGAGAACTTATTCCATCCTAGACAAAAGGCTGTACAATCTTCTCTTGAAGAAATCTGCAATGGAGCATACTTTAAGTCAGCTAGAAAAAGAAGAAAAAAAAAAGAAAGGCAAAGGAGAAAGGAAAGGAAAGGAAAGGAAAAGTCTCAACACCATTTCCAGTATTTTGGGGTAGAGTTTTTTTGCTCAGTATAGGAGCCTCTGTCCAACATTTCACTGTACTTATTAAACTCTTCTGATCCAAATATATTGTTAAGTCATACACCGTAGGAAAACAAAATAGATTCATATCCACAAAGTGAAGAAGTTACCAGAATACCATTAGGCTATCTCTTAGGACAATCAATAGAATGTGAACGGTTTTTAAAAAATTATTTAATGCTCAAATGCTCAAATCTTGCACTATCCAAGTTTAATTATCTCAGAGGACTCCTTTGCATTTGACTGCTCTACATTTCAATGGCAGGAGGTGGTGATGGGACTGGTAAAGACCAAAAATCGTAAAGCTCCAGTCTTGATAAAAGAAAGGTTCTCTGAATTAAAGTTCTACAGATTACCCTGGTTTCTGATCAGAAAGATCAGATCAGGATCTATGCTGGAGGTACCATATAAGAAGTCTTTCTCCAAAATTAACTTTGTTAGGTAGATGACTATGGCCTAATTGGTTGGGTTGGCAATATATATAAACTATGATTGTGGTGTTGTAATAGAAACTGTATTGTATCACTTTAAATGTGTGATGATTGGCCAACACTGTTTTTCCAATGGCCATAAGAGGGAGCTAGAGACATAGCTTCTTTCTGCTATTCTCTCTGTAACTTTTGCTGTTACTTGCTGATTATTGTGGTTTGTTGGTTTGCTACTGTTTGCTAAACCTGAAGAACTGTGTTTTGACTTACGGACTGGTAAGAAGACTCTGAATTGGATACTCCTTGGACTATTGTTATTTGCTATAATCTCTTTACTTGTGTATGGCCTGGACTGTTTTATCTTGGACTGTGCTATTGTATTATTCCACAAGTAAAGTTTTTAACACACCTCAGTGTATCTGTGTGGTTGCTGCGTAAACCTGACTACTCTCAGTATCCCCTTTTTCTGTGCACGCTCTTGTTAGCTCAAGAGGTACTCTGCACATCCTTATCAAACTTGTTCATTAGCCTTGCTCATTAGAATTGCACTATATTCATTGTGTTTAGAATATAAATACCTTCTTTATAGCTATGGAACAAACAAGAGATTTGGAGTGATTACTAATAGCCACCGGTTGCTGCAGTTTTTATTTGGTTTTTGCCCAGTTTCTTATCTGTGATCATCCACAGGTTAGAACCAATCCTGCACATGTGACATAAGCTTTTAGAAATAAACCTTCTGTTGAAATGGTCCATTCTGGAGGCCAATTTAAGATACTGGCAACTTGCCTGCAGAGACTTACATGACAAGAATTGAAATAACAGAAGCAAAACATATCTGACCCTCTTTTTGGTGCCTCTACACTCACAATTAAGAGAGGTTGTGACCACAGAGAACAGATTCCAGCCTTGAAATTCCACCTAAAGGGAGGAGAAGGAGTTGTTTCAAGTCTCTATCTCAGCATCCAGTAAAAGGGACCCCATTTTCCCAAAACATATAAATAGATTTTAAATAAAGTCTTGTAGCACATTGGCCAGCTATTTATTTAATTACTTTCTTACTGGATGTTGTCAAGGTTTACAGTGATTCCTGCCTGAGGACATTTTCAGGACACATTTATTATTTATTTATTTATTTGATTTATATACCGCCCTTCTCCCGAAGGACTCAGGGCGGTGTACAGGGCAATAAAAATAAGAATACAGAATATAAGATTTAAAATTAAATGATTGTGCCCGATGCAGTAAA
The DNA here is from genome assembly GCF_964194415.1 of Vipera berus. Taxonomy (NCBI): domain Eukaryota; kingdom Metazoa; phylum Chordata; class Lepidosauria; order Squamata; family Viperidae; genus Vipera; species Vipera berus. Next base: position 227,673,208 of record NC_138203.1, read on the forward strand.
TTAGTTAAAAACGGTGTTAAAACCCCAAACCCATCAGACCAGGCCGGCTTGTTCGAATAGATAAGTTTTTAGATCACGCCGGAAGGAGCAAAGGTCGGGGGCCATCCGGAGTTCAGCCGGTAAGCGGTTCCAAAGGACTGGTGCGCCCACCGAGAATGCCCTCCCCCTGGGGGTCACCAGTCGACATTCTATGACCAGTGGTACCCTGAGGAGGCCCTCTCTGTGGGAGCGCACTGGACGGAGGGAAGTTGACGCCGGCAGCAGGTGCTCCCGTAGGTAATCTAGACCCATGCCATGTAGGGCTTTATATGTCATCACCAGCACCTTGAATCTCACCCGGAAGGCAACTGGAAGCCAATGCAGCTCACGGAGCAGAGGTGTAACTTGGGAGTATCGGGAGACTCCCAACACAACTCACGCGGCTGCACTCTGTACCAGCTGAAGCTTCTGAGTGGTCCTCAAGGGCAGCCCCATGTAGAGAGCATTGCAGTAGTCTAAATGAGAGGTCACAAGTGCATGAGTGACTGTACGCAAGGCATCCAGGTCCAGATAGGGTCGCAACTGGCGCACCAGACGAACCTGGGTGAAGGCCCCTCTAGTCACAGCTCCTATATGATCTTCTAAGGAGAGCTGTGAATCTAAGAGGACACCCAAGTTGCGAGCCTTATCTACGGGGGGTAATAACTCACTCCCCATAGTAAGAGATGGAATAATCTGAATTTCCTGAGATACCGGCACGTACAGCCACTCAGTCTTGTCAGGGTTGAGCTGAAGCCTGTTCCTCCCCATCCAGACCCGGACCACTTCCAGGCAACGGGACATCACGTTGAGGGCATCATTGGGGTGGTTTGGGGTCGAGATGAAAAGCTGGGTATCATCAGCATACTGATGATACCCCACTCCAAAACCACGGATGATCTCACCTAGCGGCTTCATATAGATGTTGAACAGGAGAGGTGAGAGGACCGACCCCTGAGGAATTCCATAAACGAGAGGCCTTGGGGTCGATCTCTGCCCACCCGCCAACACCGACTGCGAACGTTCCAGAAGGTAGGAGGAGAACCACTGAAAAACAGTGCCTCCCACTCCCAACCTCCTGAGACGCCACAGTAAGATACCATGGTCGATGGTATCAAAAGCTGCTGAGAGGTCTAATAGGACTAGGACAGAGAAACAACCCCTGTCCCGAGCTCGCCAGAGATCATTCATCAGAGCGACCAATGCCGTCTCCGTGCTGTGTCCAGGCCTGAAACCCGATTGGTACGGGTCCAGATAATCAGCATCCTCCAGGAACAAAGGGAGCTGATGCACCACCATGCTCTCAACAACCTTCGCAAGGAAGCAAAGGTTGGAGACCGGACGAAAGTTGTTTAATATAGCTGGGTCCAGGGCAGGATTTTTAAGGAGGGGTCTCACCACCACTTCCTTCAAGGCGGCGGGAAAACTACCCTCCTTCAATGAAGCAGTTATCACTGCATGGACCCAGCCTCGTGTCCCATCCCGAGCCGCATAAACCAGCCAGGAGGGGCACGGGTCCAATAAGGACGTAGTGGAGCTCAGCTTCCCCATGATCCTGTCCACATCGTCCAGAGTCACAGGATCGAACTCCTCCCAGATAACATCAACAAGACTGTCCATGTTCTCATCGTCAGACTCTGCCCAGTCGGAGTCCAAACCGGTCTGGATCCGAGCGATTTTGTCCAACAGATGTTGGCTAAACTCCTCGGCACGACCCTGCAAGGGTTCCTCCCTCACCTCTTGATTAAGGAGGGAGCGGGTCACCCTAAACAGGGCGGCCGGGCGATTATCTGCGGACGTGATAAGGGTAGCAAAGTAATTAGACCTTGCCCTCCTCAACGCCGCGAGATAAGACCTCGTAAAGGACCTTAGTCGCGATTGGTCGGATTCAGATCGGCTGGATCTCCAACAGCTCTCTAGGCCCCGTCTCCAACACTTCATCTCCCTGAGCTCTGCAGAAAACCATGGAGCCCACTGGGATCTGCACCGGGTCAGGGGCCGCATGGGTACAACTTGGTCGAGTGCCTCCGTGGCTGCCTTTTCCCAGGCTTCCACCAGGGCATCGGCCGAGCCATGAGCAAAGGAGGCAGGTGGGGACCCAAGTGCTGTTTGGAACCGCCCACATGACAGAAAGATCCTTCCACCAGTGAAATGAAGAACAGTCACAGTAACTCCAGTCTACATTTCTGTAGAAAGGCCAGTTTTGATATTCTTTACAAGTGCTGTCACCTTCCTTTTTTTGTAATGTCAGGGACAACTCTGTGTGAACAAAAGTGATATAGCGGCATAAAGCAGCTTCTGAAATTGCCCCAAAGAAAGAATTCTTGGCTTTTGCCAGAACCTTTGTGTACTTTGGCACTTGCATAAATGCAATCAGCTTTCAGAAAGGCTGGATTCTTGTAAGTCTTCAGAGCAAAAGGATCATAAGATGATAACTGCAGAGATGTCATATGGCTGGAAAAGATGTTGAAACACCAGCTGCGCATTTCTCCTAAGGAAGAGAATTGATATCCACAGTAAGTAGAAAATGAATTGGATGCCTGTTTTTCAATTATCAACAGCCATTCCTTCTAAGCAAGAAAATTTCAGTGGACATTAGTAGAGTTTTTAGAAATGACTAACCATATTGATTTATTTGTCCTTTAATCCAATGGAAGGGTAATGTAATGTTGTTACTTTACCAGCAATGCAATGTATCAACATTGGCTTTGGATCCCTGGCATATACTATTTCTCTCTTTATCATTGTCTGTTTATTAAGTACTTTAATCCACATTTAAACTCCATGTTTTCGCAGGCGAGGCAGTAACAAACGTTAAAAGAAAAAGAGCAAGAAGAAGAGAAAGAGAGCTAAAAGAGCAAATTCTGGAAGAATCATTAGCAGGCAAAGCAAAATGATGGGAAACCCAAATCTTAGATTCAAAAATTCATTTCAAGTTGTAAAAAGACTGATTTGGAATGAATCTTATTTAAAATATCCAACATCGAAACATTTAGGGCTTAAGATTAGAAGTGGCACTTCAAATGGAATATCCAAACATTCATAATTCAAAAAGTTGCCATTTCCAAGGACTTTTTAAAAAAGAGAACATCTTACTGTCATTTTTTGTGGCCGCCACATATTGATCACAGTTTTGGTAAATCCTGCAGCTAGATTTCAAAGCTAGATATAATTGGTTTTGCCTTTGTCCCTCTTTACACAATGAATGCCTCTATGGTGCATGAATTGCCATACTGATCTGGGGTAACCATTGTCCAGTAGAAATGCAGGACTTGTGCTTTAAACATGCCCATTAGATCAAGTCCATTTTACAGGAGCACCATTGTGTTATACCACAGCTTGTCGTATATGGTTGAACTTTGAACTTGCTTTGATCAGTGTATCTAGGATGACAAGCTGCTTTTCCTTCCCCAAACTGTTTCATTTAATCAGTGACTCTCTTTAATCTTAATGTAAAATGTCATCTTTTCAGATGAGATTTTTTCCCATCTGAATTTAAAAGTATGAATTCGTAAAACAGTGTGCACGACATGAAATTAAAATCCTGCTAATTTAAAATGTGTGAAGTTTGTTGATCTCTTGGGCTTCTAGAAAAATGTTGAAAATTAAATAGCTATCACACATGTATCTCCTATTTTGTTGGCCATTTAAATAGTAATTTGTCTTCGCAGCCTGACAGCTTGCCTGTTCCCCTGCAAACTTCATAAGACAAAAAGAGAGCTTTTCTTCCTGCTAGCAGGACATAAATGGAACATGCTGTGAATTTGATTTCTAACTTGGCTGGTTATGTTTAAATGTCTGCTATGATAGCAGGAATTTGCTCCAGGGTTATTTCTCTATTTCTCCTCTTTTTCTAATGGAAAATCACTGTTTAGAGTACCGTATATTGCTTTTAACACTGCAAGCTTTCTGCTGTGACGAGGGATTCGTGTTAATATTTGTAACCTTTAATTTTCAAAACATGAAAATGCCACTGGAAAATATCATAAAGGTGTTTTCAAAGCTAATACAATCCTGGGTTGTATAAACAGAGGCATAGAATCAAGATCACGCGAGGTATTAGTACCGCTTTATAAAACCCCAGTAAGACCACATCTGGAATACCACAGCCAATTTTGGTCACCATATCACAAAAAAGATGTGGAGAGCTTGGAAAAAATTCAGAGAAGAGCAACTAAGATGATCAAAGGCCTGGAGACTAAAACATACGAAGAACGGCTGCAGAACTTGGGTTTCGCTAGTCTAAAGAAAAGAAGAAATAGGGGAGACATGATAGCAGTATTCCAGTATTTGAGAGGCTGCCACAAGGAAGAGGGGGTCATGTTATTCTCCAAAGCACCAGAAGGCAGGACCAGAAACAATGCCTGGAAACTGATCAAAGAGAGAAGCAACCTGGAATTAAGGAGAAACTTCCTGACAGTGAGGACAATTGACCAGTGAAATAGCTTGCCCCCAGAAATCGTGAGTGCTCCATCACTGGAGATTTTTAAAAGGAGGCTAGACAGTGACATGTCTGAGATGGTATAGGTCCTCCTGCTTGAGCAGGGGGCTGGACTAGAAGACCTCCAAGGTCCCTTCCAGCTCTATTTTATTCTATCCAGAAGTTCTGATAGATTGTTCACCTTTGGTTGATTAGCACAGAACCAAGCAGTAATACTGCACCGGTGCCTTTTTAAAATAGACATCCACAACAATGAAGCCACTGGAGAAATTTACAGCTTTGCTTAAGAGCCTTTTCAGACAGATATTCTAATTCATCTAATATAAATGCAATAAATAAATAATAAATAATTCAGGGGTGTCAAACTTGCAATGTCATATGAAATGTTGTGACGTATCGCAACTTTTTGCCATTGCCAGAGCTGGGGTGGGCATGGTTTCAGCATGACGCATCCAGTCCGTGGGCCGGCAGTTTGACACCCCTGTTCTAATTAGTGGTACTGAAGCTGCTGAGAAGCCCAGCAGATTGGACTTCATCACTTTCTCTTCTAGTGTTGGTAATCCTTTTAGGAAAGACCAAATGCATATTAAAACATAGACTGACAATGGATCAAGATGATTAAAATCTTCCAAGTCTACCTGAAAGGCATTGCAAGTGAACTTCACTTCCTCTCCTTTCATAGCTCTACCAGGGCCCCAGCTCCTTCCTTCTTTACCTGCCTACCATCCTCCTTCCATCCATCTTTTTAAAAATTTCTTTCAGAAGAAATTGCATTTCAAAATACAGATACTATAAGTTAGAGCTGGATAAAGAGCAAAAAATAATAACAATAATAAGGAGCAAAAAAAGAGTAGAAAAGCCATCTCAGTAAAGTCAAATACTGTAGAAAGATATATGATGTTCAATTAAATGCTAAGATTCCAGCTGTAATGCTTTAGCATTGAATGAAATTATGGATGGCTTATCCAGCAAGTAAGCTGATGCAAAATGTGAAAAGATAGGCATGAAATGTCCATGAAATTACTTTTCTTAGGCAAAACCATGTGGGTAGTAATATGATTTGTCATGCATACGCATGCTAGGAGTTTTAATGTCATAAGGATCTGCTGAGAAATTCTGTGTAATGTACTATTATTGTAAAATGATTTTTCTACCCACTCTCCCGTGCCGAAATCAAAATGCATATGGCCAAAGACTCTGTGTAATGGGTCCTTATGGAACATGGATTGGCTTTATTTAAATGATGAAGGAAAAATGTTTAGATAATTTAAGTCTCTAACTTAAGTCCGGTTAATTTCAGTAGGTTGACTCCAAATACATGTAAGTCTGGATTTAAGTCGTTATGCCTACAATAGCATGTTGCGCTATTAGTGCAGGAAATGCTCTTCATTTTGTTGGTGCATGTCTTAGCAGAAGGAGTGGTTAGTAAAATTCAGCTGAGATGCCCTTCACTGTGACAATAATCACATTATCATTTAAGTCAATGATAGAAATGCAGATTGTGCATGAAATGACACTTATGATGAGAATGCCTCTTATCCACACACACTTTGCAGCAACAAAAGCTGGCAAGAGAGACAGCAGGTTGACTTTGAGTGCCTAAATGCTCCAGCATGGTAATTCGTGCTTTTGAAGAGGAACTAAGCACCAACTGTGTAGCTATGCCACTCTATTCCCACACCTTTAAGTAATGGTCCCTGAAATAACTGTGCAAATAAGAAAAGTGCAGGAAAGTAGTTTTTCTTTCTTTCTTTCAGACAGCTTGTAAGTTTTGGGCACTCTCAATACCTCATCCCTACAATCTTTTACATAATGTGATCAGCAACAGTTTTTTTAAAGCAAGAGAAAACCAGACAGGCAATGTGGAGAAAATTATGAAGCAAGAGGTAATAGAATACTTAAGTATGATTGAGACCCAGTGGAACCAATTAATGAGGATAAGCCTACAACAAGCCTATACAGGCTTCTGTTAAAACAACTCATTAACATGTATTAGAGTAAGGCAATGCTCCTTCACAGCATGAAGCACAATAGGACAGAGATGTCCAATTTGCTTAGTATAAGTTTCAAAATGATATAAGAAGCTCCACCTCCAATATGCAGCTTAAAAGTTAAGCTGGGACTTGCTGCCATAGAATAGAAAAAGAAGGGATATGTTTTGTTGTTTGTCCAAGAAGAATAAGTTGGTGGAGAGAGGAAGGAATGTTTAGAGATCATCAGCTCTATCCTCAGATTAGAACAATTCTTTCAATACAATGTCTCAAATGTATCTTTAACTGGATGGCAAGAAATTTTGGTGGTAGAGGATGATTTATGTATAGATTTCATCAGTGGTTTTTTTTGTAAAAAGAAAAAGGTGCTGGAACTCACACATCATACAACCTGCCTTGCCTACCCCAAAAGGTTCCATCCAAGAAAGGTGCCAGAACTCCATTCTGAGCGTTCTATGACAAAAAAAGCCCTGGATTTCATTATCACTATAAATAACATTTCACGTTAAAATGTCCACTATGGTTGGTGGTGCTCTTTCTTGCAATCATCTAGTTTCTTTACTCAGCTAATTGTTCTCATTTTGAGGCATCAAGGCAAGATGGAGGTTTGGAACAGGTTTTGAACTTTGGTGACATAATACATTTTTGAAGAATTGGTGAATGGAGATGAGGATTATGGAAGATTTGAACAATCCTCTGGTGTCAGTGAATTTATTGTTGTATTTTACAAATTTGGGGGTATGAGTCCAAAACATAGGTGATCAAGCTTATACTGTAGCTGTGAGCACCTTTGTCCACTTCTTCAAGATCAAACTCCATCAAAATAACAGGGCTCAGATATATCTTGGTCATCTCTAAAAGATCTGCCCAGCCAGAATCCAACCCCTAGCAAAGCTGAGCAATTTTATCCATCTGATGCCAAGACCATTCATCACATGGTTCTTTTTTTATCTAGGAGGGACCCAATCACCTGAAACAGGGCAACTGGATAACTGCCAATGCAGTAAGGATGGAGAAATAAATACACTTCACTGTCCTTATTGCCACAAAATGACTCCTAATATAGGCTATTATGTGTACCAATTATGGTTTGCTAATCATAATTGATGATTTCTGAATGTTCTGTGAAACAATCCATTATGGCTTTTTCAGTAAATCAAAATACTGATTTAGCATAATGATGACTTAAAGTTAGCCAGATAAAAACTTTTCCTGGAGAATTTAAAGATCAGTAGCAGAAGATATATTTTCCCATCTTCAACTGAATCTTTAGGTAGGACTGGGAGATAATTCTCTCTGAAACTTTGCATGGAGAATAGTGTCAGTCATTATACAGAGGGGTGAGCTAAATGGGAATTTCCTACAGGACTGCAATGTATTATTTCCCAAATGGTAGTACAAAGCACAGGTAGAGAAGGAAAAAGTTATTCCTATGTGTCCAAAATTTAGTTTTGTGTTTGCCCTCTTAAGCTATAATTACTGTAGGTAATGACAACATCAGTTATCATCATGGAAGAATAACCCTCCTATGCATTATACCTGGCTAATGGATATGTGATTGATCATGTGGTATCAAGCTGTTTTTGATTCCTAGTGACAACATAGATAGAATTTATCCATGATGACCTGTTCCTAACCTGGTGTTTCAGGTCTTCCAACTGGTCTTCTAACCTTGTCTTTCATTGTCACTACAACTGAGTCTATCCATCTTGCTGCTGGTGTCCTCTTCTACTCTTTTCTTCTACCTTTTCTACCAGCAGAGCCTTCTCCAGAGACCTGGGTCTTTGCACAATGGGTCTCAAGTAGGATTGTTTGAGCCTGGTCATTTGTGCCTTGAGGGAGAACTTTGGGTTAATTTGGTCAAAGATTCATTTGTTTTCTTGGCTGACCACAGAATTGTCAAGTGTTTTCTCCAACACCAAAGTTCAAAGGAGTCAATGCTCTTCCTATCTTGCTTCTTCAAAGATGAACATTCACTTCTATAGAATGTCACAGGAAATCCCATCGCTTGCACAATTCTGCTCTTCGTTGATATAGACATAGCATGGAATTTGAATATCTTTTCCAACACCTTCATGGCTCTCTACTGAGTGCTAGTCTGCAGCCTATTTCTTGACTGCTTGTCTTTTATTACTGATGGTTGATTGAAGTGGCTAGCTACCACTTCAATATCTTCATTGTTTATTTTAAGACTAGTTGTTCAGCCTGTTGTCATTAATTTGGTTTTCTTTATATTTAATTTTAGTCTCATTTTTCATTGTTGTGTTTGACTTTGAGTACCAGGCCTTGCATATTCTTTGCATTTTTAGCTATAATAGTGTCATCAGCACAGCACGGGAAAATGAGATGTACTGGGATGCCCATTTTCCTGAGTACATTCCACAGCTTGACATGATTGACAAGCTCAAAGCCTTTGTATAATTGCATACTGCCTTCTTTTTGATACTCTTCAGCTTTCTCAATGCCCAATGTGCATCAGTAATAATGTCTTGTGTTTCTCAGCCCTTCCTAAAACATGAACATCTGGCATCTCTTTTTCCACGTAGAGCTCTATAGATATTACAGACCTTGAACATTTACTTTTCTTCAGACTAGATGTTTTTCTGCAGTTCTAGTTTCTTATTACTATTCTGTTACCATTTTTGTAGATTTGGTGCTGCTTTATGGTCATTGCTCACCCAGAATTGTGTTGGTTTCACTTTAATAATGTATTAGGCCTTACATTTTCCCATCCATTTTCTCCTCCATATACCATATATTGCCAAATCTGGCTCTTCTAAAAGTTTGGAGAAGCAATTCAGTTCAGACTTTGTGAAAGATATACGAAGTAGTCATGCTGCTTCAGCTCAATCGAACTGGACACTTTCTTAATAATATACTAAGTGCAAACATCTCTTCTTTTGTAGGAAACCAATTTGAATTTTGCACCACCTTATCAATCTTGTTTAAGTCAATTTCTTTTTGAAGTGACATTGCTAAAAGGCACAGATCACGATATATATCCAATCAATTTAATTAATGTGGTGTGACTTCCCTGTGTGAAAAAGCATTTCCTTTTTGGAAACTCATTATTCGCTCTACTCCAACTTTCTTTATAGTGACAAGAACTAAAATAAGCTATCAAGAGTATGCATTGAGGGTCTGGAAGCTTATGTAACCATCTGATGTTTGATCTCTAGAAAAGACTTGGACAGCCACCTGTCTGAAATGGCACAAGGTCTCCTGCTTGAGCAGGGAGTTGGACTAAAAGACCTCCAAGGTCCCTTCCAACTCTATTCTGACTTCTGACACTTTTTCACCCATTGTACCACTTTTAGGATATGGCAACATCTGAGTACCACCAGTCACCTAGCAAGGTGTCAAAAACTTGACCAAAAAAAGGAAAAAAAGTGAGGAAGTACAGGTAGTCCTTGACTTAGTGACTGTTCGAAGTTACAATGGCACTGAAAAAAGTGCCCCTCAAGCCACAGCCAAGCAAGACACCTGCCCGCCTGCCCGGTGGTGCTCTTCCTCCTGTCCGAGGTTTTCATTGTTGTGAGCATTTCTGTTGAGGATTGGCAGCGCGGATGGGGTGGGGGGGAGTTTGGTTTTTATTCCCCCCACATCTGGTTGCAGCAGGTTTTGGTCACTTCACATGACCCTGGGACACTGTGACCATCATAAATATGAATCAGTTGCCAAGCATCTGAATGTAAATCACAAGACCCTGGAGATGCTGCAACATTCCAGCTGATCGGCGCTTCTTCTGGGCTCAGAAGCGCCAGGATCGGCGCTGAGCTCAAAGCTGGAGGCTGGCACTGATCCTGGCGCTTCCGCTGAGCCCTGACAGCCCCAAAGAAGCGCTGATCCTGACGCTTTCACTGAGCCCTGACAGCCCTGCCGCTCCAGCCATCTCTTGCTCAGGCTTGTACGGTGCTGCCACCGGTTCAGGTCATTCCCGTCCCTTGCTACCACTTTTCTAGGATGGTCGTGTACCACCTGCCGGGTGCCAATGTACCACAGGTGGTACCCATACCACTGGTTGAAAAGCCCTGGTCTAAAACATAATACAAATGCATGGATTTTTTTTGATATGGGAAATATGTAACTTTTCTATAAATGATTTCCACTTTTATAACAATGATATATATTCATTACATAATTATGGCGAAAGAAAAATCTCATCAATTACCTATTTCCCTGTACAGGTTGTCCTTGACTTACAATAGTTCATTTAGTGACCATTCAGAGTTACAATGGCACTGAAAAAAGTGACTTATGACCATTTTTCATACTTATGACTGTTACAGCATCCCCATGGTCACGTGATCAAAATTCAGATGCTTCGCAACTGACTCATATTTATGAAGGTTGCAGCAGCCCAGGGTCACGTGGTCACCTTGTGTTACCTTCTGACAAGCAAAGTCAATGGGGGAGCCAGATTCACTTAACAACTGCAGTGATTCACTTAACAACTGTGGTAAGAAAGGTCATAAATTGGGGCACAATTCACTTAACTGTCTCAGCAACAAAAATGGGCTTGTGATTGTAAGTCGAGGATTACCTGTAATGGCTAATGCTCATTAAATAACCTAGCATTCATATATAGGAAAGATATCTTAATTGATAACTTATCTGCAAGACATTAATACATCTGTAAGGAAAATGGCCTTTCTAGATTTAGAATATTGTAATTTCCTCCTTCAGTATTATGAGTTATAGAATACTCTATGGAACTGTTACTAATTACAGAGTCTTGGAATAATCAATCTTCAGTAATCCTTAATACTAAAACCAGTTTTTCTCTTTTCTGATTTTTCGTCATAGTGAGTAATCTCTAGGACCTAGAAAAATCATGGCAAGTCTGTCAATGGGACCTTATCCCCAACATTTAGGAGGACTATAGTTCCAGGAAAGAAGAAATAAATTTCCCCATTTGTTATTTTGCTGCATATGCTACGTGACTCAAAGCCATATAAAAATAAAATTAAAAAACTATGAAAACCCCAAATATAAATTATATCCATGGCAAGCAGGCAAGTCATCAATGATGCATGTGATGCCAGCATGTTTTAATAGCAGATCCCTATAATTATAAAGTAGATAAAAGTTAAGTCTTAATGTTTTAAAGTAGTTTACATTATCTGTTGAGTGAGTGCATTCTTGTAGAAGAAACTTTTGTACCATTGACAAAATATCTCCAGTGATGGTGACTTTCATAGTTTAGAAGACTCTTTGTCTTCTCACCAACTTATACCACAGAGAAGAGTTTTTCCAGAACAAGCAGATGCTGGAGATGCAGCATTAGAATCTACTATAACCAGTGCTTTTTTTGTAAAAGAAAAAGGTGCCAGAACTCACACATGTCATAAAACCCGCCTTGCCTACCCTACAAGGTTCCATCCAAAAAAGGTGCCGGAACTCCGTTTTGAGCGTTCTATGAGAAAAAAAGCCCTGACTATAACCAAGAAGCCAAAGTTAGAGTAAATGTGACTTTTATTCCTACCAAGTCTTTCCCAAATAAGTCACTGCAGGCAGGCAGGTTGCCTACCTTAGCTTTTCTCAGTTATTGTTGTAATAGAGATAGTACAGTTTGGAATAACTCATCTTCAGATGGATTCTAGTAGCAAATGCATTTTCTTTGCTCTCCTCAAAGTTGCGCAAGAGACTTTAACATAGATTCTAGCCTGTGCTAGTCTTTATCCCAAGACTTCCTCCACCATTGTTCTAGCTGCTAACCCTGCTGTTTCACTGTCCTGAGCTTCCTGAATAACCAGTGGTCTCAGCTCTTTCCTTTAGATCTTCAGAAGCCATTCTGTCCACCGTCTGGATCATTTCCCTGCCTCAGACTGACCATGTCCTTAACAGAGTCTCTGTTCTGAAGGCACAAAAAACATGCCCCATACAGTCAGAAAGCCATTTAGATTCATTCCGCTAAGCCCTGCTACCACTGCAGAGGAATTCTAGTCCGTATAATAGTATAAAAACTATTAGTGATTGTTCAATTAAAAAAGGGAACGTATATTGGCTCTTAATGTTCTGATTGTTATTTTCTGGTCCTGAGCAAAAAGACAAGTGTTTTACAAAAATGTGAGCAGTAACCATTTGGGCAGTCCTATGAGGGTCAGGAATATTGTCCTTTCAAGTGGGATCCACATGATCACTCCACACAGATTGGAACCCCCCAAAATTACTAAAATGAGAATTCCAGCACTATATCTTTAGACATCCCAGTCAGTTAAGGTACTGAGATTGCATGCAGCAGGATAGACAAAATGAATCTCTCTCTCTGTCTCTTAACACACATACACAAACACAGCTTCTGCAAGCAAGGGGATTAGCAAATGGGAAGGGAAAGGTGGATGAATAAGTTGCCTGACTTGATATCACATCATTGCATATTTATTTTTTCATTAATTATTTTTTTAAAAAATAAACATGCTCCCTAATCTTTTTCTGTAATTGCTGGGAAGATATTGAAAAATCACCATTCCTTTTTTTGTCACTGCTGGAGCACAAGAATCAAGACTGACTCCCAAGAACCAGCTCACTCTGCCAGGGCTGTTGGACAAACATGGCCACATAATCTGTGGCTTAGTGTGATAATTCAGGAGTCCATTTGCCAGCAGATCTAAGAACAATTTCTGCGAGGATTGTAGCCCAATTTCCAGCACAGTGGAACAAGCAAGCAATAAACATGTTGCCAAGCTAATGGCTACTGCATTCTCTTACTGCAAATCAGCATTTGCATTTGAAACCATGATCTGGGAGCAAAACAAAGTAATAGACATATCCAAAATGCTTCCAAATAAGGCTTTCACTGTGCAAATCAAGTTTTTCTCATTCATAAAATTCTATGGGTGGTCGAAATGTTGACATCTCCCTTCTTTTTCTAATGCATTCCCTTTTCATGCTAAGAAAAGAATCCACTGAGAAGGCAGAACAGATGCACAATGTCTTTTGATTATTAGCATCAGCAGCATTTATCAGAACTGCTCTAGTACTTTCCCTCTGAACTTATCAAAGAGAGAATAATGTCACAATAAACACATGAAGACAAGTTTTGTACAATCCAGCTATCCTGAAAATTTAATCATTTATTCCAATATTTTAAAGAAGCTCAATCTTTAAGTATGCATGCTTAAGGCTGTAATACTGTTTTAATCAAACAGTGCTTTGAAATATCTTGCCTTAAGATATAAATTAAAGAATGGTGCAAAACTAAATAATAGTTAAGTTGGCCATGAGAAAAAAACACCATCCAAATCCATACTGAGAGAATATCTTTATTAGTCTATCTGAAAGCATATAAACTGTGGCACACAATGGAATTTCCAGAAACATGCCATGAAGGAAGGTGGTTAAAATATACAGAACAAAAATAAAGAAGAAACCAGGGAGATGGAAAATATAATGTAGTGCATGTGTTATATAAATCACATTATTATCCAATGATAATATCTACCTGAAATAGAGACAAAAAAGTCAAGGTGTGCTAAACTGTAATGTTGGGTTTGGGTTTGCAAATTGTGTGATTCAGCCACTGAAAGTTGTCTAAGCACAGTACACTGACCAAACTCAGCTAAGTTGGCATCATGCTTAAGCCATGGGGCAGCATGATCTTCAAACCACATCAATAGTTTCATATTGAGATAATCAAGCATTCAGTTATCAGTCATCTGTCATATGTTTTGGAGATAAGCCATTTTCATAAATCCTGTTTATGTAACAGGCCAAGGGAAGCATGCACCAAGTTCACTGGCCTCTCTCTGACTGCCACCAATCACCTGAACTTCAGAAGAAATTCTAAAGCTTTAACGTAAATTTCTCATGAACTAAAAAAATCAGTAGGCAACTGACCGCACCTTGATTAATATCAAGGATCTAGAATTCTTGGAAAATCAGTGCACAAGGAACAATGACTGAATTAGAGCTAGTGTCTGCTCTGAGCTGACTGGAAGGTTAGGCCAGGACATAGACCAGGATACTTTACAAAGATAGGTAATGGGAAGGAATACCACTTAAAGAATTCAGGTACTGTATATACCCTCAAAGATATAATCAGAAACTTCCTGTGATTCTCTCTAGCTCCTATTACCCTCCCCCCCTTTTTGCTGCACTAGCATTATTTTTTTTAAAAAAAATCAAGGTGACTTAATATAATCACCTATATTTTACTAGGGTTGAAGATAACCGTCAAAAGGTCTTGCCAGGATAAATTACATTTGTAAATTTCCAGTAAAAAAATGCAGACATAATTCTAGAATCAAATAAACTCTGTGTTTACAAGTAGCTATACCATACATTGTTCAGTCAGATTATTTTAACACCCAAGTTCCTCCAAGTACATGCAATAACAATAACCTGTAACTATTTTACAGATTGTTGAAAGGCAGGAATAGACAGATGGAAGATAAGGAGGTACCGATAAAGACAGATGTGAATGGTTTGTGGTAGATGAACAGTATTTCTCCCTTAATACCGTAACTAAAGTAGCTCTCATCCAAACAGAAAACAAAACAAAGAGTGGGTTTTTCTATGTGAAAGAATTACACTTTGCTTCTTTTACATCCTCTCCCAAAGCACTTTGTTTCTTGTTTTCCTGCTCCCATTTTGCACCTAACTTCAATGGAAAGTTGTTAAGATTCCATTAAAAAACAAAGGGCTACAATTACTGTAGATGTGGAATCTTTTTGGCACCCTTGTATAATTGTTGCAGTCCAGATGCGATACCTTAAAGTAATTCCTGCAGACTTTAGGTCAGTTTTATTCCTCCTTCAATGTATAATCCTTCTAGGTACTTTTTAATTTTATTTTCTTCACGTGTAGCATTGGGCCACCAAGGAAATGCTCAAGAAAAGAACTCAGGTAAAGGTAAAGGTTCCCCTGCACTTGCGTGCTAGTCGTTTCCGACTCTAGGGGCCGGTGCTCATCTCCGTTTCAAAGCCGAAGAGCCAGCGCTTGTCCGAGGACGTCTCCGTGGTCATGTGGCCGGCATGACTAGACGCCAAAGGCGCACGGAACGCTGTTACCTTCCCACCGTAGTGGTCCCTATTTTTCTACTTGCCTTTTTACGTGCTTTCGAACTGCTAGGTTGGCAGAAGCTGGGACGAGTAACAGGCGCTCACTCTGTTACGCGGCACTTGGGATTCGAGCCGCCAAACTGCTGACCATCTGATCGACAAGCTCAGCGTCCTAACCCACTGAGCCACCACGTCCCTTAAATGAACTCTACTGGAATAATATTTAAAAATGCAAATTAATCTTCTCTGCTATGTTCAGAAAAGTAACTTTCTACAGGTAATAATATTATTTTACATATGATAAATTATAGCTAGTCCTTGCTTAACAATCACTTGTTTAGCAAATGTTCAAAGTTATGACAGTGCTGAAAAATTGACTTATGATTGGCTCTTGGGCTTATAAGAGTTTCACCATACCTCTAGTCAAGGGATTGCCATTTGCATCCTTCCCAGCTGGCTCTAACAAGCAAAGCCAATGGGGAAGCCAGCAGGAAGTAATAAGTCATAGTCACATAATAAATCACTTAATGACCATTTGCTTAATAATCAGAAGCAGAGTGTTTATGTGAATTTTTGCTTAGTGATAGAAATGACCATCCCAGTTAGGGTCATTAAAGTAGGGACTAATTGTAGTGTATGAATGATACTGGTAAAATAGAGATTTCAGGTGCCACTTAATGCCATAAGGAGTAAATACTGGATAAAATTAAATTGTACATTAAACGAGAGTTTGGGGTACTTTGGAAATATTGAACATAATTTCAGGTTTCAGATGTATGTTGTACTTGTATAGGTTCTCAAATCATATATCCAATTGTATAAAGTCCCATAAGAAAGGATGAAAGATCCATCTCTCAAAATCTGTTCAAGGCTCATTGCTGGTCCTTACAGATAACCCTGGAATTTCTGTTCCATTTGCCTCTCTCTTTATATTTATGCCATTTATTTTATCATTCCATCTCTTGCATCGGACCATTACATAAATGGTGGCAGAACCCTCCATGATTTTGCATTGCAACTTTTAACCCTATGGTTATAATTGCAAAACATAATCAGAGGCATTATTGCTCAACAGGAGATAACCAAAGAACTTGACAAAGACTGGTGTCCTGGTGTTTTCTCAAGAGACTTGCTTCCGGTGAGTTTGCAGGCAGCCAGCTCATGGTAGAGAGCATCTAGGACTTCAACAATAGGCGGTTTTCCTTTAAGATAAAGAAAAAAAAGTGTTGAATTAACAAAATCAAATTTGTGCAATTGCAACTATGGGTGTGTGCTGAAGACTAAAAAAGAAGGAAAAGGAGTAGGAGGAGGACCACCATATGTATCAGAGGCAATATGCTTTTGAGTATGTCACTAAGAAAGGCAACAGGAGCATATGACTGTGTTTGTATCCTATTTGTGGGAGGTGATAATCTATTTGTAAATTAAACATCGTAAGCAATTTAAATGAACCTTTTGTCTGATGCATCAGGGCCCGTCTATATCAGGGCCCTTAAACTGGGGCTAACTTACTTACTTACTTACTTACTTACTTACTTACTTACTTACTTACTTACTTACTTACTTTATTTACTTACTTACTTACTAAATTTATATGCTGCCCATATTGTTATCCAGAGCAGTAATTTGGGTGTATCCTGGAGGTAACAGAGTGATTTGCAATTGCTTGCTTATGATCAAGGATCCAGTTTAGCATTGCAACTATTAAGACTCTTGTGTTTTTGTATGGATAATAATAGTATTTGAGACCCAAAGAAAAGGTAATTGAATCAAACAGTTTCAGCACCACTGTTCTATATTTTTCTTCAGATCAAAGTAATCCCAAGTGAAGTAACCCCTTTATCTGGCATGTTGCTTTGCCTTACAGACATTGGGGTGATTAAGATGAAGATTCATTTATCTTTGAATAAAGAATGGAAAACGTTTTGAAGCATTTGTCCTTCTAAAACAGAACAGAATGTGTTGGAATGCAGATATAAAAATAATCTCATACCTCAAATCAAATTTGGCTTCTAGCCTGCTACCGCACTGATAATCTATGGTAGCCACTGTTTTTGTTCTGCCAAATAGGCAACATTTTATGAACATTTTGGGAAGGCATTCATGCATTAGTGAGTAAAAATGCATGAGAAGAAAAGCAATCTTAAGGAAAAAGTTTGTGGGCAGGGAACTACTGGCATATAAGGAGCCCTTGTGCACAAAGCATGCACACTTGTCCAATGTTAAAAACATTTTTTAAAAATAACTCCAGCTGCTGATTAAAAACAATTTTTACCTTGCAACTGACACTTTCCCCCTTATGCAGCACCCTTGTGCAGTATACAACTGGGTTAAGGCAGCCCTGCTTGTGAGTTCAGCTTCTACACATTTTGAGACATAAGTTATTCTGACTGAAAACTCAAATGAAGAAGCATACCACACAAACATGGGTGGAATTGAACTTTAAGCTTAAGATGAGACAATTGCGAAAAAGGGCAGGCCTTTTATCTCTTCGTCAATTTCTAGTTCAAAACACAGTTACAAACTATGCTATCAAGAACGTGCATTTTTTTCCTCACTACTGTAATTATTTATGAAAAGGCAAACAGGAAAACTCCATATAAATAAATATTATTTTTCCCAGACTGTAAAATTTAACTGCCACTTAAAAAAAAATTTCCAGCCTATAAAAACATGAGATCAATATACAACATATTATATAAAATATCAGATTAATATACAAATAAGCATACTAAATCTATTTCTTTTAAATTAATCTCTTAGGCTGAAAATTGCCATGAGGTTTAATTCCCAACCCTATGAACCACTTTTTTGGTGGGTCCCCTTAAATTCAGTGGAATTGCAATGTGCATAGGATTGAAGTGGAATCAAAGATTTCTATTTTTTCCTCTCTCTATCTATATATCTGCTTCGTACTGAAATAAATATAATTTTGTTTGGAGTTGTAAGAAGAATCTGGAGTGCTGTCTTCCTAGGATAATAAAAGAAAGCACATACCAAACTTCACTATAAAGAACAAAATCATCAAACAACCTTTGGAGCCTGAAAATCTCATAACAATGGGATCTGCACAGTGGACTGCCTGGGGAGAAGAGAGAACTCAAGAAATGTGTGTATTGTATAAAGATGAAAGGTTATTATGTTGAAGATCTGACCTACTTTCTTTGCTAAACGACAACACTGTCTTCTGTTTTTTTTCCTCTTTTCATTGAGGCAAAAAAAGGAAATCTAAGATTGTTGAATAAATATTTGAAAGAAAATAAGGGCTAGAGGGCATACATTCGGCCTTCCTGTAATCCTATACTGTACAAAGTCACTGGGAAAAAGAAGTTGGGATGAAGAAGCTTATGCCAGCAATGCAAATTGCCAGCATAAGCCTCTGTGCTGGATCAGGCTACTAGGACCATTAGGAATAGATCTATACCACTAATCAGGCACAATCTGGCACTAGATGTCTCCAGTTACATTACAGAATGATATGTTAACCTCCATATATGTTCAGGGAATTCCAAAGTTGGAACATTATTTCAAGTTCAAAATTTCAATAACATTTTTGCTTCTTTCAAACTTAAGCAATATTTTTATATATTATTTCATTTCTCTTTTACCAACTGAATAAATTACAAGATGTCTGCCCATCCCCACCCCTTCATCTAGACCAAGGTAGCATTAGATGTTTTTTGCACCATCCCCAAACCACCACCATATCACCAGCTATTCATTCCTCCTGTAAAGTTGTCTTTTCTCACCCATTTTGTTGGCACATCAGAGAATTATAATCTTGGTTCAACGGAGTGACTGCACTTTTTTGGGGGGGAGAGGGAGGTATGCCCTGATTCATTGAAATCCTTTCTTAGCTTAATTGATAGCTACTAGGATGAAACAGACATTAAGAATCTCTCTTTTCCTCCCTCCCTCCCTCTCTCCCACCCTTTGTGTTTCTGTCTCTGTCTGAATCTTTAAGATCATTAACTATATACTATCTAACTATCTTGATCAAGCCATTTCTGAGCAACAGAGTATCTAATATATTGGAGCAGTCCCAATTCTCTGCCCTCCGGAGAGGTTTCCTGATAACCAGTGGTCTTGCCAGCCAAATTGTGAGGTTCAGTACCAAAGGTTACTGTACTTTCTTACCATGTTGAGAGTCACAGCAGGATTCCAAAGTGTTCAGTAAGATTTTCCCCAAGGTGCGCTTAGAAATGTTCTTCAAAACATAAAACAATATTAGGGAGTTTTATCTGCACATGTCAATACTGAAATATATTAATCATCTTCCAAAATCTAATATTCACACCAACTGCAACTATTGACTTACTTTTAATGTCCTTTATGATCAACAAACAAGTTGGCAATTAAGAGGAATTGTATACATCAATGGTGCAAATATACATCAGACAAAGAGATACAACAGAATGTAAACAGAAGGTGAATGTACAAAACATATTCCACGATAGCTAGATAATGTCATAACACAAAATGTATGTTGCTGCAAAACAAGACTGATAGGCATTGTTTACCCATCAGAAGACAGTTTGGGTTTTATTTTCATGTCCTTTAAGAAAAGGGCCTCCGTGTAGTCCATCTTTCCCTTTTTCATGGTGGATAGTCAGACTATCAACCTGTATACGTGGTCAGTTTTGTAGTTCTACATACAGTCAAACAGAATGGGTAGGCTCAATACAATGTACTTGGTCTTCATTTGCCAATCGTGCGAGCAAAGTATAAAAAAAATGCTCACAGGGAGAAAGCATGAGATGCAGACAGGCAATAAATTATATAGTAGATACTCCAGCAGTATGTGGATCGAGAACTACCAGAAGTACAGGCAGGATTTCGAAGAGGCAGAGGAACTAGAGATCAAATAGCCAACATACGCTGGATCATGGAGAAAGCTAGAGAGTTCCAGAAAAACATCTACTTCTGCTTCATTGACTATGCTAAAGCCTTTGATTGTGTGGATCATAACAAACTGTGGCAAGTTCTTAAAGAGATGGGCGTTCCAGACCATCTTATTTGTCTCTTGAGAAATCTATATGCGGGCCAAGAAGCAACAGTGAGAACTGGACACGGAACCACTGATTGGTTCCAAATTGGGAAAGGAGTCCGGCAAGGCTGTATACTGTCGCCTTGCCTATTTAACTTATATGCAGAGCACATCATGAGAAAGGCAGGGCTAGATGAATCAAAAGTTGGAATTAAGATTGCTGGAAGAAATATCAACAACCTAAGATATGCAGATGATACCACTCTAATGGCAGAAAGTGAAGAGGAACTGAAGAGTCTCTTGTTGCGAGTGAAGAAGGAGAGTGCAAAAGTTGGGTTGAAACTAAACATTAAGAAAACCAAGATCATGGCATCCGGCCCTCTCAATTCCTGGCAAATAGATGGGGAAGAAATGGAGGTAGTGACAGATTTTATTTTCCTGGGCTCCAAGATCACTGCAGATGGGGACTGTAGTCAAGAAATTAAAAGACGCTTGCTCCTCGGGAGGAAAGCCATGGCAAATCTAGACAGCACACTAAAAAGCAGAGACATCACCCTGTCAACAAAAGTCCGTATAGTCAAGGCTATGGTCTTCCCAGTTGCAATGTATGGCAGTGAAAGTTGGACCATAAGAAAGGCTGAGCGCAAAAGAATTGAGGCCTTTGAACTCTGGTGCTGGAGAAGACTCCTGCGAGTCCCTTGGACTGCAAGGCGATCAAACCGGTCAGTCCTAGAGGAGATCAACCCTGACTGCTCTTTAGAAGGCCAGATCCTGTAGCTAAAACTCAAATACTTTGGCCACCTAATGAGGAGGAAGGACTCACTGGAGAAGAGCCTAATGCTGGGAAAGATTGAGGGCAATAGAAG
The DNA here is from genome assembly GCF_964194415.1 of Vipera berus. Taxonomy (NCBI): domain Eukaryota; kingdom Metazoa; phylum Chordata; class Lepidosauria; order Squamata; family Viperidae; genus Vipera; species Vipera berus. The sequence continues at coordinate 227,694,513 of NC_138203.1, forward strand.
AAGGGGACGACAGAGAATGAGGTGGCTGGATGGAGTCACTGAAGCAGTAGGCGTGAGCTTAAATGGACTCCAGAAGATGGTAGAGGACAGGAAAGCCTGGAGGAACATTGTCCATAGGGTCGCGATGGGTTGGACACGACTTCACAACTAACAACAACAACAACAGATATTGTGGGACCAGGAAGATGTGCATGATACAGAAATCCTTGAAAAATAGTTTTGAGAGTTTTGAGTTTTGAGTGTTAGCCCTTATGCTTTGAAGTAATTGTATTCATTCGTGAAAGCTAAATTTAATTTTACTGTTATTTTTAATTCTCTACATTTAAATCTCATCTTTCCTCTAACAATTGATCACCTTCAAAATTAAGTAAAGATGATGTCTTTTTGAGACTGAGCTCAATTCACAGGGACTATTTCCCTCCCATGTTTGAAAAAGAACCTACCACATTCTTTATGAGTGTATTGTTATATAGATTCTTAAACTCTGCAGGAGATATTCTTAACATCCAGGCCCATGAGCGGTAAGTCATCATATTATTACCACTTAAGAGCCATGATATATGATAACACACAAGACCCAGGGTAATATCTTCACAGTGGTGTTATGTGTCAGTTGATGGATTGCTTAAGGAATGATTTTCAGCATGGTGATGGACAATGAGAATGTAATGATATTTTTTTGCCAATTATAATCACTCATGGCACTTTATTAGCTTATCCTTCATTAGATTCTGACTGTCACAAGGAGCAAGCATTGCCACAACTGAAGACGTAAAAGCCTGACAAATATAGAAGAAATGTAATAGGAGAATACTACATATTCTCCTATTACATGAGCCTTGGTGGAGCAGTGGGCTAATGCCTCCTTAAGTAACACCAGCTGCCTGCAATTAGTGCAGGTTCGACTCCCACCAGGCTCAAGGTTGACTCAGCCTTCCATCCTTCCAAGGTAGGTAAAATGAGGACCCAGATTGTTGGGGGCAATAAGCTGACTTTGTAATAATGCCGCTTGGGGGTGTGTGTGAAAGCCCTAATAAGCAGGCATATACATAGAATGAAGGCTACTGCTAAGCTTGTAAGCTGCCCTGAGTCTTCGGAGAAGGGCGGGATATAAATGGAATTAAAATAAATAAAATAAATAAATAAATATATATATATTCATAAGAGTTATTAACAGCATCAAATCAGCCCAATTTTAGCTATCAGATCAGCTCTCATTAGATGTAACTACATTCATAATAAAAAGTGGCCTTAAATGCAATTTAGAAACAAGAGAAAAAACAGATACAGTGCAGGTAAATTTAGTAAACTGGTTTTTGATTTTTATAATACCTTGTTCCTAAGACATCTGTTTTCTTTTCTCCACAGCATGCAAGAAAAATCCTTTAAATACTAAAGTTATCATATATACATGTAATCTATACATCATGCTATTCCTTTTCAGGGAAAGCAATTTATACAGAGCACAGAAAAGTAACAAAGAGTAAGTCAAAGTTATTAGAGTCACAAGATAAGAAAAGGAAACACAGCTAAACTAATTTTAACAGCATCATTCATTGTACATTTTCTTATCTTTCTTTCCTTACTTCCATCATGTCCATCATTTCTTCATAACAAATTGTTTTATAAATGTTTCACTTTTCATTATGGTCATCTAATGGCTTTCTCTGTCTAGAGGTAGCTTTCAAACTGGGAATTTCTGTTGGGTGTGAAGTAGAGACTTGGGAGCTTTCACAATCTCAGTTGCCCACCATCATCACCCAGGCCCCTACTGGAGATCCAGCACTTGGGAATGTCACCTGAAGCCCTGCACCTGTTGTGATTCAGGGTCAGCCTGTGGGTTCGGCAGTTGGGTCGGACGACTCAGAGGAGGAGGAGGGGGGTGTTGAAGACCTTGCTGAGGGGGTTGAAGATCTTGCTGATGAGAGCCCTCAGCCAGGCCCCTCCCACTTGGTCACCACGGAGACCCAGCTGTGTGAGCCTGACAGCGTGGATGAAGATGACCCACAGCTGGCCCTATTCAAGGACGCCCGACGCAGGAGGCAATCAATTAGGAATAAACAGAGGAAGGCAATGGGGCTTCTCGGAAGGAGGCAGAGAGAAGCCACACCCTGAACTCTATATAAGGGGAATGTCTGGGAGGGCTGGTTTGCTGAAGGCAACCGCTTGGATAGTTCATGTTTCTTAAAGCTCCTGTTTCTTGGTTTGTCTTGTTCCGTTTGTTTTTGTAGTAATAAATTTGGCAGGCGTAATTCCAGCCTCTTGCCTTCTTGTAAAAGGGGTTGTCCCTGCCTTTTCTGCAGGGCTGGTAGCAGGCTGGTACAGAACAGCACCATGGCCAGCTACTGCAGTGCCCCAAAGCAATGCTGCTCTGGCTGCCCCATTCTATACAGGCCCTGCTGTTGGTGATGAGCCATATCTAGCAAGGCCCAATGCAGGGCAGCTGCTGGCCACCCCAGGCCTTCTTCTCAAGATCACTTGTGCCGTTCTCCAAACAGCACATGCCACCCTCCAAATAGTGGGCGCATTCTCGCAATTCTTCAGAAAGCCTTTGGAAAGCCTTGGAGGCCTTTTGAAGCATCCTCAGAATGGTAGGCACTATTTGGAGAGTGACACACAACAATCGCCAATATGTGAATTACCATTTTCACACGTGTTCTACACAATCTAAATTATACCAGTTCAGTTTCTGAAATACATTTTCACTTTTTGATTCATAATTAAACTTAGCCCTTTACTTTCCTTCCCATAATAAACCAAGACTATTTTTATTACTTCTTTCATTTCTCTTAGTTTCACAGACATACAGTGTATCTCTTTTTCTTTCCTTTAATAATTCATGTTCTTTATCATTTACTCTTTTTCAAGTCACAATTTCTACATGACAAGGTGATCACCATATGGGCCCAGAGCTACTGACCTAATGATGTGTCATGCCCCCTTCGGAACCTGAATCTGGGGAGGAAGGTGAGCCGGAACCAGAGCCGATGGAGATTGAGGGGGAGGCGTCGCTGGCTTTGGAGGAATATGGGAAGGAGCAGACTGAGGCAGGCCAGGGCCTTTCAGGACTAGGACAGCTGGAAGGAAGGGAGGAACAGGGGCAGGATGACCAAGAGAGGCAGAGCTCAGGCGATGAGCAAGGACCACCCCTTCTGATCCTCGAGCACAGAGAGTGGAGAGAAGGAGGGAACAGCATAGTTGGACCCAACTTCTTGGGAGGAGAGCGCCCTGCCCCTCTCCACAAGGCACACCTGGGGACTGAGACTTAAGGAGATGCTGTGGGCAATATTAGGGCAATATATCAGAAACAAACAGCTCGTATAATAGTAAATAATAGTTTGACAGAATCTTGCAATATTGAAAAGGGTACAAGACAGGGATGTCCGCTGTCACCTTTGCTGTTTGTTTTAACATTGGAAATATTACTGATTAAAATACGAGATTCAGATAAAATTAAGGGAATTCAAATAAGGGATCAGGATTACAGATTGAGGGCGTTTGCGGACGATCTGGTTATTACAGTAACTCAGCCGGATTATTCAGTTGTAGAATTGATGGAGATAATAATGTCATATGGGAAAGTTTCTGGATTTAAGATAAACATACAAAAAACTAAAATATTGTCTAAGAATAGGTTGCTTTAGAAGAGCTAACGGGATTTGCAATAGTTAAGAAGATTAAATATTTGGGGATCTACCTGTCAGCCTCTAATGTAAAGTTATATAAAAATAATTATGAACTCTTATGGGGGAAAATACAAAAAGAATTCGACAGTTGGAATAAATTACAATTGTCTTTACTGGGAAGAATTGCAGCAGTGAAGATGAATGTTTTGCCAAAATTTTTGTTTCTGTTTCAAATGATACCTATACTTAAAAAGGACTCAAATTTGGAGGAATGGCAAAAAGGGATTAACAAATTTGTCCGGGCAGGGAAAAAGCCACGAGTTAAATTTAAGATAATGCAAGATACGCGTGAAAGAGGTGGTCTTAGAATGCCTAATTTTAAATTATATTATGAGGCTGCTGCTTTGTCATCGATAAGTGATTGGTTTAATTTAACTCTAGGGAGATTATTAAATCTTGAGGGTCATGATTTGTTATTTGGATGGTATGCATATTTATTGTATGATAAGAAGGTGGATAATGTGTTTAAGATACATATTTTAAGGTATGCTCTGTTGCAAGTTTGGAAAAAGTATAGACATAAATTAAATTATAAGATACCAATTTGGGCAATACCTAAACACACAATAGAAAATATAAATGTGGGGTTTAAACATGATGAGATTACATATAAGGAAATCTTAAGTTTAGAAAGGAATGTATGGCAATTAAAGCCATATAATATTTTAAAAGAAGAAAAGATAGTTCAAACTTGGTTCCAGTATGGGCAATTACAGGCAAGATGAAAAGAGGATCAGAAAGCTGGCTTTTCGATGACTGATGAAAATTTGGTAAAACAAATTAGAGATCAAGGCCAAGCACATATTAAAAGGATATATAATGCATTGATAGAAATTGATTCAGAAATGGAACTTGTTAAAGATTGTATGATAAAATGTGCCCAGAACTTTCAAGAAGTTATAACAATGGATACTTGGGAAAAGATTTGGGTTAGAAATGTAAAATTTACCCAGGCCCAAAATTTAAGAGAGAATTTTTATAAAATGTTTTATAGGTGGCACTTAGATCCTAAAAAATTAGCAAGTATGTATCCGAACTGCCAGCCTAAATGTTGGAGGTGTGGCTGTGAGGATGCAACATATTTTCATATATGGTGGACTTGTAAAAAAGTTAAAGTTTTTTGGATTAAAATTTGGTGGAACATGCAAAAGATATTTAAGAAAAAGATAAGGTTTTCTCCACAGTTCTTTTTGTTGGGTATTGTTACAGATTTTACTGTTATAGAAATTAAATTGATGTTGAATCTAATTACGGCGGCGAGACTTTTAGTAGCACAATATTGGAAGAAGGAGGAATTGCCGACTATAGAAGAGTGGACTCTGAAAGTTTCTAACTTGGCGGAAATGGCAAAGATTTCAGCATATTTGAAAGAACAATTGCAACAGAGATATATTGTGGAATGGAGAAGGTGGATTGAATATATTCAGAATAAATATGGGACTAAAAAGTTTCATTTAGTATTTGAATAGTTAGTGGATTTTTATGATGTATTACTAGTTAGTTATTTTATCAATATTATGATTATGGAGAGTTAAAGTGTGAAAAAATAATTTAATGTTTTATTTTTGTTGTTAGCATATTCTAGCTTATGTTTGCATTGTTATACCCTGTATTCAGCTCTGGGAAGTCCGGGAGGGGGGAGGGGAGGGGAGGGGAGGGGGGGGAGAGGGGAGGGGGAGGAGGGAGTTTTTTGTATGTGAAAATGTATTGTAAAACTTTTAAATAAAAAAAGGAGATGCTGTGGGGAGGGGCATTTGCTGGGAACAAACGCTGAATTATTGGAGGCTGGTGTGCCATTGCTGACGTTGGAAACAACCCTCTGATCTCTTGTTCTGTGTGGTGATTTCTACTTGTAAACCCTGAAACTCTGACCATTGGACTGGCTGACAAACTTGATTCAATGCTCCAGACCTCAGAATGAATTTTGGCTTCTTGTCTGAAACTACTCATGCAAGCTTTTAGTTCCACAGGTTAGTTAGATTTTGATGTATGTTCCTTTCTTTGTTATCTACTTGGCCTTGAGTAAATTGCTGTTCTAATCTAGCAACTCTGTGAGTCGAAACTTGAAAGAGGACTGCTTGTTCCATAGACATACTTTTCCTGCCTGAGAGAGTGAGAAACTTTTGAAACTACCTGCAGCCAGAGGCTGCTGAAGGGGTGTTTGTGTGTGTGTGTGTATGTGTGTGTTTTTGTGTGTGTGTGTGTGTGTGGTGTCCTTACTTGCTCTGGGACTTGACAGAAATATGGGAGCGTTTGGGGAACATTTGGAGCAATAAAGGGGCAGTTTGAACTGTCATCTGACTGTGTTGCCTCTGTGCCATGCCCTGGGTCATCACATGATACTTAATCAAATAGAGATGATGTAAAGGAGGGTACCAGCTTTCGTTGTATCTGTAACTCATCAACCATTCGTTGCTGCTGATAAGAACATTACTAGTAGTTTGGGCACATTTTGGTCAGCATGTTTCAACTGGAAAGTCCCAATTATAATTACACTCTTCTATGCCAGACAGAGATCTCTAGTCTAGAGACTGCCTTGAAAGTCATTATTTAAAGAGTACTGATATGTACTTTGGAAAAAAAAACTAATTATAACAATACTCAATACCCTATAAATTGAAGATCATGTGCTTTTCCCCCACAACATCTCTCAAATGGTGTGCATAGTATTTATTAGCACCTATAAGAATTACGTACCAGTAGTCTTTGGGTTACAACAGCAATTGAGACTGGGATTGCCATCACTAAGCGATGCTTGTGTAAAGCATGACATTGTGTGACTGTAACCATTCGCAATGGCAATCCTGGCAGTCACAGTTGTGTCTTAATCCCAGAACCACACAGAGTGTAAAGAGGCAGGGATACCAGGCAGAGTACAGGGATGCTGGTGCGTGTTTTTATCTGCCACAAGCAGGTGGCATGAAATGGAGTTAAGTTGGCAGAAGCCTTGGGAGGGCTGGTGGAGATTGTGCACAGGCTGGCAGAAGCTGTGGGCAAGAGAGGGCTACAGCAGGTATATGCACTATAGAGTGGCTGGAAGGCTACTACAGAGAATGAGTTCTCTGGGATCTTGTACTCTGTAGAGGACTCCTTGGGAGATAAAATGGGGTGTGTGTCTTACCGAAGCAACTTGCAACCTTCCATGATGGCTTCCCCATTGACTTTGCTTGAGGGAAGTCGGTATAGGTTGCAAATGGCATTCACGTGACAAATGGTCATGTGTGCTAGTCATTTCCAACTCTAGGGGCCGGTGTTCATCTCCATTTCAAAGCCGAAGAGCCAGCGCTTGTCTGAGGACGTCTCCGTGGTCATGTGGCCAGCACGACTAGACGCCAAAGGCGCATGGAACGCTGTTACTTTCCCACCGTAGTGGTCCCTATTTTTCTACTTGCCTTTTTACATGCTTTCGAACTGCTAGGTTGGCAGAAGCTAGGATGAGTAACAGGCGCTCACTCTGTTACACAGCACTCGGGATTCGACTCGCCAAACTGCCAACCTTCTGATCGACAAGCTCAGCGTCCTAACCCACTGAGTCACCGTGTCCCTAACAGCTACCAGCTACCTTAAACAAGTGTAAAACTTTCCTAGCTCTAAACTGTAGAGAGAGCCTTGAATATCTCTAATGGAAAATTATTTATCTAGATGTTCATGTTTTCCTTTTCTAAGATAGCTATCTATAACTGAACTTTTTTTCAGCAACTCAGTGTGATAGCAGATAAAGTCTGTCTACTGAAGACCTTGCAGAAAATTACAGAGGATGTCCATCTATTCTATCATGAGGAGCAGCATCTAAGCTTGTTGTTTCTTCTACTACTTCATTTTTGTTTTTTTGTCTTTTTTTCTTACCAGATCCCGGAGTTGCTGAAGCAGCTGTAAAACATCCAAGAGCTTTTCTTCCACCAGTGACAGCCTTACTCTCTCTGTCTCCAACATCTGGAATTCCATCTTCATCAGCTCAGACTCCTCCGCCTTCTGTTGTATTTCCCCTGGAAATGGGCCTTTCATCTGCACAACAGATGACATGAAAAATATTGCGCATCACAAAAATAAAAAGTCTGACTTCTCTGTCTGAGTCTGTAGTAGGTGCCTTGGAAGTCTGTCTTCAAATTAATTTTACTAAATGGAATGTGTCAGTGAAAAATACAGTTAGTAGGAAGTATGCACAAGTATGTGATTTTCTATTTTATTGATATCTTGCTGACTACTTGATGTAGTTAGGATCAGCTGGGGATTTTAAATGCTGCCATTCCAAATATATTTTCTACATGCACATATAATTTCCAAGGAAAGCAATATACACAAAATTGCCTGCTACCGTTAATTCTATTCTACAGTTTCATTGCCCCTATAAATCCGGAGTTCCCACTGAAGCCATAATAAAATACTTCTTCAACCATGACTGTTTCAGAATAACCTTATTAAATGTAGACCAAGCTGCACTACTGTGAAAAACCTTTGATTGCTTCAAATGCAATCATTTGATATGTCACAATCCAAGGCCTATTCTCTGCCAGAACAAAATGCAATACACAGAGGAATAGACGTAGATTATAGAAAAACAGGTTCTAAGTGAATGTTAGAAAAAAAATATCCTGCTGCTAAGAACAGGTTGAATATAAAACCCATTATTCAGAGAGTAAGTGGACTTTCCTTTCATTTTGACCAGGGTGTGGCTGGCAAGCCATTTGTCAGAGATCCTTTGATTTGGAACAGTCAATACATTACATAAATGGTCCCTTTCAACTATTATTCTTTTAAGCAGAAGAGGAAATATTTGCTTCAGTTTGTTTGCATGCTCAAATAATTATGACTGAAAGATTGGCTACAAGGTATAGGGCATATGGTCAATACAAAGTTAACTTTAAGCACACAGTCTTTGTTTGAAAATTCTTACCCGGTGATTCCAATATTTTTTCTTTCTCACCATGTACATATATGTACACATATAAAGTACAGTCAGTACTATGCAGTGCTTTTTTGTAAAAGAAAAAGGTGCCGGAACTCACACATGTCATACAACCCGCCTTGCCTACCCTACAAGGTTCCATCCAAAAAAGGTGCCGGAACTCCGTTCTGAGCGTTCTATGACAAAAAAGCCCTGGTACTATGGTTTAATGTCACAAGAGAGATGCAATCCTTAAGTTTCATTTAGCAAAATGGTGATCTTCAGGAGCTACTAGCAGCTTCTTAAATAATCTCTTTTAAGAGAAACCATGACAGATTCTTACCTGTGGGAAGAGGGGCCCAAATCCATAGTTTCCTGACATTATTTTATTTTATATTAGTTTATTTTAAATAATGGTCTATGCTACTCTGCTATTTGAAGAAAGAAAAGAAAAATAATTAGGAGAATCCAGTAATTAAAGCCCTAATACCTCCAATTTGAAACATAAAGAGTTGAGGCAATTAAGAGATGTTATTTAAGGAACAATAAGGATTCATGGCTAATCCTCCTTCTGTAATGGCAGAATAGATGCAAAATTTCTAAGCACTGCACATTGCACAGAATCTAATTATAATCTAATATTGAGCAATTGAGACAACTAATAAATTGACTTAATAATATAACAGAGATCTTGTCTGCAAATCCCTGTAGTCTGAATTATAACTAATAAACTCTGATTACTGTAATATTAAACAGCTTCATTTATTAAGAGAAAATTTTCAACATGGAAATACCTAAAATGGTGACTATACTCACAAGCCTTGTAGTATATCATGAGTCCCACTAAGTTGACTTCAACTAACGTAAGTGGTATGACTATGAAGGCATACAGAATCTATTGTATACCTTTATTTTAATTCTCATCTGTTGGCATTGTACAATTACTGCAACACTTGGGCTAGTGGCTTGTGTTGCTCCAAGGCCATCTTTATGAATGACCTAAATGATGCAATGGAAAACATACTAATTAGATTTGTAAATGATACCAAGATAGGGGATTTGTCCTTCAGGGACAAAAATCACAAAATGACTTTGCCATTCCTGCACTGAATGGGGTGTTGGATTAGATGACCTCTACAAATCCTTTACAATTCATAAATGGTATGATTGTATTACTGGGATTAATGTAAGAAAGAACATCCTATAGGCTAAGTTTCTATTGATTCATTGGCCAAAATATTATAGTCTGCCAAGCAGGAAGATTGCCCAGCTTAAATATTTATTGGCTATTTGAATCCCTGCTTACATTTTAACAATTCAGACTAAAACTCATTCTGCTTTGCTGTAACAAGCAATAATAATTCTTGCTGCATCCTTAAATATTATCACTCTCTGCAGTTGCTTGTAGCAAAACAGAGGTATATTCCATTGTTTTTTTTAATTGAAGTTTAAAACAAAACTTCCTCAGGCATACATTTTACATTTTCCAGTCCTTGTTCACCCTTTTGTGTAAGTTTTGTCCATTATTATTGCAGTTCCAACCATACCTGGAGTTCTTTGAGAGAGAATTGAAAAGAAAAGCATGCTGTTAACTTCCAAGGTTGGCTTTAAAATTGGTAGGAAATACTACCATAATCGATTATTTTGTAACTGTTATTTGAATAAAGTGTGAAATAGTTTAGGATCCATCCAGAATTTCTTTAACATACCCATTTCTTTTAGAGCTACAGTATAATATATTCGAATTTGCTAATTGACAGGATCGGCTTAAAGTTAACTTAATTCTCTTATTCAACAATAAAGTCACCTTCTGACTTCTGGATAAATCTGCAATTTGGTAAGATGACATAGTCTCACCAACTATTAAATGTTTTATTTAAATTCTTATATTCACAGTCCTTTTGTAGCCAAAAAAGCACATAAATAATTGCTTGCTCTTGTCAGTCATAATATTACCACCATCTGATCAGCAGCCTGGTTTAGACATTATTTGTCTTTCCTGAGACAATGATAAACTGGGGTAGGTTATTTTCACTACAACATCTTGTTCCTGTCTTCATGGGTAACAACATTCTTATAATCATCAGCACTGGCTTCCCTACAACACACGTGCCTATATCCAAAGTAAGATTGAAATGTGTCAATTGCCTGCAATATTATTCCAGAATGTTCTATTTCTTTCTGCCCATTTTTTCTTTGTTAGATAAACAAATTCAACAAAAGGATTTTCAGCACGTATCTCATAACGGTAAGCTCATTGGGTATCTGCATTTTGTACTAATAACAAAACCAGTGAAGAAATTCTGCAAAAGGTTCCCATGAGCTTATTACATTGGGTTTGAATGCAGCCTCAGTTATTTTCTTGATCAGCACTGTAAATGTGCTGCAATTATTGTATTATTTTCCAACTTTTAAAACTCTTTTGGAATATACAGTAACACTGCAGGCTGGTTTTAATGGTGCTACATTGTCATTACATCTAAGGTTAACTAAATCCTTGTAAAAGTTGTTCCAATGTTCATGTATCTATCCACTAGAAAATGCCTGCTTACAGTTAATTGCTTACAGATAATGCATATGACTTGGTCAATTACAGCGAAAGTTAGATATCTATGCTACAAGCAACATTTTGTAATTCTAGGCTTAGATTTAGAGTTTGCTAATGATTGCTTCAGTATATCATCTGCTATCTGACACCTTCATTAAAATTTCTTTGCAAAATAGTTCTCTAACTGCAGCTCTTTATTGGAATTCACTTAAAAAGGAAACAAAGCAAACAGTTCTTTTCATCCTCTAGCTTTTGTAAAATCTAAGCAGATGAAAAAGATTGGATCAATTATTGATTCTTTCTGGTGCCCATTATTCTTGACTTGCCTGGAGTTGAAATGACGTCTAGTTTTATATACTTTTATATATTTCTTTCTAAGACTTGGGGGTTAGATGCAGAATTAACCTGAAATACTCGTGTATAAGGAAGTTAGCGTATCTATCCAGATCTCAGAATTTTAGAGATCTGGAGATGTTTAGAAGACATTTCTAGAAGTGTAAAAAGGTCTACCACTTGACAAATCAAATATTTATTTCCAATTTCCTCAGGATAAAAAACTATGCCTCATAATAGCACAAAGTAGGTAAAATACTAAAGAAAGAAAGGGAAGGTCTAAAGTAGCAATTGGGAAGTTGCTAATTCCACTTATACACTGGTTTTCTGTTTTTAGATACTGTATATTAACAGCATAAATTGGAAGAGGTGGAATTTGCAATGGAAGAAAGGAACATAGCTACTCTTACAATGAAATATATATTTATTTGCATTTATGTACAAATATACATTTGTAATAAATACACAGTATGAACCACAAGGCTATATAAAGTGTGGTATAAGACCAAGCTAGGTAATTATGTCCATCTGTTGTTGTTGTTAGCTGCGAAGTCGTGTCCGATCCATCGCGACCCCATGGACAACGTTCCTCCAGGCCTTCCTGTCCTCTACCATCTTCTGGAGTCCATCTAAGCTCACGCCTACTGCTTCAGTGACTCCATCCAGCCACCTCATTCTCTGTCGTCCCCTTCTTCTATTGCCCTCAACCTTTCCCAGCATTAGGCTCTTCTCCAGTGAGTCCTTCCTTCTCATTAGGTGGCCAAAGTATTTGAGTTCTAGCTTCAGGTATGTCCATCTAGATGTTGTCAAATGGAAAATCCTGCTGTCCCTGACTATACCAACTGGAGAGGATTAATTGTTGTGATCTGATGACATACAGATGTACCTGCTCCCCATACTTTAACAGAACACAATTGCATTTTAAAGGCTTGCTGATAAAGAAATAGTAAATAGATGATTGTATAAAAGTCCATGGAATTAGGCACTACCAGTAGTTTTGAATTAAATAATTCTGTAAGAACTAAGCTTTTGAGGTGATGAAAGTTGAACACTATCACAGCCCAGTCTTTTTGTTCTGAAATATGCAGGCGATATTAGTGAAAGTGTCTTTTGACCGTATTTAAGCAGGTCTGATAAGAAAAAGAAATTCTGAAATATGCAGATCTCGTAATAAGTAGCCCACAAATCGGAAGTAGTGTACCTCCTGGAAAGACAGAATATAAAATGAATTTACCTCTTCCATATTTGTTTCCAGAGGTTTCTCTTCCTGCCATTTCATTTGAAAGTCTTCTTTTAATTTTGAGAGTCGTCGGACTAATTCCACAAGGGAGTTTTCATGGCCGCAGCAACTGTCATTTCCAAAGGACGACCTCAGCTGCTTCAGTGTTGTGTCATCACATCTAGAGAGAGAAAACTTCTGGTTACTGCTTTTCTCCACCCTAGTAGTCTAATGATATGCAATATTAAAATATTATGAGGAAATATAAATTGGTTTAGTAAATAAATCACTTCTAAATGTTTGCCAAGGAAACCACAGGGACTTGTCCAGAGAATCACCTGCAGTCAACAATGACTTGAAGACACAAACATAAAAAAGGACAATTACTAATAAATCTTACATGTGCCTGTTCTATACAGATAAGTTTTCTCTTAACAATAGTAATTGGGACTAGCAAGCCTAAAGCTAAGTGACACACTTATAAATTGTGATGTCATGCTGACTTACAACAGCAGTTCCGGTGGTCCCAATTACTGTTGTGAGGTGTATCCTATGCATTTGCAGCATCTTGTGGTCATGTAATTGCCATTTGTGACCTCCAGCCAGTTTCTCCATCGACTTTGCTTGTCTGAAGCCAGCACTGAAGATCATAAATGGTGGTCACATGACTACAGGATGCAACCACCTTGTGATTGCAAGGTGGTTGCCAAGCACCCAAATCACCACCATGTAACCACAGGTATGCTGTGATGGCCATAACTAGAAGGAGAGGTAGTAATTCACCCATTCATCACCGTTGTAACTTTCAACAGTTGCTGAACAAGGGCTATTTGTATAGCCATATTACATATTCCAAAGCTGTTCTACCTGTAACATTTTTGTTATGTTGCACAACAGCATTTTCAGAAAGAAGAGCAAAGACAAAAGTTGCCACTATGTTTTCACATAGATACTGAGACGTACCCGCTATTGGAACAAGGAAATCTAGCTAGGAGTTTCTTTACTTCAGCCATTTGGGATGGCTGGTCTCCTATCCATTTCTCTTCCTCTTCGTCAGACGCAGCCTGGCCTTCCACAGAACGAAACATCTGATCTTCCACTGGAAAGAAAGAAGAACAATAACTGCTCCAAATAAGACAATCATTAGCACCATCATATTCAAGTGGCATTTGTTTAACCCAGTTTAAGAAAAAAAAACTACTTTAGGAATAATTAGTTCAAATGCTACAGTAATTCATTGCCAAAGAAAAAAGGACCTGCTTCTTCTTCATCTGCTACCTTAAATACATAAGTGCTAGATATACCACATAATGGGGGTCCCCAACCCCTGGTCTATGGGTCAGTGCTGGGCCATGGAAGTGGCAAGGGAGCGCATGTGAAACTGTAGTTGTGAAAGTGGTGAGCGTGCATGCACGAAACTATCCTGTTCTGTACCAGCCTACTACCGGCCCTGCAGAAAAGGCAGGGACAACCCCTTTTACAAAAAGGCAAGAGGCTGGAACTAAGCCTGCCAAATTTATTGACATAAAACAGAGCAAACAGAGCAAGACAGAAACACGAACCATGAAACAGGAGCTATTCAAACGGTTGCCTTCAGCAAACCAGCCCTCCCACACATTCCCCTTTTAAATAGTTCAAGGCGTGGCTTCTCTCTGCATCCTTCCGAGGTGCCCCAATGCCTTCCTCTGTTTACTCCTGCTTGATTGCCTCCTGCGTCGGGCGTCTTTGAACAGGGCCAGCTGTGGGTCATCTTCATCCACGCTGTCAGGCTCACACAGCTGGGTCTGCGTCGTAACCAGATGGGAGGGGCCTGGCTGAGGGCTCTGTGAAGCCTCAGGGCTGTTCTCTGCAGGCTCTCCAACACCCCCTCCTCCTCCTCTGAATCGTCCGACCCAACTGCCGAACCCACAGGCTGACCCTGAATCACAACATATCCTGTCTTCCCCTTCCCACCTCCGCCAGTCTGCCATATATTTGCAGAGAAGCTGAGAATTCTAGGCGCTACAACAGACACCCCCCAAATTAGGTTCAGCTTATCTGTGCCTGGAGTTATCTGTGAGTATATATGGTAAAACTTTTTAAAAAGAACTCATATATCCTATATATACAGAATTTGCATATAGGCCCTCCTGTGGATAAGCTGACTCTTGAATTTAAACCAAAATATGACAAAAATGTGAATCAACAACAGGTGGCACATTTTTCGTGGTATTTGCTTAAAAATTTGAGAGGCAGCTTATCCACAGATGGGTTTATATGCAAGTACATATACGTCATTTTCTATCACAAATTAAAAGAAAGTATAATCCTGAGAACATGTTAATTAGTTGTGAATGCAATTTTTTTCCCAATAAGCACATTTTCATTTGATAAACAGCAATCTTACTGATTGAAGCTCCTATCAAATGCCCTGCACTATTTCTCTCCTTTTGGAAATATATTTGCCTAAATTTTTCTTAGATCGTTAGTAATTCAACCTTTGAGCTAATTCTCCTCATAATCAGGCAAATTAGGAATCTATGTCTAATCATGTAATTTATAATCCACATTTATGCTTGTTTCTATGGCTGTAGAATTTGGACTTGAGTGATATAACCCCCATATCTGTGAGTTATCTTTGAAGACATACTTTGCAGCATTTCTATGTATGGTCCTCCATAAAGAGGCAAGCTCCCTTTCTTAAGGAGCATAATCTTTATCAACAGAACGAGAACAATTGTTAGAGTTATATATAGTATCTTTCTTTATTAAACCTTGCTAATCCCCAACAGTGTAACCCACCATTGCACACAGAGGGTTGTCTTGTGCTTTCCTCTTGAACAAATGTGTGTGTACATATACATAAAAAGAAAAAAAAAGGGAAAAGTAGTATATTAGAATGAAAATCAATTGTACCTGGAACTTTTATTAAATTGTGCTCCTGAACTTGCACGATTGCATGAGCAACATCTTGATCAGAAACAATCCCATAGTTACAGGAAAGCCTGGGGATTAGCGGAGGCTAAATGGAAAAAGTGGGCTGGAGGAAGGAATGAAGAGAGCCTTTACAAGTCTTCATATAGAGTGGAGCAAAGGATAAAAGTGACAGGCAGTTTGTTACAGTGGTTAAGGCATCAGGCTAAAGCAGGAGTTCTCAATCTTGGCAACTTTAAGACATGTGTACTTCTAGGAATTCTGGGAGTTGAAGTCCATGTGTCTTTATAGTTGCCAAGATTGGGAATCTCTAGATTAGAAATCAGGAGACGGTGAGTTCTAGTTCTGCCTTAGGCACAAAGCCAGCTCACTAACCTTGGGCCAGTCAATTTCTGTCAACCCTAGGAAGAAGCCAATGCTGAAACACTTCTGAAATCTTCATGAAGAAAATTGTGGAGAGTCAAAGGCACACGCACATACACACACACACACAAGGAAAGGTTGACCTGTTTCAGTGGAGTGAGGATGGTGGAGATGGTCAACCAAAGGCAAAGAAAGAAAAAGATCTGATATAAGGATGCAAGGAAGATGGGGGCAAGATCTCGGGGGGGGGGGGAATCTCATGTTCAGAGGGAAAAGATGTTTTTCTACCAGCTATTTATGGCAGGTAGACAGAGAAAAGGGGATTTATTTTGGCACTAATATCATGTACTTGAAACACTCAGCCAGAGAAAATGAAGAGCTTTAGGCTAAGGCAGCCTTTTCAATCAGATTTCCAGAGTATATTTGCAAGGGAGAGCAATATTGGTTGAATAATTTAGACAATTGTCTGTTTTATTGACACAAATTTCTTTACAAACTGCATTTATAAAGATTGCTGCTAGCTATTATCACACATTTGTTGCAAGTAGCTATTTTGCAAGCTGAGGTGTCAGGTTTTTCTGCTAATCACTGTTATGTGGTACTAGGAGTATAAAACACAGCCTTTTTTAAAAAAAATGCTTCTGCTCAAGCTTTTTAAAATCTGGTATCTCTCTTTAATCGAATTTTATTTCTAAAAAAAATGACTCCTCCTTTTGAGATAACATATAAGGGATGGCCTCCTGAATCAGAAGACAAGTTATTTTGTGTCGGCTCCCTGTTAGGTATTTGAGAAGAGAGTGCACAATGTTCTGCTAGCAAGAAATATAATTTGCAAGCGGAACTTTTAATATTGTTATTATGCAAACATTGTTTCTTCTAATGCTGGGACTATGGCTGAATGCTTTCCATTTGGTCCAGCAGAGGGCACTGTGGTAAAACCCAAAATAAAGAAAATGCCAATCAGATGACAAGTTTAACAAAGAATGTCTTGTGAACAAAATTGTCCTTCTCTTCTACAATAACAAAAGTGGTCTGTGTGTTTGTGTGTGTGTGTGTGTGTGTGTGTGTGTGTGTGTGTGTGTGTGTGTGTGTAACGTTAGCTCTAATTAAGTGAAGTAGACAATCCACTGTTAGTAAAATGCTTATTTCCCAACATTAGTTCAAAGCATGGTTGCCTCATATATCCATTATTCTTGGGATAAGCTTTCAACTTCAAGGCTTTCCTTTGAACATAATCATTTATCCCAAATGATTAATTAATAAACAGATGTTGTATCTACCCAGCTGTAAGAATCACAGCTACTATGGGATTTGTGCAATATGTTAAGAAGCAAACAATAGGGGATGTGGGGAAGCTGGCATTGTCTCCCTTTGCTGCTTTTGCATCATCCTTGGATCTAGTTTAAACTACATCAAACCTTTAGCTTAAATCTGGTAGTTATTTGATGCAACAGCAGAGATAGCACTTCTGACTTCTTTCAGTTACACCGATGGATGCTGGTGCTCGGATGGACACTTACGTCTGAAACCAAAGTCAAGCCTTAAAACGTGAATGAGCTAAGATCAAAACTCCTTGTGAAGTTGTAGGGAGTGCATACAGGTAGGCATAAGGAAGTAAGGGTATTTACTCTAATTTTTTTTATCTTTGCTCGTGATCTTTTAAAGGAAACTTCTGTCATATGCTTATCTTAGATGTTTGTTAGAAGCATGTATTCTTATACCTCTAATATATTAATATTTTAATCTCTGATGTCTAAAACTAAAACTCAGTCTTTTGAAATTCTGTTTTTTAAATTGTTAGTATATATAAAAAAACCCATGGGAAAAAATGTGTGTTTTTACACTAAATAAAAGTTGGTCCTAAATACACAGACGCACCTAGTCATTACTCTATTGCTTTGCAATTAAATTAATAATTAGGTCAATTCATTTAACCCCCAAAGCTATAAAGCCATGAGAATAAAGCATATAAAAAGTATTTTATGAGTCATCTCATGCTTGCAAACAAACTTTTATATGTGTGGATATTCTCATTCTCTCACTATCTCTGGTAGGAATTTTGAACAGCTGTTTATGAATTATAAAATCCCTAAAGTAATGGTTAAAAAAAATCTTGTAAATTCTACATTAAGCAGGTGGCCCAACTGGAATACCTGATAGTTTTATTCAAATTCATGATAGCAGGAGATGCTTGTGCTCAATATTCATTTGCATGTGGTCACTATCACAAGATTTTTCCATACAATCCCTTATGTTCCAGTTGTCCTAAAATTATTTTGGGAAAAGGTTCTACCTCAGTCACTTTATAGAATATGTATGTCAGATTAAATTGGGGTAGGATATTAAGGTGCTTTTTCAAAAGGCAACTGGACTTTGTTTTTTCTTGAAGACGTTTCACTTCTCATCCAAGAAGTTTCTCCAGTTCTGACTAGTCTTCAAGAGAAGCGAAACATCTTCAAGGAAAAACAAAGTCCAGTTGCTTTTTGAAAAAGCATCTTTGGGACAATCCTGACCTGGATAATTGAGAATCTCCACAGATGATAGGATATAAAATTACTTGAGGATTCCATACCCAGGGGAAGGATAAAAAGTGATCCAGGATCTGATGGCCATGATAGCAGTCATGCTTATTATGGGTCATACTTGGTCCAACTGAGAGAAGTTGGTTTGTGATTTGAAGGTGGAAGATATTTCCATCCATCTTTTGCTATTGTGAAATTTATTATTTATTTATTTATTTATTTATTTATTTATTTATTTATTTATTTATTTATTTATTTATTTATTTATTTATTTATTTATTTATTTATTTATTTAGTTTTCTATACCGCCCTATTCCCGAAGGACTCAGGGCGGTTTACAGGGCAATATTTAAAAGACAATATAAATTAAGATAAAAATAGAATTAAAAAGAATTAAATTAATAATAGCCCAACAATAAAACAATGTTAAAATTTAAAACTAAACCCCCCCCTCAGTCCAGGCTGGATAAATCGAAAAGCCAGGTTTTCAGGTCCTGGCGAAACGAGCGCAGGTCATTTCTGTCTCACATCTACAGGGTAGTAGGAGCAGTTAGGATGGTCTGTCCCAGGTGGGTGAAAAGCACTGGATGTGATAGCCTCAAGCATCCCCTTTGTCTGTTGATCAAGGGCTACTAATAGGTTTACTAAGAATATTCAGAAGATAAAGAAGCATAAAAGACAAATGCAATAATCAGGATCAGCAAATATGATCAGGGGTACAAATCACATGTGGGCCTACATTTTCGTGGGAAAATGCCATTGAATAGCTTTGTTTGATAAGCCATCATGTGGTCCAGCAGTGCTGGATAATTCTACTCCATCTTCAACATTCTCTTTTTGGAGAAGATTTTGGAGTAGGGACTCAGAAAGTCTTAAAAGAAACTGGTCATGTAGATCTCTGCCAGTCAAGCATAGGACAGAAGTTGCACTGATCATTCATGTACATGATCTATATCTAGACCTTGACTGGGGGACTACATCTCTTTGGTTCAGGTAGATTTATCAGTAATATTTGATCATATTGTGAGGACTGGGAGCTGAAGGCACTATTTTCCAGTTGCCCTTCAATGTAAGGAACCCCCCACCCCATTAATCTTCCGAAAAGAAATTATGATCTTTCATCAGGCTTTAGGCCACAATGTATAGCGGAGGCTGCTATCACTGTACGTTTATATTGGTTGTATTTATTACATTTTTCAAAGTTTTTGCTTATCATTTTCTTTTTTAACCTGCCCAAAGTCTTACGATGAAGCCCCATAGAAATTATGTAAAATAAATTATAAATAAATAAATAAGGAACAACAAATTGAAATCAATTAGAAAAAGTAAAAAAAAATCAAATTAAAATAAGTTTGAAAAAACTCCAGCTTTATGACTACATATCTGAGTAAATTTTTGACAATCTTGGAGGATAAACTGGAGATCTGAGATTTCCTTCAACGGAGACAAAAACCAACATTCCGGACATTTCTATGCAGCAGACTTCAATAACAGCTTTATTCTAATTGTGTGAAAAATATCCTGTTCTGGGTATGGAACATTTGTTCCATTTTTCTTCCAGAATGTGCTAGTTCAGCCATTCCAGGGGATGAACTAGTAGTTTTCCAGAAGTAAGTCTTCTGGAAAAGGAAATGGTCTGCTGTGTTTACTGTAAGATCAAATGTATAGAAATGATTAACTAGTTATCCTCACTCGTTTAAATCTATCTTTAAAGCAGGAATAAACAGGAACACAATGGAAGATTCTCTGCCCCCTTTAAGAGACCCATGTAAAACTTTTCCATTTAAATTCAGTTGATGGCTTGTGCTCAACTGTTCTTTTTTATTATTATTATTATTATCATGCAATGGCTGATCCACCTTTACCGGAGATTCTATGAAGACAAAAGAAAGCAAACTGCTATGCCTTTTTGATTTGTGATTAAAAAAAAGAATTCATCCAAAAACTATTTTTATATCTTTCTAGTTCTGAATATATGAATAAAAATTAGCCCTACCGTGTGTGCCATCCTATTAGAAAGTCTTATCACACTCCTGCGTTTATAGTACTGGCTGAGGCACCATACATTCAATGCTATAAAATCATTTCAAAGAAAGAAACATCACTGTTTCCATAATAAAGTTTTCCATAGTAGCATTATGGAAATTAATACCTTTATGGAAATTACGGAAATTAATACCATTGAAAACATAACCAGCATATTCTGAAGAGACTCTTGAAGGGTTGGTGGACATTTACTTGTACCACCAATTATCCTCCTGAGGTTTTCTTTGAGTCCTCACCCTTGATGTTTAGAGTTTCTTTTCCACTAAAGTGGTCTGTAATCAGAGCTGAAGATTTTTATCCCTTTCCTACCATTTTCCAATGCTCCTGCACCACCAGTTGGTGAACTTCTATCTTGCTGTGTAAGTGATAAGATATCTTGTCCTTCCATAAGTACATTTGTCTTCTGTTCTGAGTTGCTTTGTGAAGGAACTGGGCACTTTAAGATTTCTGATCTGAAAAAAAGACAAACCAACAAAATAAACCAAGTAGTAAGAAATCCAAATCAACAATAAAGAGTTAAGTATGGCCTATTTTTTTTCATACCACCAAGGGACTTCACTTTCATTAATAAATGTTTTTTTAAAGACTTGGACTAGAAGTCTCTTCCAGCCCTATGATTTTATAGTTTGCATAGATCTAAAAAATAAACTATTTCTGTCCTCCTAAAATGCCCTATCGAATAAGGTTGCTGGTTTCAATTCAATTGGTGAGTTAAAAGGACAGGCATGCTTCCTGCCAAGGTATGAATATATCTCTTTCACCCAGATAATGTAAGATTCTTCCCTTACCCTTAAATGACTTACTTATCTTTTCAAAATCAGTTTAGAAATGTAATTTAATATACTATTAATTCAAAACATGGCTGTCTGAAAGTTATCTTTCACCAGCACTCATGCTGGCCAGATAAATACTATCACAACAAAATCTCAGGTATTCTAAAGTATGTTGTGGATTGTTTAAGCAGCATATTTACATGTATGTTATCTGTGATTACAATTCAAAAACCTGAAATTTAATTCTCTGAATATTTCCTTCATTTTCTCTTAATCCATCTCAAGCTGATGTTTAGTAAATAAGTAAAAACATACAGATGTTCTAACTCAGGTAAAATATTAATTATTGGTATTCACAATTAATGATAGCTAGCTCAGACTGGATCCATACTTTGCTAGCTATCCTGAGGTAAGAAATCTACATTTTAAACCAATGTGGATATATCAATTCCTACAAGATATTCAACATAGATAAGAGAAGCAAAAAGCTGAAGAAATTCTATTTTCAGGGGGGGGAAACCATTCTAAGAAAGAAACTAAAATATGCTTAAAGGAAAATGATCCTGTGGAGACATAGGAGATAACAACATTTTCAGTTATTTACATTTAACTAATTTATAAAACATGATAAAAATGTAATTATTTACATATAGATAAATAAAAACAAATGTACACTGCATAGTTTTCTATAAACTGTATATGTTCTTCTAAGGTCTAATTAAGGCTCTCACAACAGCCATTAACCCTGGTCCATACACCCAAACCAGCCAATGTAAATCATTGAGCTCTAGATTATCCCTAAATGAAAAGATGTCCCCTAGGCAACATATTTCCAAGAGAGGGGCTGCTTTTCTGTCTTCAAACTCTCCCTGTAAAGGAAAGAGGGTGGTTTTGTTTTAACGAAGTGCTATAGCTTTCTATTTTAAATGTAAAAACAAGCGCTGCCATTCCCACAGAAGCCTCTACCTTTTTCATTAGCATTCATAAAACCTACGATAAACAGTGAAGAAGACTGGATGCGCAAGCATGTTTGTGTGTAGCAAAGACAAGGATAGCAAAGGAAGGCAGGGTCACTCCTAGGAGCCTGGGAAGGGCATATGTCTCACGATGCGTTGTAACAAGGTTTCCATGGAGAAATTATTTATTTATTTTTATCAATTTTTTTGAAACCACCCATCTCCCTCACACAGGGACCCCCTATGAGAATGTTGAACAAACTGACTTTATTCATTCCAAAGCTTTTCTCAGTAAGAGAATAGGAAGCTTCAGAGAAAATCTAGAAGCAGAGGTGACCCAATAGAAGGGGACCTCAAAATAATGTCCATGACTAATTGCTTTTTAATTAGGGCTCTTTTCAACAGCACCAAACATTTAACTACAATTAATTTGAAGCAACAGATTATATCTCTTAAAGTTAAACGAGTTTGCAGAGTTAGCAGAATTGGATGAAAAACTGTATTTCCACATAAGTACATGTGTTTACAGAGACTCAGACTATCTGGCGTGATGAGCAAAGATACAATGGGTCTCCTGCTTGTGCAGGAGGTTGGACTAGAAGACCTCCAAGGTCCCTTCCAACTCTTGTTATTCTGGAGTTAAAGGCTCTTTGGTTTGATTCTCCAAAGAACAGACAGACCATATATCAATGGTAAGTAATTGAATTCAATTTAAATAATAGCATAGCTAGGGATGGCAGCTTGTCCTAAACATCAAATCTGAACAGATCTGCCACTCTTTTTTTTAAAGCAAAGCTGCTTTAGTAAAAATTTATCCATTCCTTCATCTCCGCTTATACTAGCCACTTTCGAAATGCTAATACTTTGCTCTTGTAATAAAACTGGAGTGGCATCTGTGTGTGGCCTGTCAAGTTCCCTCCCCCCAAAACGTATCTTCCTTAAAAAACGCTGCCTTTTAGTTGAAAATAATAAATACTAGTGTATATATTGCTCAAACAGTGAGTGGCTTCATCCCCTAAACAGCGTATGGTTGCATTTTAGTGATTCTTTATGTCTTTTCTCTTTTCTGACTCCTTTCTAAGATAGAGAACACATGTATACGTTCAGCCTAGTTTTTAACACAGTAATAAATAATATCCTAAACTTTCAGCCTGTCTTTTCAATCTGTACAGTATCTGAAATAGAGAAATTGGGCAGTTGCAGCAGGAAATTAAATGTAGCTTGCTGAACTTAGTGAATATATTTAAATTGACTAGACCAGGGGTAGGCAACCTCGGCTCTTTTATGACTCATGGACTTCAACTCCCAGAATTCCTGAGTCAGCATGGGTGACTCAGGAATTCTGGGAGTTGAAGTCCATGAGTCATAAAAGAGCCGAAGTTGCCTACCCCTGGACTAGACCAACCACTCATTTCAGTTTCCCTTCATAATAGAAGGATCCATTATATATAAGAACCAGTTTGGTAAAGCACCAGGCTAAAAATGGGGAGACTGTGAGTTCTACTTCCACCTTTGGCATGAAGCCAACTGGCTGACTTTGGGCCTGACCCTCTCTCTTAAGTCCTAGGAAACAGGCAATGGCAAATGGCTTCCAAAATCTTGACAAGAAAACTGCAAGGCATTCATTAGGAGTCACTGCCAACTTGAACAAACACGCATATGCACAAATCCATTATATATTTTTCAAAGGCCTATAAAAATACTACATAACAGGACTGCTAGATGTTCATTATAAACATAAGACCTGCCACAGCTTAAATCTCTAATTAGAAATGATCCTTGGCTCCATTTGTTGAGAAAGCTATAGTTTATTAGAGGTCAAGTGTATTGCAAAGCCAGAACTGAAAATCACACACCAAAATCCCTAGGTTCTACTTTTCCCTCCCTTAACTATCTCTCATTGCCCACCCAAGTCAACCAATCAGATTCAGGCAAGATATTTTCCTAACGGTCAGTCCAATCATAGTTTGGTATGCAGCCCTCTCCTTCTTCCAGCTGGGTGACCTTACGTTGCTTCCTTCCCAATTTTTTTCAACTTCACCATTGGTCTATAAAATTCCTTCCTGCTCCTATTGGGTTCCAATATTCTATAGCATCCCCTTAATGTTCTCCTTAATAGTCCTTTTTATCCAGATGCCCATAAAATAAAATATAAAATCTCCTAGTCAAACATGATTTCTGGTGATTTCATAGGCTGATCATGGACTTTTCCTTGCAATGACTCATCCTGGATATCAATCTCTCAGGTTATCCTAGAGCCCTGGAATTTCTTAATTATTCCCATCGAAGAACTAACTGGATATGTTCTAGCTTAGTTATTTTAAGATCAGCCAAGGTGAGCAAGATCCTGTGTAATTTATTCCCAATTTAATTGTTAGCCATATAATGAGGAGACTATTTGTCTCCTTGTTCCAATGGACACAACTACATGTTATATCCATTGTGTTTATCTTGCCTGTTTTCACATTATTTTTGGTTAACATAATTCTGAGGGGTTTTTTGGATGTAGAATTCCATTTTGGAATGGTAATCAATATTATCACAGCAGCAGCCCAAAAGGTAGCAATGGCAATCCATGTTCAGGAGCCATATGGATGTTTCTCTGAAGCAACCAGAAGCCAAGCTCAACTTTAAGGAAACTTAGATTTTTCCAATTTAAATTTTCTCTTGATAAACATGTTTTTTTTAAAAAAAAAACTTTAGCATTTATCGATCATTTAGCCTAAAGCAAATAAAGAATAGAAGAGGGACTGAATATATGAATGAAGCACTCAAACATGTGGGATTCAAATATGTGAACAACCAGTTCTCTGTGTGGATGCTGCTTCCAGAAGTCCATTCTGGGCCTGGGCAACAAAAAAATTAGCTACGGTACTGGTTCTGCTGAAGTGGTGCAAACTGGCTGAATCCCACCACTGATTCAAACTAGGATGTTTTTCAGAGTTAATGAAAAACCACCATAAGCACTCATTGCTCATTTTTATGTAATATTTCAGCTGTTAACACAAAACGTCCAGCCTTTCCTAGAAGTTTGTTCTTTCCTTTCTATTCTTGCCAATTTGATTCTTTTCATGGTTGCTGGAATCAATGATTTGAAAAGGGTTAATTATTTTTGCATATTAAATACAATAATTAGAAAATGAATGGAAGGAATTCTTTACTTAATGACATAGAAATACATCTAGTAACCTTGGTTACAACGGGTGCTTGCTTTTTATAGTTTCAATGCCAACGGACATCTGCTCTGACATGTTTTTGGGTAGAGATATGCATGTTATGAAATTAATGGGAATGAATCCACTTTGGAATTTCAATAATTCAGTTAGAATCTTATATGGTTGTATATTAATGTGCTTTGTCCACAAATTCTCAGGTTCACACTTACTATAATGCAAAAAGTTTGAGAACCTAAGTTAAATGATGATATTATAGGACCATAAGGTCTAGAGTTTACCCATAGTCCTGGGAAATGCATTTATAAATTTGGGTATTCAGAGTATGGTCTCCATTAATTTATTTCTCTGTTTAATTTTTTTATAAGTTACTCTGCTATGTAAATAGAAAAACTAGGATAAAAAGTAATTTAAGTAATTCAAAGCCTAGCATCTCCAGAATGGGACATCTCGGCACAGCCGGATCGGCACAGCCAGCTCACCACCTTTGCAAACTCACCGCTACCAAGTCATTGCAGGACAACTGAACATGGTCAATTTGCCTTGGAGACAGTTTGCCGTGGGAAGCTGGAGAGAGAGAGAGAGAGCCAGGCAGACAGGGGATTAAGCAAGCTAGCACAGTGCAGAGTGGTGAGGGACTTCTGACCAGAGGGAGAGCCGGGCAAGAGGAGTAAAAATGGGATGAGTCCAGCCTCCATTGCCTCCCCCACTGTCCATCCATTCACTGCCATTGCCCCGAATGGCTCAAACTCCAAACAGCCCAGAGCTCAGTGCAGCAGCTCGGTATACACATTGGTGGGCTGTGTGAAAAATGGGAAGCCCCCGGCCACTGCCGCTGCTCTGCACTATGTCTGCTCTCCTGTCCTTCTGACTGGCTCTCCCTCCAGTTGTCTGTGGCACATCATTCCTGCAGTGAATTGGCTGGGCTCAATTGTCCTGCAATGATTTGGCAGCGGTGAGTTGGAAGAGGTCATGTGGTGAGCCATGCCAAGTTGTCCCAGATCCTGGCATTTCCTTTATGGAACTTTGGAACTGAAATAGAGAAAAAGAGGCGAAGAACAACTTTTGAAGTCTGCAGAAATTTTAGAATTGTGAGGGAAAATTGCAGGAATGAGAACTTCTCTGTCTGTCCATATCTTGTTTGCATGTTTATTCTACTTCTAATCTCTCCTCAGTTATGGGCCCAATGGGGCTGGAACACTTTATTTACCCATTTTCCTGTTGGTGGGAATTATTTTGGGAAATCTCTTTCTCCATTTTGCTCAAAGTTGCTTCAGACTGTTGGAAGATGAGGCAAGAATAGATTAACGGATCAGATGTCCAATTTTTGGTACTGCTTTGATTGGATATCCCTTAGTCTAAGAGCAAGACTGTGTACTTTACCAAAAAAAGTTACTTTCAAGCATCATTATATACAAAGCTAAAATATTCCATTATTTCAAAGATTTCCTGCTCAGAAAAGATCAAATTCTTCTTTTTTTTAAAAAAGGCAATTGTTGACTTTTATACTAAAACCTAAATGAGAAATCGAGACACAAGGGTGGGGGAATATGAAGTAAATTTAACCAGATTGTTATACTGCAATAATCATTCACATTAGCCAGAGTAAATGGTGGTAGCAATTATTCAAGACTGGAAGCATATTCATGGGACAAAGTGGAATGAACACAATCAAGGCAACCCGGGTTTGGGGGGGGGGAGAGAGAGAGCTTATCCTTTCCCTTCTCTTTGCAGCACTGACAAAAATCACACCACAAAATCGTTCACACCAAGAATGATATGTAGATCAGCCTAATGCAGGAGCAGACATTTTTTTGCTAGTGGTGAGGAACTGCATGCATTTATTCTAAACTGAGTTTTGACAATGAAGAACTGCAGGGGTGAGTCCAAGCACCTAGGAGTGGTCATGACCGCAATATTGAGTGTTTGACAACCCTTCCCACGAATGCTCCTGCGAATGAGCGTCTCTCATTTCCTTTTTTTTTGGGGGGGGGGTTCTGTTGTGAATAGGCTCTCTTAGGTGTGCTTAGCCTTTCTGAAGATTTTAAAAAAACTTATTCCTTTTATTTCTTACTGAAAATTGTGCCAAACATGTTCAGAATCTCTATTCTTCAGTTGGGGGCAGCTCTATTCTAGGAGTCTTGGGTGCTGCAAAGAAAGGGCTCTGGAAGTGACACGGAGCTTCCATTACAACCACGAGTTGTCCATTGAGTCTTCAAAAAGAAGGAAGTAATTTCCAATAGAAAAAAATGGAAAGAATTACTGTCCTTTCCACATCCCTCAAACACAACTCCAAATTCCATAATGTAAAGGGAATAAATGTACTAATGATTCAGCTTAATATATTCTGACAATTATCTGGCATATTTTAGATCCCTTTGGGATACATTTCAGGCCTTTAAAAAAAGTCAGCTCCTTTTACTTTTCTTTTTTCCTTTGCAATACTATTTTGTGGGTGGATGTGGCTGTGAAATTAAATTATACACACCTATGCACATCTATATGTATCAAGGAACCAGCATGCCCAGTATGCCATGTATGCTACTACCTCATTATACCTAACGTATACAGCCTGTGCAGGATTCTCTTCAATTCACCTAAACTGTGTGCACCACTGTTTTCAGTGGGATTTAATCCCAAATAAGTGTGCATAGGATTACAGGTAGACTAACCTTAACTGCTGTCCATGTTAGTGGCTCTTTGAAAGATTTTTTGCTTCCGTTCATTCATATTCAATTCTCAGAGGCTGCCTAGACAATTCCCTGCAATTTTCTTGACAAAAACTTTCAGAAGTGGTTTGCTATTGCCTCCTTCTTAGGGCTTGGGAGAAAGTGACTGGCCCAAGATCATCCAGGCAGAACTAGAACTCCCAGTCTCCTGATTTCTAACCTGGTCCCTTAACCACTATATTAATTGGCTCTCTGTTTGAAATTACGATATAAAAAAAAAGCTTTGTGACCAATCCTTGAATTTACAAGCGTTGCGATGTCCTGCAATGATCGCCTTTCAGGTACTTTGCAAGTGGCTTGTGAAAAGCAGAGTTAATAGAGAAAATGGAAGTAAAGTCGTAATTTGTGGTCACATGATGTTTTGCTTAGACCTCAGGGCTTCGCTTGATGACTGAAAGGGAAGTAAAGTTTTTAACCCATTGTGGTCATGTGACTTTTTTCCACTTAGCAACAGCAGCACTTAGCAACAAAACTGCCAGTCCCAATTGTAGTCACTTTGTGAGGACTGTCTATACTTTTTTAGGCTACTGGAAAAAATATTATTTTATATTCAGGTTTAAACTAATGAGTTGGCATGTAGTATATGAGAACTATGAAACTGCAGTGTGCAGTATTTTAGTCTTATGTATGCTTATTTTATTACAAGAGCATTTTCTTTCCATCTGCTTTGCATGTTCTACTGATATTAGTTTAAATGAATTTTAATTTCTTGGATGCCATGAAGTCAAGTTCAATTCCTACTGATTTACGGATAAACTTTTCCTTTCTTGACTAGTTTCCAGTAATATCTCAAACATACTTGAATCAAAATTATAATCTAAACAAACATTTTATTATTCTGAAGGCCAGACAATATAATTAGCCAGATAATGTAATCATGTACATATTAGCTTTCTGTAATCTTATCAGTCATTCATAAATATATTCTTCTTAGATATATAACTAATATTTAAAATGTTTCATTCAAGCTCCAAACATAGCTTGTCTGATTGGAGCCAAGATGTCTAGTTTGAAGCATATGATTCAGATAATAAACATGAAAAGGAAAAGTAATTTTTCTTCTTCTTGGCTTTCTAAATATTTTCATTCCTTGTCTATTAAATTAAGTCTTTATATAGATCACGGTACATTATTTTTGAAATAACATGTTACTTCTAATGCACTAATTCATAAAGCAATATATAAATAAAAAATCTTTTGGAACCCAATAAATAAAAATTTACTTTACTTTAGACTGAAAATCAGCTGGATTTCTCCAGAGGGCCATTTGAGGTGGAGACTAAGACTGCCATTTGATGCTATCTGCCAGGAAGGAAATCCTATTGAATTCACATCAAAATGTATACGAAAGAAAGAAAGAAAGAAAGAAAGAAAGAAAGAAGAGAGAGAGAGAGAGAGAGAGAGAGAGAGAGAGAGAGAGAGAGAGAGAGAGAGAAAGAAAGAAAGAAAGAAAGAAAGAAAGAAAGAAAGAAAGAAAGAAAGAAAGAAAGAAAGAAAGAAAGAAAGAAAGAAAGAAAGAAAGAAGAAACCACAGCCAACATTAAAATGATATAATATTAATTCCCCAGGGCTTCATTAACTTTCTAAACTCCATGTATGGAAATACAAAAAGATTTTCAATGTTCTCCAGAAAGCTACCAGGATCGGGGTCACTTTGATCCCATGTGGTGTTCTCACAGGGCAGAAGCTATGACAGAAGAGACACATTCCCTGGGTCTCACAAGGTGACATTTCTAAATTGATAGGACCTGAAGCATGCTCTTCTTGCAAGATCTAATAGGATAAATAGAAGCCACTGGAGAGAGAAATCTTAAAGAAATGTGTCACACAAATATTTCCATAGCTCAAACTGCAAAACCTAAATACACAATGGTGAGAGGGACCTTGTAGTCCTAGTGGACGATCACTTGACTATGAGCCAGCAGTGTGCAGCAGCAAACAAAAAAGCTAAAATAATCCTGGGTTGTATAAACAGAGGCATGGAATCAAGATCACGCAAAGTACTAGTATTGCTTTACAAAGCCCTAGTAAGACCACATCTGGAACACTGCAGCCAATTTTGGTCACCATATCACAAAAAAAAAATGTTGAGAGTTTGGAAAAAATTCAGAGAAGAGCAACTAAGATGATTAAAGACCTGGCGACTAAAACATATAAAGAATGGCTGCAGGACTTGGGTTTGGCTAGTCTAAAGAAAAGAAGACATAGGGGAGACATGATAGTAGTATTCCAGTATCTGAAGGAAGAGGGGGTCACGTGATTCTTCAAGGCACCAGAGGGCAGGACAAGAAACAATGGTTGGAAACTGATCAAAGAGAGAAGCAATCTGGAATTAAGGAGAAACTTCCTGACAGTGAGGACAATTAACCAGAAATCATGGGCGCTCCATCACTGGAAATTTTTAAAAAGAGACTAGACAATCACCTGTTTGAGATGGTATAGTTCTCCTGCTTGAACAGGGGATGGACTAGAAGACCTCCAAGGTCCCTTCCAGCTCTATTCTATTCTATATTCTCCATGGCTTCAACAGAGAGATGGGAGGCATAACAATTTAATAAATAAATAAATTCCAGAGATTGGGTCAGCAATCCAGTGTTCAGAATATTGCTGGCTCTTCTCTAACACTACTTCTTATCTAATAGAAAAATAAGCATGTATGTTTCAAGGACTTCCATTTACTTGAGAAATCTAATAGTTCTCTATTAAGTAATTCTGTGGATGCAGAATCTCTCCTCGCCATTCTTTAAAAATAAGGCATGCAAAATGTATGCTTTCCATAGGCTTCAATAGGAGTTAGAGTTTTGTTTCCCAGACCATCTGTTCATCCTTCTGCTAAGGCAGCCCTGTTATACGCCTTTGCTTTCCAGAGCCACGTTGTGCAATAGCTTTTCCTTTTCGCACCAAGGAAACCCTGCATACTTTAGGGTGCATTGGACATTGATGTGATCTCGGTTTATGCAGTGCACCAGTAGTTTTGCTTGGTTTCAGTAACAGTCTATCTAAAAATGTTCCCTTGAGGGCATAAAATTGTAGGATGAGATGAGCAGAGATAATCAAGCTGTTTTTCGGGCAGTCCCATCTGCTCTTTCTAATCTTCTTAATGCAGAAACATAGATAAGATTCTGAGGTACCCAAGAGGTTTCCAGAGAACAATTTGAAAACCACTGACATAAATTCCAGACCACAATCTGGCCTTTGTGCAAATTTTTCCTATTATAGTTCATTAATCTTATACTGTTAGATTACACTGTCTGGATATTGCAATCCTACTTGAATTGCTTTTCCAATATAGTTCAAGCAGTTAATATATGGATTTGTACACACAGCTTCTTATTGTATTTTCATCCTGTCCTTAGTTTTTAGCTTAGTTTCATAAGAAAGAACAGTCCTTTCAAAGTTCATTTGCTCAAGAATGAATATGGCTTACAAACATAACATCATTTACTGTCAATTAATTTTTTTCCTTTGGTTCCGTTTGTGTCCACTTCTCAAAGAGAGCTGGGAAAAGTCACTGCAGTTTTCTTTTGCAAGGTTTTTCAGAAGTAGTTTGGCACTGCTTCCTTTCTCAGGCTGAGAAAAAGTATTGGAATCAAATCACCCAGCCGGCTTAATGCTCAAGGTCACACTTGAACTCATTGTCTCCTGATTTCAGAAGTCAGAAGGATGTAGAAATGGATGTAATACCCACTGGAATATTGCGAACAACAGAAGAAGAATCAATAAGGATTGCAACTGAGCTATGCCAGCAAAGCTGAGGAACTGCACATTGGCCAAAACATCGGAAGAGGTTAATCTACGTTCCAATGTTATTGATACTTAAATGTTAAGAATAAATCCAACGAGATTGAAAAGTTCAGATACAGGTATTTAATTTGATTACATGCATTCTCAGTCATTGAAATCATACTGGAATAAAAGCTTCAACTGTCCACCACTGTCTTCACCACGAGAGGATTATATCTTTCTGTTCCTTCTAAATAGAAGCTGCTCAGTTTCTTTCTAAAATGCAGCTGGCCGGTACAGAAGGAAGACATACTTTCCGCCTAGAAATAAATGTGAAGAAAACTGGGATATAATCATGACAGTTTATTAAGTCTATTTCTCCATGGGAAACTGACAAATGAATCAGTTTACAAATGTTTATAATTACATCTATTAGTTTAATACTTTTTTTCTCTAAAAAGGTTGAAAGCTTATCTCTTGCCCTGTTTACTTTATTCCCCCCCCCAAGCTCTAGTTGTAATTTTTTACAACTAGATAGGAGGATACTTTAAACGTTGGGGGGGGGGGGAAGGAAATACAAGGATTAAAAAGCCTCCATCTGAAAACAGCAATATTTTTCATTAAACAAACCCTGTGAGAATTTATAAAGTGTCCATGCCCACTCACTCAACACTCAGGGTGTTTTGAGCTGAAAGAGGAAGTGGTGTCTCAAGTAAAAACACAGAGAAAGAACGACCAAGCATTTTAGCATGATATTCTTGAGATACTTGTGTTGAATGATCTGGCTGATTGCTGTTAAGACAGTGGACAAATCAGAAATATACTTTAAGCTATAAATACAAATAAAATGTGCTTTTTGAGCTATGAGTAAGAGAGAAAGGAATATACTGTATATTTTGGACCATCATTGGGACACAACAAGAGGTTTGATTTCGTGTCAAATCCATTTGATAGACAATATATCAACGTATATTTGTCATATAACTAAAATCTAGCACAGAGCAGATTTTATAATACTTCTAAGACATACCTATGAACACACCTACTCTTCATTATGCTATCTAGAAAGAGCAACTATAACCATCTATAAGGTGCATCTTTTCTGTCAAGAATTTCTTTTGTCCCAGTGCTTAGTTACAGTTGTGTATGATTTCAGTCACATATTATACTCAGTGAGTTGACCCAGTGCAGAATGCGAACTAGGCAAGGACATTCAAATGCAAATTAAAGTAGTGGTTACTAAGGCTATCACCTGATCAAAGAAATCTTAGTTTACTGATTATATGACTTTTTACAACTGATTAAAATATATATGCTTGCTTATTATAGGATGCCTGCTTTAGTACAGAAGACCCTTGGGAAAAACACTCCCCCTTTTCCAGTCATCAATAGGGTCCATGTGAAATACAAAGTTTCTTTGGATTAAGGCTTATTTCCTGATGATTTTATGGACAGACACGTCTACATGTCCACTGTCTTCTGTCAGGATGTGGGTTTTTTTTGTTTAATTCCTAGGCTAATATGGTACCCTCTGATGCTCTTTTCCAGCCACTAATCATATCTAGCAATGTTTAGTTTCCAAACTCAGAAAAAGCTGGTCAGGTGTTGCAACCTGCTGGACATATTGTTTAAAATTTGATGTCTGATGTCTAATTACATGTTATTAAGGGATAACATTTATCTATTAAATACTGTAACCTTGATTTCGGCACAAAGAACTAATTTTGTCTAGAACATGAATGCACAATAAAAAAATCTATTCTGCCTAGAAAGTATTTCAATTCAACTTTTCTTTCACATGCTATCTCACATTCATATGTAGCGGCAATATTTTTGGAGTTGGATGGCCTAGAAATTGGAAGAAAGGAAGAATGAATAAATGCATAAATTACATTAGTACAGGTGACTGATTCTATTGTGGCTGATTTGTGAGATCCTGATGATGAACATGGGTAACAAACCTAGCTAACAATTTCTAGATATATTGAATCAGTATTTCTACCATTCAAAGATGAATGGAATCCACTGAGAGAACCTGATGTCCAAAGGAACTTTTAGCTGCATTCAAGTGGGGTCTTAGAAGATGTTCATGAACCCAGAGGATTTGGCTTTTCTTTCTCCAAGTTTAGAGTGAAGCCCCCAACCTCAGGAGGAAACTCAAACCTGGATCCATCCATCCTTCCTTCCTTCCTTCCCTCCCTCCCTCCTAGATTGTTTCTTTCCAAAGTAAAAAGCACCAAAAGTAAGAACTGTTGCTAAGATTATCACTGAATGGTTGGCTAGACTTACACTTCACCCCTAACAAATATAACATGATTTACAAACCACAATAGTTAGGAATGAGCCAGACACTTAATCCAAAAGAAATAAGATGTGCTTTTTCCAAGCAGCATCTTTTTTTTCTTTCTCTTCCCCCCTTTTTCCCCTCTCTTTTAACAATCATAAATAACAATAAATGCAGCGGAAAATAGAGTATTAAGTATTAAGCTTAAAGATTTAAACCATTTTCATATAAAATAACTCTGCACTTTGCAACTGAAGCCACCTTATGTTCATCATCATTTTAGAAATTAATTTAACTAACTCATCAGTGCAGTGCAGCAATTTCCAGTTTCTATTTTATAAATACTATTCCAGATATTGCTTTCTATAATGCATTATTTGCATTTTAGAATCAATAAAATAATCAACCAGGAAAAAATATGTGAATATTGTTTCTTACTATTAATGCATACAATTTGTATTAATTTGTGTTAGATGTGCATGAGAAATGCAGAAATAAGTAATGTGAAAAGTGCTTTCACCCAATGATAAAGCAACTAAGATTTCTTCAGAGCTCAACACAAAGTGAGATTCAATTCTGCTGAGGAAAAAGCATCTACTAAAGAACAAGTGAAGTTACTAGAGATAACCTGATGTTGCAACTAGCACACAATGTTAAATCAGTTATGGACCTTGATATGATCCACTTTATGCCTTTTTATTCATAAATTGAAATTGGGAAAACTAAATAAAACCGTAGGCTAGCTAGGAAATTATGAAAGAAAACTTTTGATAGCTCACAGATTTTCAGACACATCTTTTTCCTGTTTTGAGGTAGCTTCCTTATTGAACACACACAGGAAAGATAGGAAACATAGATAAGGAAAGAAAAACAACAGTAGGAAAAGGAAACCATAGAGATTGGAAAATATGAAATAAATATCCTTGAAGGGATGGATTTCAGGTAACTTTTGAAATAAAAGCAAACAATGAAATTACATATTACTTTTTTTTAAAAGAGAGGGATAGATGAATTTCTATTTTCCTGACCCATTTCCATTAAAAAGATATTTTCGTCTACTCTGAAAAAGCTGGATTTGGTTAAGGCTCAATTTCCTTTCATAATCCACAAAATATTAAAATTATACCCATTTCTAATATGTGCAAGTGTTCTCTGTTATTGTTTTTGGTAGATGCATGCCAATTTGGTAGCTCACCACATCAAAATGAGGACTGTCTTTAAAAAAAATCACCTGTAATCATGGAGGACATAATGGGACAACATTTATTTATCATTTAGATTTCTAATGCTGTCCAATTCAAAACTGACTCTGTGTGGCACACAGATCAAAATAGATACAATACCTTAAAAAAAGAAAACCAAAGTGAACATGACAGAACACCTACCTGGAAAACACACATAAAAACTGCAAACAAACAAAAACTGCACACCAAACTGACACACTTGCATCTATTCCAGAGCTGTGGGGTGGGGTGGGGTGGGTGGGGAGGGGAGTTTTCAGGTGATTAAAGGCTTTTAGAGGTCAGAGCAGGCTAAACCTCCATGGGGATGATGATATTCCAGAGGGCAGGTGCTGCAACAAAAGATGCCTTCTAGATGACTTATTGAAAGGAAAATAAAGCATCTCTGCTCTACCAATTTATGTGAGACAAGCATAAATTACGGGAAATAAGGACTCCATCAGATACTGTGACTAGATCCTAAGCATGTTTCTACCCTAATGCATATATGGTTGGGCCCATGATTTCCAATCTCCTTTTTTCTGCTAAGGCACCTCCTCTTTCCATTAAAAAAGACAGAGGAATGAAGACACTGGCTTCCATACACCCCCTCTTTTTCCTTTTGTTTCTACCTCAAGATTAGAGGTCCCCAACCTTTTGGGCACCAGGGATCGGTTCCATGGAGAAAGGTTTTTCCACAGACTGGAGAGTGCGTGGTTTTGTGTGCTGCCTGCATCCGATGGATGGGGCTTTGCTTGTTTGTGCGTCCCGGTTGCTGGCATGCTGTGGCCCGGTACCAGTCCACGGACTGGGGGTTGGGAACCCCTGCTCTAGATTCTACATAGCATTTTTAGTGAAAGATAGATAGATAGTGGGGCTTTTGAGACTTGTGTTTTCTTTCAAGGCAAGGAATGATGTTTGAAACTGATGTGAATATGGCAACTTTAACAGGGCTATCTTGAGTATGTTTCACCTAAGAAACCCCATGAATGGAGTGGATCCAAATGATCTTTTTGCCCCCAGAATTGACAGGTCAGCATGAGTCATTGGGCTCTTGTACTCAGATGAGCCAAAAGCAAGAGCCATTTAGAGATCTAATATTGAAAGTTGATCAAGGACTGTTTGAGCATCTATATACAGTATGTCAATAGGGGACCGCAGCTGAAAGATTTGTTTACACTCAGGAATAAAATAAGATAACAGAAAGGGAGACATGGATATCCTTCATAATGTGCAAACATTACAAACACATTCTTTGACAGACAGGCAGGCAGGCAGGCAGGCAGGCAGAAAGACGTGGAATCTGCAGCTGAAGTGGGTGGAGGAGTTAAGAGACTGGCCAGAATCACCGAAGGAAGCGGAGAGAAGCAGACCCTTAATGTGCTTATCTAATTGTTCTGTAGTGAATGCAGTTAACCTGGCCAGATTCTTGTAAACAGGCAAGAAGCAAGAAGCATACTGCTCTGATCAGCTAGCTCCCAGTGTCATTCTGGTTCTGTCACCTGATACAGTTAGACCGCAGGTCTGCAACCCGCGGCTCCAGAGCTGCATGCGGCTCTTTCAGCCGTCTCCTACGGCTCCCAGTCCTCTGCCATGTGCAGTCCAAAAAAAAAAAGTGGGACTAAAAAAATTCAATCAATCAATTCAAATATGCAGGGTAGGTGCATATCTCGCCTTGGCTCCACTCTTCAGTCAAACCCTGTTCTGCGCATGCACGCATGTACGCTCATGTGCACACATTTTTTTGCGGCTCCCAGTTTTTCCTTTTGTGAGGGAACCGGTTCCGAGTGGCTCTTTCACTGTTTCAGGTTGCTGACCCCTGAGTTAGACAGACAGACATCAGGCTCTGTTACTCTAATAAATTGTCCCTATAATTTACAGTAGAAGAAGAGAGATAAATGGCCCAACAGTATATATATATCCTTGAATCTTCTGATTTCTTTTAAGGCAGGTGTTAGATACTGGGTTCGTTGCGTGATTGACAAGACGAGGAGAGTGAGTTCAGCAAAGATCATTGTTTATTGGTTGCAGGAACTGAACTGAGAAACAGGGCTGCGAAAGCAGCAATTTTTACCCTGGCCTCTAGGTGGCGGCCAATAGGTTTAAAGCAACCTATTGCCGCCCTAGAGGCAGCCAATGGCGGCGCTGGAGACGGGTTGTCTGAGGAGCTGGGAGCCGTTAGCCACCTTCCCTGCTTGAGCAACCTTCCAGCAATTAACCCACGTGATATTCCCTGAGCAAGACAAAGCCCAATACATTACACCCCTCCCCCCTAGAATGTACATACATTATAACAACAAAAGGAGAATGATCACAGCAATACAAGTTTTTCAGAGGTACAACAGTAATATACAATGTCCACATTTTTCCATACTGACTAATACAGAGAGTCTCCTGGCTAGCAGCACATTAATAATACAAACAACATTATAGCTCAGTTATTTCAGAGCAAAATCTTGTAGATGTGCACTAGACTTGCGAACCCTCGTGGAACGCCTGGGAGAGCCAGGCACTCCCTGGCCTACCAGCTTGCCCGCCGGGCTGGGTAGATCAGGGCCCATAAGTTCAAGCGAGTCTCGCTGACTCGGAATTCTCTGGCCGGCCCTCTCTGGTCGGCCCACCCCAGAGTCCAATTGCTCCGCAGAGTTAGCACAGCGGCTGTAGTGTTCTGGTTGGCTTTCTCCATCAGGGGCCCCATGTTGCATTCCTGGGCTTTGCTCCCCTACGAACACCTCCCCATTGCTCTAACTGCCTGGGACCTCAGAGCCTATGGATTGATTGGCCTGGCTGCCAGTTTGCGGTCCATCAATGGGACCTGTGACGAAGTCCTTGTTTTGTGGCCGTTCTGGAAAGCACTTCCTAAGCTGATCGATATGGTGACAGACGACTCGCCCACCCTCTAGGCCCACTTCTTATGAGAGAGGGCCTGACGTTTTGGTGATTTTTCCTGGCACCCACAAGTTCCCATTCCCATAGTTCTGGGCCCACACTGCATCGCCCACTTGCAACCCCCTCGGGGGTCTTGGGCGAGAGGCCTCTGCTGCCACCCAGTCTGGGTGCAACCTGTCCAGTTTCGTGATTAGTCTCCTCCCTCAGCGCAGCTCTGCTGGGCTTTTCCCCATTGCCATGCATGGCGTGGAATGTTGGCAGAGCAAAAAGTCAGCCAGTCTGTGGTGCCAGTCCCCAGTCACTATACGCTTCAATGATTCTTTCATGATGCGCACCATTCATTCGGCTTGACCATTACTAGATGGGTGAAATGGAGCCGATGTCACATGCCTAATGAGGTTTGCCCTCAGGAAAGCCTGAAATTCTGCCACAGTAAATTGGTTCTCGTTATCGGATACTACAATGTCCGGCAGCCCGTGCGTTGCAAAGAGTTTCCTAAGCACCTGGATGGTCCTAGCTGTAGTCATGTTTGCAACTGGTATAACTTCTAGACATTTAGAGTCGACCACTATAAGAAAGAGCTGTCCCTGAAAGGGCCCAGCGAAGTCTATATGGATCCTCGACCAGGGGGTGTGTCTCCTCCCACCTGTGGACGGGAGCATGCAGCATTTCAGGCCTCGATTGCTGGCATGTGTAACACCCATGCACTTGAGCCTCAATGGCTTTATCTAATCCTGGCCACCATAAATAACTTCTCGCCTAAGCTTTCATGCGAACAATACCCGGATGACCTTCATGAAGTGACTGCAATACCCTGTCCCTTAATGAGGTGGGAACAATGACCCTGTTCCCCCAAAGAATACAACCCTTATGAGCTGAGAGCTCATGTCTCCTTGTAAAATAGCTCTGAAATTCAGGACCTGGGCTTTTATCTAGCCACCCCGTGTGTACCCAAGAGAGCACTCTGCTTAGAGTCTTATCTGCTGTCGTTTCTGCAGCTATGTCCCCCGCATGGAGGGGAAACTCTGGCAAGTCCTGAATGGACAAAACATGGGCTGCTGGGGCTGGATCTAGTTCAATTTGAGGCAGTGGAAGCCTGCTGAGGCCATCTGCATGGCCCATATCTTTGCCGGGTTTGTGAATTAGCTTACAGCTGTAAACCAATAAAAAATGGACCATCTTAGCATCCTAGGGGATAAGATGTGGGGTGTCTGTCTGTCTGTAGTGAATAATCCCAATAGCAGTTTATGGTCTGTAAAGACCGTGAAGTCCCTGCCGTATAAGTAGTCGTGGAATTTTTTTACTCCAGCTACTATGGCCAGTGCGTCTTTGTTGATTTGAGCGTAATTACGCTTGGCGGAGGACAGTGTCCTTGAATAAAAAGCAATTGGAACTTGAGTTCCATCGCTCTCTAAGTGACTCAGGACAGCCCCCACCCCGTATGGGGACGCGTCACATGCAAGGCATACCAGCATTGATTCCTTAAAGTGAGTGATCGTGGAACTGACAGACAGAAGAGCCTTCAATTCCTGAAAGCTTCTTTCGTGAACACTAGTCCACTTCCATGCAGCATTTTTGTCCACTGCGGCCTTGTTAGGAAGGAACGTGTGGTAAAAATTTAGGAGGCCTAGGAATGCGTGCAGCTCTCCCTTCGTTTTGGGGCTGAGTGCCACCTGAATGGCTTTTACTTTAGACTCAGCAGGGTGGATGCCGTCAGCATCTATACGGAAACCCAGGAACTCAGTTGAAGGGACTCCAATACTGCACTTATTCTTTTTAAGCTTGAGGTTTGCTTCGTGCAGCCTTTGAAGGACGGCTCTGAGCCTCCTTGCTAGCACCTCAGTGGATTCACCACTGAGTGATGAGCACGTCATCAAAATAGGGGCAGACCACCAGGATGCCCTTGAGCGTCTGTTCCATAATGCCCTGAAAAATGCCAGGGGCTACACTGACCCCGAATTGCAGGCGCTTTACTTTAAACGCCCCCTGTGGGTTACAATTGTCTGTGCCGCGGCTGTAGCCTCATCCACAGAAAGCTGTTGGTAGGCCTGAGCCAAGTCTAATTTTGCAAAAAATTGTATGACCTTGCAAAGATGCCAGGATGCGGCTTACTACTGGCACCGGGTATGCATGCTGTTTGAGTGCACGGTTAATTGTGCATTTGTAATTGGCACAGATTCTGACCTCCCCGTTGGCTTTTAGTGGCGTTACAATTGGGGTCACCCATTTACCCCCATCTACTGGCTGCAGTACGCCCTGTTCAACAAGTTTATCTAACTCAGCATCTATCTTGTGTTTGAGAGCAAATGGCACCCTATGAGGTTTAATCCTGACCGGCACTACAGTAGGATCTAGTTTAAATGTTATTGGCAGGCCCGTGTAAGTCCCCAGAGCTGAATCAAACACATCTGCGAATTCCTCGGATACTGTCGCTAGACTCGCAACTTGCGTCCAGTTAATTCCGGCTACTTGGATGCCTAGTGCATCAAACCAATCGAGCCCGATCAGGCTCATTCGCTGACCCCCTACTATGACAACGTCCAGGTGCCCAGAAAACCTCTTAAATTTAACGGCTAGTGTGGCCTCACCCTTTACTGCGACTGGCATTCTGGAAATCAGTTAGTATAATGTCAAAAGGCCTCAGTTTGGCCCATCTCTTACTGCGACTGCAGATGAAATTAAATGTCTCAAGTGAAATGATAGATACTGCGGAGCCCGTGTCCAGCTCCATCTTGCAGGGGACCCCTTGCAACTCCACCTGAAGTCTAAACTTCGGCTTAATAGGGCGGTGAGCTCCTGTATGGCAAATGCTTCTGTGGCTGGAGCAAAACCCCATGCTATATTGGGTTCATTGCATGATCGACAAGACGAGGCGAGTGAGTTCAGCAAAGATCATTGTTTATTGGTTGCAGGAACTGAACTG
Source organism: Vipera berus (assembly GCF_964194415.1). NCBI lineage: Eukaryota > Metazoa > Chordata > Lepidosauria > Squamata > Viperidae > Vipera > Vipera berus. The sequence continues at coordinate 227,735,698 of NC_138203.1, forward strand.
AGAAACAGGGCTCCAAAAGCAGCAATTTATACCCTGGCATCTAGGTGGCGGCCAATAGGTTTAAAGCAACCTATTGCCGCCCTAGAGGCAGCCAATGGTGGCGCTGGAGATGGGTTGTCTTAGGAGCTGGGAGCCGTTAGCCAGCTTCTCTGCTTGAGCAACCTTCCAGCAATTAACCCACGTGATATTCCCTGAACAAGACAAAGCCCAATACATTACAGCAGGGGTCCTCAACCCCCAGTCCATGGACCAGCACCGGGCCGTGGCATGCCAGAAACCGGGCTGTGCAAACAAGCAAAGCCCCATCCGCAGGATGCAGGCAGCACATGAAACCACACCCCTTCTGGTCTGTGGAAAAATCTTTCTCCATAGAACTGGTCTCTGGTGCCCAAAAGGTTGGGTGCCTCTGTTTTAAGGCACCAACTCTATAACCAATTAGTTCCTACTGACATATTACTATATTGCAGACATAGTAATATATGTAATTCTTCATTGCATCAATTTACGAGGAGCCCGCAGAGGAACACATGGCCTTGGGGATGTTAGCACCCTGAAACCCCTCCCCTGCCTTTTTAATTCTGAATTTTAATTATTTAATTCTTATTTTTAACTGTTTTTATTATAATGCCTATATTCATTTTTTATGTTTTTTATGTCTATTTGTATACCGCCTGAGAGTTGGGCAGTCTCTAAACATGATAAATAAATAAATAAATAAATAAACAAATGAATGAAATGCATTCTAAGTGCTTATTCTAACTCCCCACAATTCTGTCCATTAAAAAAATTGACTATTAACCTATGCATTTATTTAAAATAGTTTAGAGCAGGGCTTTTCAACCAGTGGTACGGGTACCACCTGTGGTACATTGGCACCTGGCAGGTGGTATGCGACCATCCTAGAAAAGTGGTAGCTGGGAAGGGGAATAAGGTGAACTAATGGCAGCACCGCACAAGCCTGAGCGAGAGATGGCTGGAGCTGCAGGGCTGTCAGTGCTCAGCGGAAGTGCCAGGATCAGTGCCAGGCTCCAGCTGGAGCTTGGCACTGATCCTGGCGCTTCTGAGCCCAGAAGAAGCACCGATCAGCTGGAATGTTGCAGCATCTCCAGGGTCTTGTGATTTACATTCACATGCTTGGCAACTGATTCATATTTATGACGGTCACAGTGTCCCAGGGTCATGTGAAGTGACCAAAACCTGCTGCAACCAGATGGGGGGGGAATAAAAACCAAACACAGCCCACCCCCTCTGCCAATCCTCAACAGAAATGCTCACAACAATGAAAACCTCAGACAGGAGAAAGAGCGCCACCAGGCAGGTGTCTTGCTTGGCTGTGGCTTGAGGGGCACTTTTTTCAGTGCCATTGTAACTTCAAACAGTCACTAAGCGAACTGTTGTAAGTCGAGGACTACCTGTACTTCATCACTTTTTTCCTTTTTTTTTTTGGTCAAGTTTTTGACACCTTGCTAGGCGACTGGTGGTACTGGGATGTTGCCATATCCTAAAAGTGGTACAATGGGTGAAAAGGTTGAAAAGCTCTGGTCTAGACGAATCAGCATGGGTATTGCTTGCAAAATACATACCTATATTTTGGTGATGGAGTACACAAAAATGGTATTTTTAATAGTATGGTATTTAATAGAAATAGAAATAGAACAGTATTGGATTAGAATAGTTTTTAAAAATGTATAATAATATTGGAGAAATTTGCTAAAAAGGGTACTTGGTTAAAGGTAAAGCAGTAGGGATGGTAAATAATCCAACAATGCAATCCTATGAATTTTTAGTCAGAAATCTCTGACTATTAATGGGATCGACTCATAAAAATTGCATAGGACTACTGCATCTTAAATGGGGTATAACCTAGCAGGTATGCAATCTGATTTTGCTCCGGCACCAGGGAGTAATTCTTAGATGATTATTTTTTTTGCCCTTATAGCTACAGCTTCCCTTCAAGCAGGCCTTATAAAAGTAAACTGAATAGGATATTGCATAAGTTCCAATTCACAAACAATTTATTTTCAAAGAAAGAATGTATTGCTTGTAATTAAACCCAGCTGTAAAATTTATCTTCTTAAAGGATTCATGAAGCCATTGTATAGGCATGCAGAAATCTGGCTTCCATCAGCTATGTTCATGGAAAGGCCTTTTATATTTGTCCTGGCTCAAAATGAGGAAATATGCAGAGGAAGGCATACTGTCTAGTACGGGTAATGGGGCATTACTAACCCACATGGCTACAATTAACTTCTGTTGAGCATTTGTTGGCAGTTAGCCTTGGCTATAGACTGGCCAGTTGGCGAAAATGTGAAATGTGCACTCTGCTTATTTAGTTTTGATATGAAATGTCTACATTTTGGTTTCAAAGTCTTTAATTAAAATTAATTTTAATTAAAAATCAAATACCACATTACGGGGTATTGTAAAGACATCATCCAGATGTAAATCTGTTCTAATCTTATCAAAGATCCAATCAGATTATGAATGGCTTCTTTTCACCCAGTGGTAATGAAAACAGATCATATTATGGGAACAGCACATCCAACAAGTCACTGGTTGAACTGCCTCATAATTTTTCATTTTTCCCCCCTTTGGTTAATGTACGAAAAATTGGGAATATACATTTAGCTTCCAAGCTCCACTTGTGAAAGTGTAATAATGGAAAGCAATTCATACGGTATACTCTTTCATATGAACCCCAAACATTAAACTTAAATCTGTTGCATGAATTCTGTGAAAGGCCATGCAGGATCAAAGGACAGTTCAAAGACTGACTTGCCATAAAAGATCCAAGATGATGAAATATCTGTAATTGTAAAATGTCTATACTATATTTACAATTTTATAGCAATGTTTAAAAGAGAAATAAAAAAACCCACGAAAACATTTTTTTAAAAAACACAGTAAATATTCATCAAATTAATTAATTATGAAAAAGATATTAAAATTTTAAAAAATACAAACTGAAAAATATTAGTGCACTAACACAAATCACCTAATTATACAATAAATCATTTATGTAATAATATGTATTTTACCTGTTCTGGTAAAATATTATGAAATCTTTGACAATTGTATTAGAGCAAGAGTCTTGAAACTTGGCCCTTTTATGACTTGTGGACTTCAACTCCCAGAATTCCTCAGCCAGCATGCCTGGCTGAGGAATTCTGGGAGTTGAAGTCCACAAGTTATAAAAAGGCCAAGTTTGAAGACCCCTGTATTAGAGCAAGAGCACTTAGGCTTACATACCTCACCATAGTGCTTTACAGCAGGGGTCCTCAACTACCAGGCCACAGCCAATTTGCAACCAGGCTGCTCTCACAGCCCGGTTCCCTTCTCCCTCAACCCAGCCAGAATGCCAAGCCGCAAAGGGTGGGGTCTACTGCCTACAGCACTCTCTGGGTGGGTTTACAGAGTCAGCATATTGTTCCCAATAATCTGGGTCCTCGTTTTACTGACCTTGGAAGGATGGAAGGCCGTGTCAAGATTGAACTCCACGCTGTAGGCAGAATTAGCATGCAATATTGCATTCTAATCACTGCACCAATAGTGGAGGGGGGCATTGGATTAGCAGGGGGGAAAAGTCCCTTTTAAAAATGAATAAAATATTCTTTCTTGAATCCAATGTTTGATATTTATAATAATCTTACTTTTTCAATCTCTCAATAATTCTTTTGGCTATTGTCCTAGTGATAAAGTCACTGCTTCTAAAAATGGTCAACCTCCATAATTTTGGAATAACACTGGGTAAATATTTTCAAGTTACAGATTCAAGGATTGATGTATTATTTATATTTGTTACAATATTCTTTCAAAAATAAATCAAAGCTGGACATATGGACAAACATTACCAAATCATGACTTAATGTACATTCAAAATTCTTTTTTTGTCAACAAAGAAATCTACAGCCATCTTTTCTGATACATTATTTGAGGAACTGAATAGATTCAGAACAAAATATTTTTGATGGATTGTCCCAAAGGTGCTTTTTCTAAAGGAAACTGGACTTTCTTCATTTTTCTTTGAAGATGGTTCACTTCTCAGCCATTCTTCAGTTCTGACTGAAGAAGTGAAGAAGCTTCTTGGATGAGAAGCAAAATGTCTTCAAGGAAAAACAAAGAAAGTCCAGTTGCCTTTTGACAAAGCACCTTTGAGACAGCCATGACCTGGATGACTGAGAATCTCTATAGACATTTTGATGGATTAATTTTAAGTTCAACACCAAAGAAGGTAACATTTGGCTTCTTAAACTTTTATAATTTAGATCAATCTATGTTTCATTATTGGACATTTTGTTTATTTATTTCCATCCCGTCTTTATTATTTTTACAAATAACTCATGACAGTGAACATATCTAACACACCTTCCCCCTTCTACTTTTCCCCATGAGGTATATGTCAAAATGTTAATATGCGACAAAATTTTCATATATCTATACATATTTTTCTTTCCTTTCCAGAAATGTAAGAAATAATGCTCTCACATATGCAAACCTGAAAGGCATCCTCTACAAATTATAAGTTGATAAAATTTTGACTCAGATTTTTTAAAAAATACTTTTTTAATGATTTAGAACTTGTTGCAGCATCCCGCAGTCATGTGACCATAATTTGCAACTTTTTGCCATTTTCTGGCATAAAACAGTATAAAATGTGCATTGGATATACTGAATTTGCTTAATGGCCAGATGGTTTGCTTAATGACTCTATGGTTCACTTAACAATGATGATGATTTGCCTTATGACCATTGTAAAAATAGTAATAAAATCCTGTCAGGTCACATGGCAACCCATATATTGACTCCAACTTATAACCAAAATTTGGGGCTCAATTGTGATGGTAAGTTGATGACTACCTATTATGATGACTCCCCCGGACTCTTCCCCAGATACCTCTCTAGATGTCAGTTCAGGAGAGGATGAACCAGTTCTTGGCATGTCAGGAGCTGAGTTGATTGATAGGGATTGATAGTCTGTGAGGGATTTGACTGAAGCACAACTGCAGTAGAACAGTCCTGAGGTTCCAGGTGGGGAAAACATGCAGCTGCAGTTGGTCAGGGATGAGGAAGAGGAACTGCCTTTTGCACCAGATGCAAGAATACATAGGGAAGAGAAAAGGCAGGAGCAGAGAAGGTCAGCCAGATTACTTGTGAGGAGAAAGCCTCGTCATTTTTGATGGGCTGCACTGGAAGCTGGCTATTTAGCACAGCAAACAGATGGAGGTGATGCTGGGAACAAAATATTTATTTCCTAGCTGTGTGCTTTCTTGTCGTCATGATTCTTGCCTTGATTAGATTGACATTGTGCCTTGACTTAGATCGTGCCTTGGAAACTCTGGACTTTTCTTGCCTTATGAACTCTCTTGTGTTGTGGACTTAATTTTCCCTAGTGAATTTATTTTGATTGAGAAACTTTCAAATGACTTGTGAAGTCTTTGGCCATTCCTCTGTGGACTAGTATTGGTCTGTTTGTGGCTGGACTTAATTGGAACAGTTCTGGGGTTTTGGTGAAAGAAATTGCTGGGGAATATTAATAAACCCACTAAACCATAGTTAAGTATGTGTGTGAGCGGGACAGCACACCTATAGACTCAAAATACTATGTTTCAACAAGGGTTGGAGGATCTGAATAACATTTACTGTGCAATCCCATGAGCCAAAAATAAAGATTGAGTCCTAAAATTCAGGTGTATGCAAATGATACTGATTAGAATACGAGAGATCTTATGAAAATACAAGGAGATTTAATTTACAGGGATCTAAAAATAATTACCGGTAGTTTATGTACTGACACTGAAATGTTCAAATCCCTTATTTGATTTTGTTTCTATCTATGCCTATAATATTCTCTTTTGCTCTGTTTAGGTCTTGATTTGGAGAGGGTGAATTTTTATGACCCTACAAACAATTCGGAAGCATTTCATAGAAGTTTTTCAAAATTATTTAACATCCCTTTTGAAAATTTAATTCTTGCAGAAATCTGAATCTTGTTGTGGATTTTCAATTGAATAGAATTACTCCTCCAAAGGAATGTGTTTATAATAAAAATGGAAAGAGATATCTACTAGAATTTAATTTGAAGTCTATGTGACAGGTACCTCATCTTATAACCAGACACTATAATTTTATGTCCTATGGTCACATTCCGATAAATTATTTTAGACTGGAATATTTTTTTTTTCTCCCCTTCATGGATTACTGCCTTGTCGTGGCGAAGGGGCTTGCGTAATTCAATGAAGCTATGAGCTATGCCGTGCAGGGCCACCCAAGACGGACAGGTCATAGCAGAGAGTTCTGACAAAACGTGATCCACTGGAGAAGGAAATGGCAAACCACTCCAGTATCTTTGCCATGAAAACCCTATGGACAGTACCAAAAGGCAAAACGATATGACGCTGGAAGATGAGCCCCTCAGGTCGGAAGGTGTCCAATATGCTACTGGGGAAGAGCAGAGGGCTAGTACTAGTAGCGCCAGAAAGAATGAAGCGACTGGGCCAAAGCCGAAAGGACGCTCAGCTGTGGATGTGTCTGGTGGTGAAAGGAAAGTCCGATGCTGTAAAGATTTTTTCTCCATAGGAACCTGGAATGTAAGATCCATGAATCAAGGAAAACTGGACGTGGTCAAACAAGAGATGACAAGACTGAACATTGACATCTTAGGTATCAGCGAACTAAAATGGACAGGAATGGGTGAATTTAATTCAGATGACCATCAGGTATACTACTGTGGGCAAGAATCCTTCAGAAGAAATGGAGTAGCCTTCATAGTCAATAAAAGAGTAGGAAAAGCAATACTGGGATACAATCCTCAAAATGACAGAATGATCTCAGTTCGAATCCAAGGCAAACCATTCAATATCACAGTAGTCCAGGTCTATGCCCCAACCACCAGTGCTGAAGAGGATGAAATTGACCAGTTCTATGAAGCACTACAGCACCTTATAGAACTAACACCAAAAAATGATGTTCTTATCATCATGGGGGATTGGAATGCTAAAGTAGGAAGCCAAAAGATAACTGGAATAACAGGCAAGTTTGGCCTTGGAGTGCAAAATGAAGCAGGGCACAGGCTGATAGAATTCTGTCAAGAGAATACAATGGTCATAGCAAACACTCTTTTCCAACAACCCAAGAGACGGCTCTACACATGGACATCACCAGATGGTCAACACAGAAATCAGATTGACTATATGCTCTGCAGCCAAAGATGGAGAAGCTCTATACAGTCAGTAAAAACAAGACCAGGAGCTGACTGTGGCTCAGACCATGAGCTTCTCCTTGCAAAGTTTAGGCTTAAACTGAAGAAAGTAGGGAAAAGCACTAGGCCACTCAGGTATGAATTAAATCATATCCCTGTTGAATATACAGTAGAGGTGACAAATAGATTTAAGGAATTAGATCTGATAGACAGAGTGTCTGAAGAACTATGGACAGAGGTTCGCGACATTGTACAACAGGTAGCAACCAAAACCATCCCAAAGAAAAAGAAATGCAAGAAAGCAAAATGGCTGTCTGAGGAAGCTTTGCAAATAGCTGAGGAAAGGAGGGAAGCGAAAGGCAAGGGAGAAAAAGAAAGATACACCCAATTGAATGCAGAATTCCAGAGAATAGCTAGAAGAGATAAGAATGCCTTCTTAAATGAACAGTGCAAAGAAATAGAAGAAAATAATAGAATAGGGAGGACCAGAGATCTTTTCAAGAAAATTGGAGAAATGAAGGGAACGTTTAATGCAAAAATGGGCATGATAAAGGACCAAAATGGCAGGGACCTAACAGAGGCAGAAGAGATTAAGAAGAGGTGGCAAAATTACACAGAAGAACTATACAAGAATGAGCTTAACGTCCCTGATAATCACAATGAGGTGGTCACTGACCTCGAGCCAGACATCCTAGAATGTGAAGTGAAGTGGGCCTTAGAAAAGCTGAGCAACAACAAAGCTAGTGGAAGTGACAGTATTCCAGCTGAGCTATTCAAAATCTTAAAAGACAATGCAGTAAAAGTGCTACACTCAATTTGCCAGCAAATTTGGAAAACTCAACAATGGCCACAGGATTGGAAAAGATCAGTTTACATTCCAATTCCAAAGAAAGGCAGTGCCAAAGAATGTTCAAACTATCGCACCATTGCACTCATTTCTCATGCTAGTAAAGTCATGCTTAAAATCCTACAAGCTAGACTTCAGCAGTATGTGGATCGAGAACTACCAGAAGTGCAGGCAGGATTTCGAAGAGGCAGAGGAACTAGAGATCAAATTGCCAACATACGCTGGATCATGGAGAAAGCTAGGGAGTTCCAGAAAAACATCTACTTCTGCTTCATTGACTATGCTAAAGCCTTTGATTGTGTGGATCATAACAAACTGTGGCAAGTTCTTAAAGAGATGGGAGTACCAGACCATCTTATTTGTCTCTTGAGAAACCTATATGCGGGTCAAGAAGCAACAGTGAGAACTGGACACGGAACCACTGATTGGTTCAAAATTGGGAAAGGAGTCCGGCAAGGCTGTATACTGTCGCCCTGCCTATTTAACTTATATGCAGAGCACATCATGAGAAAGGCAGGGCTAGATGAATCAAAAGTTGGAATTAAGATTGCCGGAAGAAATATCAACAACCTAAGATACGCAGATGATACCACTCTAATGGCAGAAAGTGAAGAAGAACTAAAGAGCCTCTTGTTGCAGGTGAAGAAGGAGAGTGCAAAACTTGGGTTGAAACTTAACATTAAGAAAACCAAGATCATGGCATCTGGCCCTCTCAATTCCTGGCAAATAGATGGGGAAGAAATGGAGGTAGTGACAGATTTTATTTTCCTGGGCTCCAAGATCACTGCAGATGGGGACTGTAGCCAAGAAATTAAAAGACGCTTGCTCCTGGGGAGGAAAGCCATGGCAAATCTAGACAGCACACTAAAAAGCAGAGACATCACCCTGTCAACAAAAGTGCGTATAGTCAAGGCTATGGTCTTCCCAGTTGCAACGTATGGCAGTGAAAGTTGGACCATAAGAAAGGCTGAGCGCCAAAGAATTGAGGCCTTTGAACTGTGGTGCTGGAGAAGACTCCTGCGAGTCCCTTGGACCGCAAGGCGATCAAACCGGTCAGTCCTAGAGGAGATCAATCCTGACTGCTCTTTAGAAGGCCAGATCCTGAAGCTAAAACTCAAGTACTTTGGCCACCTAATGAGAAGGAAGGACTCACTGGAGAAGAGCCTAATGCTGGGAAAGATCGAGGGCAATAGAAGAAGGGGACGACAGAGAATGAGGTGGCTGGATGGAGTCACTGAAGCAGTAGGCGTGAGCTTAAATGGACTCCAGAAGATGGTAGAGGACAGGAAGGCCTGGAGGAATGTTGTCCATAGGGTCGCGATGGGTCGGACACGACTTCGCAGCTAACAACAACAACAACAATTTTTTTCTCTTTACTTGACAATGTTTCCAATTCTGTAATCTTAAACATACTTAATATAATAATTAGTGCTTCTTTTTGTGCATTGAATCAATCCATTATTAGTATTTAATGAATACTACAATCAAAGGATCTTACTAAGGAGCAATGGCCAAGATATGAAAAATGGCATGGCCACTTCCTCATTTTGCTAGACATCAAAATATTTCTGAAAATGACAATATAGATAAATCCATTTTCCAGAGAAAAATAGTTGTGACTTGTAAGAAACCACAGTCATCAAGTTCTATATGGACTTATTTCCTAATAAGTCAGATTTCATTAAATGAAAACTAATTTCTGAGCAGTATGCAATTCTTTGGGTGTGTAAGTTTAAAATTCTAATTCACATTTTAAAGAAACTTTATATTATATTTCCAATATAATATACCTGTCCATATTTTTTCAGCCCAGATCTGATATCCCTATTTTATTCTGATGAACATGATCCAAAATGTAACTGAATTTCTAGTCTTTGCTTGCTGATTTCCACGTTGCAACACATTTCCCTGAAATAAGGAAGCACTGAGTGATGAACAGGAATAGCTGAAATTCTGGCATTAATTAATCACTTCTATAAATGATTATCATAGGCCATTCCATCTGGGATAACTCTCAGGAGACTGGAAACAACCAGTCACCTATTTTCACTCATTTTCAAGTCTATCAGTATGGCTTACCTAAGCCATCAGAGAATAGAGACTGCTTGAAGTGGAGATTAATTGGAATTTTACTCAATTCTTAGCCAACATGCCAAATGGAAAAAAGCTTGCTATCCTTAAAATTATGGAGTTCAATATTTATAAAAAATACTTTAAAATGCAGTTAAGTTTTTGACTGGGAGAATTTGAAGCTGATACCTTATTTAAAAATGAAACTCACTTTGAACCTTGGTTAAGTTTCCATTGTTTAGAATTTTTCTGGAAACTTGAATAATTGGGTCATATACTTTCCACCCGAGGCATAAGGTCAGAAGGTTCAAACAAGAAAAACTCCAGGCTATTGGATCACATGATCTGTTCTGTCGCTGGATGCTGAAGAGATAAGAGAAAGTGATTTCTTTTCAATGAACAAAGTTATGTTCTCTGATATGAGACAGGGAGGGAGAGGAAGAGGGAGAGGGAGAGGGAGGGAGGGAGACAGAGAGAGAGAGAGGGAGGGAGAGAGAGAGAATTCCTCCACAATAAGTTATAATGAAAGAAGCAGAGAAGTCAAAGCCAGTCAAGGAAGTAGATACAAAATGGGATAGAAAATGGGAAATATGCTCCTTCTCATTGAAAGTCTGCAACCAAGCTGATAAATCTGTGATTCATTGCCATATTTCTCTTTTCAAATGCATTTCTCAGATATCATATATCATGCCTAAATCATTTATAGCATAAATTTTCAAAAGGGCACCTTATGCACAAAACTATAGTGTTTGTTCTAATTCCCTTTACTATTAAAAATAATGATACACAACTATTTCTTATATTCAGAGAGAGAGAAAGAGAGAAGGAAGTTATAGCACCCCATGGAGGAATATTTTTTGCCTTTTCCCTAAGCTGTCAGGGAACATATGGTGACAGATCTGAATTTAAAGGAAATTTCATGAATGATGAGACTTTTAGGACTGAAACACTCAAGGCAAATCTCCAAATTTTCTACTCTGTAGAGGTGCTAAAGAAGGAGGAGGTTATTCTTCCAACTCCAAATTAAAAACAGATACCAGTAAATAAAGGTAAAGAAAATGTAAAAAGGCTCATAGCAAACTATCCTGACCAAATATGATTGTTGTAAAAGAAAAAAATTTGGGGAATTCACTCGCTCATCTTCAGGTTCCATTTATTTTAGATGAGAGCACAATTCAACATACCGTTATGTATTGTTCCATGTTGTACAGAGAGGAAGACAAAATAAAACACCTGGTACTATCTTTATTATCTTTGTTTCCTAGCCTCCCTCCAAAACGCTTGGGAAGACAGGTACCATTTAGTCCTCAACTTAGGATCACAATTGGGACCAGAATTTCCATCGCTAAACAAGGCAGTTGTCAAGTAAGTTATGCCTGATTTACAACCTTTATTTGCCACAGTTGTTAAGTGAATCACCCAATTGAGTGGATCCTACTTCTTCTTTTGACTTTGCTTGTCAGAAGAAATCTGGGGAAGTTCAAATGGTGATCATATAACCCAAGAAACTGAAACCATTGTAAATACATGCTGGTTCCCAAATGCCCAAATTGGGATCCCGTGACCCTGGGGATACTGCAATAATCATAAGGATGAATATCGGTTTTCAGTGCTATTGGATGGTCATTAAATGGTGGTAAGTCCAGGACAACCTGAATGAATCTAGGCTTCTCTTCCTCCCATTTTCTCCTTTCAACAACCAGGGCAGTAGGTGAGGCTGAGAGAATCAAATTGTTCAAAATTTCACAGCTATTAAGATTGTTGGCTGGGCAGGTACAAAGATAGCCAGGGAAATTATTGAAGCCTGAGAAACAGGCCCCTTGTCAGTCAACAGGAGCGCTGATTTACCACCAGCTTATCAGGTACTTAGGAGCGAGGACTTGGCAGCACAAGGAAGCAACAGCGAACGACTTAATAGCAGCCATCAATACTCCAATCGACCAATAAGAACCACACCCAACCAGGCACCACATAGAATAGCTCAAACCACACATTCTGGTGAGAGAGAAGTTCCCCAAGGATGGGCTCCAGCACAAATCCTAAAGCTCAGAAGATTAAACCTCTGGTCTCAGTGACTGACCTAGATTGGATCCTACACATACTATGTTAAGAATATTGAAAACACTTAATTATTTTCAGACCACAGTGCTACTGTATATAAATGTGACCAATACATTTCTCATTACAAATGTTAACTTTTAATTATAAAGATGCACATGCTTCTAAATAAAAGCTAGTCTTTTTATCTTCGTTAAAAAGAGCAGCATAATGTTCACACTGATCTCCACAATCAAAAGAAGGTTAAATAACAAAGAGCACTATGAAGCATCAGGAAGCAAAGAACAAAACAACAAATTTCCATGCATAGATGTATCTGTGAGAGAGAAAGATTGTTTTCTAACAATTTACTTTCTTCTGAAATCAGATGTTACAGGAGCTTAAAGTTTCATTTCCCCAAAAAACTACATTTTTGCATTTATATTGTGATAATAACTAAACAATTATCCAAAATGAAATTTGTGTCCATCTTATATTAATGGTTTGGAAAGACATCTTGTAAAAATGAAGCATTTTTCTTTCAATGAGTAGAACAGATACAATGCTAAGCAGTAGAATATTTTGATAAAGAAAAATCATTAAGTAAACACTAGAATAAATCAAGCCTAATAGAGAAATGGTACAGAATAATTTTTTTAATTATCTAGTATTTGAAGAGATAGTATGAAATAAATATTTGGTAATGCTAAAATAAATCGGGGTGTGTGTGTGAGAGAACATATCATTCAACCATTTGATAGTTATAAAATTTATCCATGGAAAATTTTACAAGTGCATCTATGTTAGCAATTTCACAAGCTCATGAAAATTTGTCACTAATACAGTTCTTTGCAGGATAATATAGCCCCGCAAGGAAATTTATATCTTTAAAAGTTTAACAGTGGTAGGCAAGAACTTGAAAAACAATGGACCCAGGCAGCATGGTGACCAAACAATGTTGAGCCTGACTTATTGCTTTAATTGAGTCAAGGCACACTGACGCAGGAGACTGCCAGTTATCTGTAGTTATTAACTGGGGAGACAGATCTCTTCCTCTGTTTATACTATCATAACAATAACCCAGACTACTATCTTATATCTCAG